>NW_026126541.1:5580000-6180000 GCF_943737965.1 Phodopus roborovskii | reverse complement strand
ATGGTTCTCTGCCCAGTGTCCAGGGTATTTCCCAGGTTGGAAGAGGAACAGCGAGATACAGAGGACGATACATCCCTGACGCCATTTCAAGGTTAGCTATTTTTCCCATCACTGTGAGCAAATGCCTGAAATACCCTGTGAAGGAGGGAAGACCTGAACCACAGAGAGTTGGGTCAGTGGGAAGGAAGACCGTGGCCTGGCAGAGCAGTTCGTGTGATGGTGGCCGCGGAAGAGGAGGGAAGAGTATCAGTGCAACACTGGTTCTCTGTTTTCCCTTGCACTCTGCCCCAGACCAGAGCCAATGGGATGAGCGCTGCTTCCCACATTCTGGGTGAGTATATATCGTTTGGTTTTTGTTTTTGTTTTTGTTTTTTCACCACCCATCCTTTCCAGTAATGGCTTTTCATATTGGCACTAGAGTCTTTGGCTTTACATCAGCTGCATTCCTTGGATATCAAAGTTTTTGTGTTTCTTTTTTCCAAAGTTATGGAAAATTCCACTCTTGTTTTTTCTATATGCCAACTCACAGGAGTGCTCACTGTGTATTATCGCGGTAAATAAGGATCAGGATAAACAAATAGGCCGAATAGATGTTTATTCAGGGAGAAATAACTTACAACCTAGACAGATGAACACCAGGAAATTCAACCCGATCCTCTGTCCCAGTCACGCCAGAAAGAGAGCCCCTTTCCTCGCCCCCTCAGACCTCCTTCCACAGGTCACCTCCACCCATGGCTCCACCCCCAATGGGCGTGGTCAGTGCCACCGAAGGACTATCTCACTACAGTGTATCCACTTAAAAATAGGCTTAAGAGTTAGCTAAGGAGGCATAGTGTATTTTCTACCTTACCCATCAGTTTAAGATCAAAGGAAAGTTCAAGCTAATGCTGGGAATGTCTTCTCTGTTCTATCATAAACCTACACCCTAAAAACATGGTGTCTTATCCAGCACATCTCCACATACTCCTCGGAGCACTGAGGAGCAGATAAAACCCTGTGCTGGGAACCCTGTGCTGGGAGCACTGAGGAGCAGATAAAACCACTGCCCTATTCCCTTCTTGCTCACACGCTGCAGAGGCCCTGGGCCTTGAATGCATCCCTGAGGTTTGGAGACTGGCAAGTTTGAACTCAGTAGGGCAGCAAAGAGGTCAAGGGGGAGGGGGCAAGGGAAGCCATATTTCCCATCTTCTACCGCACCTGTGTCGACGCCTGGGTTGCCCCTCAGCTGCCAAGCCCTGCCTCACAGCAGTGTTCATAGAGGCCCTACCATGCAATTCAGCTACACAGTTACAGTAGCAGAGAGCCTTAACAAACTCTGACTGTGATCCTGGAGAGTCTAAGGTAAGGAGGGGACTGGAAACTGGCTCCTTGAGAAGGTAGAAACTATTCAAATATGGAACCCTAAGCTTGAATGAACAACAGAGTACAGAAGTCGGCATGGTGCTGAGAACCTGATGGGTGTAACTTGGAACACGATGTACCAGAGCCACTGTTCTCCATATTACATGTGACAGACATGGTCTGGCCACCCTGCCAGCAGAAACTGATCTGAACAGTGCAAGCATAGGGAAAACTTCTGAATAGCTTGTTAAATGATGGGGGCATAGTATGTTCCTAAAGAGAAGAAAATCTCTTATCAGAAAATATTGTTTTCAAACTACAGGGAAATGTTAGCACTGAGTAATAAGGAAATGCTTGAAAATTAACAGAAATATACTAATGCCAAGGTCACCTGACACAAAACATGCAGAAAAATGCACACGCATGTGACTTTCATACCACAAAGAGGACCTTCTCCTCAAAGTATCGTCTCTTACTAGACGACACAATTCAGAAGCAATTTAAAATTTTAAGGCACATTTTTAATATTTTACTCAGTGCTCATAAAAATGCACATTTGGGAAGCTTCAGTAAGCAGGAGCTGTTACTAAAATTGCTTATTAGATGCTTTGTTTGTTTTCAACTACTTTTGCTCAAAAATCAGCGCAGTCTTGCACCCTCCAGTCATGCAAGCTATTACCCAGAGTTCTAACTTATGAGAGAAAATGTTTGCCCCCACTAGCCAAGAGTTGCAAGTCCTTTCTTCCAACCAGAGCACCGTGTATGCCCCTCAAAATACTGTGCTACGTCACAGGCAGGACATGACAAGTCAAATGCATTTCTGAAAATTTAATGTGTCAATTTAAAACTACTGTTTCCAGAGTGGTTAGAAAACCAATCTTCAGAGGAGCAGGTTGGAAGTAGGAAACAAATTCCCCCAACTAAGCAGTTGCTGATGTAAATTGTCTGAAATGAAAGATATTTATTCATGACCACAGTAGGCTCCAAAAATTAATTCAAAGAAGTTTTTTCACTTTCCCTGGAATAGACAACTCTTAAATAAATGATCAATACCTGACTTAAGCCAAACAGAAGGACTTGTCCAGGATCAGGTAGGTAATTACTTACAGTGATGAGCTGAGGAAGTAAAGGAGGCAAGACAGTAGCATTAATCGTGGCTTTCAGCCATCTCTCCTTTCCTAGCTGAAAAAGAAAAAAAAAAAAAAAAAAAAAAAAAAAAAGGACACCGACCAATTCAGTTCAATATAAAACTCATCTGGCATCTGGGTGTGTCTGTAGGATGCTGTCACTGTTCAGAGCTCCCTGGAGTAAGTAGGAAGAATTATTAATAGGAAGTAATAAGATTCTGTGCCCTTTTAAAAGTGCTGGAGTCACTGGTAAGTTGAGTGAGCTTGAATGACTGTGGGCTGGGGGAGGAGAATGATACATGAACAATTTGGACCTGTAAATATCTGTTTAATTTCCCTAGTGGGAATAGAGGCTAGAACATTTGCTTCATTTAGTCCTTAGAACGAAATATCCGCAGCTGGTGCCAGAACTTTCTGCTTCTACAAGCTGGACCAAGATGAGAAGCTATTATGGAATCAGTCTAGCACTTCAGCCCGGGAGGTTCTTTAAGTATCCCCCAAGGTTGATGAACCAACAAGCCTGTGGACAGGAATGGCAATGCAATGTGGCCAACAGAAGGAATCCTGGACTGTACAGAGAGGTTGAGTACACAAACTCTACCAGTAGGAATGCAGCAATAGTTGCTCAAATATGTCAATGGTACACTATGTAATGGTCCTTGCCAGTAAGATTTGCTAAATACAAAATAGTATCTCATAACCATAGAACAATAATAAGTATATACACACAAAGGAAAAATCTTGAAGCAGGAATGTATGTAGTTCATATCTTTGTAGAAAAGTATACATACTTTAAAATATGTATATGCTATTATTACACGTACATAGTATAAATTTTACAAACATCCAAAAGATTACATAGTCTGAGAAATGAGGAATAGAAATCATACAAAATGAGGAGACACCTTATATTTTCTTTGGTGTTTCAATCTTTTCTCACAGCGAACATATTGATTATAAAATTAAAACTCAGTTAAGTATCCTTCCCTCTTTTCATAGGGGAATACGGTTCTAACAGGCTAAAATGTTCTACAGATGTCACACGGACTCTGCCATTGAGAGTTACATGGCCTTGGCTAAGTAGCATTACAGACCTTTAAATAAATGAAGAGGATAGAATAGACTTGAAATAGTCAGTATGAGGGTACACTCACTGTGGGTAAGGATGTAAAATTCTGCAGTGGGGGGAATCCAAATATTGTATCCGTGTCTCTGCATCCAGTGTGAATACAGCCATTTCTAGTCTACATACATGAATCTTCTGTGTGTTATGGTGAAATAGAGAATACCATTTATATTACAGGGCTTTAAGATACCATGGAAGGTATGGTGAATATTAAATATGGGTGCTAGTTATTGAAGTGTTGGTGGCATATTAAGCACTGGAGTGACAGCCTTGTATTCAGCACTTCTTCCATTCCTCTTGTAAGGCCACCAAGGATACACCCTTTCACCTCCATCATCTTAGTTTAAGGAGACATTAGTAACCCCTCTCCTCGTGGCATGGTCTATATCCCACAGTAGAAAAAGTTCTGGAGCAAGAATGGAGAACAAACGTAAAGACTCCCAAGTCCGTGAACTATGGACTGTGGGATGGATGCCTGTCTGGAAAAGGTCCTAAACTTTGGGAGCTCTGTAACATTTGCTAAACGATTTCAGTATGCAGCCAGTTAAGAATAACTCCAAATAGGGATGGCCCCACACAGACTTGTCTTTGATTCTACCTGCTTCATTCTCCCATATTGAAGCAGAGATTTAAGGCCTATGGCAGACGCATTTACATGCCGTTCAGTAATGAAAAGGATGGAGTAGACTTGAACATTTCTATACCTCCAGCAGCAGGCTTCCCCACCCTGCTGCTGGAGGTATAGAAGCCTGGGGGAAGGGTTTCTAGATATTGTGTCCGTTTCTCCGTATCCATTCTCATCAACAGCTGGGCTATTGGCACATTAACTCCCTAAGCTGTGGGACTCTGGGCCAGTTTCTTGTCACCATGATAGCAATGGAAAAGTTTTGGTGCATGGCTTTGCTTCCTGTCACCTCCTCTAAACCCTCACCCCAGTAAAAATGAATACAGATACTGCAGTGTGCTAGCTTGACACTTATTTATCTGTAACCTCAAAAGCTTGAATCATTGTCCCCTGGGAAGAGATGAAATTGCAGCCCGTTAGTAAGAAGCAGAAAAGAAATAAACTCAGACCCAAGCACTCCTGAGGAAATCATGCCTTTCGGGGAAGAATGATGCTGGGTCCCTTTTAATGAACAGGACATATTCACTTGGGTCTCCTCTTAATTTAGAGCTCATGTTAATCTCAGCTGAGGAGTTGAAATTTGCATTTATATAGAAGCCAAATACTTTATCAAAAAAAAAAAAAAAAGTCTGTTCTAAAATTCTGTTTTTCTCTAAAACCTATCGAGGTCAGAATGACATCACTACTGATTGATCAGGGTACAGGACACAGAATAAGCTTTTAAATCAAAGAGATTTGAGTTTAGGCGTAGTGTGTACTGCTTACATCAGTAACCTTTATCTCCCTGGGGTAACACTCTAACCTATAAGAATAGTATTTTTTTTGATAGGTTGGTGGATGATCACCACATAGGTCACTGCTAACAATAGTGGTTCAAGTGCTACAGTCGCCAGATTAAAGTCTATCTTCATGTCTTTCCTCACCTTATTTTTCTCCCACACCAACAGGGGATTAAATAGACTTACTACAAGTAATTTGAATCCATTCTGATACCATATCAGGGAGCTACTGAGTGTTACCTAGACAAAGTAAAATAACATTCTACTGTTGGGAGGCCTTGGGCATTCTACAGGGTCTTCATCAAGCAAAAAGACTCCGTGAAAACGAGCTTCAGAAACTGAAGATCCTCAGGAAATTAGGGGCTGCCAAGAAGAAAAAAGGACTAAGAAATCAGAAATAGGAATAAAAACAATATATTTATTCATATGCTTTACCAGCCCATGCAGGCAGAGAAAAGAAACAATCTAATGCTTACTTCTGAGCCTTAGAGTCCCAGCATTCACCAGGTACTTGCTAGCATCACACTCCATGCTCATGACAACAACTCAGGGCACTCTGTGAATTTGCCTTTGGAAAGAACTAGCAAAAGCCACCATGTAGTATTAGAAACATTTTTAGTAACATTTCCAATAGTTTCTCTTCCTCAGCAATGTAGACTTGATCTCTAACCCTAACTGAGCAGTGCCAAATCTTATCCTTGTCTGGATCTCATCTTCGTGCTATCCAAATATGTAAAAATACATCCTGGATATGGGATTCAGACAACAACTTACTTTCCAACCAAACTTTCTCTTTGGACCAGAATCCAAAGCACGGGTTGCAAGTATATGCAAAGTATCACAAAGGAGCTTGGCTACAAACAGAAAGAAGCTTGAGATTGGGTGGGTGAGGACAAAACAAAGCCTGGCCCATTAAGAAGGCTTCTGTTGAACAAAGGCATATTACCTGCAGGAAAAAAGCGTACAAATGGAGGTAACCATATGAAATAAATAAGCCAACCTTAGAAAAACAAATTCCTAATGTTTTAATCTCATTTGTTATATCTAAATTTTACATATATTCACAAAATCAAGTCTGTGTATATGATAGGAAGCTAGACATAAAACTGTTCAGAGCAGTGGTTCTCAACACGTGGGTCACAGACCCTTTGGGAGTCTAATGGCCCTTTCACAGGGACATCCTAAGAACATCCGCATATCAGATATTCACATGATAATTCGCAACGAGAGCAAAACTACAGTTCGAAGTAGCAATGAAAATAATTGCATGGTTGGGGGTCACCACAGATGAGGAACTGCATTAAGGGTTGCAGCCTTAGGGGGCGTTGAGAACGATCGCTTTAGAAGAACAAACATTGCACATTGCACATGCATCTGTGCCTAGTGCTGTTTCTGATGGAAGTAATGGGCTAGATGTTTTAAGAGGGTGACGAATCACAATGACTCACATGAGGAAGTACCCTAAGAACTTTGGTGGAGCCCCTAACAGCAGGCTCCTAATGCATGACCTGGGTCTTTAGAACCTGTTCCCTGTGATGGGAAGCCTTGTCCAACCTTGATGCAGTGGGGAAGAGCTTGGTCTGCCTCAGCTTGATGTGCCATGTTATGTTGATTCCCATGGGAGGCCTTGCCCTTTCTAAGTGGAGGTGGGGAGTGGGTGCGGGGTAGGGAGGAGGTGAGGGTAGGGAGCTGGAGAAGTGCAGGGAGGGGAAACTGTGAAGACCTGAGGCAGGATCAAAAGATGACTTGATGGGTAGTGAAAACAGGATTTTTTTTTTTTGAGTGAGAAGGACAGCTAAAGAAGGAAATGCAGCTTGAGATCTGCCTGGGGTAGAGGAAACGACAGCAGAAGCTGAACCACGGGGATTGCTCAAGATTGCTCAGTGCACCTGTATGTAAATTAAAAGTCTAGTTTAGACTTTGATTTCAGTAACCAGGAAAGAGCTTTTATTGAATTCTTCATTATGGATTGTTGCAATTCTATTGTAAAAGGAAATAAACTGTAGGCTTAAGTTACTGCCACTTGAAGACCTATTATTCTGTGAAAATATTGGGTGACGCAGTCCTCAGAAATAAGAGATTGCAATTTGCTCATCCTGGAAGTTTT
The DNA here is from genome assembly GCF_943737965.1 of Phodopus roborovskii. NCBI lineage: Eukaryota > Metazoa > Chordata > Mammalia > Rodentia > Cricetidae > Phodopus > Phodopus roborovskii. Next base: position 6,172,895 of record NW_026126541.1, on the reverse strand, counting down.
CAAGGGCATTACCTCCAACTTAAAAGTGGCTCTCTAGGAAGTTAAAGACATTTTATTCCAGATGAGAGACTGAGCTTCTGACTATAAATTCTGAACACTAACCCTAAATATGTGCTGAGATTTCTTTTAAATGTTCTTTCAGATTGCCTGCAGGAGAGACACGGCTTGCATGTGGATACAAAGTGGAGCTAATACTTGAGGAAGTTCATGGACACCGGAGTCAGTCGGATGTGAGCTGCCACTCTGGTTCTGGCTGTTTGCTTCACTTCTCATCTTCAGAATGGAGCTGACAAGGCCTAGCTCTTCTCCCTGGGGGACTTTGCAGGGGTTGACTGGACAGCACAGTGTCTGCAATGTAATGGAAGAGCAGAGAGCGGCAGAAACACTCATGTACACCCATCTGCAAATGATGTGCCCAGTGAGAGGACAGGGGACTTGAGGATGTCTAGTGGGGAAGGGAAGGCCCAGAAAGGCCTTCCAAGGGTTCCTGAGATGCCAGAAGGAACTACTCATGACCTCTCCATTCCGGCTACCTCGAGTCTTCTTTGCAATGCTTCCAAATCAACAAAGATTTGTACCATGACATTTCCATAATAAACAGATTTCTCTGTCAAATTCCTTTAAACAAACTGGTAAACAGTGTTCCACTCCAACATGTATGTTTCAAGAGACTGAACATACACTAATAGGGTTTCCAGCCCAGTCTTAGAGAGTAATACAGAATCTGATCATTATACCCTTCATACACCTACCATCTCTGGGAGAGAATGGATACTCCTTTTTATGTTGCCAATTTAATTCTTAAGATAAGCCGCAGGGATTTAGACTCCATTTGAACCTTGAGGATAAAAATAACATTAACTTACATGAATCTCCCAACAATAATTTGCTCTAGTAACTACCAAGTATTTCACTGAATGGATAAGCCCATAGATAAATGACCTAGCTGAGGAGAAAATAAGACACTGCAACAGGCTTTCGTGGGAAGTATAAACCTACTGTAGTGGAGGAGACACCTGTAGACATGTTCAGAGACACCCGAGGCAACACTGTCCAAACTTGGCTGTAACTAAGAGCCCGGAGGACACATTTTAAAAGTACACATACCCTTACTCCTAATTCTAGCAGGGTGTCTCTCAGAGGGTAAAGAAAAACAACCCTCCTAGGAACTTCAGAAAATGTAAGACATGAGACTTTCAGGCTCAGGGAGAAAATGATGAGAGAATTCAAACCTTGAGTTTACGGGAAATGATCTGAGGCTCTAACCAGAAAGCTGACTTATGCTGGGAAATAAACGGTTAACTGGGCATTCTGAATTTTATAAAGCAGCGCATGTCAAATATTTTGAAAGGGTGATAAATAACTGGTCTTAGCCCCAAGAGACAGTTTGAGTTCTGTAAATTCATTAGTCATTATTAGGTGGATTTATTTCTAGCAAAACAGCCATGATGAATGACGTCATTTGAGGCATTGCTGAGGCAGACTCTCCTCTCTAGTGATTTCTGATGCCAAGATAATGAACAAACAGAAAGTGACATGCAAGCAGGTATTTAGAAGTCAGACTGACATCTGAAATTAACCAGGAAGGAAGGAATAGGACCAGTATGGAAGAATGTCAAAAAAGCCAAGGGCTGCAGCCAACATTTCCCTATTAGCTCCCCTAGGAGGTTTAGAGAGGTCCCAGTGTGCCTGTAGAGATAAATTATATCGCAATCTGAGCTTCGTGTGACCTTCTCAGTCTCCGTGATCAGCATGCAGTAGATTCATGGATAATCTTTCCTCACCTTTACACAAGATACAGAGTGAATCCTGGCAGCCCTATCACTCCATTCCTCACTTTGGGATCCTAGCATCACAGTGCTTATCAGAAGGGAAAACTTGGCCATCTCAGAAGATTCCACATCCACTAGAGAATGTTAAATTGGCTGAGGTGGCCTGGCTTGGAGTTACTGGGCAAGCAGTTCACCCTACAAGCATTCATTTCCAAAGGCCTGGAAATGGCGAGGAAGACTTATGAGATAGCTGTGAGGGGTATGCCTGTGGTGATCGCCAACGGGAGCAGAACCAGAAGGCATCAGGCAGTGTGGGCTGGCTGGGGAGCAAGTGGGGAACGGGATAGGTGGTTACTTGGATTTAGTAGGCTCCATGGCTCTGGATGTGTGCCATCCATGCTCCTTTCACTGCCGATACAAGGGTGCCCACATTAACTCCTTGAGCCTATTCTCCATCTGCTCAGGGAACTAAGAGCATCTAAAGGGCTCATGACAAAAATTTGGTGAGGTAGTTACTGTAAACCTCACAGTTGATTGGCCCTGCTGGTTGGCTGGGATGTCTGGTGAGGAGATGCTCACCATCTGCAGGAAGCATGGCTAAATTTCAGCGTTCTCAGGATGCAGTACCCTGTTTCCACTCACTCTTTAGAGGCTTAGGGGGGGAAGAAGCCAGAGAGGGACCACTTCCTGGAGACCAGCTGGCCACTTTTCTGTTCTAGAGTTGAGCGCCCTTTGGAGTGTGTGCCACGGAGCCTTCAGAAGTGACACCTGTGACACCACAAATCAATACCTCGTTTGTGTCAGATAGGCAACAAGTTGAAATAAAGAAAGCAAGGCGAGCTCTTCTGGCACTCTCTGCCTGCTAATTTGCAAGCTAAATTGAACCGTCACCGCCCAATTAAATTCCTCCTGCTCCGTGGCACAAAGTGCGCGTTTTTATTTCCCTGATGACGGGAGGGAAGTGGGGAGGGGAAAGAGTTATTACTGCCTCACCGTGCATTTCCTTTAATTTGACTGCGGTGTTTCTTTCCTGAATTAACCTAGCTTCCAAAGTCTAGAGAAACAAGGAACTATTATATTTCCTGCTTCCCTATGTATTCATTGCCTCTGCTATAAGCTCAGTTACTCGTTAAACTCCCACTGACTCTATCCAGGTTACAAAATTTATCGGCATAGATTTTGATATCCGCTCTAGTCCCCAGGCAGCCATGAGATCGCAGCTTTTGCAATGAACCTCATCCAGAGAAGGGATCATCATTTCTAGATAGAACCAGCCAATGAAATATTAAAGCCTTTGCTGCCTTCTCAACAGGCAATGCTAGGACTCAACTGTTCTGTCTATCTGGGAGGGAAAAAAAAGGATACTTACTACTCTTGGAAAGCAATCGGCCAGCTGAAGAGCCTTACAGGCTGCAGGCTCTAAATTCCTACTGCCAACAGCACTGTGTGCCTATTCCAAACCTGCCTGTCCCTGTCAAGCAATAGAGACAGGATGAGAACACCTAGAGACAGGACCCTTAGCCTGCACAGTGTTCAGTGTTTCTCCTGTCTCTCTTCTAACTCGTAGTCATGGTTCTAACATCACTAAAGCCCTTCCTTCCTTCAAAGACAATGGCTCAATGATATCCTGTGACTTTTCCCATCTAGTCTACATTGTGAATGGTAAAACTCTTCAAATCAGACCCTGAATCAAGGATTTGCTGTACTTCCTGAATATGAAGGTTAACCACAAATGAAGTCCATAGGATATTCAGTGGAGTCTGCATGGTAGAATGTGGGAACAGGAAATGTTAGAGACTTTGCTACATACACGATAACATAGAACAGAAGAATGACCATCATTCCTTTGAGGATATAAAGTTATGTAAATACATTTCAGTGGGTGATTAAAGGCGGCTGAAGAGAGCACTGAGGAAGACTCAGGGAAGTAGGGGTACTTAGTAGAGCTAGGTGTGGAAGCATCTAGCGTCAGCTGGGTTACAGAATTTAGGGAGACAGCAGTCTTGTGCTGGAGAGTAACTGTGCATTGGGTCATAGAAGTTTCAACTAATCTTTCTGGCTCTCATGCCTCAACTGAAGAACAAAAGCTTAGTTATTCTTTAACCCTGAGTGTTTCTGCAGATACTCACATCTTGGTCACTGCAGAGATGGCTGGCGGGATTCATGCTGTCCTAGCAATGTGAGTTTAGTTACATAGTGGGTGACAAAAAGGACCCTAGAGAAACATCTATTATAAAAGTCAGAGAAGCAGAAAATGAGGCTATTATGGATGATAGACATTATATAAAATCTTTGATCCGGGATCTGACACTTGGGAAGCCATCAGTAATTGCTAGTTAGAAGCTTTCTGTGCTTCTGACTCTCTCGTTGCCTTTCATAGTCTGGAAGCCTCTCTGAAGTTATTTAGTATCTGTTGGAGCAATCATGAGACTTCAGTCATTTGTTGTGTAGACCTCGCCATCTCTCTTTACCATCAAAAGCAAGAAGGAAAAAGCCCTCATTAGTAAGATTAAGTGTTTCCCTTAAACACTTACTTTTTCCCAGCCCGAAGGTCACCGGTGCTAATTTTTACACTGAAAACCATCATAAATGTTTCCACTAATGAGGTACTTTTTTAAAAAATAGCAGTTCTGTGAGTCCTGCAGTGTTTCATAAAGAACTTTTATGTGACTATTGGCTTTCCAGAAATGAACACTTTAAGGTTGTATTCTAAGTGTGGCAGTAAAGAGCAAGGCTGTTTAATGTTAATGACACCTGAGTGAAGGAAGTGGTGTGGCCTCTCTGAAGAGAAAAGGAAGATGAGGGAAATGGCAGAGGCCTCACAATCAGACGAGAGTTTGAGAGAAACTAGCCAAGTGGTTGAAAATGAACATTTGGGTTCTATTAGTCCTCCAACTTCCAAAATTAGTCTCTCTGTCTCTAAGATTTGAGGATCCTGGTCAGTGCCTCTCAAGACTGAAGTGAGGGTTAAATAAAGAGTGTTCTGCACACAAGTGGTCATGAATGTCTCTATTGTCAACATGACCATTATATAGGGGCCATGCATTCTGGAGCCAGAGGCTGACAGTAGGAAGGCCACAGTGACAAGACACAGAACATATTGTCTTGGAGAATGGATGTAGGCCCAAGCCATGTTGAAAACTACTATGTTCTCTGCAGAAAAAGCAAGGCTCCTTCCTGAGCACAAATTGAAAAGGAAGAATTTTTCCAGCATTGTATGCCGGTCTCTTGTTTCAGGTCTGTTTACTGGAGGGTTTTGCAAATGAGATTCATAGCTGGGGAGTTGAGGCACGGGTCCCCTCCCAAACTGTTTTCCTAGCTTGTTTCCCAGCGCTCTGTTGGGAGGGGAGTTTGGAAATTTCCACTACAGCACCTGGAATCTGTTTTGCCACAGGGAAAAGAAAACATGGAGCATATTTGAGATAGCAGTGTACCGTCCATCCTTTCCTAATCAGACAGGCTTCAGGGGGTGAGTGTAACAAACAAACACAATTCTCAAAAACATCCCTTTCCAGAATAGGTACCTGAGTCCATACAGATGCAGACCTGTTATGGAGTGGGGGGGTGGGAGCATTCCTTAAATGACGGTCCAGATGTTAATCAACGTTAATCAACGTGGTGCTTGGGAAAATAATCCTCTTTAAAAGGAAGTGATTCTCATTCTTTCTATACTTCAAAGTAAATTCCCGGGGAAAATTAATAGGTTCTTCAAAGGTATTTTTTAAAGATCCGTAACGGGTTTCACATGGAATCCCAAATAGATCAATCAGGAACCTTATGAGGACTTTGTAGTCAGCTCCCAGCCAATGATTGGAGATTTATGAACTGTTTAGCATTTCAGGCATTCTCAAGCTGGCTGCCTATCCAGTCCCCTCACTTAAAAATGAAGGACTAAATTACTGTCCATAAGGTATTAGTCATGGAAAATATCAGGTTAAACTAGTCAACTGAGAAACTGTATAAGAAGAAAGGCTGCTATGGATTCAGCAACACCTTTAAAGCAACTATTAATCACAAAAGTGTGTGGATAGACTTGAAAAGCAGCTTTGAGGTATGTTCCAGACATACTGCTTATTTAGTCTGCAGACAGTTCTAGATACCCGAAGGATACTTAAGTGCCTCTCTGGGTTCTACTCAGAGAATTATTGTTTCTGCTCATCTCCTAGAATTCCCAGAAAATAAATAAATAAATAAATAATAAAGAGATGCCTTTGGACAAACTCAAATAATAATTCTTCTCAGAGGCCACTTCATGGGAGAGATATAACTAGAGGTAAGCATTGTGGGAAGGATTGATTACAGTGTTGTGAAGGGGAGGGTTTCTTCCATTCATTAATTGCCATATTATGGTGGGGAGAGTTGTTTGCAAGTAGTGGGCATCACAGGAGGAGAGGCTATCAAGAGACTAGCCTGGAAGAGAAGAGATAGGGGTGTGAGCAGCGATAGACTAAGTTTTCCAGGGGCAGGAAACTGGTTTCTGCTTTCACTTTCTTATGTCAACCGAATATGAGGTTCTTCCATGTACTGTTAAGAAATGAACTCTTCAGTATTTCCAGTATCACAACAAATTCATTTCAGCGTACCAGGGTTAAAATGAAGATAAGCCATTTAAGGCTCTTCTGAATCTTATCTGGACAGTAAGCAGAGAACCATAGCTGGTACTAACATTTCACATGAATAAAGAAATAGAAACGGAAAGCAAAGGTAAGAAATGTCACCTGGAAGAGCAAGCTCAGGTGTCTTCCACTCTAAAATCAATAAAGATTAGTAAGAGTGTCAAATTGTTGAAATCATCCCAGACTTAAGTTCCCTCTGAAACACTGGTGTCATGACTCTAGAATCCGCACGACAAGCATTCGCTGAGCTCTTCTCCCTTGCCTATTAAAAGAGCCACTGAGCATGCAGTATGGCCGGGAAGGCCTACATGCTTTACTACAGGAAGAGCAAAGGAGCAGAGAGGTAAAGTCAGGAACGGATATATACAGTGTTGGAGACATTACTCTCATCCATTTCCTCATTTAACTCTTCCAGAAGCACTACACACTAAAATGTTATTACCTGCATGTGCACCGTGGGGTTCAGGGTGTGGGGCATCAGGTCTGGGGATAGTCCCCAGGCCTGTGCCCAGGCTGGTCCTAAAGGCATGACCCAAGCCTGCCTCGAGTGTGGAGACCCGTCTCCAGTTGCACGTCTGTAAAGCGATGATTACACAGGGCCCAAAAGAAGGTGACCTCTGCCTGGTAACTGGTGATTAAAAACAATGCTATTGGCCCTCCCTAGTCTCTTCACCCACCATCATCAACTCCTCCCACTGAAACCCTGCCCCTTCCCTGAAGCCTACTTAAACATCTGCTCAGATCAATAAAATGAGTTCCTGCCCTGACCAGGCTCCCTGTTGCCTCTGATTGTCCTTGGTGGGCAAGGGCTGGGGAAGATTGTCCTTGGTGGGCAAGGGCTGGGGAAGATTGTCCTTGGTGGGCAAGGGCTGGGGAAGGTTGTCCTTGGTGGGCAAGGGCTGGGGAACTGGCAGATGGCATACTCACTTTTCATCAGTCTTCTCCTCTGAGAGGAATTGGAGACAGGTGACCACTCATCAGGGGATTAAGGGACCAACTTAAAGACACACAGTTTACAGTGCTGAGTTTGAAGTCAAATTAAGGTCAAAAGACTATGAGTATCTCCTTATGTTATACAAGTCAGAGAATGGCATAGCAGGTTTCACCTGCCATGACTAGGTGACCGCTAAAAAATAAAAAAAAAAAAAACACCAAAAGCCTTGAGTAATTGGAGCCTTTCTCTGACCATTTCCCACTTTTTCAAAAACTGTAGATAATTGATCATCAACTCATTTCTAGCCACAGGTTTCTAGTTTGAGTTCAGCCACATTTGAAAACCACAAGTATAGTTAATTTCATTCAATGTTCACACATACTCAGTAAAATATGTATCATTGCTTCCCATTTAATGTAGGGAAACTAAGCAATAAGTAAGTGAAATAACATCCTCAAGTACAACAAATATAACAAGTATTAAGGGTATAATTCCAATCCAAACCCAGCACTAAGTTTGTCAGGGTCTATAGTAATGGCTCCCTTCCATGTTGACTTAAGGTCAGAGAGTTCGAAACTATCCTAAATGTCTAAAGTGTGTCAGCTGAAGGATGTTTGGCCTAAGATGTGGATGTCTTGCCTAGGTAACAGAATACTTGATCTAAGGTTTCTGGATGTCTTAATCCTCAAGGCCAGATAACAAGAGGTTTGATCTGAGGTGTGGTTACTAAAAGTTTGGAGACTTAAGGAAGTAATTAAGTCTGTTTGTTCCTTGTATCATGATAAAGAAGCCTTTTGCCTCCCCCACCCCCACCCTTGGTTGGGGTGTATAAGAATTTTGAGCAATACTGGGATGCTCTGCTGACTCTATCTTCTGTCTCTTGTCTGTTTTTCTTTCCTCAATCCACACTACCACACTGCCCCTCTCAGGTACAGACTGGACACGTTGGCTGGACCCAAGAGATGCCCTTCAACATGAGGCACCAACATAAGCCCAAGACCCCGCTAAATGGTAGCACCTAGCCCCATCTACTACTGAGGGTATTCTAGTCAGCGTTAGCAGAAACCCATCTGGCACAGAGAATTTCAGTTAAACTGCAATGCACACTGCTAGGTGAGCCTTGGGAAGTGACTCCACCCCCTGCCTCCTGCCGCCTGCTGCACTGGGGGAGCTAGCCACATCCAGGAGATTATGCAGATGCTACTGGAACACCCTGTTGGTATTCTTCCTGTGAACCTCTCAGCACCACCCCAGCCTATTCCCACTCCTAAGCATCAGCCTCCAATACACAGAAGCACAAATTTACTTGGAATCCCCCTGTAAAAGAATTTCCTACCAGGTAACACACAGCCATGGCACTCTCTTAAGAACCAGAGAGGAAACATAAATCAAGAAACAAAATACCCACCAAATGAAGACAAGGATATCAGTACCTAGATCTCTAATTTTCCCAATTCCATATGCCTCAATGCCAGCATAAACTACGATTAATGACAACAAGGGCAAGATGTCTCCACTAGAGCCCAGCAACCCTACCACAAGTCCTCAATATTACACTGCTGAAACACACACACACACACACACACACACACACACACACACACACACACCACCACCACCACCACCACCACCACCACCACCACCACCGAAAACAAGAACAAAAGGAGGAAAAGAAACAGGAATCAACAATGACTGCTCATTGATGTCCCTCAATGTCAATGGTCTCAATTCCCTTAATAAAAAGATACAGACTAAGAAAATAGATGTGAAAACAGGATCCATCACTCTGCTGTATTCAAGAAACATACCTCAACATAATGAATAGATATCATCTCAGGGTGGAAGAATGAAAAGAATTTATTCCAATCAAATAGACATAAAGAAGCTGTTATAGCCATTTTAATATCTGACAAAATAGACTTCAAACAAAAACTAATCAGAAGAGATAGGGAAGAACACTACAAACTCATTAAAATAAAAATGCAAGAGGACACTGCAATCTTAACATCTATATACCAAACCAAGGGGCATACAAGTTTATAAAAGAAACACTACTATAGATTAAATGACATATTGACACTCACACACTAATAGTGGAATTACCTTACTCTTGCTAATAGACAGGTCATCCAGACAAAAACTAAAGAGAAAGGCTGGAGCTAGATGATCTTATAAAGTAAATGGGCCTAATGAATATTTACAGATCATTTCACACAAACCCAAAAGAGTATACCTTTTTCCTGACACCTTATGGAACTTTCTCCAAAATAGATCATATACCCAGACAGAAAGCAAGTCTCAACAGATATAAGAAAATTGAAATATCACCCTGCATCCCATGTGACCATCATAGATTAAAGCTGGACATAAACAATACCAGAAACAACAGAAAAACTTATGGAAATGGAACAACTTTGGAGCCCTCATCTAGTACCTGTTGGAAACAGGAACAAACACCCACACCTAAACACTGAGTCGAACTAGAACCCAGATGCAGAAGGAGAGGACAATACCAGGCTGCAGAAACACATGGAGACAGCTGACCTGAAAAAGGCCCCCAGACAGATACTCAGCTGCCCGCCCCGAATTTGGGTCTCAGCCAGAAAGACTAAGCAGTCTAAGGGACCTCAGACAGTGGAACCAGGATGTATCCCTGGTGCACAAAAGGACCTTGCGGACACATCCCCCATGGAGGGATACTGCCTTAACCTAGAGACAGGAGAGAAGTCCTAGTCCCTACTTCAAATGACCTGACAGACCTACATGATCCCACCTGGATGGCATTGCCCTACATGTGGAATTGGGGTAGGGGGGTGGGAGGGGAGGGTGGTCAGGTTGCATGTGAGAGGGCAGAGAGGGTAAAAGGGAAGGAGGAAGGGAGGGAGAGGGAACTGGGATTGACATGTAAAATAATAATTAAATTAAAAAAAAAAAAAAACTCCTACTCAATAAGTATGACCTCCAAATTAGACTTCACACACAGACACGAGGTGGCTCTAAGAGGCAAGTTCATAAAACTGGGTCTAAGTGAAATACTTGGAGAGATCTCATGCTGTTAATGTAATAGCACAATTGAAAACACTGGAACAGTAGTTCTCAACCTTCCTAATGCTGCAACCCTTCAACACTTCATGTCGTGGTGATGGCCCCCCTTCCAACCATAAAATTATTTTTGTTGGTACTTCATGACTTAAATTTTGTTAGTGTTATGAATTATAGTGTAAATATCTGATATGCAGGATATCTGATATGTGTGCCCTCTGAAAGGATTCTTAGAACCTCAAAGGGGACTTGATCCACAGGTTAAGAATTACTGCTGGAGAACAAAAAGAAGCAATTATACCCCAAAGGAGTAGACATCAATAATTAATCAAACTCAGGGCTGAAATCAGTAAAATGAAAACAAACAATAACAACACAAAGACTCAATGAAACAAAGTGTGACACAATAAATAAAAGATCCAGAGAGAGATAGTGGAGTACAAACTTCAAGGTGAAGCTCAGAAAAGCAAAGCAGCTGGCCACTAGCTCTCAACTCTACTGAAAGGCAATCCTGGCTACTCAGACAGTAATCCCAAAGGGTTATGTTCTCCTCACCATGCTTGGAGAATCCTGAGACTTCAATGTCTTCCTATCCTCACTGTGTCTGTAGAATGAATCCTGAGACTGAGCCTACTGAAGACCCTGCTCCTATCTTTTATACCCGGCTAGTGCTAGGATTAAGGGTGTGTGTCCCAGGTGCTGAGATCATCTTTGTATGAGCTGTTTCTCTGTGCACTGGATCAGTTTCATGTAGTCAGTGTGGCCTTGAACTAACAGACATCCATCTACCTCTTAATCATGAGTTCTGGGATTAAAGGTGTGTTCTACTACCTCCTAGCTTATGGCTGCTGATGTATGTATCACCACTGCCTGATCTCTATAGCGTGAGGCTGGCTTTGCTTTCTGAATCCTCAGGCAAGCTTTCATAAAACAAAATTAGCAATGAAAAAGGAGATAACAACAGATACCAAGGAAATCCAGAGAATTATAAGGGCATACTTTAAAAACCGATATTCCAACAAGTTGGAAAACCTAAATGAAATGGATAATTTTCTTAATACATATCACTTAACAAAGTTAAATCAAGATCAGATAGGCAATTTAGAAAGAGAAACTGACAAAATCAGTCATTAAAACTCTGCCAACCAAAAAATCCCAGGTGGTTTTAGCAAATTTCTACCAGACTTCCAAAGAACAATTATTGCTAATACTCCTCAAATGATTCCACAAAATAGAAAGAGAAGGAAATTTTCCCAATTCACTTTACAAGGCCGCAGTTACCCTGATACCCACATGAAGACCAACAAAGAAAGGGAAATACAGGCCAATTACAAACGGAATCCAAGAAATCATCCACCATGATTAAGCAGCCCTCATCCCAGAGATGCAGGGATGGTTCAACATATGAAAATCAGGAAATGTAACCCACCACATAAATAAAATGAAAGACCAAAATAATATAATAATTCATTAGATGTAGAAAATGCCCTTCACAAAATCCAACATCACTTCATGATAAAAAGTCCTGGAGAGCTTTGGGATACAAGAGACATGCCTTAACATAACAAAGGCAATTTGGAGAGAAACTCGAAGCAATTCCACTAAAATCAGGAACAAGACTCAGTTATCTGCTCTCTCCATTGCACTCAATGTAGTACTTGAAGTCTCAGCTACAGCAATGAGACAACTAAAGGAGAGCAAAAGGATACAAAGCAGAAAGGAAGAAGTCAACATATCTTTATTTGTAGATGACAGTATATATAAGTGACCCTAAATATTCTACTCAGAAACTCTTATAGCTGATAAACACTTTCAATAAGGTGCTGGATATAAAATTAACTCACAAAATCTGTAGACCTCCTATATACAAATGACAAATGGAATAAGGAAGAAATTAGGGCAATATCACCTTTTATAATATCCTGAATAATATAAATAATGTATTATCATAAATAATATAATAATATAAATAATATAAACTACCTTGGGTAATTCTAATCAAGCAAGTGAAAGATCTGTATGATAAAAAGTTCAAGACACTGAAAAAAGAAATTGAAGAAGGTAACAGAAAATGGAAAGATCCCCCATGCTCATGGATTTGTAGTATCAACATAGTAAAAATGGTAATCTTACCAAAAGCAATCTACAGAGTGAGTGCAATCACCATCAAAATTCCAACACAAATCTACACAGATCCTGCCTGAAAGGACAATTTCCAGCTTCATATGGAAACATGAAAAAAGCAGGATATCTTAAACAATCCTGAATTTAAAAAATAATAATAATAATAACATCAGGAGGTATCAATATCCAATTTCAATTTGTGCTTCAAAGCTATAGTAAAAAAAAGAAATCAGTATAGTATTGACATAAAGAAAAAGAGACCTGTTGATCTATGGAATTGAATTCAAGACACAAACATAAATCCACACACCTATAAATACATTGTAAAGGCAGCATGTTCAACAAACGGTCCTGGTCAAATTAGATGACTGCATATAGAAGAATCCAAATAGATCCATACTTTTTACACTGCAAAAAACTCAAGTTCAAATAGGTCAGAGACCTCAATATAAAATCAGATACATTGAACACGATAAAAGAGAAAGTGGAGAATAGCCTTGAACTCATTAACACAGGAAAAGACTTTCTAAACAGCACACCATTAGCACAGACCCTGAGATCAGCAATTAGTAAGTGGGATCACATGAAACTAAATAGTTTCTGCATAGCAAAGGATATTTTCATTCACACAAAGCAGTGTGCTACAGAATGGGGAAAGGTTCCTATTAGCTTCACATCTAAAAGAGGGCTAATATGCACAGTATAAAAAAGAACTCAAGAAACAAGATTATCAAGAGAACAACTAACACAATTAAAAAGAAATAAGTAAGATTTAAACAGAGAATCCTCAAAAGAGGAAACTCAAATGGCTGAGAAACACTTAAGGAAATGGTTCAACATCCTTTGCCTCAGGGAAAATGTAAATCAAAACTACTTTGAGATTCCATCTTACACCCTACCAGATCAAGTAATATCAGTAAAACAAGTAACAGCTCATGCTGGAGAAGATGTAGAGTAAGGAGAACGCTCATCTGTTGCTGGAAGGAGTGCAAACTCGTTCAGCCACTATGGAAAACGGTATGGTTGCTCCTCAGGAAGACTGGGATAGAGATACCTCAAGATCCAGCTATGCCACTCTTGGGCATATGCCCAAAGAATGCTCCATCCTACCACAAAGACACTTGCTCAACCATGTTCATTGCTTCTGTGTACATAATAGTCACAAACTGGGAACAACCTAGATATCCCTCCACAGAAGGTTAGACAAATAAAATGTGGTACATTTGTACAGTGAGGTCTCAGACAATAAGAATATAACATCAAGAAATTTCCAAGTAAACAGATGGAACTAGGAAAAATCTTCTGGAGTGAGGTATCCCAGATCTATAAAGACAAATATGGCACATGGTCCTAGTTTGAGGAGGAATGGTCCCCGTCGGCGCCTATACTTTGTCATTAGGGAGCAGCACTACTTACTTGACAGGCATTAAGAGACATGACCTTGCTGGAGTAAGTGTGGCCTTGTTGGAAGAACTGTGTCACTAGAGGTGGGCATTGGGATTTCAAATGCCCAAGCCAGGATTAGTGGCTCTCCCTCTTCCTGCTGCCTGCCAATCCAGATGCAAAACTCTCATCTACTTCTCTGCACCACATCTGCCTGCATGCTGCCATGTGTCCTGCTATGATAACAATGCAATAAACTTCACCCAGTTAAATGATCTCCTTTATAAAAATGCCATGGTCATTGTGTCTCTTCACAGCAATTGGACACTGCCTAAGACAGAAGTTGGTGCATTGCTGTGGTAGGCCCTACCATATTCCATGTTGGTAGAATTTGGACTTTGGGTCTTTGGATTAGGACAACAGTTGAGTGCTTTAAGTGGGGCTTAATGGGCCACACTAGTAGGAGCGGGGAAGTCAGTGGTACCAAGGGCAAAACAGATTTTGACAGCCTGGCTCAAGAGGGTTCAGAAGAGAAGATCTTATTCATGATATTTTGGTGAAGAATGTGGCTGCTTTTTGCCCTTGTCTGAAAGTCTGCCTGAGGCTAGATTAAAGAGTTTTGGATTAAAGGCATTGGCAGAGGAGATTAAAAACAGCCTAGTATTGACTGTGTTGTGTGATTATTAGGGCCAGTCTTACACAGATTTATAATGAAAAGAAGCAAGCTGAGCAAATGAAAATACAAAATGTACAGTGTAATGGGGCTAAATTCTCAGCCCAGTGAGATAAACAGATTAAAGAAGAGCCTGATGCAGAATGGAATAAAAGGAGTAGTGACCTCAGGGCAAGATCCCATCCAACTAAGCTTCTAACTTGTAAAAAGGAATTCAAGAAAAGCTTAAGCAGTAAAGGAAATCGCTGAAACCATAACGCCTGTGAAATGTATTTAACAAGGGGGCATTGTTCCAGCTCCAGCAAATAGAAGAACTTGACAGCTTCAGCCACATTGTTCTGGTTTTAGAGTCAAGGATACAAAAAGGGGGTGTGGAATCTCTCTCCACTGCTAAGAAAAGCACCTGAGACCAGGCATGTGCCAGGAGTGTCCCTGAATGGAAGCCCAGAGAGGTCGTTGCATAAAGAAAGGTGACACCTGGATTGCCTTGGAGAACCCAAGATGTTGGAGAATCTGGAGCCTTGGGATACCTGCCACAGAAAGCTGCAGACCAGGTGTGGAACCAGCCCATGAGAGAGAAGTGTGCCGTGGTCACAAAAGCTAAATGGAATTGCAGATGTAAAAAGCACATTGCCAGCAGACAGAGAGGTGCAGTGTTTGGGGTTTGCCCAGCTGTTTGTCAGACTTTCTTTGGTCCAGGATCTCCTCACTATGCTTGCTCCCTTCCTCCATTTTGGAATGATAATGTGTATTCTCTGCCACTATGTGTTGTAAGTATGTGACCTCATTTATGATTTTGGTTTTGTAGGGGATTACAGTTAAAGAGATGATGTTGAGCCCCAGTAGAGACTTTGAACTTGTTGAGACTGTGATAGACTACGGGGACTTTTAAAGTTAGACTGAATGCATTTTTGCGTTATAATATGTCTATAGGTCTATGAGGGCCAGGGAATAGAATGTGATGGTTTGAATAGGAATGACCCCTGTCAGCTTATATATTTGAATGCTTGGTTATTGGAGAGTGGTGCTTCTTGACAGGGATTAGAAGGTGTGGCCTTGTTGGAGTGAGAGTGGTCTTATTAAAGGAAGGGTGTCACTGGGACTAGGCTTTGGTGTCAAATATTCAAGCCAAGCCCAGTGGTCCTCTCTTTCTTCCTGCTGCCCATCGATCCAGATAAAGGATCTCAGCTACTTCTCCAGCACCATGTCTGCCTCTGTACTGCTATGCTTCAGTTATGATGACTAAACTACTGAACTATAAGCAAGCCCCAATTAAATGTTTTCCTTTATATAAATTGCTGAGGCCATTTTGTCTCTTCACAGCAATTGGACACTAAGACTTGGGCATTTGCTTCTATGTGGACATTAGCTGTTAAGTCAATGATTACCAAGCTACATCCCATAGAATCACAGAGGTTATGTACAGAGTAAGTGGCTGGGGGTAAGATGGATTTTGTTAGAAAAGAATAAAATAGACAGCTATGGGTGGATGGGGCCTGGAATGGGAGGAGTGGGCTGGGGAGGTTATAAGTGGATGAAGCCAGAAACACTGGGAGAAACAGTCAAAATTAAGGGTCATGTGAGGAGACAGTCTGGAAACACTACAGAGAAGTTCCCTCAGCATTATACACATATGTTCTAAATGAAACCACCAAATAATGGACAAGGCAGACATCCCTGAATGGGGTGTTTTCATCACATCCCTCCCAGAGCTCAAGAAACCTCTTGGAAGTGGAGGTGGAAGAATCCTAAGAGCCACAGGTCATGGGAGACAGCAAGAAACATGGCCTCTGAATCAACTGGACAAAGCTGTTGACCTCACAGAGTCTGAGCAGCATGCACAGGGCCTGCATGCGTCTGCACCAGATCCTCTGTGTACACGTTACGGCTTCAGGGTTAGTGGTTTTATTGGGTTCCTGAGTATGTGAATGAGAGCTATGATTCTTGAACCTTCTCTTGGGCTCCTTTCCTTCTGTTGGTTTGACTTGTCCAACTTCAATGCGATGGTTTTTGTATTATCTTATTATGTTTTATTTTGTTATATATATATTTTTTAAATGGATGAATGAAATCCTGGCCACCAGGACAAAGGTTAACAATGGAATTGTCACTTATATCTGCTGGAAGAAGGAAAAGTCAGCTTTTTCTAATAGATCAACACTGGGTACATCAAGCACTCCAGGAAGGCCTCGCCTTCAGAAGTAGTTAACCAACATTAATGGACTCCACAGTTTTCCTTTTTTGGGCGTGGATTTATATGTTTTCTGGGTTTTATTTTTGTATTGGGTTTTAGTTTTTTTTAAGAAAGAATTTAAAGTTGGGTTGGAGAGGAATATCTGGAAAGACCTGAGGAAAGAGAATATGATCAAAACATATGTATATTTAAAATTGTTTTAAATAATAAAAATATAATTAAAAAAGAAAAACTAAAAGAGGAGACTTTAAGTGTTCTACACACAGACACAGATGGTCTGTTAATTAATGAAATTCACCATTCTACTATGTACACATATGTCATATCGTGTTGTACAATATATGTATACACAATGTTTGTTTGTCAGTTGAAGAAGAAAAGCCTACAACAAAGTTCTTGGAATTTACAATCTTTTTCACTTGTTATTGTGAGAAGTGGGGAGAGCACTTCGTTGAAAGTGTTGAGCAGGGTACATTAACAGGGAATTGTGACTGAGTGAGTGCTGGGTTTGGGAAGACCACAAGGCAATGGAGGACTCCAAACTTCCAAGTTTTAGTTTTTAGAAGGAGAAGGGGTCGTGTATTCACTAGTGGTGAAGAACAAACAGACTTGAGAGGAAGCTAAAGGACTGACATCTGATATATCAGTATGTGACTCATCAGTACAGAGAGATGTTTGGAACACGGACTGGGCTGCACTTTTGCCAGAAGCTCAGGGAGATGAGGGTAGAAATCACCTGTGGAGTCATCAAATGAAAACACAGAAGCAGGCCCAGAACACAGCATTACCTGTGTCACAGAGATCCTAGAGATCAAAGTCAGCAGACTTCAGGGGGGGGGAAGAAACAAGAGCTCCATGCCACTGGGAAGTCGCTGCTGAGTGTCAACAAATCACTCTTCAACTGCATCTTGTTAGATTTGAGTGGAGATCAAAAGAATGGCATTTCCCCCCTTGGAAAAAGGTTGTTGTCTCATTTATATAAAGGCAAATAATTTCAATGGTTTATATATCTGAAAAAAAAAGCCTCATATCATACGACACATGCCAGGGAGTCAATGCTGGGAATAAGATTTCTCTATCCATTTAAGCCATCCTTCTGTTTCTCTGCGCTCTGAGTCCTTCTGCCAATTAACTCTCTACTTGATGCTCAATTAGAAATGCTTCTTAAACAAATTGTACCCCAAATGTGAGCTATTGCCCTGGGTGGTCCTGCTTAGAAATTATGTATTAATCAAAGAAATCTAATTCAATGACCGTAAATATTTTAAGAGTATTTCTAATTACTACTTAAAGAACATGAAAGGAAATTGAATTTACAGTACATCAGAATTTATTCTCTGTGATTTTTCAACCTTCTCCTTTTATGCCCCAGCAACTGACTCAGAGCCTCACACATTAAAATAATAATAATAATTAATTGTATTTGTTTATTTTGTGTGGGTGGAATCCATATGCAATCCATATCTCAGACATGTAGGTCAAATGACAACTTTCAGTAGTGAGTTCTTGCCTTCTACCACATAGGTCCTGGGGATCGAACTCAGGCCTTTAGGCTTGGTGGCCGAAACCTTTATTCACAGAGCCACCTCATAGGCTAAGAGCCTCACATTCAACTCCACCAGTATCCTTTGCTTTTCCAAAGCCAGAGGATTTTCACTGGCCTCCCCAACCCCTCAGCCTCTGAGTTAGCTACACAGAGAGACCACCATCATCAGCGTGACATAACAAAGGCCGGGTTCTCTCAGGCCAGCAGCAGTGAGTCCAGGAGTGGTTTCAAAAAGAACATTTTAAAAATTTTGCCTAGGTTCACATATTAGTAAACATACTTTCAATTTTTCTCTCACACAGCCCTCCTGCAGTTACTTCTGTGAGAACTGTGGAGTCCTCGCCATTGTCTCCTTTTAGGTGTGCTATGACTTGGATATGGTTTGGATGTGCCCCCCGGGGTCCATGAGCTGGAGTCTAATCACCATACTAGTGGCATTGAAGTGATGGGGATTTTCAGAGCGGGGTCTAGAAAAGGGTGATTAAATCACTGTGGGCACTGCTCTCAGAGGGAGCTAATATAGTTCTCTTAAGATGCTGGGTAGCATGGAAGGCCTCACCTTCCCTGGGGAGCAGACAGGGGATGGAATGGGGGGGCAGTGGGGGACATGGAAGGATGGGAGGGAAAGGGAACTGGGATTGATATGCAAAATAAGTTTGTTTCTAATTTAAATTTAAAAATTAATTAAAAAAATACAAAAACAAATATGCTGGGTGGTTTTCTCTAGAGCAAGTTTTTACAAAAAGAGCAAGCCTGCACGCTCCCTGTGATCTATCTGTGTGTGTCCCCATGGTCTCCGTGTCCTTTGCCACAAGGCTGCCACTGGAAACTGGACAGACAGAGATTCCCAAGCTCGGGCTTTCAGCCTCCAACCCTGGGACCTGATAAACGTCTCTTCCTTATAAAGCACAGCCATTTAAAGATAGGCTAAGACAGTGAGACACCAAATTTCTGATGAGCTCACCCATTCAGTAGCACTGCAGTCACACTAGACTCAATCCCAACAGTCTCACTACAGCTCAGCCTCAGACAGTGCTCCTGGAAAGGACAATGACCGATTGGGATGAATGAGGAAACATTGGTGTCTTAAAAACACTCCTTGCAAAAATAAAGGAGCAGCACCCATGGAGACTTCAGTGGCGGACTGAGCCAACCCTCGTGTCTTTCTCCCCCATTCTGTGGACGTGGGCTGTGATCTTAAATATCGTATCGTTTCCTTGACGCTGGACGTTGTTGTGGCTACAGTTTTTGTTGAGATAACAGCATGTCATGCCTCTTTCCTGACAAACACTCTCCTGCTGAAGCCTCTTGGCCAGATGTGCAAATAGGAAAGGTATGCTAGAAACATCAAGCGCCTTCCCTCAGAAGATAATTAACTATGAATTATTCAAATGTCCTTAATCACAGAGCAGTATTTGGAGGTAGTTTTCCCTGGCCCCTTCTTCCTCCATGGTAGGGCGCAAAATACAGCGTTCTGTAGCTTGTCTCGATTCACACCCCACCCCGAGTGTTTTCAACGGCCTAAGTAGATGAGAATGTCAATAAAAGAAAAAGCATTAATGTTTCCTGGAATGAAATCATAAATCTAACATCAGAGAGTTGTTTCTAAGTCATCGTGTTGAGATGAGAGGAGAGAAAAGATTTTGCTAGAGGCAGGCGGGTCCTTCGCTTGGGACCTGGGGAGCAACCCAGTTGTTTCTCTTGCCAGGAACAGCAGGGACTTCAATGGAATACTCATTGAAGCCGGGTTCCTCCGCACCTCTTGGGGAAATGCTGCAGAGAAATTAAAAATACTATTGGCACCAGGTGCATGCTAAGAATGTAAGGAGCGCTGTTAATTTATTCTAATGAATTAATTACAGTGATGCCCTGGTCTACGGGGAATTTCCCTAGAAAGAGAAACAGGATGGTGGAAAGGGCTCCAGGGGTGTCCCTCACTCACACTGGAAGACAGGGCAAGGAGAGAAGTGTAAGGAGGCTCGGTTCTTAGAGTGCTTCCAAATGCAGGGAGGCATCCCACACTCACACCAGCCCTACGCAGGCATGCTGGTTGAGTCTTTTAATGCCCCCTGAACCACATCACTGTTGCCACTGGTAGCCTAGCTACCTCATTTTAAGAACTGTGGTCCTAAACCATCAGCCTGCAGGGTAGACGGCAGAGCGGGCTCTGGAATCAACCAGTCCTGGGCCTAGCGGCCAGCTTAGCTAACCAAGCTCATGACCCTATGGAGGTCATGAGCACTCAGAGACAGAATGTCCATCCATAAGAGAAGATGACAATAGAAACCATTGCTGTTGAGGAGAAGAGAGAGCCTGACCCACCTATGACTCTCAGAAGGATCTAGTTTCATTGTGGGTTTCCATAGCGGAGCAGCTGCAGCCGCACGGAGAGGCTTCACAGTGTGAAACTAGAAATGGACACAAGTCGTCCTAGGCAGGGTCCTTTGGGGTCTGCCTCTTTGCAAGAGCCCCTGTGCACAAGTAAAGCCCACCACCACAGGCAGAGCAAAATTCAACACAGAATAATAACAACTATGATAATCACGAAACAAACCGTGTTTCTAAGACAGCAGCTGCCATGTTGAGCCTTACCATGCTTGCATTTATACATCTTAATCACACCATTATTATCACACCACAGTAACAGAGTAGCAAGTGAGCATCTGAGCCTCAAATAGAGTGAGGAGCTCATCCTGGGTTGGCCCGACAGTGAGTGGGAGAACTGGAATTCCAGGTGAGATGTGGCGACTCCATAGCTTGCGTGATAGCCACTCTGCAGTGAACTTGCTTAGGAAGGTCATTGGGATAAGAATGAGGACAGACAGTTGACACATTCCTGCTGCCTCCTGAGTCTGCAGTAGGCTTACATGGGAAGGCGGTAAGGTGTTGATAACCACAGTTCACACATTCTTGGTGCCTTCCAACTCCCCTGAGTGTTCATCATCGCTGTCCCTGAGGTCTTGGGTAAGAGGTACAAAGTCAGCATCACTTTGGTCACTGGACAAACTCAACTGGACCTTGCCACTGGCTCACACACACTGTCTTCTCCTTACACACAGGCAACCCCTGTTAGTGTCGCTTTCTATGACTCTGCCTCTCCTGGAAGAAGCAAACGGCTGTAACTCTAGGTGTAAGCGCCAGTCCCCACCTTCATACAGATAACGACTAAAGGTCCAAACGCAGTGCAGGCCACAGGAAACCTCGAATGGTTTAATTTCTGACTTTTCACATACTCCACGGATACCCACAAACAAGTGATTTAACATTTCTGAATAGCTTTATAAAAGCCCCAGCCACTCTGTGGTCCTTTGTGGGGGCAAGGAAAGCTGCAACGGGAAAAGAAAGAGAAAAGAGAACAAGATTAAACCCCACTAGTGCCTACCCCCTCACACCACCTCAAGGATTTTCTCATGCATATTAAAACAGAGGGTGGCATTTTCAAAACCCACAGACTGGGGAAAGATTAAAAAGTGATGCAGTTTGGAAATGGTAATAGTTGTGAAGAAAAGAAAGAGAAATTACATTTATAGGGCTCTATTGTATACTGGACACTCTAATATGAGGATTTAAATAAATTTGCATGTTTAATCTCCTCTTTTTAATAATACCAAAGGATTGGTATGAGTGTTCCGGTTTTACAGTTGAGCTTGGAGAAAAGACAAGTTACCCAGCTAGCCACAGAGGTAGAACTCTGTGCTTTCGCGATAAAATCCATTAACATTACCCTGGCCTCTCCCTACCAGTGATGCAGCAGCTGGCTACCCATCCATCCAAAACATCCCCATACAATCAATTGTATCATTCTGACAGCTGGAAAAAGCTGTAGTGCAAATGTTTACAGCATGGATATCAGCAGATGCAGAGACAAACTCGGCTTCCCTCTCCTGCCCCCTCCCTTCCTACTGCGTAGATCTTAACGCTCTTGTTTCCACCCTCACAGTTACATTGTGTTTTAAACATTTATTTACTTTGAATTTTTATATGCATGAGTGTTCTGCCTGCATGCATGTGCATGCTTTATGTGCTATGTACGTGCCTGGTATCAGAAAGGCAACAAGAAGACTCTAGATCTCCTGGAACTGGAGTTATAGACTATTGTGAGCCATGTGTGTGTGCTGGGAACCAAACCTGGGTCCTCTGCAAGAACAGCAAGTGCTCTTAACCACTGAGCCATCACTCGGGCTCCACATTTGCATTTATTTTCCACTGCAGTGAGAATTAACTATCTGACCCAGAATATGAATGCACCGTCCCCAGCCTTAAGACCCAAACAAGCAAGTGCATGATGGAACTGAACCTTCAGGGTTAAAAAGTTTTCACTTATAGCTCCAGGGTATGCATGCAGTCTAGGAGGTGTAAATACTTTTGCTTAATGTCCCATCCTGTAGTTGTAAGCAATGTACTCGCTGGGGAGCTGCCCCTCCCTCCCTTTAGGCCTCCCTTTCCTCTTCGTAGGATGATTAACTAAATCAAAGGGAAGCCTTTGCTTTCTCCTGCCTGTAAAGCATGCTTCCCACTCCGCAATACCCAGTGCTCCTTAGGAACTTCTGGTACTTTACTCTTCAAGCTTCACAGATATTATTAGAGCATTAGAATTCTGCTAACAGCCTCCTATGCAACGCCACAGAAGCAAGAAATAACTTCCTTTTGTGTTTCTTCATTTGACAAACACAATTAAAAATGAGAGTTTAAAAACAACAACAGACACCTGTCTGCCTCCTATCCGACCTTCAGACCAAAGACATCATGTCCCAGCTGGTAGTCCTTTATTGTCCTTTTGTTCATTTTTTCAGACAGAATGCATTTGTCCTTCTCACCAGTAAGCTGCACAGTGGAGTTCTGAGATGCCCCCGTTAAGGAGACTGTTGGTCACATCTCCAGCTCAGAGTGGTGCATTGGGATGCAACAATGAGCAGGCTATTTACCTGCTTTCTCCTTTTCTCTCTCTCTTTCCCTCCCCATCTCTGCCTCCTTGTCTCTCTTCCTCTCTTCCTCCATCTCTCTGTCTTCTTTCCTCCCTCCCTCCCCTCTCTCTGTTTCCAGATCTGCTCCATTGTGAGTGAGTTTCTACTGTCATTACCTCCCTGCTTTTATAGACTATATCCCCTCAAACCATGAGCCAAAAGAAACTTTTACTCTTTAAGCTGCTTCTTATCAGATGTTTGGTTACTCCATGAAAACCAAAACAAAACAACCAAAAAAAAAAAAAAAAAAAAAAAACCTATAGGGGAAATTTTTGTTTCCTCTCAACAGAGTATACACTACTTTGTGCAAGGTTAAACAAAACAAAACAAAACAAAACAAAAAAACAAAAACAAAAAAGGAAGAACTACTTTACACCATACAAACATACAGAAGTCACCATGAGCAATAGTTTCCTAAGGAAGTAGGACATGTAAGGCCCCCTATTTTAGAGTACAAATAGATGGGATATTTATTTTATTTCTCTGGAAAACCTTGACTTACATATTCAATTTACCTAAAAATGGTGTAGGGCATCTGTCTTCTAAAGGGTGGGAGACTTTTTATGGAATTGGCTCACGTACTTGTGTGGATGACACGTTTGGAATCCAGCAGGCATGAAATTCAGGTAGGAGTTGATGCAGTTGTCCTGAGCCCAAAATCTATTGAGAAAAATCAAGATACTAGAAGCATGGGCAGAATTTATTTCTTTGTTTGAGAAATTTGTACAACAGCTTTGATCATGTTTGTGTCCCCCCAACTATTATTAGATACAACCCCGTGCCCATACACATCCTACTTTGTATCTTTATCTTTAAAATCAAAGAGATCAATTAGTGCTGCCCAAATATTCTTCAATGTTTGGTTGACTTAACCAGGGTCTTTCCACGGTCTCTGCATATACCTACAGCTAGCAACTGATAAAAAGTTTCTCCAGCACAGGTGGCCTTCCATGCCCAGCTTCCATTCCACACTAGGGTTTGGTCTGTTGTAACTTTGCTTAGGTCTCATGCATGCTATCATCACTGCTGTGAGTTCCTATGTGCAACTGCCCTGCTGTGTCAAAAAGATAGTATTTCCTGGTAGTTATCCACTGCCTCTGGCTCTTAAACAACTGCTCTTCAATAATTATCTCCAAGCCTTGAAGGGAGGGCATGGTAAATGCATTCCATTTAGGGCTAGGCACTCTCCCGGCTCTTACCCTCTGAAAACTGGCCCTTTGTGGTTCTCTGTATCAATTGCCATCTACTACACAGATTTCCTGATGAAGGTTGGATGATGCGTTGATCATATAGAGGTATAAAATAAGTCATTGTGAGCCAGTTAAATACTAAGTATATTGAGCAGAATAATAGTAATAAATTTCCTTTAGGGCCTATGAACTCTCTAGCCATAGGTTCTCAACCTGATAATATTGCCAGGTATGAGTTTCATCTTGTAAAGATGAACTTAAATCTCATCAGTAAGCTTGGTTACTCCCATGATGTTTATGCCATAACTGTACCAGATGGCATGTCTTACTAGAATAGCTATTATTATAGCTCTCTTCATTTAGTCTTGAACAGAATTATGTCTTTCAGAAATGTTATGTTTTAGATATAAAATGTCCCCCCCCCAGGCCCATGTGTTTGAACACTTGATCTCCAGCTAATGGAACTATTTGGGAAGACTGTGGGACCTTTTGGAGGTAGAGTTCAACTAGAGGCAGTGATGTCATTCTGAAACTATATGTCAAAATAAACTTTTACTCCTTCAAATTGTTTTTTTTATTTTACCACAATAATGAGAAAGTAACTAGGATGCTCTTGTGTTCTAACCTAATTGACCGAGGTCCACTTGCATTATGGTTGGTAGCCAATCTGCTTGTCTTCAAGTCAACAATTTTAATCACATCTGTAAAATGTTCTCAGAACTAAAGCTAAACTAGTATCTGACTAAACACCTGGGCCCTAGAGTCTAAAGAAATTGACACATATAATTAATCATTGTACCAAATGATTCTGCTACACCACAGAGCTGAGATACATTGCTTTAGAATACAATTATTTTGGAGGGAGTTATTAGGTACTTTTATTGGGATGTTTAAAAATAGCGTATGTTATAAAGAAACTGAGTAACTTGGATCATTAATCAAAATAAAAATGTGTTTCCCATTCTCCAATTAAAATACACTTCCTAGCATTATAGCAGCACTGGTTGGAGCATCCAAAAGGATTGTGCAAGTGTGGTCCCCCTTCAAAGGGGTCGTAGGTGACTGAGTTAGGGTTTCTACTGCTGTGATGAAACACCATGACCAAAAAGCAAACTGGGGAGGAAAGGATTTATTTGGCTTATGCTTCTATATTGAAGGAAGCCAGAACATGGATTTGAACAGGGCAGAAACCGGGAGGCAGGAGCAGATGCAGAGGTCATGGAGGGTGGTGCCTACTGGCTTGCTTGCTCATCATGGCTTGCTCAACCTTCTTTCGTTTATAACCCAGGACCACCAGTCCAGGGATGGCCCTACTCACAATGGGCTGGTCCCTCTCCCATCAATCACCAAGAAATGTCCTGGATTGTATGGAGGCATTTCTTTAAATGAGATTCTATCCTCATGTCAAGTTGACATAAGCTATCCGGCACAATAGGCTAATGAGAGGAGATTGAAAATGAAATGCTGCTGTCTATATTAGAAGCCCCTTCAGGCCTTTGATTGTCATTTGCCCTTCTTGCCACCTTGATCTTCTCTACAGTAATTGCTTTCTGACCCATGTGTTTCTCCTGAATCTTCCTTAACAGACTCTGGGGAAGCGTGTATCCTTACTTATTGACAAGACAGTGTCCGACAAAAGCAAGCTCTCTCCCACAATTTTCAGTTATCAGTGTAGGTCATTTTGCTCCATTAAAACGAATCCCTCCCAAAGAAGGACTCAGTTGGGATACTATTTCTGCTATTGCATCTCAGTGTTCTCACGCAGTTGTCCCAGATAATTTTGATTTTCATCCATTCTACCTTTAGGTATGTCCTCATAGATGGGTATGAAGTGAATCCACATGGTTGGGCAATATGTGAGTCAGTCTCCCAAAGGAGTGATCAGAGAAAGTTCTGTTCACCAGTCAAAATTCATAATTCCTAGAGAATTGAGAACTGTCTTTGCAAATGGTCCTTTGCTCCAGTCATTTGTCCTAATCTAGGAAGATGCTGTTGAATCTCTAATAGGGGACAGACAGAAAATGTCTCAGATTATCTCTTACCATAATCAAAGCAATACAAGCAATGGGAGGGAATCAACACTATAAAGAACACATTAAAAAATGCTTAAGGCAATACTACCAAGAATCCTGCACACACAAAAAAAAAATATTGAATAATATGGACAAAATGGATGATTTCATTTAAAATTCAAACTACCAAAACTCATTTAACATGAAGTTGATCAACTGCTTATCCCTATAACAAGCAAAGAAATTGAAATATGCAACACAAAATCTTCAAAAAACCCACACAGATATGATTTTAACAGAGATTTCTACTAAATGTTTAAATAAAGTCAACTCTAGATGCATACAGTTTCTTCTAGAAAATAAAAGGTGATAGGATCTATCCATATTCATTCTACACAGAAAGTATTACTCTGACACAAAAATGAATAGCAATGATAGAATAGTGTGAACAAAGAATGCTACAAATATTTCTCATGAACATAATAACAAAATATAAGCAAATAAAATACACATTATACAAAAAGAAAATTTGCAAATGAGATTTGCTTCATTGCAGAAATATCCAAAGTTCAATAAATATAATGTACTATGTTTGTAGACTAAGAAAGAAAACTCATAATCGTGTGGATTTATGAGAAAAATGGTTGACAAGATTGAGCAATCTATTTTATAAAAATGTTCAGGGAAAATAGGTTGGAGAGATGCTTTGGGGACATGTGAGCATGAGAATGCAAGTCTGAACCCTTGGGACTCATGTCAAAGCTCAACACACAGAGGGACACAGAGCAACCCTGTAGGGACATGGGGGATGGGCACAAGAAAATCCCAGGACTTAGCCTGACTGAAAACAATAAGTAAATCCTTTCTCAAGTAAGGAGGAAACAGAAGAGCAACACTTGAGGTTATCCTCAAACCTCTACATGTATGTCAATGAGTGTCCACATGCGTATACACGAGACGATACACACAGACACTTACAGAGATCACACATACACACCAGGTTTAGAAAGAAATGTGCCCAGGTTGTTTAAGAGTATCTACAAAACCAAACAGCTCCAGAAATGATAATGAATGGGAAAAAGAAAAAAAACCTGAGCAATCTTTCTCCCACAGTACACATAAGACAAAGCTTTTAGCACCTTTACTCATGTGGTGCTAGAAAGTAAAGCCAGTGTAATAACTAATAACATGTTTTTAAAAAGAACTTGAAGACAGGAAGACTATATACACGTAGATAAAAAAGATCCTATCAAACAATGACATGATTTTCTATAGAGAGTACAATGATATCAAGAATATAAGATAAATATACAAAATTTTGTGATATTGCTTTATCTTAGCAGTGAACATATAGATATTAAATGTCATTTCTATGTTATAAAACTTATAGTATTTTCATCCAGTCAAAATATACCAAACCCCAGAGATCAGAGAGATACCAGGGCTTTGACTCCAACCATCCATCCTAGTGATCATCCATGTGGTGATAAGCATGCATACCAACAGCTTTAGCCACACCTTTCACCTTTCTGTCATGTAGCCAAGACACAATCTTGCCATGAACCAACCAGGAGTCAACATCAAGCTTCAGCACTCTCTGTGGCTGAACTTGATACAGGTGCAGCTCTAGGAATCTCAGGTGCTCAGAACACTTGGTTTTTGAAAGGCTAACAGGGATTACAGACTGGAACGAGGGTAAGGCTTTGCTTTATTTTAGTTTCTGCTCTTATGTGGTTGTTTTCCCTTTCTCGTGTTTCCTTCATTTTTCTGCATTGTTGGTTTGTCGGTTGGTTGATTGGTTGGTAGATATGTATGTTTTTATTCTGTCTTTGCTTGGTTGGTTGCATCCTTTATTTTTTTTTTATCCTTTTCTCTGGCCTTTTAATAGTTTAGTTTTTAATTGCTATTTCTAAGACACTGCTTGGAAATTTGTACATTAATTGACAAATCACTGAGCTTTAGCCTCTATATCACCAGGATAGGACTTTATTACTACGCCCCCATTTTTCTACATCCACAACACAGAACACAATGACAATTTAAGAAGATTGAATGTCATGATGATCAAGTGGTTTCACCCTGAAGAAGCAAAGTTGGTTCAACATACAGAAATTAATAAACATAGTAAGCCACATAAACAAACTAGAGAACAGAAATCACAGCATCATCACCAATGATACAGAAAAGGCACCTGAAGACTTTCAACACACCTGTGTGATAAATATTTGGCCATGCAGAATAGAAATGGGTAGAACAATAGGAATGGATGGAACATACCTCAAATAATGAAGTCCACATGCATACAACCCGTAGACAACAATGTAATAAATAGGGAGAAACAGAGCATGTCCCATTTCTGACTATCTTTTTACCTATTGCTTAGCACAAAGTCTGATGTAGGACAATAAGACAATAATAAAAATACATAAAAGGAAGTCAAACTATCCTTACTTAGAGATGGCATGCATGATGCTATACTTAAAATCCCTACAGACTATAGGATCTAATAAACACTTTCAGAAAATGTCCAGGATACAAATTCAATCTATAAAAATCAGTACCATCTCTACAAAAAAAAAATGACCATGCAGATACAGGCATTAAGGAAAATATTGCATTCATAATCACAAAAACAACAGAATAAACATACTCAAGTAAGTGGAAGTATCCTATAATAAAAACATCAAGATATTGGAAAAGAAGATACTAGACAATGGAAAAATCTTCAGTACTCTTGGATTAACACCATGAAGATGGCTATGTTTCCAAAGGTAATGTACAGATTGAATTCAATTCTCATCAAAATTCTGATGACATTCTTCACATAAATAGACAAAAAAGCAATAATTCATATGGAACCACAAGAAATCATGAATAGCCAGAATGATTCTAAAAAGAAAAGAATATGGCTGGAGATATCACAACACCTGTCCTCAAATTCTGCTACTGAAGGGCCAAGACAGCATAGGACTGGCATAAAACAGAAATGGATGCCTAATTTTTGTCAAAGGGACAAAATCATGCAAAGAAAAAAAAAGAGATAATCTATTCAAAATGGTGCTGGCAAAGCAGGATATACACTTGCAGAAGAATAAAATTCTTATAGTTATCCTGTACAAGTCAACTAACTCTAAGTGAATCAAAGATCTTAACTCAAAATCTGAAATGCAGGAATCCTGAGGGAAAACATACAGGATAAACTTTAAGATATATGTTTAGACAAAACATTCTGAATAGGCATCTAAAGCACAGAAGGCAGACTCAACAATCAACAAATGGGATTATAGTTTAAAAGTTTCGGCAGAGCAGAGGAAACTATCAACAAAGCAAACAGACAGCCCATAGGATCGGAGAGAAACCTTCGCCAGCTACACTCCACTCAGGGGATTAACATCCAGAATTTTTAAAGAACTACAAAACTGATCACCATAAAAACAAAACTGTTCTACCAACAAATGCACTAATAAGATCAACAAAGTAGTCTCAAAGAAAGAAACACAAATGGGAAATGACTACTTTTTCAATATTTACCATAACTACCTATAATATAAACTAAAAGCGCCTTGAATGCCACCTCACCCAATCAGAACAGTAGTGATCATCAAGAAATCTGACAACATTTTCCTGCGAATTTCAGGATTCCATTTTTTTTCCCTGCTGAGTAGTATTCCATAGTGTAAATGTACCATATTTTCTTTATCCATTCTTCAGTTGAGGGGCATTTAGGTTGCTTCCAGGTTCTTGCCATTACAAATAATGCGCTATGAACATAGTTGAAAAATGCCCTTGTTGTATGAATGTGCAACTTTTGGGTGTATGCCTAAGACTGGAATTATTGGATCTTGAGATAGACTGGTTCCCATTTTCCTGAGAAACCGCCATACTGATTTCCAACATGGCTGTATGAGTTTGCACTCCCACCAGCAGAGGAGGAGTGTTCCCCTTTCTCAGCATCCTCTCCAGCATAAACTGTCTTTGGTGTTTTTGATTTAAGCCATTGTGGCAGGAGTAAGATGGCATCTCAGAGTTGTTTTGATTTGCATTTCCCTGATGGCTAAGGATATTGAGGATTTTCTTAAGTGTCTTTCAGGCATTTTGGATTCCTCTATTGAGAATTCTCTATTCACTTCTGTACCTCACTTTTTAATTAGATTATTTGGTGTTTTGGTGAGTAGCTTCTTGAGTTCTTTGTATATTTTTGGAGATCAGTCCTCTGTCAGATGTGGGGTTGGTGAAGATCTATTCCCATTCTCTGGGCTGCTGTTTTTTCTTGTTCACTTTTGCCTTACAGAAGCTCATCAGTTTAAGGTGGTGCCGTTTACTAATTGTTGAACTCAGATTCTATGCTACTGGAGTTATGTTCAAGAAGTGGTCTCCTATACCAATGCGTTCAAGGGTACCTCCCACTTTCTCTTCTAAGAGGTTGAGTATGGCTGGATTTATGTTGAAGTCTTTGATCCATTTGGACTTGAATTTTGTTCATGGCAATAGATGTGGATCTATCTATAGTCTTCTACACACCAGAATCCAGTTATGCCAGCACATTTGTTGAAGCTGCTTTCTTTTTTCCATGTATAAATTTAGCTTCTTTGTCAAAAATCAGGTGTTCATAGGTGTGTAAGTTAATATCAGAGTTTTCAATTCGATTCCATTGGTCTACCTGTCAATTTCTGCGCCAATACCATGCTGTTTTCAGGACTATAGCTCTATAATAGAGTTTGGAGTCAGCAATGGTGATGGCCCTGGAAGTTTCTTTATTGTACAGAGTTATTATGGCTATCCTGGGTCTTTTTCTTTCCATATAAAGTTAAGTACTGTTCTTTCTAGGTCTGTGAAGAATTGTGCTAGGATTTGATGAGAATTGCATTGAATCTGTAGATTGCTTTCAACAAGATTGCCATTTTTACTATGTTGTTCCTACCTATCCAAGAGCATGGGAGATCTTTCCATTTTCTTGTATATTCTTTAATTTCTTTCTTTAAAGATTCAAAGTTCTTATTATATAAGTCTTTCACTTCTGTAGTAAGCATTACCCCAAAATACTTTATGTTGTTTGTGGCTATTGTAAAGGGTGATGTTTCTCTGATTTCTTTCTCAGCCCCTTTATCATTTGTATATATTAGGACTACTTTTTTTTCTTTTTTAGTTAATCTTGTATCCTGCTACTTTGCTGAAAGTATTTATTAGCTGTAGGAGTTCCCTGGTAGAGTTTTCTGGGTCACTCATGTAAACTATCATATCATCTGCAAGTAGTGAAAGTTTGACTTCTTCCTTTCCAATTTGTATCCCCTTGATCTCCTTTTGCTGTCTTACTGCTTCAGCTAGAACTTCAAATACATCATTGAAGAGATATGGGGAGAATGTGAAGCCCTGTCTTGTTCCTGATTTTAGAGGAATCACATTGAGTTTCTTTCCATTCAGTTTGATGTTGGCTCTTGCTTTGCTGTATATTGCCCTTATTATGTTTAGGTATGTTCCTGTTATCTCTGATCTCTCCAAGACCTTAATCATGAGAAGCTGTTAGACTTTGGCAAAGGCTTTTTCAGCATCTAGTGAGATAGTAGTCTCGCTTTTATTTTTCAGTTTGTTTATATGGTTAATTATATTGATAGATTTTTGTATGTTGAACCATCCCTGCATCCCTGGGATGAAGCCTACCTGGTCATGATGGATGATTTTTCTGATGTGTTCTTGGATTCAATTTGCCAGTATTTTATTGAGGATTTTTGCATCAATGTTCATGAAGGAAATTGGTCTGTAGTTCTCTTTCTTAGTTGTGTATTTGTGTGGTTTGTATAGCCTTCTAAAAATAGTTTGGCTATGACCCTTCTGCTTCTATTGTATGGAACACTTTGAGGAGTATTAGTTGTTCTTTGAATTTCTGGTAGAATTCTGCACTGAAACCATCTGGCCCTTCCTTTTTGGTTAGAAGACTTTTGATGACTGCTTCAATTTCATCAGGGGTTATTTAAATTGCTTATTTGGTCTTGATTTAATTAAAAAATCCCTTAAAGGAATGGAAAAAAATTCAAGAAATGGAGGAAAAGACAAACAATTTAAACAGTACAAAGTTTAAAAGCTGAAATAGAGACAATTAAAAATAAAACACAGTCTGAGGGAATGCTGAAAATTGAAAAGTTAGGCAGATGATCAGGAACTACTGATGCAAGCATAACCACCTGATTACAAGAAATGGAAGAGAAAAATCTCAGCTGTTGAAGATACACTAGGAGAAATAGATTCACTGACCAAGAAAAAAAACTTAAGTCCAACAAATCACTGACACAAAATATCCAGGAAATATGGGACACCATGAAAAGGCCAAACTTAAGAATAATAGGTACAGAAAAAGGTGAAGAACCCAACTCAAAAGTACAGAAAATATATTCAACAAAGTCATAGAAGAAACTTTTCCAACCTAAAGAAAGATATGACAATGAAAGTATAAGAAGCTTACAGAACACCAGTGTGGACCACAAAAGAAAGTTCCCTTGCTACATAATAATCAAAACACCAAACATACAGAGTAAAGAAAGACTATTAAGAGCAGCAAAGGAAAAGGCCAAGTAACATATAAACCTATCAGAATTACACCTGACTTCTCCATGGAAACACTGAAGCCAGAAGGTCCTGCATAGATGTTCTGCCAACACTAAGAGATTATGGATGCCAGTGCAGACTTCTATGCCCAGCAAAGCTTTTAATAACTATTGATGGAGAAACCAAGATATTCCATGACAAAACCAGATTTAAACAACACACATCAACTAATCCAGCCCTACAAAAAGTTCTGGAAGGAAAACTCCTACCCAAGGAAGTTAACTATACCCACAAAAAGATAGGCAATAGATAATCCCAATTTACCCACAACCAAAAGAAAAATGGGGGAAATCCACACACAATACTACCACCACCACCAAATCCAAAACAAACAAGAATGAACAATCAAGGATCACAATATCCCTCAATATTAATGTTCATAACTCACCTATAAAAAGTCACAGAGTAAAAGAATGGATATGAAGACAGAATCCATCCTTCTGCCGCATACAAGAAACACACCTCAACTTCAAAGACAGATGTCACCTCAGAGTTAAGGGTTGGGGAAAAGACTTTCCAACCAAATGAACCCAAAAAACAAGCAGGTGTAGCAATACTTCTATCTAACAAATTAGGCTTTAAACTAAAGTCAATCAAAAGTGATGAAGAAGGTCATTTCTTATTCATCACAGGAGAAATCCATCAAGATGAAGTCTCAATTCTGAACATCTATGCCCCAAATACAAAGGTACCCACATTCGCAAAAGAAACATTACTAAAACTTAAATCTCACATAAAACCTCACACACTTATAGTGGGAGATTTCAACACCCCACTCTCACCACTATACAGAACCACCAGACTGAAGCTTTAAAAAGAAATAAAGAACTAACAGAAGTTATGACCCAATTGGGTTTAACAGACACTTGTAGAACATTCCATCCAAACACAAAAGAACGTAACTTTTTCTCAGCACCACATGGAACCTTCTCTAAAATCGACCACACACTCAGCAATATAGCAAACCTCAACAGATAGAAATAATTTGGAATAACCCCCTGTATCTTATCAAACCACCATGCTTTAAAGTTAGAATTCAACAACACCACAAAGTGCAGAAACCCTACAAACTCATGGAATTTGAACAATGCACAATTGCACCATTCCTGCGTCAAGGAAGAAATAAAAAGACTTCCCAGAATTCAGTGAAAATGAAGACATAACATACCCAAACTTATGGGACATTTTGAAAAGCAGTGCTACAAGGAAAGTTAATTGCACTAAGTGTCCATATTGAAAAAAAAAAAATGGAGGATAGTCACATTAGAGAATTAACAGCATAACTGAAAGCTCTAGAACAAAAAGAAGCAAACTTACCCGGAAAATAATCCAATTGAGGGATGAAATCAATAAGGTAGAACCTAGGGAAACAATACAAAGAATCAATGTAATAAAGAGTTGGTTTTTTGAGAAAATAGATAAGATAGACAAAGCTTCATCCAAACTAACAAAAAGACAGAGAAAGAACATGCAAATTAACAAAATCAGAAATGAAAAGGGAAACATAACAGTGGACACAGAGGAAATACAGAGAATCTTCGGGTCATACTTTGAAAACCTATACTCCACAAAATTCAAAACATTGTCAGAAATGAACAATTTCCTCGATAGATATCACTTACCCTGTTCTTTTCTAATGAGAGACAGGAAGGGGTGGATGTGATGGGAGGAAACTGGGGAGGAACTGGAGGGGGTAGAGAAGAGAAACCATAAGTAGGATATTTTATGTGAGAAAATAATTGAGAAAGAGACAGACAGACATGCAAACACACACACACACACACACACACACACACACACACAGAGAGAGAGAGAGAGAGAGAGAGAGAGAGAGAGAGAGAGAGAGAGAATCAAGGTGCAGGGAACCCTCACCTGAAATGGTTCAAATTTTGGACTTTTTGAGAATATTTCATATATATTATGAGATTGTGAAGGGGAAGGACACAAATTGAACTTAAAATCCTTTTATGATTTATATATTTTAGTCAATATAATTTCATATACTATTTTCAATGCATATGTATTTTTTACTATAACTTTGTACATGAGGTCAAGTTAATTTTTTAAAAGTACCAAAATTCAAGAAAGGAAGAAAAACATCCCAGATAAGGAGAAAACTTATAAGTTCATAAGAAGAAATACAAGAACCAAGAAATGAAACAGAAGCAATGAACAGTTGTAACTACATCCCATATATCAAAAACACAGAAGAAAAACTACACTTTATTAAAGATTGATGATGTTTTTAAGGACACTTTGGGTGAAATACATACATTAAAGACTAGACTTCATGGAAGAAATGATTATTGCTTGAAGATGAGATGAAAGAAACCATTCTAAAAGAACCAGAGGGTGTAAAACAGCAGAGAAAATGAACATCAAATATGCCTCAAGTTCCCTGATACATGTCAAATTGGAATCTTCAAAAGAGAGGAGGGTAGAAAGATATTGAAGGAATATTTAAAAATTGTAAGCAATGAGTACAATTTTTCTTTAGGATGGTGTAGAGAGACATACAGAGATCTCTAAGCTGCAGCATATAGTGAGTTATTCCATTACTGCCATGGTGTTCTTCAGGTCATCCTTGCTCTGCTGAGTTCTCAGCACCTGAGTCTAGTCATCTATCTCATTGTCTCCCTGAAAAGCTTGCTTGCCAAGAGTGGCCATCCTGCCTGGAACTCAAGTGATGAATTCATCACAGTTCAGAGTTTCACAGATTTGGGAATCTGTGCAGGGTATTCATAACTAATGATTCCAACAGGGAAAAAAAATCCTTGTGTCTTAAGGATAGGCAGCTTGTAGAAAAAATACTCCATACAAAGAAGTGTTGCTGGGATTTGAGTGTCTGAAAGTAGGACTGCTATACTGATCCTGAAAATTATACCTCGTAAAATGCTGGTATGGGAAGACTATGCTAATTAAATTAATCCTCTCCATCTAAGAAGCAATTCTTAGATGTGAGCTTCGCTTAATACTTTCCAAATTTCCTAACTCAGGAGTCTATTTAAAGTACATCTTTAGCATTGTTTCCTATAAAGTGGACTTAAGATTATGCTGTAAATACAGATTATTAAGGATGGAGAAGAAAGCCAATATAGTGTGTATTAATGAGCACGTTCCTCTGGAGACTTTCTGGAACCAGTGTGAAACAAATTCAGCCATGTCATTGAGAAAATGACTGAGCAGTCCATGCTATTGCTTAGGTGTATCTGTCCCTTCCACATCGCCATCATGACCTATTCACAGACCTAATTCGCAAGAGAAAGTCAAACTGCAAAGAGGAGCCATGAGAAGTTCTGGAATGGTCAGTGCCAAGAAGTGGTAGGTGGCCATTATCAGCATCTACCACACTGTGTAACAAAGTGGCCTCTACAGCTGTGGACCTAAAGTCTCTTGGAACCCACTTGGAGAAAATTGATTTGAAAAATGGCAAATCCGTTAGCAATAGTCTTGAAGTCTTTCCTACTGATGGCTTCAGGGATGTGGAGGAGACAAACGGAGAAGAGAAGAAATGGAGGCACCAGGCCTGAGTGTCCTAACTCCGACCCTCTTACCTCCAGCGACATCTGCTCTCATTCCTATCATGATGCAATGTGTCTTGATGACCTTGACTCCCAATTGTCTGTTTCCCTCACACAGCAAATATCTAAGATACATCTACTGTGGTATGTTCTAGGATGGCAAAATAAAGCTTAATAAGCCAATTGAGGAAATAGAAGGAAAAGGAAAGTCTAAAATAAGGATAATAAAGTGGACCTATGAAGATCCTAAGGGGCTTGAGAGACTTGGTTCTTCAAAGAAATAGCAATCTCAGAAAGAGCATCCATTTTCCAGGGGAACCATCAGTTACCAAAATACTACTGTGTCTATGAAGGAATTTAAACCCCCATGCATTCAAACTTGAAACACAACTCATAAGAAAGGCAACAGAAATAGAGGATGAACATAGCTAGAAGGCTGAAATGAGATTGGTGGAATGACCAGTAGTAATTTACTATGATAGATCAAAAGTGCTCATTTTCTTCAGTAGTATCTAATCTATGCTGACCAACCACTAACTATGCAAATAACACCTACAGAGATTTCCTTGGCTTTTGACATTCTTTTGGCACTGTTAGATGCTAAGTTCTGGCTAGGTTCAGATCTACATTGCAGATTAGGCAAGAAGCTAACACAACCAGCTGCTGGTGGTGCACACCTTTAATCCCAGCACTCAGTAAGCAGAGTAGCAGGTGGATCTCTGTGAGTTTGAGGCCAGCCTGATGTATA
Organism: Phodopus roborovskii; assembly: GCF_943737965.1. Lineage (NCBI taxonomy): Eukaryota > Metazoa > Chordata > Mammalia > Rodentia > Cricetidae > Phodopus > Phodopus roborovskii. The sequence continues at coordinate 6,135,576 of NW_026126541.1, read as the reverse complement.
GAGTGAGTTCAAAGACAGACAGAGCTACACAAAGAAACCCTGTCTCAAAAAAGAAAAGAATGAATAAATAAATGAAAAGAAAAAGAAGTTAACCTAATGTTCTATTTATAGGAAATAGTGTAGCCAGTCACTATTTAGGAAATGCATGAATGCTTGTTATGTGTCTGGCAGAGAGATGGCCTGACCCCCAAAGAGCTCATATTCTCTTGGAATGCATGAAGTCCATCCACTGTTACTCCTTCTACTGGGACTTCAGGATTCTCTGGGAGAGATTATGGTGAAACATCCATGTAGTCCCTTGGACAGAAGGAAGATTCCTAAGAAGTACAATGGGAAGGGTTTTCCTACTCTCTATTCTAGAAAGAAAACAGTGAAGGTGGCTCAAACATTGTCTTTACTCTGCTGATGAACATCAGAGGGGACCTGAGACTTCTTGAGCTATAAATCAAATCGGGGCTCAGATATAATTTGTCCTTGGCTGCTGCAGAATTTGCCCTTGCAACAGTAAGAGAGTGTTCTTGTGCCCGTGCATCCCGCTGGGGATTGTGGGGGATTGTGGGTGAGATGAGGTATTCCACTAAGTCTCAGAATCCCATTCAAGAACTGTTTTGGCAAGTCTTACAGCTTCCCATTAATTAAGTTTCAAGGCAGGGAAGAAAACAAGACAGTTGAAAGAGGAAAATTAGGGAAAAAGCAAGGGTCAAAGTACAGGCAACAGGGGGCCCTCAGTCATGTTTACTTTGGGCTCCTACAAAGGACTCTTATTAATGTCACAGCCCTTATTTTCTCCACCTTGAAGAAAGAAACAGCAGGCCACTGTCTATTCATGAGAAATCCTTAGTTGGGTCTCTCAAGAGATCCACAATAATTTCACATAATCCCTGGAGCCTAGGAGGGTTCAAGCTCTTCGTGTTCATATAATACTCAAATATGGCAAACAAGTAACAAGGTAGAATATTTTTCAGTCAAAAAAAAAGTCTACAGTTCTAAGCATTTATCTATTAACTCTTTTTAATCAAATAAGTAAATGAGATTGTTGACAATGATGAGTAAGTAGCCTATCTTGGAACAGCTGGAACATTCCTTGTAACTGGGCTTTGGTGACCTTCCACCTGTTGAAAAGCACACTCAGATCAGAAGCCAGCTCTTGTAACATGGCAACCACACGTCCAGCCTGCACCACGTGGAGTTTGAAGATGGACTGATGGCCCTGGATAATGGCTGTGACCTGTGGTACATTATACCACAGTTGCACCTGCAGATGGAGTGGCTTTGTCCTGACACATGAGAGGCCTTTCACATGTCCCAGTTGGCCACCACCCCAGCTGAACTGTGGCCTCAGAAAATGCCTGCTTGTGGAGAGCCATTGCTTATTCACACATATGCCCTGGATGTCTTTCCCATGTGTTTTGAGTGTGTCATTATGGTCACAAGAAGCTCTTCTCCATTTCTTAGATGCTCTTCTTGTTTCAAAACAAAGTAGACTGCTTTCGGTTGGGTTGGTAAGTCTGTTTGGTTCCTTTCTGACCCCTTGTACATGATTTATACATCTAAGTTCTAGGAAAGCAATCTTTAGATTCATCTAATGTATTAATATGTACTCTCAATTTTGAAAGCTCTGAGTTCCATGAATATTGTCCCAAGGATGGTTTAAGGGGAAGTCAAAGGGCAGCGCTTCAAAAGAACCAACTTCATTTTCTGGTGTTCATATCTGGTCTTGGGCAGATAATCTTACATTTTTTTAATTCACTAAGTTTTATACATAAAAAACAAAAGTATATAAATACTTGTATAATAAAGTATAAATACATATCATGTCCTGATATCTGATTAATAGTTCTTTAAATCTGCTGGCATGAGCAGATTCTGTCAGCTTAGAAGATGAAAGGCTCAAAAGTGGTCTGATATTTCCAGAAGAAAGACACAGTCTGTACCCAAGCTGTTGCTTTGGATGCTGTGAATCACAACTGTAACCAGAGCGGCTAGTGACAAGTGTCCCCAGTAGCAGTTTTAAAAAGCCTCACTTTTAAGTGCTTTGCCAATATTGACATTTGTATTAGAGAATGTGGGATGCCAGTATGTGTGAGTATGTGTGTGCGTGCCTGTGTGTGTGTGTGTGTGTGTGTGTGTGTGTGTGTGTGTGTTGAATGTGGGTGCACGTGTATGTGTGTGCATGTGTGAAGTGTGTGTGTGTGTGTTTTAACTGCTTTTGTCTTCTGTGAAAAGGGCCTCAGTCTCTTCATCTGAACTCTGAGAACAATGAAGACCATTGGGAAGGGCCCCCTTGCTTGAGTACTGTGATGCTCTTAAGTAGGAAGCTAGGTAGGAGTGTTTGAACCTGTACATAGTGGTCCAATTTCAGGCAAATTCATTGCCACAAATGCAAGTCTTCCTCATGCCATCATGATGATGATCATGAGATCAGTGATGGAAGTGGGAGGATGAGGAAATTAAAAAGTAACTGTAACCAATTCCTCATGGGTAAGTGCCACACTTCCAGACACAGAGACCCAGTTCATTTATAAGCTCTTCCATTTTGATAAGAAAATATGGGAGCTATTTAACTCAGAAAGAATAAAGGTTTGATTTAGCTCAGGTTTGGGGGTTCTTGGTGTCTGCTCAGTTGTCCCCTTTGATTGGATGCATGGTGACAGATCACACCTGGACAAGGACCATGTGGATAAAACTCCACGTGGCCAAAAAGCAAAACCAGGGAGATGGGTCCAGCGCTCAATGGGCACTTTTTCAGTACATGTCCAGTGAGCTGACACCCGTCTGCAGGATTCCACCAGTTTCCAGTGACTGCAGAGTCAGACCAACCTTCCGACACCACAGAGCTGTGCTGAGTACTCGTCTAACTCACAGCACACAAGCGTCCCTGATAGTACAGACAAAAAGCAGACATCACACAGGGGATTTTCATAGCAGAGTCCTGGGCATGCAGAGACATGAGTGGTAATCAGCTGAGGTAGTCAGAGACAGCAGAGCCCTGGTGGTAGGGAACTGGGTCACTGAAAATTAGAGATCACAGTGTCTTGGAAAAGAAAGGGCTGGTGGAAGTATTTGAAAAACTGGGCGGTGGTGGATCACACCTTTAATCCCAGCACACAGGAGGCAGAGGCAGCCTCAGTCTGGTGATTCCCAACAACCACACAAACCAAAAGGTGGTTGACAAGAGTTTAACAAAAAGGATCTGCCAAGCCATTGCTTTTGGAGTATGCTATAGCTACACCTCTATAACAGAATAATACTATTTGCAAATTCAGTTATTAAGCTACAAGATAAGAGGTTTCACCCTAACCATTAGGAAATAATTTTAATATACTTCATTGGCCAACCATTGTCGCCTCAGATGCCTGCCCAGCCTCTTTGTTTGTTTGATTATTTGTTTTGTTGTCAGAGTTTCCAACATAGGTAGAATCGCTGTTACTGGCTTGGTTTTGTTTTGACATTTCCCCCTCATTTGCTAGTCAATAATTTTCCAGCCTACGGCCTTTTAAAAATATCCCATGTTTGTAAAGTCTCCAAAACCGTTGCTCATATCCACAACACAAAAGGTCATTTTTATTTCTGTGTAGTTCAAACTCCACACTAAAAGTAATTGTTATCATTTTCATACAACATCTCATAACAACAACAACAAAAGGAGCCCTGTAAGAAGAATGTTTAACCACGAGACCTTTCTCTCTTCAGAGGTTTGCTGAGGTCCCTCTGCCATCCACATCAGCTCACCCCAGCAGCAGCTTACTCTGTCTACTCAGACAGTTCACTGAGCCACTGCTGTTGTCCATAAGCTGTTCTTACTCCAAGGGATTTCAGCCTGTAAATGACTTACAGGTTTACTGGGAGCTAGGTAGAGCTCTTCTTCAAAGACAGCATCACAGATTTACCTGGGGAACTTTCTGGAAACCCAGGCCTTTGCCTCACCCAAGCCTAAGCCAAGTTATAAGGTGACCTCACATAGGTCTACACAAACCCACATCAAAACACCACTGAATGATAGAAAGCTTTGCCTGAGAGGGGGTGAATGGAGTGGGGTGGGATGGGGCGGGGCTGGGAGGAGAGGAGGGAGGGAAGGGACTGCTGTGGGCTTGAGTCTTGCCCATCACTGCAAGTCTGGTCCTTCCTGATATTTGTTTTGTTTTGTTTGAGGATTTTGGGTTTTTTTTTTTTTTTTCATTTTGATTTTTTTGAGACAGGGTTTCTCTGTGGAGTCCTGGCTGTTCCAGAATTCACTCTGTAGACCAGGCTGGCTTAGAGCCCAGAGATCCACCTGCCTCTGCCTCCCAAGTTCTGGGATTAAAGACATGCACCACCACCACTAGGCTCTTTCTTCCATTTTATTTAACTTGTTATTATTTATTGATTAAAAGGTGCATAACTCATACCAACTCATAATGTGGTAAAAAGAAACACCAAATTTAGACTAAAGAATTTTGAGTCTTAGCCTGGTCTGGTAATTCATTCCTGTAATCCCAATATTCAGGAAGCTGAGGCAGGAGGATCTCCATGAGTACCATGTCAGCTTGGGCTATATAGTATGACCCTATCTAAAAACCAAGTGTTAGGTCTTGGCCTTGGCCCTGCCATGACAGACTAGATGAGCTTGAATCAGTTTTCTTCCCTCTCCAACTTCTGTCTTGTATTTGAAAAGATTAAGGGTTCATAAATTCAGCATTTAAGCAGCATTTACGCAATAGGTACGTGTAATATCTACACTGCACCAGGCATTGTTAGATATTTCCAGCTCGAAGCCTGCACCTTTTTCATAGCAATTTAGACTATGATTGCATTCATAGCAGAGCCAATGACACACTGAGCTTTCAATGCCTCAACTGGTCCAATAGTATGCTTCCCTAAGCCATCAACACCAGCATCTCCCAACAAGACAGTGCCAGCCATCACCCCCTTACCACATCTATAATTACAGCCAGTTCCTTCAAACGAATTAATTACAGCGCTGGTTAACTTAGATACTATTTATAGATACACAGAAGGAAGAAAGGGAAAATTAAGACTGTCAGGTTCCAGGGACCAGAAGGATATGTTTTATGCATTGTTTTAATAATTTTCCTGTTAATTAATTCTTCTTCTTATACTTTTAATGAAACAAATAAGTTCCCAAACTTTTAATTCCTTGCATAATTGTATTGTTCAGGAAATGTATTGTGTCCTGGAGATCTGGCTTCTAGACTGTTCTTGCTAAGTGTCTTCTTCGTACATGAAAGGATTCTGGCCTTAGGAATTTTTAACACCACATTCCTTTGGGATAGCAAAAGGTAGAACATTTTAACTGATTCTAAAGAAGCAAAAATCTAGTTAGAGATTTCCTAGGAGAATTGAGACAAATAAAAAAAATGCTTTAAAATGGTAAAATTTAAAAATAAATAAAACCAGTCCCCAAATGGCCTAAATACCTGCATGGTTTAAGGGTCTCTTCTAGTGTGTGACTGTGTAACTATTTACCATGGGGAAGTCAAGGCAACAGATGGTTGCAACACAGCCATAGAGACAATTCTATGCTTCGTTCTTATACTGTCTAGCTGTGTGAATTTGGAGAATGTGCATCTCCTTGAGTCCTGTTTCTTGGTTTAAGAAATATGAATACAATAAAATGTCCTAACTAGTAATCAGCATGTAAGTAAAAGTTTTCAAGCATGTTACAACATATCATAAATGTATGCCATGGACAACCAAGGATCACCTGTGTAAGACAGGGCATCATCCTCACATTTGTGCTTAGGAATGTTGGCATTTTCGTTGGCCATTGTAATTCACCTTATTGTAGACTTCACAGCAAAGCACCAATCTGGAGCTAAGCATCACATGCTAACTCATCTGCTTGTCTGTGACTGATTCATGGATGGGATGCTTAGACAGGTTTGTACCAGAAAAAGCACAAAGGATGGCCACCTAGTCTCTCCCCACACTGGACAAACAGACGGAGGTGGAGGTACCCAGATGCTCTGGCAGTCAGAGAGAACAGTTGCCAAAGAAGGACCTTGTTCCTGTCGGCAAAGCCAGCCAGCCCGGAGACCTGCTTGCTCTGTGTGCTGTGATATGAGGAGCACAGACAGCAAGAGGCTGGAACAGGCCTGGTTCTTGGCCCAGGTCTTTTTCTTTGTGGCACTGGGGACTCCCGTGACCATGCACGCTGTCTTCCAAGTCAACTTTCCTGAATTTCGGTATTAAAAAGTACTTCACCAATGGTTACTTTCAATTATAAAAATATTTAGGTCTTTCCAAGTATTTAGTTCCGTGTGTGTGTTTGTGTGTGTGTGTGTGTGTGTGTGTGTACATATACACACAAACAGGATTATAGGCATGCATCTATGTGTATATAAAATGTATGTGAGAATCACATGTATATACTATGTGTGTCTATTTGTATGTATACTGAGTATATACACACACACACACACACACACACACACACACACTCACACACACGGAGAGTGAAGAAAGAGGCAATTTTGCCATCACTGTGATAGTAACACTACTCTGAGAAATTGTGCTCTGGTGACAGTGTCATTATGTGGCCAGAGTAGAAATATCCCTTCTTTAGCCTGTGTCTTAAACAGCAGCTAGAATTATTTCCAGAGATATGCAGAGGATCAGAACATCCCTGGGCTATTTAGTGCCAGTGCATGAATGATGGCCACAGATTACACAGCAGGTCCAAGTCTCCATCCACATGGGGCTCACCTGGGAGCAGAACTCAGGACCAAGTTTGCCATTCCTCCTCAGCAGTGTTGACATGGAAGAGTCAGGATCGGGGTCTCTAAACCAGGCTTTCTTCAGCAGAACCCCCTTGCTCAGCATCTCACTGTCCTGTGTCTCCAGTGTGGAGCTCCTGGCCCAACACTCCCCTGTCCTACCCAGCTCCCTAGCTAGATTATGTATTTCAGCTCTCTTTGTAGTTGGGTATAATGGAAACTGAGTGTAAGCCAATTGAAGGTAAAAATGCATGGGACAGGATACTGCCAGGACAGCTCCCAAAAGCTAGTCATATTTGCCTCTCCATCCCATCTCTCCCTCAATCTTCTAGAAACCAAGGTATGTAGGGCCTCATGTAAAAGAGTGTGGCTGGCTCTTAGGTGACTGGTGGGGGCCAGTTGTCTAGAAGTGTCTTCACTAGACAGTAAAGTAACCCAGAAACGAACGCCTGTTGTCATTTCTTCCTGAGAAACTAAGAATTTATATTAAAACAACATATGTCCCTTTAATTAATAAACCCAGCAAGAGAAAAGCAAGATCGTCGATTAAAGCAACATTGGATTCAGAAGGAAACTCACAGTGGCTCCCCTGCAGCTTGCCTTTAGCGAGGATTCTAGATAATTGAGTGCATTATTGGATTTGTCTGCGGCTTCCACATGACACACAAGAACACCGGTGGAGATCACCGTGTTCCTCTGATGAGCCAGATGCCAGCACTCACTGTCACCCCAGCTTTTAATTGACTGCCTGTAAGACCCACAGGACATGTTTGCTTGCTTTGAAGAGAAAATGCCGTTCCTCAGAAGTTGTCTGTTCTTCCAGGCATTAGTCATAAAGGGAAAGGTTACCAGTTAATGTCCCACATTGTATAAGGTAACATCACCCACCAAAATGAAGCCCCTAAAATGTGTGAGTGAGCTTTTAACACACCTCAACACTGGCCACTGCCATGAAACCTCTTGGTGTTTGTTTCGCAAGATGCCTTGAGTTATCAGTTAAGCCTGATAGCTCCAAAACTAAATGGTCTTAATTCACAAAAAACAAGGGTGAAACAGAATTAGTGATATGGTATGAAGCAAAGAACCTTCTTGTCACAGTGAAGGGCATTCTAGAATATTCTCTGTGTCATTCGATGTGGTCTCTTTGACTAGAAAAGACAGTATAGACAACAGATGGTTTGCCTACTGCCCTGTCTCACACACCGCCCCCTCACTTTCTTGGCTTATTTTCCCTTTCAAACTCATTTTTGGGTAAGTATCTCAGCTGTAATTGTTGCCCTTTCCAGGTCCATTTCTCTCCGGGCAGCTGCAGATACACTAAGCATGATAGCAAGCTTAGAGGAATACATGGTTCTCAATGCACAGAACACCACTTAGGACAACAAAGCTCCAAATTCTCTGTAAAACATGCTAACCCTCCTGGTGACCTGAAAGTAGTGGACAACTTCTATTATCAATCAGCCAAGAATTCAAGTCCAATCTCCCACCCATCACCTTCCCTCACAGAGACAGAGACAAGAGTCTCAGGTGACTGGGTCCACATGTAGATGACTCTTATTATGAATGAACCCATCCAGCCTCAATTAACAGACTTCATACCCCATGCCAGGTACCTGTGCATACCTCTTCTACAGACAAATGGTAGGAATTAACATAAAAATATTAACATTTTGTAATCTTTTTCATTGTCTTTAAATAGACTTTATCATTAGAAGGTGGCCAAGAATCTGATCATTAATATGACACTGGTTGTCAGGGAGAACACCCTATGCTTCCAAACACTAACTTTTAATTTGCTTATCAATTCTAATTCACCTCTTCTCCCAAAATGGATTGTCAGTCGTTGGCTATAGATAAATGAGAGAACAGTTCAGCAAAGGTAAACGCATACTTCAGTCTGTTGAATAATTAATTGAACAAGGATATTTTCAAGTCAGCTAAATACCAGACTTAGAGCTTGGAATAATACAGGAATGTCTCAGTTCTCGTAAAGCATTATTATAGTTTCAGTATTTAATGTACCTTCCTGAAAGCCTAGTGCCTATAGCTGAGCTATTTGGTGATAACTGGGATTACAGAGGATCTAACTTCATCAATGGAATGGAGATTAAGGAGTTCACAGTGGAATGAGCCACTAGAAGATGGTTCTTAGTTAGGGTTTCTATTGCTGTGAAGGACACCATGACCACAGTAACACTTATAAATGAAAACATATAATTGGGCAGCTTATATTTCAGAGGTTCAGTTCATTATCATTATGGTGGGACATGGTGGTTTGCTGGAGAAGGAGCTGAGAGCTCTACATTTTTGATGCATAGGCAACAGGAAGTGAACTGACACACCAAGTGTAGCTTGAGCATAGGAGACCTCAAAGCCCACCCCCACAGTGACATATTTCCTCCAACAAGGCCAAACCTACTTCAACAAGGACAAAACTAATAGTGTCACTCCCTTTGTCGTTTTCTTTCAAACCACCACGAACATGGAGGAAGCAGATCCCCGGAGAGTGCCCTTGAAAGGTATATCCTTGTCCCCACGCTCTGGGCTCCATGAGATTAGCTTTGCCTGCCCTACACACTCAATGCTGTGACAGACTGAAATCTTCTACTCAGTTTAACCCTTCTTGCCTTGTTAATTTCCTCAGTTATTTTGTCACAAGGACAGAAGTATAGAACTACTGCATAAGCAAAGCAGACAAATATGTGACCCAAATATTTAACTGCAGATGGGAGTAGAAGCTGTGAAGAACAATGTGGGCTATGATGATTGCTGTGGACTGAAATACATGTTCATCTAGGACTGAACTTCATTTGAAGCCAGAGTACTCTGTGTTTCTGCTCATGTGTTCATACGTGGATGCATGTACGTCTGTGAATGGAGAGGCCATGGGTAAACTTAGATGTCAGTCCTCAGGGACTATCCACTTTTTGTTTTTGTTTTGTTTTTTTGTTTTTGTTGTTGTTGTTTTTGGGTTTTTTTTGTTTTGTTTTGTTTTGTTTTGCTTTTTGTACAATCTCTGACTGGGACCTTGGTCTCTCCAATTAAGACAACCCTGCTGGCCAGCTAGCTTTTGTAATCTTCTGGAATCTCTAGCATTGTGATTACAAGTATATGCCACCACACCCGTCTTTTTCAATAGGGGCTTTGAGTTGAAACTTGAGTCTCGCCCACTAAGCCATCTCCCAGCTCTTAAAAATAAGGATTTTTGTAAATCTGGTTAGTAAAAATATGAAGTTATCTTTGATTGGGTGGGCCCCAAACCTGCTAAAGGACAATGAATATGGTCATATAAACACAGAGACACCAAAGAGACCCAAGCAATGACATTGTCATGGTAAGATGTTGACTGAGACTAGACCAATCCAGCTACAAGACACAGAATGTCTAAGGAACCAGGGACACAGGAGTCCCCACTAGTGCTATACAGAGCATAGTCTACAGACACCTTCTTCTAGACTTCCACCTTACGAGAACTCTAAGACACGAGTATCTCTTACCCATAACTCCAAGTTTCTGCTGCTTTCTCATAAGTTAGAGGGACCAAGGCAGAAGTCAGTTAATACGATCAGGCCGAGTGAGTCACCTTTCTTAAGAAATGACGTGGAAGCTGAATTTAACTCAATTTTCACTCTCCTGAACTCACCAGCAGACAATGTGGATGGAAGTTCAGCCCGTGTTTCTTTTTGTTTTGTTTTGTTTTGTTTGTTTGTTTGTTTGTTTGTTTGTTTTCAGCCCGTGTTTCTGTGCTTAGAATCAGACATACACAGTGACTGAAAGGACAGTATGCCATTCACATACTGGAGGAGGCAGATAGGCTAGAAGTTCTGCTATTCTTGGTCAGACATTCAGTCAGATTTTTAATCTATAGAAAGAAATAAACATGTGCTGTCTGTGGCTTGTTTTTGCATAGCCCCTTTAAGGAATTGTGCATGGCCTGCCACTCCTAAGAGTTAGAAATCAAACACAGAGCACAGTATTGATATCAATATCAAAAACTAAACTGAAATGTCATTGTGCTTTCTGGAAAATAATCATAGAACTCAGTCATAAATCCATTAGCAGAAAGAAGGAAAAACATAAAACATTGGGCAGAAAAGCCAAGATGGGTTGGTTCTAAAGTCAGATCCTATGAGCTAGAGAACCGGAGAGATGTTGGGAAACCACGGAAGGCATAATTACAGTGGAACACAGAACCATTGTGCTGTGGGGATTAGCATCACGAGCTATGGGGTGTCTGTGCTGGCATTCATCCAGCATATAGGTAACATGGCTGGTTCCATCTCTGTATTTGCAAAGTAAAGCTTAGGAATAGAGGAAGCTTGAAATCAACACCATCCTTCCTCTGTACCGCAGCATCTGACATTCATTAGACTTGGTTTCTGGAGAGGAGCCCCAGGCCGTGGTGACAGGTTTCAGCCCTACTTCAAAGGCACCACTTCTGTTACAAGCTTGGGGAAGATTGGCTGACCTGCGAATGTTGTCTTAAAGGGATGTTCTGCTGAGCCGGAAGGGCTGCGTGTACCTGTAGTCTTAGCGCTCGGGAGATGAAGGCAGGGGAGTTGGGAGTTTAAAGTCACATTCAACTGAACACCCTGCTCACACTGCTCAGCCTGGACCATATGAAATAACAACAAATGGAAGAACCTGTTTTGGATAGGTTTCTTCTGCTTTTCGATAGAAAACCATCTTTTTGCCTTATACATGACACATAGAAACAAAGTCATAAAGACTGAGATTCATGGCTTGAAAGTAAACCTCCAGTAAATTATGTCATTTTATTTTGTAAAAGGACACTTTGAAATGGATTTGAAAATATGCTGTAGCTTGAGCAGAGCATTCCACAGCGAGGTCAAGGAGAGTCCAGCAGCTAGCACCAAAGGCTGCATTTGCCCTGGTGAAGTCACCATGGCACCTGCTTTCAGAGTCTCAGAATCTGGGTTTTGTGATCACAGGAAAGCCATTGCCAGTGACCTGGAGTTGACTTGCAATGTCCTATTATTAGAGAGGCTGGCGTAAAAACATTAAGTCAAGCAACTTGTTAATATGAGATACAGAACTGTTACAAGAGCCATAGTTCTCCAACTGATTTAACCCAGACATTCTCTACCTGTGGAAAGATCTGCATACCATGCCTTAAGAGACTTCTAAGAGGAAAGACTGAGGAGCCATTCTTCTATTAAACAGTGCCTGAAACAGTGGGGTGTGTGTGTGTGTGTGTGCGTGTGCATGCGTGCATGTGTGTATGTGTCTGTGTGTGGGAGGAAGTGTAAGCACATGTATGCACAAATGTGTTGGAGAACTGAGGTAAACATCAGGGGTTGGTACTCAGTTGCTGTCCACTTTATGTTTTGAGCCAAGGTCTCTCATTGGCCTGAAATGCACTGATTCAGCAATACTGGATTCAGTCCCAGGATCTGTCCAGTGATGAATTTCTCAGTGCACACCACCACATCTGGCTGTTTTGATGTTGTTAATGTGGGTTCTTAGAATCAACCCAGGATCCCAGGTTTTACCCAGCAAATACTTTACCAACTAAGGTATCACTTGCATTTTGTTGTCAGAGCCTACTCCTCCTCCATTGAGTGAAGAAAAGTTTAGCTAACTAGCAAGCCAAGATACTTTCATCCATTCAACCCTCAACCCCCATGTTGGTTAAGTAGAGGGATGTGGGGAAGTGGACTGTGGTCCTTGTCCTCTCCTGCAGGCTTTCCACATCAGAAGTGGCTCTGTCTTAGACTGGCATCTACTTCTGTGACCAGCTCATCTCAGTCAAGCCGAACCAATCAATGGCTTTCCTGTTGCAGGGTGCTGGAGGGGAGGTGCTAATCTCATGTAATTTGGAGCTCTGGTGGCCAGCAGGATGGAGGGGCTAATCTCATATGTTTAGGTGCTCTCCTGACCATTCTTGTTACTCCATCATGCTGACACCTGTTTTCAACAACCAATTACCCTTAGCCATCACTGCCTCTTTAAAAAACATTATTTATTTTATGTGTATGAGTGTTTTACCTACATGTATGTTTGTGTACTCTGTGTGTGTGTGTGTGTGTGTGTGTGTGTGTGTGTGTGTGTGTATGTATGTGTGTTTGGTGCCCATGGAGGTCAAAAGAGGGTGTTGAATTCCTAAGAACTAGCATTATAGAAGGTTATAAGCCACCTTGTGGGTGCTGGGCACAGAATGTGGCCCCTAATGCAAGAGTAGAAGGTGCTCTTAACCAGGAAGTCATCTCTCCAGCCCTGATTCCTGCATCCCACTAAGGGAAAACACTCTCAAATTGGGGGGACTCATTACATTCAATATTCGTTTTTTTGTCAAATTTCTACATCTATGGCCTCATTTCCCATAGTCTGTGGACCTTGAGCCTCCAGTCAGAACTTTGCATGCCCTAGCGGTTTTGAAACATTTGTCTTTTTCAACAGGCAAATCTGACTCCCTCCTGCTATCAGCCTTCTTCCCAATGTGACACACTGTGGTTAGAGTCTTAGTTGGTAAAGTACACTTATGCTTCACTTTTCTGAGAATAATTTTGAACTACTGCGTATGGAGTTTTGTGTGTCAACTAAGTTCTCATATGGAAGCAGAATCAGAATTTAATCCTATACCTGGGAATGTGACATTCTCATCTATTTAATTATCAGAAAGAGACCTATTTGGAGGGTTAGCTCTCTTTATTACTTTATTACTGAGACAAGAAGTTGAGATATACCCTAGCCAGCTTTTCTTACTCTATTAAGATATTTGAGATGGTTGTTTTATAGGGGGAGGGTTTTTTGTTGTTGTTTTGTTTTGTTTTTTGTTTTGTTATTGCTCATGATTCTATTGGCTCAGAGACCAGCATCTGAGTGGCTTCCTGTGGTGGCTTGATGAGAACATAGGCTCAGGGAGTGGTATTCTTTGAAAGAATTAGGGGGTGTAGCCTTGGTGGAAGAGTGTGTCCCAAGGGGTGGGCTTCGATGCATGAGAAGCCCATGCCAAGCCCAGAGTCTCTTCTTGCTGCCTTCATATCTCTCCCCTACTTATCCAGGCTTATGACTGCCTGAATGCCACTACGCTTCCCACTATATGATATTGAAATAAGTCTCTGAAACTGTAAGCAAGGCTCTGATTAAATGTTTACTTTTGCATAAGTTGCCATGGTCATGATGACTCTTTGCAACAATAGGGCACTGAAGAAGACACCTTACAGGCAGAGTATCAATGTGGTTCAGAGAATCATGTAGAAGGAGACAAAGGTGTGCCTAGGTAACTCTCTCTCTCTCTCTCTCTTTCTCTCTGTCTCTCTCTCTCCTTTCTCCATCCCTCCTTATAAAGACACTAGGAATCAACCATGGGGCTCTTCCAAGATGAACTTTTCCAATCCTAATCACCTCCCATAGCTCCACCTCTCAGGGACATATCTTGGATTAGGGGTCAACTTTTATATGTCAATATGAGGATTAAATTTCAACACCCAAATCCTTAAAGGAAGCTAATGATACCCAGACCACAGTAGGAGGAAAGACCATAGCAGGAGGATAGTGAGCTCCTTCCTGTTTGGATGCAAATAGCTAGATCTGTCCTTCATAGGGAATGAAACATGCTTTTAATTGAATGCTTGTATTCCCCCTAAATTCTCTGGTTATCATAAGAAACAGAGTGCGGGAGTCTCACTAAACCTATATCGAGAGAGTTATGGAAGTTAGAGCAGGCTCAACACATTGCAGTCTACATATCCGGTCGGCTACTTGAGCTTATATATAAAGTTTTATTGGAAAATAGTACAGCTGTGTATTTCTATACTGTCTATCACTGTTTCCCACCATGACAGAGATGAAAAGTTGAAACACAACCCTAAAATGGTGAGTATGCGGCTTTTATCAGGGAACAAAAAGATCACTGCCTGCTGATACTCAGGGTGCACAGTCACCATCACAGAGATCCTTACATCTTACCTCACCCCATTCGGTGCCCTCAGGGAGTTAAACCAACTGAGACCAATTGCTGAGTCCCATAGTCAACACAAGGGTGAGGTTAAAAGACTCCCATTTGCCCGAGAAAAAAAATGCCTGTAGCTGCTTAAGAGCTGTGATGATTCCTGGATAAAAGAGGATAAGCTTTGATCTTCCCCAGGCCACAGCGAACACAATTAAAGGAGAACTCTCAGCCAAGTACAGATGCTTTCATCCACCTCCCAAACACACAGCCTGAGTTTGAAGCACAAGGCAGCCTTTTGCTTCTTTGGGCTCTGAGAGAAGTTGGGTAGAAAGTGGATTCTAATGCATTATCCATTTCCTAGAAGCAGATGAAGATCAATTCATCATCATCTTTAAAAAATTCTGATATGAATCAGATCTGGGATGGAGAAGGACTCAGAGGACAGAGGACACATGGCACCCACCTGAAGGAGTCCGAAGCAAACAGGGCAGGCTTTGCCCACCTAGAAGAAAGGAACAGAAGGTGCATAACATGGAGCTTAAAAGCTATCTTGGCAAATATCCTTTGGCCTTAAAAAGTAAAAGATGAGATACATGTATGTACACACATACACACATACACAATCTGCCTTTCAGAGTTACTAAGCTAATACAGAGGGGATAGATCATTGGAAAAATCTATATGACTATCATTCTCATCGTATTTTTATGGGACATATAGGAGTAAATGGCTATTCTAGAAATATTAGGAAGGGCTGTAAAAAGATACTGGAGCTATCATAGAGAGATCTAGGTGTTTGCCAAGGCAAGCCCAGTCAAAGCAGAGAAACAATTTTCACTACATCAGGAAGCTTCTTCCGGGTCTAATGACAACCACAGCCTCCCAGGGGACCCAGCCAATAGAAAGAGATGAGAACATCAGGCCTGTGGTTCTTAAAGGGCATGTGTAGGTCTTTTGCATCTCAGTGATATCAGAAGAGGGCAATTACACCTTAGTTAGAGTCAGAGAAGTTCAGTGTAACAAAACCATTCACTGGCCACACCCTGTGTCCAGAGCTGTTATTTTCCAAAGTCACGTGAGCACAACCTTCCCTTCTAGCTCTGCCATACTCCATAGACATGAGCAGGACAAATGCCAACAACCACTGCTCTTCCATCCTCACAAGTACCAGCTAAGGTTGGTTTCCTCAACAGCACTTGGGAACAGGTTAAAAACACAGATGCCACAACCACATCCCAGAACTCCCTGGACAGAAATTCTGGGGACAGACAAATGTGTGTTCTAACAAACTCTCTAGAAATTACAGTGCACAGTGAAGCCTGAAAACCACTAGTGCATATGGTTCTTGATGCCAGTGTACACTGCTCAGAATCCGGGAGAGTCTCCATCAATCGGGCACACACATGTGCACATACAGACAATGCTAACTAGAATCATAGAGGAACTATTGGTGAAGGAGTTAATAGTGGCTATGATATGACTATATTATACTCATCCATGACATTCTTAGAGATTAAAATGGGAAGTGGTAAAGAGACAGCCCATTTGTTAAGAGTGTGTACTGCTCTGGCAGAAGATCTGAATTTGTTTAGAGGACCCATATTGGGCAGTTTACACCCACCTGAAATCCCAGCTCCAGGGAAGCCAGTGTTTCTGTCCTCTGCGGGAACAAACACACAGGACATCATTCTCTCTCTCTCTCTCTCCCTTTCTCTCTCTCTCTTGCACACACACACACACACACACACACACACACACATACACACACAATTAAGAAAAAAAATCTTACTTAAAAGTGAGACCAAAGAAAGAAGATACAGAAAATGGAAAGATCTCCCATGCTCTTGGATAGGTAGGATAAACATAGTAAAAATGGTAATCTTGCCAAAAGCAATCTACAGATTCAATGCAATTACCATCAAAATCCCAGCACAATTCTTCACAGACCTTGAAAGGATAATACTCAACTTTATATGGAAAAACAAAACACCCAGGATAGCCAAAACAACCCTGTACAATAAAGGAACTTCTGGAGACATCACCATACCTGACTCAAGCTCTATTATAGAGCTATAGTACCGAAAACAGGTTGGTATTGGAGCAAAAATAGACAGGAAGATCAATGGAATTGAATCAAAAATCCTGATATTAACTCACACACCTATGAACACCTGATTTTTTACAAAGAAGCTAAAAGTATACAATGGAAAAAAGAAAACATCTTCAATAAATGGTGCTGGCATAATTGGATACTGACATGTAGAAGACTGCAGTTAGATCCATATCTATGGCCATACACAAAATTTAAGTTCAAAAGACTCAAAGACCTCAACATAAATCCAGCCACACTGAACATCTTAGAAGAGAAAGTGGGAGGTACCCTTGAACTAATTGGTATAAGAGACTGATTCCTGAACATAATACCAGTAGCACAAATTAACAAATGGGACCTCCTGAAACTGAGAGGCTTTTGTAAGGCAAAGGACACAGACAAAATGGCATCCCACGGTATGGGAAAAGATCTTCACAGCCCCACATCTGACAGCCAATTTTTAAGGACTCTGTGTGTCATGCACATCATATCATCTAATCCTGTTAATTTCTTTCTCATCTAATGGAATACATGCAGCAAACTCAAAAGTGTGGCCTCATCTTCCTTGCTCACATAAGACAAGTGAACACAGACAAGTGGTCTGTAATCTCCAAAAGGAAACATAATACACAATGAAATGTCCATCCATTAGAGTACAGTCAACCTATCCAGGGCCCCATCTGAGAAGAAAATTAACTCTACCTTCCCCAGAAGCCACCAAATACCTCACCTAGAAATGGGAATTCCTGAGTCCCTCACATATCCATGTTGGAATTTTAGTTGGCTTGGTCCTATGCTGGTTTTCTGCAGGCAATGACGGCCACTGTGCACTCACATGCTCATGGAAATCACTATTTCACTGTGCAACCTCTGCATGTTCCAGTCTTCTGCCCCCTCTACTGTGATGATGCCTGGGATATCTGCAGTTTGACCTGTCATGAGTCTCTGTGTTAAGTGTCATCTACTACAAAAATAGCTACTCTGAGTGGATGTGGACCTGTACTAATGTATGGGTATAATGATGCCCAGTTCAAGTCCTAAAGAAAAATGTCCACATCAGGTTCCATAGATATTGACTTAGGATGTTTCCTTAGAACGTGGGGAACTGGGAATGAAGGTACATGTTGTCCTTGGTCAAAAGGCAAGGTCTACCAGTTGTAAGGTCTACTAGTTAATCCTGAGCACAAGAAGTACCTGTTTCAAATCATTATTTTAGGGAAAACACTAAGGACAAAAACAGCCAAAACTATTATTGTAATTAAGACAAAGAGGGAGAGGGAGAGAGAGAGAGAGAGAGAGAGAGAGTTTGTGAACTAGGAGAAGGTAGGCAAGTGAGTGAGAAAACTTATAACTTCTATTAGAAGCCCAGAGGGTGAGTCTTAGACACCCTTCTGAGATCAGCACTCCATCAATTCAAAGCATGGCATTGCCATTCAGAATACAAGGCATAAGTTAAGTTTATTAATAGATAATTTATTAATTGATTTTTAAATTTCCTTTAAGGTTGCTCAAAACATCTCATTCATGGTTTGATAGAATTTTCAGGGACAGGATTTTGTGAATGGGATAAAGGCATGATAAGAACTGATGCTGTGGACCAACTCTACATCCCTCTACTCTGCAGGCAGGGTCCCCAGGGCACTGCCATCACAACAGCATCATGCTGATCCACTCCTGGGATACAGCTCTCACTCCAAAGGTTTTTGTTTATTTTTTCACACAGAAAATGGCTTTGAAGAGCATTTTTGCCTTGGCTTCTACTTTGGGCAATATAAAATGGAGAACAAAGGAAATTCAGATCCTCTTTATTTTAATGCCACAGGGCACACCATAGACTAAATTCAGAAATGCCAAAGGTTCTCTACACTGTTCTTCTGCATGCCCGATGTTGCTCTCAACATTGCAGACAGACTTAAAGCTACTTCGTCAGCCAGGACAAGGCAGAAGGAAATCCCTTCAGAAGGGATGAGCTCAGCTCAATGCAAGGATAAGAAGGGTCTCCATGATCCCCAAGTGAGCTCACAATTCCAGTTCTCTCTGTGGTCATGTTGAGAACAGGATTTCCACGGTTAGGCTTCCTACTTTTAAAACCTGGCTCTGATACCCAGCTCTACATCTCATGCAAGCTACTTAACCTCTCAGTTGACACATCCCCATCTGTAAGGAGAATGCTATGCTGTAACAGTGCTCTGAAGATGTGGAGGTGGCACCTTTCTCGGAGCACTATGAATAATGCCACCAGGTTTTGTCTTGATCATCATCCCACATGGGCCATAACTACATGCTTCATTGGTTGGTCCCATGATGACTTTGTAAGTAAACTCATTTACAAAATAGATATTATACATCAAAAGAGCATAGACACAGAAGACGAAGGAATGGCAGACAGAGTTCCAGCTGGACAGCTGAGAAGCCATGTGATCCTGGCCAAGTAATGGTGTCATCATGTTC
This sequence comes from Phodopus roborovskii, assembly GCF_943737965.1. Taxonomy (NCBI): domain Eukaryota; kingdom Metazoa; phylum Chordata; class Mammalia; order Rodentia; family Cricetidae; genus Phodopus; species Phodopus roborovskii. The sequence goes on along the minus strand of NW_026126541.1, from coordinate 6,116,402 downwards.
AGGCTTAGTTTGGTTATTTTTAAAATAATAAAACAAAGGCACTATAGGGGAGCTGCTGTGATGGGAGATGCCATTCTGTATATATGTTTCTCATACGGGTTAATGAATAAAGCACTATTGGCCAATGGGAATGGAAGATAGGAGGGACTAGGAGATGAGGAGGAAAGAGGAAGTAGTAAGGAGAAGTCAAGATGGAGAGTCCAAAGAGAGCAGGACGCCAGCCGGCTCTCCGAGGGTAAGAGGAGACCACGTGGAAATACATAGATTAGCAGAAATGGGTTAATACTTAAGACAGAGCTAGCTGATAAGAAACTAGTACCTGGCCAACAGCATTGTATCAAATACAGAGTCTCAGTGTGTTAATTGGGGCTGGCGCGGTGGTGGGACCAGACCAGCGGCGGGCAGAAAAACCATACTCCTTACACTGTTGCATTCTGTGTTGACATTGTTTGCCTTAATATCATCATGAAAACACAAATGTTAGCTTTTGCCATTCTCCTTTTTAACCCACGCCATACTTGCTTCTTCACTTTTCATGCATTTCCTTACCTGGTGGCAAGGATTAGACTTTTAAGAAAAAATAAATGAGGTGGAGGATGGGAATAGAGATGAAATAAAGGAAGGAGAGAGGAGGAGAGGGAGGAGGCATCGATCATTCACTTGACCAAAAAACTTGTGTTAGTACATTTTCATTTTGCAATATTCTCCTCAGTCTGTTTCTCAGGGTTATAAATACTTGCTATTGATTACTCTAAATTGATATGAGGAAAACACCTGCTGTGTGAAAGGAAGTTGGTAAATCATGGCAAATCTCTTGGAAAGCTGTCGGGATGCTTCACCCCTGGCAAAAAGCTTATTCCTCCTAAGTCCATAATCCCACTCCTGGGATGTGTTCTGAGGAGGCTTTTAAGTGAAGGAAAGTGATTGTGAAATGGAATTAATAATTGCAGTATTGTGCACAAGAGTAATATTTGAAAATAACCTGGGGGATGTCTAGGCACAAGAGGATGAGCTAATAAATATCAGGGTAGTAACTTAACGCAGCAGTGGAGGAGTGTTCTCTGTGCTCTACATTCTCTCCAGCTAAACTATCATTTGTGGTTTTGATCTTTGCCATTCTGAAAGGTGTAAGATGGGATGTGAGCCATTTTGATTTTCATTTCCCTGATGGCAATGTTGAACATTTCTTTAAGTGTCTCTTAGCCACTTGAGATTCTTCTGCTGAGAATTCTTTGTTTATGTCTGTACCATTTTTTAATTTGATTATTGAGGATTTTTTTTGATGTCTGGTTTCTTGAGTTCCATATATATTTTGGACTTCAAACCTCTGTCAGATATGGGGTTGGTGAAGGTCTTTTACCATTCTGTGGGCTGCTGTTTTGTCCTATTAATGTGTTCTTTGCCTTACAGAATTTTTCAGTTTCATAACACCCTATTTTGTTGTGGAATATTATTTTAAGATGTGCTACATTTTTTTATGCTAGAACATTTCTTTTAATGATGCAAAGATATGTTGCATTTGCTTAACTCTGTGAAGCTGTGATACTTTGCCTGCCTAAAACACCTAATTGAGCTAATAAGGAGTGAACAGCTGATAGCTGGGTAGAGAGAGAAATGGGCAGAGCTGGCAGGCAGAGAGATTATATAGAAGGAGAAAAGGATCAAAGAGGAAAGAGAAGCAAGAAGAAAGAGAGGAGGACATCGGGGCAGCCATCCAGCTCCACAGCAAGCCATGGAGTAAGAAGAAAGGTATACAAAATAGAGAAAGATAAAAGTCCACAGGCAAAAGGCAGATGGGATAACTTAAGAAAAGAAGATTAGAAACAAGCCAAGACAAGGTTAGGCCTTCAGGCAGATGGGATAACTTAAGAAAAGAAGATTAGAAACAAGCCAAGACAAGGTTAGGCCTTCATAAGTACCAATATACCTCCATGTGATTTACTTGGAAGCTGGGTGGCAGGTATCCAGTAAAGAGTAAAAAGAAAGAGAGAAAAAACTAACCAACAACACCATTTATTGTCCAACTCAGTGTCTATGCTACTGATACTTATTCAGGAAGTTGTCTCCTATACTAATTCATTCAAGGCCACTCCCCACTTTCTCGTCTATCAGGTTCGGTATAACTGGATTTGTGTTGAGGTCTTTAATCCACTTGGACATGAGTTTTGTGTGAGGTGATAGATAAGGATCTATTTACATTCTTCTATATCCCGACATCCAGTTATGTCAGCACCACTTGCTGAAGATGCTTTATTTACTCCATTGTATAATTTATTTGTCAAAAATCAAGTGTCCATAGGTATCTGAGTCTTCACTTTGATTCTATTGATCACTGTGTCTGTTTTTATACCAATGCATGCTGTTTTTATTACTATAGCTCTGCAGTACAGCTTGAGATCAGGGATGGTGATGCCTCTAGCAGTTTCTTTATTGTACAGAACCGTTTTAACTATTCTGGGTTTTTTGTTTTTCCATATGAGGTTGAGTTTTGTCCTTTTGAGGTTTATAAAAAAATTGTGTTGGGATATTGATGGAGATTGTGTTGAATCTGTATATGGCTGTTGATGAAATGGCCAATTTACTGATAATCCTACCAATCCATGAGCATGGAAGATCTTTCCATCTTCTGAGATCAAGGGGATATAAATTGGAAAATAAATAAAGTATTGCTATTTGCAGAGGACATGTGTGTGTGTGTGTGTGTGAGTGAGTGAGAGAGAGAGAGAGAGAGAGAGAGAGAGAGAGAGAGAGAGAGAGAGAGAGAGAACTGATAATTCTATCAGGAAACTCTTATAGCTGATAAACACCTTTAGTAAAGTGAGTGGATACAAGACTAACATAAAAAAAAATCAGTAGCCCTTTTGTATATGAGTGATAAAGACTGAGAAAGAAATAAGGGAGACACCCCCTTCACAATAGCCACAAACAATATAAAATATCATGGGGTAACTCTAAGCAAGCAAGTGAAAGATCTATATGACAAGAACTTCAAGTCTTTGAAGAGACATTATATCGTCTCTTCCCTCCCAATTTTAAAAATGTATTTTCAAGTTTTAACATTGCAAGCAATAAAATCAAAAGGTTGACATTTTAAAAGTATAGAAGCTTCAGGGTTTTTGGACTAGGTACAAGAATTCTGAAGAATGACATCTGTCCTTAATGTACTGCCTGGGCTGGCACAGCATAATGTCCAAGAATAGCCTCCTAGGACTGTTTGTTCAGTAAGGCTAAGTGCACATTGTAATGGTAACACAGAGAAGCATCCATTTCTGAACCTCAGCTACCTAACTATTTTACTCCAAGCTATTGTTCAAAGGCAGATCATTAGAGTCAGTATGGGAGTTGACAGAATAAGAGGAATGTGCATTGAAACTGCCTTTCCTGGGGTTCTGCTAAGCCTCTCTCTGTTCGTTCTCTCCTGGTGGCTTACAAAACCTTCAGGAAACAAATGAGACATCATACATACATTATACTTCAGCCTGATTCATCCAGCAATGCACAGCGCCAGGTGACTAGGATGAAGCTTTCTCTACTAGAGACTCAGATTCTAACAGAACATGACTAGTTAGGCATGGTGACACACCCATTCAATGCCAGCATTCAGGGCCCAGAAGCAGGTGGATCTCTGTGAGTCTGAGGCCAACCTGTTCTACACAGTGAGTTCCAAGCTAGCCAGGGATACATAGTGAGATCCTGTCTCAAAACATGAAATTATAGGGACAGCTAAACAACAGTATTTGGAATAGGGTTAACTGAAGGGGGGAACCCCCATAAAACCATAATCATTCTATAATTACTTAGCACAAAAGCGTTTTGCTCATTTAGAAAGAAGCATGGGGAAAATTACAAGAGTATTGAAATTAAGAGAGATTTTTTTTCTCACTTCCTTTTGTTATGATGATATTAGTTTTTGTCATAGGGAAACTTGTGCTATTTTGATTGCACCATATTGCATGGTGCGGCTCCTCTGCCCCAGCAAGACCTAGGAAGCCCTGGCTAATGCCATAATCACATTAAAGATGAAACTGCATAAATGAATAGTAATGATAATAATAAGAGCTGCTCTGAATTCACCGTAATTGTCCTGATGATTAGAAAAGCTATGAATTAAGACACCGGTTGTAACTGTAATGGCCACTGTGACAAAGAGACAGCATGATGAATGGTTCTGTGGGGACAAGAGGAACGTGACTAGAGATGGTGCAGGGTCTGCGGGGGGAGATGGAAAGTTACAAAAGCATTGCTTCAGCCAAAAACGGAGTCTAGCAGAAGCATCGACCAGAGTGAAGTCGTCAACACAGCAGCTCAGCCTGGACTTCACAAGACCAGACATGGTAAGAACGAGCAGACAAGCTCCAGGTGTCAGCTGACACAGGTCCCTCAAGGGTGGAGATGGGGAAGGGTTTCTCCAAGAGGCACAGAGACCTGAAAATTCCCCAGTGCAGTTAGTGAAATTACTACACTCTGACCTTAGGTGGCAGCAGGAGCTGGCTGTGAATTCTGTATAAGTGAGGGCAGGTGCTGGCTGGGAATTCTGTATAAATGGGGGCAGGTGCTGGCTGTGAATTCTGTATAAGTGAGGGCAGGTGCTGGCTGGGAATTCTGTATAAGTGAGGGCAGGTGCTGGCTGTGAATTCTGTATAAATGGGGGCAGGTGCTGGCTGTGAATTCTGTATAAGTGGGGGCAGGTGCTGGCTGTGAATTCTGTATAAGTGGGGGCAGGTGCTGGCTGTGAATTCTGGATAAGTGGGGGCATTGCTGACTGTGAATTCTGGATAAGTGGGGGCATTGCTGACTGTGAATTCTGGATAAGTGCAGGCAAGGGCTGGCTGTGAACTCTGTAAACATGGGGGCAGGTGTTGGCTGTGAAATCCATGTAAATGGGGACAGGTAGTGGCTATGAAGTCTATATAAGTGAAGGCATACGATGGCTCGAAATTCCATATAAGTGGGGGCAGGTGCTGGCTCTGAATTCTGTAAAACAAGGACAGATACAGATCCCACTGGGGGAATTGTAATGCAAATTAAGAGACATTGGTGCATGCTCAGTGTGCAGTGTCCCAAGTACTGAACAATGGAAGTTATGATAAGCGATGATATTAGCATGAATGGGGCCAAGTGACTCAAAAATTCATGATTTCAACCAGAAGTGAACACCTATTGTTATTCTGTCTCTCGTCTTTCTTTTCTGAGATTACACATTAGAGAACTCAAGGCAGGCATAGTTTGCCTGAAATGCTGAAAATGCAACCCTGTCTGTTTCCAGCCTATGCATGAAACGAAGGAGAGAGAGCGTGAAGGCAGACCAGTCCTGGAGGGAGGAAGTGTGGATGAGACTATGTTCCCTGGGAAAGAATATCCTACTGCTACAACTGTCCACTGTCCCTTCTCTACAGATAACTCACAAGACCCCTAGTGGATACCTGAAGACACAGGCAGGGCCAAACTTATGTACTTTTCCTAACCACACATTTAATTTAAATTAGAAACAAAGTTTTTTTTACATATCAATCCCAGTTCCCTATCCCTACTCTCTTCCCCTATTCCCCCCCCACCAACCCCCTATCCCATCATCCCCTTTCTGCTCCCCAGGGAGGGTGAGGCCTTCCATGGGGAGTCTTCAAAGTCTGTCATATCATTTGGAGCAGGGCCCAGGCCCTCCCCCATGTGTCTAGGCTGAGAGAGTATCCTTCTAAGTGGAATGGGCTCTCAAAGCTCATGATGTGTACACTAGGGATAAATACTGATCCGCTACCAGAGTCCCCATAGACTGCCTAACTAACTAACTAACACCCATGTTCATAGGGTCTGGGTCAGTCCTATGCTGGTTTCCCAGCTATCAGTCTGGGGTGCATGAGCTCCCCTTGTTCAGGTCAGCTGTCTCTGTGGTTTCTCCAGCCTGGTTTTGACCCCTTTGCTCATCACTCCTCCCTCTCTGCAACTGGACTCCAGGAGTTCGGCTCAGTGCTTAGCTGTGGCTCTCTGCTTCTGCTTCCATCAGCTACAGGGTGAAGGCTCTAGGATGGCATATAAGGTAGTCATCAATCTCATTATAGGGGAAGGTCATTTAAGGTAGCCTCTCCACTATTGCTTAGATTGTTGTTGGGGTCATCCTTGTAGATCTCTGGGCATTTCCCTAGTGCAGATTTCTCTTTAATCCTATAATGGCTCCCTCTATTATGGTGTCTCTTTTCTTGCTCTCCTCTATTCTTCCCCTGACCCAATCTCCCTGCTCCCTCATGCCCAAATCTCCCCTCCTCTTCTCCCCTTCTCTTTCTCCTAACTCCCTCTCCCCTTCCCCGATGCTCCCAATTTGCTCATGACATCTCGCCCCTTTCCCCTTCTCCTGGGAACTCTCTTAGGGTTCTCCTTGTTTCCTAGCTTCTCTGGTGGTATGGATTATAGGCTGTTAATCCTTTGCTCTATGTCTAAAATCCATATATGAATAAGTACATACCATGTTTTCTTTTTGTGACTGGGTTACCTCACTGAGGATGGTTTCTTCTCGTTCCATTCATTTGCCTGTGAATTTCAAAATTTCATTGCTTTTTTTTTCTGCTGAGTAGTATTCCATTGTATATTCTATTCTTCAGTTGAGGGCATCTAGGTTGCTATTACAAATAATGCTGCTATGAACATAGTTGAACAGATGTCATTGTTGCATGAATGTGCATATTTAGTGTATATGCCTAAAAGTGGAATTGATGGATCTTGTGGTAGAATGATTCCCATTTTTCTGAGGAATCGCCATACTGACTTCCAAAGTGGCTGTACAAGTTTGCCCTCCCACCAGCAGTGGAGGAGTGTTCCCCTTTCTCCACATTCTCTCCAGTATAAACTGTCTTTGGTGTTTTTGATTTTAGCCATTCTGGCAGGAGTAAGATGGTATCTCAGAGTTGTTTTGATTTGCATTTCTCTGATGGCTAAGAATATTGTGCACTTTCTTAAGTGTCTTTCAACCATTTTAGATTTCTTTATTGAAAATTCTTTATTTAGTTCTGTACCCCGCTTTTTAATATTAACTAGGTATGCTGAAAGATTAAAAAATAATATAATAATATAAATAGAACAGCTACAAAAATACTGTAATAAAATTATTAGCATCAAGCTGGCACTTTGGAGGCAGTAAATAAAATGAAGGTTACATGGACACAAACATCGCAAGACAGGGAAATCAGTCTAGTCAGGAGGGTAGTGTACACAAAATAGATATACTGCGCAAATCCCTAGCTGGACATACATGATGGTGAGAGGTTTTATCATTACTTAGAATCACACTAAAATTGTTCATTTCTGCAACTTCTCACTTAATATTTTCATGCCATTGTTGACCCTAGATGATAAACTATGGGTAGTTGAAGCCTTAAGGGGGGGGGGGGTGACATGATTGCTTTAAGTTACCAGTGTGTAGTGAAAACAAAAGTCAAATTGGCGTTTACTCATTTTGCTATTGTGTTAAATTTTCTACAGTAGCAGTGAGATGGCTCAGCAGGAAATGGTACCTGCTGTGCAAGCCTGAAGACCTGAGTGCATAATGGAAGGAAGGAAAAAACACACTCTGAAAGCTCTGACCTTCACACATACATTCAAACTTACCAAGACATACATCTCACACAATAATAATAAATAATATAGACAATGCCTTTATTGCAATGGCCTCCCTTCTCTTTCCAACCCACCCCAGGGCACAAGCAAACATAGCTCATCCTATCAGATTACATAAGTTAAATATCTAAAGTCTCACAGCCTTTATGTACTAAACAAAAATCCCAAGTTTTATTAAAGAACATTATAGTATGAAGTAGGGCTGTAACCACGTTTGATGCTTCCCAATTCACTGAATTATTAGAATCACTTTAGGAAACTTAAAATTAGTAGTAACCAAATCCATCCCCAACACAAATCTAGTAAGACGCTAGAGGGTGAAAATTTGCATCCATGTGTTAAAGTTCATAACATTTATTCCAAAGTGCACTCAGAAGGAAGTTCATTAGTAAGCGAGTGGAATTTAATTTGGAAATTTACTTTTTCGATTACAAAACCATCTCCAGGTACAGATCCTATTTAGAGGCAACTCCTGCATCTGTGTGTTTGAACTCAGCCCTGGAATGTTCAGCAAGAACTCTCTGAGTGTCTGGAAACACAGCAAATGAGACACCTTCGTGTACCAAGCAGTCCCTCTCGGTGGAAAGCCTTCCCTGGCCCCCAAATGCAAATAAAAAATGTTAGAAGACCAAGAAGAAGTGACAAAATAAAAACAGGACACAGAGTTCCTTCTTCTTAAGACAGAGAACTGCCTGCTTACATAAGAGTTTACTAGTGTGTCCCACCGGGCCATTCCAGCCCATGCTGGTGAAACTGTTACAGATTCTAGGACTAGAAAATTCTCCCTATGTTCACATCAGATGTTGCAGCAGCCCGGATGCTAATATGACCTTTAAACAGTAAACTTAATTCAAAGGAGGCAAATTGTGCCTGCCCATGCAGACCATCAGAGCAGATGGACCAGCTAGGACTGGGCTTCAACGTCATCAAGAACATTTCAGAAGAAGGTACTTTATGTTCCTAGGCCCTGCATAGTTCATTGACTCAAGATCCCCAGGGATGAAGGGAGTAACACTTCCAAAGCTCCACAGTAGAGTTCTGATATGCCTGGCTTGGTTTCCAATGGGATCAAGGCCTTGGGCTAATGGTTTAAACAGAAAAACTCTGAAAGGTTTTGAGGACCATGGAGATCATCCACCTTACCCAGTGCCTGAAGTCTCACCATTGAAATGATGCCCTTCAAGGCAAGCAAGAATAGCCCATGAGCCTCCAGTACAGCCACAGCTGGAGAGCAGTTTCTGTAGAGGTCCCCACAGCCCCTGTAGGTAAATCTGGGGATGGAGCATGGATACGAACAACTGAGGCTGGATACCTCATGCAGGCAGATGCTGGCTTTGAAGTCAGACCACGTGGGATCCTGTTGTGGCCTCTGCTGCTTTACCAGCTCTGAGTCCTTGACTTCACTTTTATTAACCTCAACAGTTGCACGCGTAGACCAGAGAATAAAATGCGCCCCCCCCCCCATGCTAACAACAGAGATGCACCTTGTCAGTCCAGGACTTTGTTGTTGCTATTGTTCCTGCTTCTCATGCTGCCTTGGTCTACCAGGTATGACAGGAAGATGGTTCTCAGGGAATCTTCACCTAGGCTGGCAAGCAAAAGACGTCAGAGAACCCCGAGAGGTGGGAAAGGGGAGACCCATCCTGGCATCTGCTCTCTGACTCAGTCTGACTCAAAGGTATCCCCAAAGTGGCTGCTCTGTCATGTTCCGTGAGCCCTACTGCCTGTGACTCCTTCACACAGCCCCCCGCCCAATGGCCTCATTACCCCGCCTTCTCGGGGTGGACTCCGGCCCGGCTCATCTGGGTTATATCTTACTCTGGGTCACCTCTTGTGCGTTCCCCAACCCTCCCCAAATCCCCTGCATCATTACCCCTCCCTCAAATACTTCAATGACTTCTTTTCCATTTGTTCCTCCTAATTAGATTGTTGCATTATGTGCCCCAAGCACAAGGCTTCATGCTATTTATATTCAATAAACTGGAACCATTGTGATTATGTGTGACATAATAAACGCTGCCACAGTCCTCTGTGTGAGCACTGGGGATGAAGATGGCACACTGGAGAGAAATTTGTTTTATCAGCTTCCCCAAACTTTAATAATAATAATAATAACAACAACAATAATAGCCAGCATGTTTGTAAGAATTGCTCCACATCAAGTGTGGTTTTTCCTGGTGGCTTTGCTTACATTAGCTCATTTAGTCTTCAACACAATTCTATGAAGCAGACATATTGCAACTCTCAGAAAAAAAAAGGCCAAGAAAATTAAACTGAGCTACCTGTGCAAGATCATAGAGCCATTTGGCTACACAAATCAATATTCAATCCTTTAGAAATAGACATAAAATTGCAGGGGCTAGAGAAAGGGCTCAGTGGTTAAGAACAGGGGATGGTCTTGCAGAGGACCCAGGTTCAATTCTCAGCACCTACACTGGGAAACACACAATCCACTTATAACTCCACTTCTAGGGGACCCAATGCCCTCTGATGGTCACCATGGACATCTGCGTGAAAGTGATGCACATGCATACCCCCTGGTGTGCGCACACACACACACACACACACACACACACACACACAGTACATCTTAAAGAGAAGAGAGCAGGGGAAGCTGTGCCCCACGAGCCACATTTAACACTAACAATTTGTAACACAAAAAATAAAAGACCTAGAGACTGATAGTGGGGGTCAAACTTCAAGCTGAAGACCAGAGAAGCAGAGCAGCCGAGCCAGTAGATCTTACCTCTCTCTACCCAGCTGAAATGGCAATCCTGTCTCCACGAATCCTCAGAAACAAAAGGCTCTTAATTCCTGTCTTCTTCTCCTCCTCCTCATATTCCTTACTCTGCCCAACCATATCCTCCTGTTTCTACCTGCCTAGAGCTGGGATTGAAGGTGTGTGATCCCACGTGCTGAGATCACCTTTATGTGAGCTGATTCTTTTAAGACGGGATCAATTTCGTGTAGTCAATGTGGCTTTGAACCAACAGGGATCTGTTTACCTCTTAACCCTGAATCTTGGGATTAAAGGAGTATGTCTGCCTTCTATGTATGACTACTAATATGGCTGCTTTGCTATTTTGATCTCCAGTGGCTTTAATGAATATATCATGACAACCACTACAGCAACTGCCTCAAAACCCTGAGAAACAACCCATTTTCATTTTCATAAACCAATGGCCACTCAATGTTAAGGCTTCCGTGTGAAGAGACTTTCATTCCCCATACTTCCAAATACAAACAACAACTACAACATCCCTTTCAAAAGTATTTCCTTTAACTTTTGAGGTTATAATATAATTATATTGTTCCCCCTTTCCTTTTTCTCCCTCAAAACCCTACCATTTACACCGCCTCGATTTCTCTCAAAGTCATGTCCTCTTCATTAGCTCTGTGTGTGTGTGTGTGTGTGTGTGTCTTCCTGAATACGTAGGTACAGCCTGCTCAGCTTGCATGTATGTTTTCTGGCCCACTGGTGATCTTCCCCTACTGAAGACTTTTCTCCTTCCCAGCATTCCTTAGATACACGCCCTTCCATGCTGGTGTGTTTATTGGCATCACCCTTGAAGAACTGTAACATCTTGCACAGGCATTCCTGTTCAGCTCGGTCCAGGAAGACACAGCAGGCACCCCTAGCTGGGGTCACATGGCTCACTGCTATTCCCACTTTAGCTTATGTCCCTAGGAGAGTCTGACCATGCAGGAACCCATAAGTCATTAACTGTAGATAAATTAGGCCTATAAAAGCCAATTGCTCTCATTCCGGTGACCTTCGTGTAAATTGGTCTATCCAAGGGTTTCACTGATTCCGAATGAACTGTAGGCAGAATGGAAGTAACATTCATTGAGTGTCTACCCTGTACACAGCCACCTGACAGAAGCCCCACGCACAGAATTTCTTTTCATTGCGATTCCTCTGGCACTGAAGGAGTGAAAGGTATTATTCCCACTTTATAGATAAGAAGAGGCTGGGGCACTGTAGTGTAGGGTGGAGTGTACCATAGTATAAAATCTACTCTCCTGACTTCTATACCACAGTCTCCTCTGCACTGTGATAAGAATGCTGTCCAAATGGAGATTTGCAAATGCAGACCCCTTCATCGTAATAGTGAAGTAAGGGACTATTCTCTGGGAAACTGCAGAAGGTCTATAGATCAGTTATTTCTCTATGGATCATTTTTCCATGTTTGGATGCGAATGTCTATAGAGGGTATTATATGCCTGCCCTTCTACTGTCTATGAGGCAGGACACATCAGCTAAATGCCTCTTTTATTTTACACATCCCCATGGTGAGGGGCCTGGCTTCAGGGACTGTGCTTAAACAATCAGAGTCAAGGCGGGTCCTTCTCTGCTAACCCTGTCATAGGTCATGATGATCAGGCTGCTGTGCTGATGTTATCTTGGGACAAAGCATTTGGAGGAAAAGAGTCCTGAGCTGCTGGGGTCTAGAAGGCAGGCATGACCAGATCTGTGACCTACAGAAACTCTGAAGCCATGGTTATTCAGTTTGCAACCACTAAATTTCCAGCAATTTCTTTTCTAACATGTACTTACTTGTACAGTTAGTTCATTGGGGCATGCACACGCTACAGCTCGCATGAGGGAGAGAGAGGATAACTCACAGGGATCAGGTCTCTCCTTCCGCTATGTAGGTCCCTCAGGATCCAGTGTAACAAACGTGATGGCAAGGACCTTCACCAGCTCTGCTGAGCCATCTCAACAGCCCTGGAGAGACTTCGGGCACAACAATAGACAAGGAATAATTTACTATCTCACTCCTCCTACGAGTCTTCCTCTACCTGCTCAAGAGAATACCATTTGGCTCCAAATTCAGCTTTGCACGGGGAGTGGGGAGGGAATGAACATTTACTAAGTACTCACTGAAGACTTAAACACCTTTCTTTGGTGATTTATTATTGCATTAATCATCCCCCCCCCAATCTCTTCTCTGCATGCCAGGAGAGGAATGTGAGCTCAGCCTATTAATAAATCGCTCATCTCACAGAGTTGAGGGCTAAGCTGGCAGTGGGAAAATGCGCCCTTCCGTCCGTGGCTCTTTCTGCCAACCACGCGGTGCCTCGAGCGCTGCCAACCACGCGGTGCCTCGAGCGGACCCATTCCATGTCTGGTTCCTTTCCACCCTGCTGCACTTTCTCGTTGATGTCCTCAAGGTTGCTACAGAGGGCAGGGGGGTCTCCACACTCGTTCAGCACTCACACACTCTGCTTCAAACACGGAAAACATGTTAAAGGATAAGAGGACAGCATGTCCCCCACCTTTGCTTGTTCTCAAGCTGAGAGTGATAAATGGCACCATCTTTCCCTAGGACATGGGCAGATGCCGTGTGCCATTAAATCGCTATCAACAGGACTATCAGTCAAATGGCCAGCCATACCTTTCCAGGCCCAGCCATCTAGAACACTCACCCATAGGATGGCCAATCTCAGCCTCCTGCTCCAGCTCCTATTCCCTTGGTACCATGGGCTGAGACAATGACATGACCACAGAAGCAGGAGATATAACCGGGAAGGGGAGTAGCTCCCTTTCACCTTCGCAAGTACTGGTGCTATTAAAAGTGTAGTATCCCTGCTCTCTTAGGATTGTGTGCATCAGTGGGGATCCCTGCTGGATGACTACACAAGCTTTATGAAACTTTGGGAAGGGCAAAACAACTTTTCTAGAAAAGTAAAATGGTTGTTGTTTTTTCTTTTCTGGAAAAAAAATTAAATAGATGTAAGAGGTTTCAAACAACACAGAAAGCAATAACTGAAATGTGTTCTTAGACGATGTAAAACAAACACTGAGAAACTGAGTAGAGTTGGGGGTCACCACCCCCGGATTTCATTCTCAGGACCACAGTGACAACAGCCGACAATGCAAGCCAGGACACCTAAGGAGGTGCACCACGTATGTTGCTGTCCTTTTGATATCCACACATATTTCCCACCCGGGACCTTCTGTCAGAAAAAGCACCATGGACAGGGTGGCTTGAACACAGAGGCGCATGTCTGAGTTCTGAAGCCCAGCGTTGGCAGAGAGATCAGCGAGGCTGACTCCTCCTCAGGCAGCTCTGACAGTGGCTGTGCCCTTCCTGGTCCCCCATTCGCTGGCCATCTCGCCGATCTCTGCCTTCACCTGCACGTCGTGTGTGTCTAAATTTCACTCGGATTAGATGAGTGGCCTGCCTCGTCCAGTTTGAACTCATCTTCACTAATGAATTCTGCCATGATCCCATTTCTAAATAAGACTGTTCTCCAGGTGCTTCTGTTAGGGTCTCCAATTATGACTTTGAGGGGGACATAGTCACTGAGTAATGCTCATCCCTACCCTTAACCTCTGGCAACCATTAGGGCTTCTTCGGGATTTCTGAATTGGATGGATCTGGTAGGCTTAGCCCTGTGAAAATCTAGAAAAATTATTTTCCCTTTTTAGTAACTTCTTTGTTGATTCTTTGGGGGGTTTTTCATCATATACCCCCAATCCTCCCCTATCCTTCCCTCACCCCTGCCATGCCCCCCCCCCCGACATAAGGAAACAAATCAAAGTAAGAAAGCAAACAAAAGCAAAACAAAACTCACAACAACGGAAAACCCTCTTTGCTTCTCCTTTCCTGCTCCTCCAACATGTCTTCTTTCTTCCTGGGGCAATGGAGGTTTCAATGTGCTGTACAATACATCTCTTTGTCCCATCAGTTTTATTAGCAAATACCTATTGCAAGAGCCACTGATCTGGTGCAAGGCCTCTGGTTTCTGGTACACCATTATCACTGGATCTTCACCGGAACTCCCATGGGATCTCCTGTGGCTGCCATGAGTCTTGGAGAGCTTTTGGGTATCATTCCACCAGTCCCTTCACCAGCTCTAGCATGTCCCAGACGGGGTAGGTGCTAGGGTGTGTAAACCCAAGGCCTGGCTGTGGGCCTGGATCGTAGCCAAGCTGGTCAGTCCAGGCCTCTGGGGCTACCTGACTCTGGTGAGGGGTAGGCTCCAGCTCCCCTACATGCATACCCTGAGGGTTCGGTTCACTCTGGGCTGTGGTGAGGGGTGGTGGTCATCTCTCCACCATGCATGCCCTGATAGTTCGGTTCACTCTGGGCTGTGGTGAGGGGTGGTGGTCATCTCTCCACCATGCATGCCCTGAGGGTCGGTTCACCCTGGGCTGTGGTGAGGGGTGGTGGTCATCTCTCCACCATGCAGGTCCAGTGAGAAGCAAGCCCAGCTTTCCCAAACCCAGTGAAGGGCATGGTCAGCTCAGTGTGACATCTGATTTCATCTCATGGTCCCTAGGGCCTCCTGAGGTGACACAGGCCACAGACATCCCCACAGAACCCAGCTGTAGCTGGACCAAGGACTTAGACATGGCCCTCCACGGCAGCTTGAACTCAGTTGACATCCTGGCTCTCGGTGGGTAGAGGGACTGGCCACTCAGGTTGGAATGGTTGCAGCCCTGACCTTGGGCTTCTATGTGACCTTTGGAGGCAATGCAGGACCTGAACTTCAGCATAGACCCCAGCCATGGTAGAACCATGGACTCTAACGTGGTCCTTGACAGTGGCTGGGTCTGAATGTCACCATTTCCCCAGGTAGTATGCCTCTGGGACACCAGCATGGCCTTCCATCTCTGGTATCTATGTGGCCTTCGGTAGTAACAGGGGCATCAGGCATCAGCACAGACCCTGACCACAGTAGGGCCATGGACCCTGACACAGCCCTCAGCTGTAACTCTGGCTCAGATGTCACCATGACATTGAAGAGCAGTGCAGGCCACTCACATCTGGATGAATTCTAGCCCTCAGACCCCAATCTGGACTCAGGTGGCTGATCTGACCCTCAGTACTCTCCAGGCACTTGCTGCCAAGGGACATTGGGGTCCCTGGTCCTACAGTAACCAGGGTCTATGAGGCTGCCTCCTCCATCCATGGTCCATGTTTGGGTCCACGATCCACACTGCTCCTGGGGCCATACCAAGCAAGGGTGGCTTTTGTTGACACCTAGGATTATGGTGACAACCAGGCCTAGGCTACTGCTAAGGACCATGCCAGGATCCATGGGCCTCCAACAGCTGAGGTCTATGTTAATGCCCATGTTCCATGAAGGCATGGAAGGTCACATGAAGTCTGAGGTCTGGGATGTAACCTGAGGCCTCATTGGTATCCAGGGACCACACTGCTACCAGAGCCATCCTGATCTGAGTTGCCAGGGCTGCCACCTGGAGCTAGCATGTCAACGAGGCTGAGTCGGTACCTGAGACCATGTCTGGTTCCGTAGCCCAGCTGCAGCCAAGGTCTGTGTGAGGTCTGTGGCTCAGGGTGCCACTAGGGTCAATGCAGAGTCCTGGGATCTGGGCTAGAGACTGCAACTTGGTTGGAGTCTGAGGGCCATGTCACATGAGGGGTCATACAGATATGGGTGGCCGCTATGTCTGCCCAGCATTTATGTGTATGATGGTTAGTATTACCTGTCAAATTGGCACCATTTAAAATCCCTGGGAAGAGAGTTTCAGTGGAGAACTGTCTTGATCTGTTTGCCTATGGGCAGGTCTGTGGGAATGAGACTGACTACCTGGTTGTGTGGGACAGCCTTTCCACTGTGGGTGGGACCATTCTCTATACAGGGGATCCTGAACTGCGTAACACTTGTCCTCTGCCTTTGACTGTGGATGTGACATGACTGGCTGTCCCAAGCTCCTGCCTCTGTGACTTCCCCAAAATGCTGTACTGTGACCTGGAACGGTGGGCTAAATTAAATTCTTTCCTGCCTAAGTTGCTTCTCACAGGATCTTTTATTACAACCACATGCACAGAACTATGACAGTGCACTCACTAGGTATCTAACACTAGTCTTCACATGATGGGAGATGTCATTCTGTAAATATGTTTCTCTTATTGGTTACTGAATAAAGCACTGTTGGCCAATAGGAAAGTAAGAGAGGAGGGACTAGGAGACTAGGAGGAGAGAGGAAGAGTAGGGAGGAAATCCAAGATGGAGGACGGAGAGAAAATGCCAGCCCCTCTCTCCAGTACTTAGATTACTGGAAGTAATCTAAGTGGAAGTACTTAGATTAATAGTAATATTTAAGACAGATCTAGCCGATAAGAAATTAGTAACTGGCCAATGACTCTATATGTAATACAGCGTCTCAGTATGTTATTTGGGGCTGGCATGGCTTGGAACCAGGCTGGCAGGGAAAAACCTACTCATAACATTCACACTTGTACATGTTATCTGCTGAGCCATCTCTTCAGCCTCTACATTACTTTACAGGTAAACGCGGAGTAACATCAACCCTAATAGTTTAATAGTTCCTGTCTCTTTTTTAACCCCTGGGTTGTGCACAGATGACACTAACTGAGAATAGGAGAACCTGAAAAGCTAATATCGGTGTTCTTAGCACATCTGGTCAATTCAGCTTAGCTGGTATCTTTCTTGTACGTTTCTGCTTCCAGGAAAGAGATTTTTGATGAAAATTATGGTTTAAGTGGAGAAGAGTCCTACTTTTGAGTGCATTAGCTCAGCTGAGGAATTTGAATTATTAGTAAAAAAATATCCTTTCCAAACTCTCAAAAGTGAGAGTTTATCTTTTTAATTATGAATAACTTAATTTTAAGAACATGTATAAATTCAGTATAAATATTATTTCTAGGCCTCCCTCCAATTTGTTAGCTAAATATATAAGCTCTGATATCCCACCTGCATAAAGCAAAGAATACAAGGACAGCCACTGTGTCATGGCAGAGCCCTGACAAACCTACTACCTTAACTCCTAAGGTCCTTCCTCAGACTGCACGCCTCGATTCTGCCCTAAAATACCCAGTTGTGCTTCTCACGGCTTGTGGCAGACTGGGCTGTGGAGTAGGGTGTGCTTCCAACCCTGACGGTGGCTCTTACAATACAGGTTACCTCATATGTGAGTGCTCCAGAATACGGGTTACCTCATATGAGGGACACAGCTAACTGCTCCAGAATACAGGTTACCTCGTGTGTGAGACACAGCTAACTGCTCCAGAATACAGGTTACCTCGTGTGTGAGACACAGCTAACTGCTCTAGAATACAGGTTACCTCGTGTGTGAGACACAGCTAACTGCTCTAGAACTGGTGCTTGTGGCACCCTCCAAAGCTGAGTGCTTAAGGTCTGGGCGTGTGAAAGACCCTGCGGATGGGGCTAGGTGGGAGAAGTAGACCACTGGGGACAATTCTCCTGGGAAGGAGACACTGACTCCCTGCCCTTCCCGTCTCTCTTCCTGCTTCCTGGCAGCCATGGTGAGCACCACATACTCCTACCACTGTGGCAGTCTGCCTATGCTCTCCCACCCTCGCACTCTCCTGGCTTCCTGGCTATCACAGAGGAGCAGCCTCTGCCACCACACACGTCTATCACCTCAATATTCTGCCTCATCCCAAGTCCAAACATAGAACCACCTGGCCTGGGATTGAACCCTGGAAACTGTTAGCCAAAATGAAGTTTTAATCCTTTACCTGTTTATGGCAGGTGTTTTATCAGCAAGGAACGTGAACACACACTATGTCAGCAAGGAGTGTGAGCACACACTATGTCAGCAAGGAGTGTGAACACACACTATGTCAGCAAGGAGTGTGAGCACACACTATGTCAGCAAGGAACGTGAGCACACACTATGTCAGCAAGGAATGTGAGCACACACTATGTCAGCAAGGAGTGTGAACACACTATGCCTCCTTATGCTCATCTGTAATACAGGAGGGAAGTCTGTAGGATGAACTTCATGGGGTGCTATTAGGACTGTGTAAGATGGACATATAGGCATCCCCAGGTGACTGCCTGCACCCAACATCTTCAGTGACTCCTTCAGTTTCCTCTCCAGGCCCCTCTCTTTCTTTCCAACTAGAACACTGTGAGCTACTCCACAACTGAGTGTGCTGGATGCCAGTTAGGATGTCCTGTGTACAGTCACAAAGCTTCCCTAGTCTTGAAACTAGAATCTTCTATCCATTTCAGAAAACAAAAAGGAAGACAATTACAAGTCGCTGTCTATCAGTACTACCCCGCCGTTCATAGTGGTGACTTCAAAGTACATTTGTCACACTGCACAGAATACAACATTGGTGAGTTTTATATGCAAATCATGTCTTCATAAATCTAATAAAAAGTCTCATCTATGTGAACAACTATGTTCAAAGAATTGTGGGAAAGAAATGCCTCCGAGATGGGATTGTTTTGAATTGAGGGAATCTCCCTTCGAGATATTATTGGCTCTTCTCAATTCCTGACAGTAAAGAGTGAGATTTTGTCATAATGTCATCAGACAAAGGGGTCAAAAGACAGTGCTCTACATCTCCCTGAATAATTTATAGCCTGAAATTGTGAAAAGTATCTTTGTTCACAGCATCAGTTCAGAGCTACACATACTTTTACAGAGTAACCATGGTCCCCTATGAGCAACACAGATACTGAACCCTCCCAGGGGTGAAAGAGAGATAAGATATTGTTTCCAGAATGAAGAAGTGACTTACCCAAGGCCATGAAGATGCAAAGTCCCATAGTTAAGTTTTGAGTTCTGTTGTTCTGATGCAATTAAATGTCAAGTTTTACTAACTTATGGGACCACTGAACATCTCATAGTTGAGTGGGTTGATATCAGGGCCTTCCTTTGATTCAATTCCATTGATCCACCTGTCTGTTTTTATTCCAATACCAAGCTGTTTTTATTACTATAGCTCTATAGTAGGGTTTGAAGCTGGGGATGGTGATGCCTGTGGAAGGTCTTTCATTGTACAGGATTGTTTTAGTGGACGAGATGACCTAGATGGGGAGGGATGCAGTAGAAGAGCAATGAGAGAGATATCTTAATAGAGAGGGTCACTATGGGCCTAGGGAGAAACCTGGTGCTAGGATAACTACAGAGAATCCACAAGGAGGACCTCAGCTAAGACTCTTAGCATAGCAGAGAAGCAGAGAGGATGACTGAAATGACTTACCCCTGAATTCAGATTGATGAATATTCCAAATATCATCATAGAGCCCTCACCCAGTAACTGATGGATCCAGACACAGAGATCCACAACTAGGAACCAGACCAAGCTCTGGGAATCCAGGCAAAGATAGAGAGGAGGCAACACTTGAGCAAGGGAGGTCAAGACCATAAAGGAGAAATCTACAGAGACAGCAGAACCAAGCTTGTGCAAACTCGTGAACTCTAGGCCTACAACTGTGGAGACTCCAGGGGACTGAACTAAGCCCTCCATGTGTGAGAGACAGTTGTAAAGCTTGGACTATCAGAGGGGGCCCTGGCAGTAGGGCCATGATAGAAACCTGGAACATGAGCTAGCTTGTTGGAGCCCATTCCCTATGGTAGGATGCCGTGCTCAATCTTAATGCATGGGAGAGGGGCCTGGCCCTGCCCCAACCTCCTGGGCCAGACTATGTTGACTCCTCATGGGAGCCCTTGCCTGTGAGGAGGAGTGCACTGGGGGTGAGACGGGGGGGGGGGGAGGGGAGGAGGAGGGTAAGAAGAGATGAGGGGGTGGCAGGAGGGCTGGGAGGGAGAACTCTGGTTGGAATGTAAAATGAAATAAAAAAGTTAAAAAATGGAGGGAAAAAAACCCAAAAAGGTGTGTGCCACCCCTGTGTGATCTCTATAGCTTGAGGCTAACTTTGCTTTCTGAATCCTCAGGCAAGCTTTAATAAATAATAAATAACGTATCACCACATGGACCCATGGCTTTCATTTGCATCCAGTGCTCTGGAGCTGCTGTGTGGTGATTTAGACAGAAAGAACTTTTGTGTTTACACGTACCACTGACAGGAAGGACTAACAACACCCTCCACTCTGTCCCTTTTTGGTAGCAGACAGAAAATGAGAACATTCTACCTTCCAGCCTCTTCCAGAAAGAATAAGATCCCAACCTGCCAAGTTAACATCTACACTGTATACATGTAGTTCAAGGCCAGTCACAGGCCTAAGCATGGGTTATATGCCTGTTTGGGGATTTGCCCTTGCCATTCTAGAACATTCTCTCAAATTTGCCAGCTTTTCCAGCAGTTCTGAATCTGCAAATATAGCAACCCCACTCCTTTGGTCCTGCCAGAAGCTGATGCACAAATTAAGATACTGGGACTGGGTTTAATACAGATTATTAATTTTATTTGGGGAGAAGTCACTTACACGAGAAACCGATGACCCGCAAGTTCCCGCTCCAAGGATCCACACCCAGTCTTCCCTCAGTGATCCCACCGGAACCAAGAGAGAGAGCTGGGGTCTGGTCCCCAGACCTAATCTCCCTCCAACCTTCCCCACCTGTGACCACGCCCAAATGGACATGGTGAGAGCTACAGGTGCAGGCAGGGTCAATGTCTCACTACACTCTGGCTCTGTGGATCCAGGGCCTTTATGGCAAAGGGCTGCGTGGTCCGAACAGAAAAGTCACGGTGCACTTTTCATCTGTGCTTCTTTCCTTTCTCTGTGATTGGATTCGTTCTGATTTCCTCCTGCTTTGGTCCATGCCTTTTCCTCTTTTAAGCTTATGCAAATGTTTACTAATATTGTCAGAAGCATTAGCTGCCATATTAGAACTGGCTCGGAGATCAAAATACATTGTGTGCATGCTTAAAATCCTCAAAGAATAAAAATATGTTTTAAAAACAAAGTGAGGTTTGTTTGGACATTGAGAACATGTTAAAACTCACCAGTCCAATAACCTGGAAGGAATCTCCATGTTGGCCAAATCTCCATGACCCTAATATTTAGTGTGGCAGATTATTTTTATACTCCCACTTATCTTCCACTAAAAATCTTTATGGTAGAGAATATTTCTTAAGCAAAATATCCGAGAAAAGTCCACATGTACTTTTTTTTTTTTAAAACATATCAAGTAACCAGAACTTTGGGGTAAAGCTATTGTTAAATTCCCATATGAGGACAAGACACCAAGCCCCAGGTGACTTTTCAGGGGCACCTGGGTTTTCCTGTCAGGAAACATTTACAAAATTCTCCAGGAATCTGACCTAAGGTCTCCAGCCCATCCACCATGCTGACCTAACACAGATGCAACTGTGAAAATCCCACATATAATCCACAAAAGCAGACTTCTCCGTTTGAATTACGTCCCCAAGAACCTTGTTCATTAACATGCAAGGCCTAGTAAAACCATTTCTGTCCAGGAGGTCAGCAGTCACTGACAGGGAACGCCAGGCTTTGCGAGCTGCAGGGTTTCTGTCACACTAACTCTACTTTGCTGTTGTACCACACAATTGGCAATGTAGAATACATAAATGTATGGATAGTACTGGTCATATAAACACTTATAGCAAGAAGGCCTGGGTTGAATCTGGCACAGTTTTCTGAAAGGGGAAAGGGTCTTTTTTTTTAGACAGTTTGGGCAGCTCCTAGAAGGGATGTGATCTTAATGAATCTCTACAAGCGGATGTCCATTGTCAGGGAATATCATTTTAAGATGTGTCATGTTTGTTTATGCTGTGGAACATTTTTTTAATGATGCAAAGACATGCTGTACTTTTATGTTGCATTCGTTTAACTCTGTGAAGCTGTGTTACTGTGCCCATTGAAAACACCTGGTTGATCTAATAAAGAGCTGAACTACCAATAGCCAGGCAGGAGAAAGGATAGGCAGGGTTGGCAGGCAGAGAGAATAAATAGGAGGAGAAATCCGGGAAGAAGAACAAGGAACAGGAAAAGGAGAGGACATCAGGGGCCAGCCACCCAGCTGGAAAGAAAAGATATACAGAAGATACAGAGAAAGGTAAAGGTTCAGAGGCAAAAGGTAGATGAGATAATTTAAGAAAATCTGGCTAGAAATAAGCCAAGCTATGGCCAGGCATTCATAAGAAAGAATATGCCTCAATGCATTTATTTAGGAGCTGCGTGGTAGGTCCCCAAAGAGCACAGAGCAAAGAAAAAAAAATCTATAGTCCATCCTTTCCTGGACATCAGTGGCACAAGTTATTGACAGAATCTGTGCCTCGTCTGTCTGATAAACAAACAAACAGCCACTGGTGTTTTTAGAGTTGGGTGGGGAATTGTCTTAACTTGTATTCAGGAAAGGTTCTCTTGTGAGGATGGAGGCTGCCAGCCACAATAAGCAGGAAGCATCCCTGCCTACTGGCTCTGGAACCACGGGCTGTCTTTGTCCCCTTCACCATCAACAAACTAGGAATCACCCACTCTGCCCCACAGAATTGTTACTGGGATTAAGGAGCTTTAGAATCATTGTCTAAGTGACTGTTCCCTTCCATTTTTATTGACCTTAAAGGACAAAGGTGAATATTCTATTTTTTTTAATCCCAAAATTTAAAAATCCAAACTTGCCTAAAAGTTAACTTAGAAACTCTTTATAAATGCCAACATTAGTTATTTTAAAGTCAAATTGGATAGAACATTTAAAAAGCCCATCCGGACACAGTGAGTAAGAACCTTCAAAACTGGGAGAAGTGTCCCGTGCCCTGCACACCTGCTGGACCTCTGCCTCACTCCATTTTGTGAATCTCTTCTCTTTGCCCTTCATCACTATCCCAGCAACGCTTTCCCAAGTGTGAGGACACAACCATCAGAGTTCGCGACTCCGTCATTACCTAGACAGGGTACTCTTCTGTGAGATGGGAAAATCAAAGTTTAACAGTGACCCTGAGAGCTTGAGCAACCTCGGCTGCCCTGATTCCGCTCCTGCAGCTGCTGCCAGCAGCAGCCGGTCTCTGAGTGAAGCCATGCAGTCCCGCCATGCCCATGCACATCACACAGCGTAGTTGCCAACATGACATCCTTCTTCTGGAGGCTCACATTAGTCCCATGGAGCTCCCACTATGAAATCAGACCAGGCATATGGATTCTCCCTCTGGCTGTAAATCAATTGAAGCTGGTGGCACTGTAGGGAGGCATGGTAACCCTGCACACAATCAATCTCCCTTCTTTGAAGAAGTGGCGGTGCCCAGTGAAAGCCACCAGGCCACTAGGATGGAGGAGCAGCTGAGAGACAGTCAAGCAATTGCATCAGCAAGCACCGGGCAGCTTCAGAACAGGAAGTAAATCAAAGGAGACCTGAGTGGTTTCTACCGCTCGAGTCTCCATTTCTAATCTTGTAGCACCTCGTTGTTCTAGAGGAGGGGATGGAGGGTGAGTCACATCCTGAGCCAGTCCCACACGGCTAACACTATACCCTGAGTTCTGAAGCCATCTCATGACCCAGGAAGAGCAATCTATCTTCTCATGCATAAAAAGTGACTCAGACTGAAGATTATGAGTCAGAGCCAATAAGGTTTTGTTCGAACACCAGTGGTGGGGATTCACTCCCTCTTTAATCAAGGTTGTTGGACTGGCAGAGGGGGGCACCAACACCACACACCAGGAAGCGCTCACAATTTACTAGACTGCACTCAGCTTTGTAGAGGCTAACATACCCCCTTGAGTTTTCAGCTGTGACAGATTCAATACTTTCCCATATTTTCTAAAGCTATGAACGTAACTTACAGGGAATGCAACTGGAAGAGCCTGATTGAGTCATAACATTTAAGAAAATTATTCTCCGGGAATGTTCTCTCGATATATACATATGCCTGTGTCTGTCCAATGACTATAATTCTCACTTACTTGGGTTAGAAAACCAGGAGCCATCCTTGACTTCTCTCCCCTGTCCCATCATGTTCCAAATATCAGGGTTTCAACACCTTTACCTTTTCTTTTTTCTCTCTTTCTTTCATTCTTTCTTTTTTTCTTTCTTTTCTTTCTTTCTTTTTTTTTTTTTTTTTTTTTTTTTTTTTTTTGATAAGTAGAATCATTTATTGGGTGCAAATAACTTTCCATGTATTTTATATCCAGTTCCTGCAAAAATCATCTGGTGTGATAAGAACTGAAAATTAACTTCTCAAGTCTTTTCCATGTATCCACAGGATGAAGGAAAGAGAAGAAGGAAGAATCAGTTGATTGCTTGTATGGTGATACTGCCATACCTTTGTATTTCTGAAAGAGTCATGTTATAGTAACACTGATTTCATTTAACTACTGGACATGCAGGGTGGGATACTTAACACCATTTTTATTGTCTCTTTCTTAATCAAAAAAATTATTTCTTAAATCATAAAATTATAGTGTTAGAATTTCCATACCTCAATTTTTAAATATTTTTTTTTTATTTTTATGTGCATTGGTGTTTTGCCTGCATATATGTCTGTGTAGGTTCCCAACTGTCTGTAACTCCAGACCCAGGGAATATGGAACCCTAGATATTTTCATTTTTTTTTTTGAGATTATAATATAATTACCTCATTTACCCTCCCTTTCACCCCCCAACTCCTTCCTTGCTTCCCTTGCCCCCTCCTTTCTCCCTTTCAAATATCTCATGAACTTTGCTATTCTTCTACTCCAACCAATATACAAGGATACACAAGGTATCCTTCAGGCCTACACGATCACCACAGACATCTGCATGGAATAAGACAGTGAGTGCACAAGCCCCATTCCAGGCTCATCCACACCCTTTGCTACAGGAACGCTGCCAAGCTCTGAATACCACTGCAGTCCTTGGGTGTATCAGCCCAATTGTTCTGTCAACACCCTGTGCCGGGTGTTGGGTCTGGATTGCCTTGGCCTTCTATCCTTGTATTTTTAACAGCTCCCCTCTGAACCATTTCTCCTCCATCCTGCTATCACACACACTCCATTTCTCTAGGCTTAAACTGCTTGCAGTTGCCCAAATGAAATACATACAATGACTTCTTCCTGTTTGGTGGAATGAACAATCCAACAGCATCCTCAACAACGTGTCCCCTGTTGTTGCTTGCTCTCTCCAACCTCTTCATACCCACACAGGTTACCAGACACTGTGATTCTGTTTTTCCATCTGGGCTCAGCTACCTCCCGACTAAATCTTCTAACACTATTTCTAGGGTAGATGATAACACAAATGAGTAAGGCAGGCATACAAAATACAAGAACAGCTGGGCATGGTGGCATACAACTGCAGACCAGCGTTTGGGAGACAGAGCAGGAGGATGGCCACAGGTGTGGAATAAGATTGGCCTGCACAGAGAAGAATACCCAGGCAGTCAGGTCTACACAGTGAAAGTCAGCCTTACAAAAACAAAAGTTAAGGATTGTTCTTTGTGTATAAAATATCTGTATTTGTAGTCTTTGCTTCTTAGATAATAACTTTACCTGCTGTTCTGAAAATAACTCAAACCCATACACAACGTATGAGCAAGACACGGGGCATCAGGCAGTTACAATTACAATTGTGGGGGTTCAGGAAGTGGGTTTTGGATCTGACCTAGCAGCCACCCTTGGAGGGTTTTAGGTTACTGTACTAAGAGGAACCCCAGGAGGAGCTGGTTCACTGAATTGAGGGACTCTCCCAAGACAACTAGAGGTTCAATAATAGTCCCGGACAAGGGAAAGCTTCCCAGAAGGGGTGTCCCAGAGATTCTCAAGGGTTCCTGCAAGCATTCAGCTGGGTGCTGGTAACCACAAGAAGTTGAAACTGCTTTGAAAGGACGTAAGTAGTAGAACTAACCTTATTTTGTTTGAGTCTCATGCTATAGCTGTGGTAAGCCAGACAGTATGGTATTAGCTTGTAGATAAATAAATAAATATCAGTGAAACAAAGCAGAGTTTAAAAACAATGCCACACAGCAAGGGGCAACTCTAATAAACTATGCTAAAAGAACCGGGTGTTTATGCCATATACAACTTTGGCTCAACACAATTGTAGCACCAAAGCCATAAACTTTACATGGAAACTATACACCTCTCTGGGGCACAGAAGAGACAGTCTTAGTGAATTTGGATGAAGAAGAAAGTTTTAGCTACATGAAAAAGAAACATAAAATTGATGAATTGGACTTCAATAAAGTTAGAATTCTTTCTCTTCCACAGACACAGTTAAAAAGCAGGGTGTGAGGGCACACATTCATAATCCCAACATGAAAGAGATGGGTCATGAGGGTGGGAAATTTGAGGCCAACCTTAGCAAGATAGTGAGTCTCAGGCCAACCTGAGCTAAATTATAAGACGAAAAACAAAACAAAAGGAAAGTGAAAAAATAAAGTTAAAATACTGACAAGAGGGCTGGGGTGGTGACTCATCGGGTAAAGTGTGCACCTTACAAGTGTGAGCACCCAAGTGTGAACTCCCACAAGCAATACAAAACTCTTGCCTTACAAGTGTGAGTAGCCGAGTGTGAACTCCCACAACCTAAGTGAAGCCGGTGTAGCGCCAGCATCTGCAATCCCAGTGTTCAGAGATGGATGACAGAGAAGAGAATCCCCTGGGAATCTGTGAGCCAACGAGCCTAACAAACACCTCACAGTGGAAAACAGCAAAGAAACTGCCTTAAACAAGTTGGAAGGCAATGACCAGCTGAGGTTGACCCTTTGATCTCTAATTTATGAACTAAGGCATGCATGTACCCACCCACATACAAGCATATACTTACATACATCACACATGCACACACACGCGCAAACACACACACACACACACAGCTGTAATTTCCTGACGCTTCCAATGACCGTGAAAATCAACCAGCAGGCCTAGTATACTAGTATCTGTCAGGGAAACTTAAATGAAAAGCATCCTCTGCTCCAACAGTTAGGAATCAGAGGAACCAGAACACTCACATATTGCTTATGGCAATGGAAAATGCTACAATCACTTTGGGGGACAGTTTGGCAGGTTCTTAAAACTTAGACATCAATTTACCAAATACCAACAAATGAAGGCTCATGGCAGCATTATTTGTATTAGCCCAGACTGAAAAACCACCATTTCCATCAGCAGGCAAAGGAGGACTCATATCTACATGATGGAAAGCATGGCAATAAAAAGGGTGTAGTGTAGTGTCTAACATGGAAATAAAAGGGGTGTAGTGTAGTGTCTAACATGGAAATAAAAGGGGTGTAGTGTAGTGTCTCAACCTGGAAAAGTCCCAAAGTGAGGATGGTAAGGAAATGAAACACCTACTGTTTAACTACAGCTATACAGGCATTTCAAATTTCTAGAAAATGCAAATGAGCCAACAATAATAGAAAGTAGATCGGTGGTTGTCCAGGGATGGGGGAGGGGCAGAAGGGGAGGAGTACAAAGGGAGGCAATTTTATCCAGTTTCGTGGCGTTCAGGTATGGAGTACTTGCTAGCTTTTATAGGTTTGGTGTGAGCCACTGGAATAACGCCCTGCCTTGCTTGCTTTCTCTGTGATGCCAAAGCTGTCCTGGCAGAGGAAAGGGTTTGTTTGGCTTACAGGCTGCAGTCCATTATCTCAGAAAGTCAAGGCAGGAACTTGGAGTTGGGAACTGAAGCCATGGAGGGTGCTGCTCACTGACTTGCTCACCATGGCTTACTCACCCCGCTTCTACAGCCCCAGCACCACCACCTGACCAGATACTGCCCATAGTGGTCTAGGCCCTTCCACATCAATCGTGAACTAAAACTTGCCCCCTCTGATCTGCCATGATTGATCGGTACCCATGGGAAGCCTGCCCTTTTCTAAAGAGAAATAGAGGAGTGGATGGTGAGGCAGATGCAAGGTGAGAGGGACCAGGAGTACAGGGGGTAGAGGAAACAGGTTGGGATGTATAATAATAATAATAATGATGGTGGTGATGATGATGATGATGATGAATAAAAATGAAAATGCCCCCTGGTATGTTCAAAGGCCAGTCTGATGGAGGCAATTCCTTGTTGATATCTCCTCTTCCCAGATGACTCCTGTTTGAGTCAAGTTGACAAAAACTCTCCCGCACAAACATATTAGTGATATGTATAAAAGGCCATTTCAAATATAATAATAATTACCATCTTTCACGTCCCCTTTTCAAGATAAGTTTGTAACTACCCGCACGAAGAGGTTCAAGTCTGTTTCTCTTTCTGTGAGACACCAGCAATAAAGACCAAAAAGCAGCCTTTATCGTATACCAAGTGTCGGAGCCTTGGTTCTTAATCCTCCCATCCCCCATAACTTTGAAAACCTAATTTGCATTGTTTGAACCACCCAATCTACGTTAATTTCTTATGTAAAAATCAGAATAGACTGAAACATATATTAACTCAATAAAGAGCGTTCTTATTCCTAATCAGGTAGGGGAGAGAAAAGTCCCAACTCCAGTTAATAGGCGAAAGTGAAGAAGCTATAGAGAAGGGAGGTACCCGTCAAGAGAGCAGTGTGCAGCGATGTCTGAGACAAAACTCACTGCTGCTCCCAGTCACTGGGGCCAAAGATGCATGGCGTAAAGACAGAAAGGAAGCCACCGGGCTTGGCTAGGAAAAGGAATTTGGGTTTGCTCATTACAAGTGCCATGCATTTTAAATCATGGCTTCCTAGTATTCTTTCCACATCAGTGACACTGAGTCAAGAGATGGGCTTGCATCTCAACAGCTGATCTGTGAGGGCTCTTCCCAAGTCACAGACAGAGAAAGACTTCATAAAGTACTCCAGAGACCATTCCCCAAGACAGTCTTTTCCTTCCATGAAATTAAAAAAAAAAAGTGTGTGTGTGTGTGTGTGTGTGTGTGTGTGCATGCATGCGTGTGCGCACACGCACGCACACATGCACAGGTCAAGAAACAAAAGCATGACATGTTCTTCGTTATATCTTTCTCTAAATTAAGAGAATATAAGATTGCATTCAAGAAAATTTCTATTAGGGGCCAGCAAAATGATTCAGTAAATAAAGATACTTTCTACCAAGCCTGATGACCTGCACTGGATCCCAGGACCCAGGGTAGATGGAAAGAACCAACTTCAGCAAGTTGTTCTCTGATCTCCATATGTACAACACAGCAGGTGCACACACACACACACACACACACACACACACACACACACACACACACACACGGACCGGGGATGTAAACTAGTAAAATACATTAAATAAACAGTCCTATTATTGTATAAACAATATAAAATTTAGAGGAAAGAAAGCAAGAAGGAAATGTCACAATTATAACCTCAAAAAAATAAAACAAATAATTTTTAAAAGAACATTTAAAAATCCTCACTTCCCAGTCTTCTAAATATCATCCTGGTTGTTCATCCACTACAGCAGAAGGCCCAGGGGTCCTGTCCACAGAGTTAGAGCTTGGATTGACCTATTTTGGGCAGCCTTCTTATGTCAGAATGGATCATGACTTCTCCTCTGATACCAGACATAACTAATGGCTAGTAGTTACCCACTCATCAGCCTGGGGCTTAAGAAACAGTGGAGGAAGTAGGTGATCAATACTGCGTGGTATTTTAGTAGAAAGGGGAAAGGTTTAGCATTAAAACCCTCCTAACTAATGTCTTCCTTTCAATTGGGAGTTTCAGTTTCTGCATTTTAAAGAAACCCTATTGATTCACCAGGGAATAACAGCGAAGAGCAAAGATTGTGAGTCTCCCTGAGCCTTAGCTGCTCAGACACCTCAGGCAGGCATCCTGGAGGAATGCTCAACACAGGGTTACTGTCTTGGCATCAATGTGCTGGGTTCCCTGGTAAGAAATAGACCCTAGTAAGACGTGATCACCAAGACCCAGGTGTTGAATTTCCACCCCCAGGGTCCTTACACAAGCTGGCATATTAGGGTATTCTTAAGTCACCCCTTTCCACAATACACCATACCCAGAGGCCCTCAAAATATTTTGCCTCAATAAGATTTCTTTTCTAAAGAAAATGTTTTTTAAAGAAATTGCATTATTCCTTTATTTTTAATTTTTCTTTCTTCCTTTGCTATTTTTTTTTTTGTTTTTGCTCTGCCAAGACATTTATCACTAAAAGTGTAGTACCATTTAGATAAAGATGAAGAGTGACATTTTTAATAAAATGAGTGCTTATTTGGGGACAGTATTTTAAATTTTAAAAGGTTATTGCTTCAAAGGACACCTGTTAGCAGAGGATGTTCAATAGTGGGAGCTTGGCATGCTTCCAGGCTCCACACCAGCATGTTCCTTTAGTTTCGAGAAGTCGAAGAAACACTTGTTTTTTGTTTTTGTTTTTGGTTTTTTTTTGTTTTGTTTTGTTTTTTTTTCTTGAGACAGTTCTCACACAACACAGGCAGGCCTCGAGCTCACTGTGTGCTGAGGATGACCTTGAACTTCTGCTTCTCCTGCATGTATTTCCCAAGTGCTGAGACTACAGGCTTGCCCATCTGTGCCTGGCCTATGCAGTGCTTGAGTTTGAACATCCAGGCTTTCATGCATGCTAGGTGAGCACTCTGTGAACTAAGCCACATCCCAAGCCGCCATGTTTTATTCATTTCTTAAGGCCACACTTTCATCAGAGGTGTTTTCATTGTTATTGTTATTTTGTTGTTTGTTTGTTTTTTAATGTCTTGCATCTCCTGACAGATCAAACCCAGTAGCTATGGTAGAAGAGAGGAGGCAGGGGAATTCATGACTCACTAGACACTCTGACCCTGAGTTATCCAGGGAGGCCTTCCTATTAAACCTGTATTAGATTATTTAAATAGAAAAGTAAAGTTCATAAACCAGGAAACCAGAATTTAAAAAAGAAAAAAAGTACAAGTCCACTGTATAACTTCCAAGAGGCAACTCATGAGCCATTGCACAGAGAAGACGAGAGGACAAGAACACAGAAGAGTAGATTGGGGGGGGGGGGGTTGTGACTCTCAGCCTTAGTAAAAAATTAACTTCGCTCTATGTAAAGCTACACACACTCAAACACAACTGTATCGTCATCAGTGCACACACCCTTTAAGGTGAATAGGCATAGGGAATAAACTACTAAAAAGCTAGTAAAATTCAAAGGGGCTCAGAAGAAAAGACAAGGGATACTTCTCCCCAAAGCCCTGGGTGCCCATATTCTAAAAGGGGATTGTGTTTGGAGATGCAGTCTGGCTATAACACAGTGCATCTCCCTCTGTCACTCAGGAGAAACGCCACCCTCATCCCAAAGACTGCTTCTGACAAAGCTGGTCTCCCCACCTGCTCCTGCCTCAATTTAACCATTTGCCTCTGCATGCGAGGGCAACACGGAGCCCAGGTGCAATAGCCACACTAGAGAAAATAATTGCTGTCTTGAGGGCGTATCAAATTAAAGTTAGTGTGGCAAACTGAAACTCTATATCCAAACATTGTGAGGCCTCGCTGGATTTCCCATTGTCAGAGAAGTAAAAAGCTTCAGATTTCCTGAGTGAGTGAATGTGTCAAGCTTGGCTCATAACCTCCAACCCATGGAAACAAATGGGAAAGCCTGTAACCCTCCGAGGTAAGGCTGAGAGGGATGGCAAAGCCATCTGCTGGCTCAGGTATGGATGTTGAGAGTGTGCAGAAAATGTCCACCATAGCTTTCTCCCCTGGGATATTTATGGCCTGAAGACTGCTTGCCTATCAAGAATGCTTCAACCAAGATTAGCTAACCCTGCCCCACTGGTCCAGCTGTGTACCGCAAGTCCTGCTTCCTTGTTTATCTGTAACAGTCACCTTGTTCATAGTTATGCAATCATCCCACCTCTTTGCTCGGCTCTATGCAATAAACACGCTGAGCTTCCCAGGTGCTGCAATTTCCATCTGATCACAGTTGTTCTGTGTGTCCATCCGTCCGTCTTCATTCCCTAGCCACCTCAGTCAGGTCAAGTCCCCAAGACCATGTCAAGGGCTCAGCAGAGCCTGACATACGAGAAGACACCACCCTCCCTTTTTACTAACCATTATTCAAGGGGAACTTAATAACGCATGCCCAAAGTCAACATAACGATTAGAGCCTAATCACTGGGACTGCTAACGAATGCTGTGTTAATCACTTCCCCCTTTCTCAGTCTTAAATAAGACTTACCTGCCACGTGGGGAGGGTTAATCATTCCTGTCCTCTGACTTCTGCTCTGTACACCAGCCACTTTCCACAGATGTGTGTCACTGTGAAGACATGACTTGCAAATCAGTGTGCCTTCTGCACAGCCGGAAGTCCGTTTCAAAGCTTGAGGCAGGTGTGGCGCACATCCTACAGTGTCAGGTTTCCCTCTCAGAGGCCACACTCTCTGAAGACTCGCACGCTGAGTTTGAAACCTCTAGTGCGTACATAATTTTTGACTTGCCCACACTGACCTGATGGTAGTTCCAATTAAAGAAGTCAAATCAGACTCTGTGAAAGCTGGGGAAACATTCTTCCATGTTTACCTTACTGTTGCTCTGGAGAGACACCATGACCACAGCCATGCTCACGAAGGAAAACATTTAACCGGGGCTCCCTTACAGTTCAGAAGTTTAGTCCAGTCTCATCACGGTGGGAAGCAAGCCAGCCTGCTGGAGAGGTGATAAAGAAGGAGCTGAGAATTCTTGACTCAGACAAGAGGAAGTAACCTGTTTCACTGGGTGTGGCTTGAGCAAAGCCCACCCCCACAGAGACGCACTCCCTCCAAGAAAGCCACACCTACTCCAACAAAGCCACGCCTCCTAATAGCGCCACTCCCTTTGAAGGCAATTTGGGAGCTTTTTTTTTTTTTTTTTTTTTTCAAGCCACCACAGTGCTCTTACAATGAGGGCATTTGATGTCCACATTAGCCAGGGGAAGCAAGTACTAACAGACCAGAGACCTGCACGTGGCTTAAGAAATGACCTTGAGCAGGTGAGGTTGTTTACAGACTTCTCTACACATAAGGTTTTTCCCACTTGGCTTATTCTAGGCCCAATAACCTTGAAACACTTTTCTGTTCTCGATTTATGAGCCTGGAAATTTTCAAGAAAAAAAATACAATTAAAGACTTAGAAATCAATCTCGAGTTGAGTAGCAAGCTTCTGACTTTTCTCATCAAGGAAAGAAATGCCTTCCATTGAGACCAACTCAACAAAAACAGGTCCAGAAGGAGAGGTTGGCTACAATGACATACTGCCAGGAGCCGGTTGTAGTCATTGCTGCAACAGCTATGTTTCTGGACCTTTCATATGTGCAAGCTGATAAACAGATTTAGGTTTGTGGACCTTTGGACAGAAGTTCCTGTTACTTAAATTAAGATGATTCCTGGTTAAGAACAGGAAGGTTGGGGAATTAAGTCTTCTAGAGCATGAGCCATTTTAGGCTTTGCCTCAGGATAGACAGCCCACAGCTTCAGTATACTTCAGCTTTAGAAGCGTCATTATTCAAAGAGGAAACAGACATTGTGACCAGTATTCTGCTGCTGAAACTTGCCTTTCATGGAGAGAAATCCATGAAGGAATGAAGCATGTGGAAGAGTGTGGGAGGGCTGGAGAGATGCTCAGCAGACAAGAATGCAATACTTCTCTTGCAGAGGAAGCCAAGTTGGGTCCCCAGCACCAACATGGAGTGGCTCACAGCCACCTGTAACTCCAGCTCCAGGGGACCTCACTCCTTCAGGCTTCCATGGATACCTACACTCATGTCCACACACTCCCACATACACATACACATGTCCACATGTTACAATTTGATTTTAAAAATCAAGTGTGAAAGACAACTGTAGCCATGGACTGGTGAATGTTGACTTCCACCCCAGGGTCTTCCTCCACACACAGCACCAGCTAAGATCACTGAAGTCACATCCCGAAAGCCAGGTGGCTGTGCAGAGTAGCCAAGAGCAGATGGTAGCAGGAAACATGGGCACCTTGCACCTGGGAGCTTCCCAAGAGATGACCTGAGATGTCAAAATGAACTTCCTGGTACAGGGAGTGAAAAGAGGTTTCAGTAGAGTCGCCAGACTCAGCCATGGCAAAGCCCGTATCAACAATTGCTCCTTTCTATCGCTCAGTAGCGGTCTCTTGCAGGGATATAAGCTGTATCATCTTAAGCCTCAGTTTCTTCTTTTGTAGCATAAGGAAAAGAATAACAGACAGAATAACAGGTATTCCAACGATCAACATTGTAAAAGTGTACTATGGCAGCTGGCAGTCAAAGAACCTCACTCCCGTGATCTTATCAGGTTACAAAACAAAACAGATGTGCAGGTCCAGGGACTGAGAGCAGGCTGGAGCCAGGCTTGATTCAAAGGGACTGACTCAAGAAGAGTGGGCATACGGCACAGTTGGTACAGTGCTTGCTGTACATGTATGAAGTATAGATCCCTAGCATCCACGTACGTGGATGGTCACTGTGATACTCTTGTGTAATCCAAGTGCTGGGCGTGCAGACACAGGAGGATGCTGGGAGCTCATTGCATGGCCAGTCTGGGAAAAGCAGTGAGCACCAGGCTCAGTGAGCAACTCTGATTCAGAAAAGAAGTTGGGGAGTAATTGATGAAGATATGTGACATAGACTACTGATTTCTGGCCGACACGTGCACGCGCACACACACACACACACACGCATGCACATGCATGCACACACATGCACACACACACATGCATGCACACACGCACTCATACACACACTCAGACTCACACATGCACACACACATGCACACACACATAGATGCACACACACGCATTCACACACACACTCAGACTTACACATGCACACACACATGCACACACACATATACACATGTGCGTGCACACACACATAGATGCACACACATGCACTCACACACACTCAGACTCACACATGTACACACACGCACACACACATACATGCACACACACGCACTCACACACAATCAGACTCACACATGCACATACACACACACATGTGCGTGCATACACACATAGATGCACACACACGCACTCACACACACTCAGACTCACACATGCACACACACGCACACACACGCACACACACACATTCATACACACACACGCACTCACACACACACTCAGACTCAAACATGTACACACACACACTCACACATGCACATGCACACACATACACACATGCACCCGCACATACACACACACTCACACATGCACACATGCACTCACACACACACATACATACACTCACAGGGACACACACACACACTCACACAGGCACACACACACACACACTCAAGTATTCATGCATTCATGCCCAGCATGAACACCCAGCATGAGGGTGGGCACCCATCACAAGAAGCCACAGTTAATCTAAAGAAAGCTTTGCTATTTTCATCTTCCCTGAGTCTGTCTTTATAAACATCATCTTCCTCCTACTCTCATTCAGTAAAGGAAAGGAAGGTATATTTGTCTGTACGTTTTAAGAAAAGAAAATAGAACAAAAGCTAAGAGACTGGCTCAAGCCTCTGGGCTGGCTGTGGGGGAGTACTTTGGCACAGGCATCCCAGGACACGAGGCATTTCCCAAACGGCATTTCCCTGACTGTCACAGAACCTATTGCTCCTAAGTGTGGACAAGAGAAGATGGCAGAATTGGGTCTGTAATGCACAGACTTGCTGTTCTAAGAAATGGAATGATAGTAATTTAAGAGAAAGCTTTGTAAGTGGGAATAAGAGCATGAAATTGAGGATAGGAACAAGATAAAAGAGAATTAGAAAATGCCACCCAGGTCCTGATATGTATTCAACTGCTGCAGAGTCTTCCCAAGGCCCCATGTCAGCTAGTCAACAAAGAAGGGAGGCTGTGTGTGGTCAAGCATCCTATGGCTTTGCTGGTGGATAGCTTTTTCTCTCCTTGTAGTAGACTCTAAAATGCATGTTAAACACTCATGAGCAAATTTTTTCATCATCCCTGCCAGTGAAACACACAATAAAATAAAGAAATATGTCCAAAGTAATGAACTCTAGGTTCCAAGGAAGCTCTCTAGTGTAGGGCTCCCAGAAGGAGACCCACAGAAACCTAAGGTCAGGAAATACCTGATATAAACAGAATCTTCAAAGGAAGAGCCAGATTATAAAAAGGGTGGTATGCATGCAGGGGGGTGATCTCTACACTTAGGAAAGGTTCCCAGATACAGCAAGACTCCAGCCAGAATTAGAACTTTAGTTAGAGCTACGGGAAGAAGCCACTAGATAACGTTGTCATTGGCAGCCAGAAAGAAGGGGAACAGACACACGTGTGTACGCACACATGCACTCACACACACACACACACACACACACACACATGCATGAACAGACGCACACACATTAAGCCCCACATAAGTTACAGAAATAAAAACCAGCATTTCAAGGTCTACAGTCTTTGTATTGCTAAGGATAGAGCCTCAACATCTTGCCTTGTGTTTGGTGCAACTAAACATCCCAGTGAAGTTCTTTTTGACTTGCAAAGGCAGCTCAGGAGCCCAAGGTGAGATTAATACCAGAAGTTGCACTGTTATTCATGATGAAGCAGCAGAAATCTTGAAGATTCTCATGGAAAATAAAAGGCCAGAAGACTCAAGTAAATTTTTTAATTAAAAAAAAATGAAAAACAATTCTCAGCTTCTCACCCAGGGACCCGGGATGAGGTTCCCCTTGGGAGTTGTTTGCAAGGCTCTGCAGCAGCTGGAGAAGTCATGCTCACAGGATCTGGCTGGCAGAACAGGCATTCTGTCAGTCATTCTTCAGCTCATGGGACAGTTCGACATCAAAACCATCACCCTTCCTGAAAGGCCAGCAGTGCGATGATATGGACATCCTTCTGCAGCGGAAAGAGCTGCTCCATATCTGGGAGCCAGGGGTTAAATCAAAAAGCTACTGGTAGGTAAGAATGGATCCAGATACAGTGGTGACGTTTCCTCGTGGATTTTTAACTCATTTTATTATGTGTTTAGAGTCGCCAGATCTCTGTGTCCACTTCCCCTAAGAGGGTGCCTTTTATACAACATTAGAGAACAGAGGAAGAGCAGAGAGGAGCTGCCTCCGTGGAGGAAGAAGAAGCAGGAAAACAATATGTAATTGCTGGTAGAGTATTCGTGTAAGAACAGAGAGTGAAGAAGGCTGACAGAGCCCCTGCCACAGAAATTTCCAGATGCACCGAGAAGGTGCAGCAGCTCTCTTGGTATGTGACAAGGAGGTCTTGAGGCACGGCAGGGCAGTTAAGGATGCCATGGAGAAATGAACTCATTAGGTGAGTGGTCAGAAAGCAGAACTGGGATCCTACCCAAGGTGGCCTTGAACAGTCTGTGATTCCTCGGCACACTGTAGCCTGTAGCTGCCGCTTCCCTGTGAATCATGGGACCTAGCACACGTGTATGCTGGTAGTGCACACCCCTGCCTGTAGGATGGGCTCGGTGTCAGTTCAGCATGCAGTCGTAGTCCTCTGTTTATTTTTTATGTATCGCTGTCTTTCCTCTTGTCACTTGAACGCCGAATAAAGACAAAACCAAAATCAACCAAAGACATGAGAGAACAGAACAGAACGCCTTCTTCCCCACCCTGGTAATCCCCATGTATTGTGGGAGCTTGATCTGATTAGCCAGTGACATTTGGGGTGACCAGCCATATGGATGTGGTGTTCTCTGATATGTGACCTGTTAAGAGCTAAAGGGGGGGGGGGTCACACTGTCTCTGGCTTGGATGGGGAAGGCTTGCAGATACACCCTTCAGTGACCTGATCCGCAACTTTCCCCATCCTTCCCTGGTGGACTAAGAAGCAACGGCATCACTTCCCATTGTATCCACTGCAGAAGGATGCCCACATCATCACACTGCTGGCCTTTCAGGAAGGGTGATGCTTTTCATATCGGACTGTCCTGTGAGCTGAAGAATGACTGACAGAATGCCTGTTCTGCCAGCCAGATGCTGTGAGCATGACTTCTCCAGCTGCTTAGAGCCTAGCAAACAACCCCCCAGGGCAACCTCATCCCAGGTCGAGAAGCTGAGAATTGTTTTCCTTTTTTTTTTTTTTTTTTTTCATTAAAAAATTTACTTGAGTCTTTCAGCCTCTTACTCCGAGGCTTAATATTAATGATAAACAGTTTGGCCTCTTAGCTCAGGCTTACTATTAACTAGCTCTTTCAATTAAATTAACCCATTCCTGTTAGTTTATATTCTGCCACAGCTTGTGCCTTGCTACCTCACATCTTTCCCCTGTGGCTGCTGGCCTCTCCTTCCAACGGTGCCTTCTTGCCTTCTTCCTCCCTTTTTCTCTGCTTGGATTTCCCACGTGGCTCTATTCTGCCTGGCTATTGGACAAATCAGCTTCTTTATTAACCAGTAGCAGTAAAACATATTCACAGCATACAGAAGGGCATCCTACATCACCCGTGCTTAGGCAGTCAATGATGTATGTGGACAGGATGGGGGCTTGATATTCTTGATCATTATAGCAAGACAGTGTTGCACACATAACAACTTTCTCATCCCACTGATGAGTGCTCAGAAAAGCGACTTCCCAGGACTGCAAAGACTGTAACTGTTTGAGCCATGTTTAGAATCTTAACGTTTTTTTTTTTTTCTTTTGAAACACAGTTTCTCTGTGTAACAGCTCTGGCTGTCCTAGGACTTGCTTTGTACACCAGACTGGCCTTGAACTCACAGAGATCCACCTGCCTCTGCCTCTGTAGTGCTGGGATTACAGGAGTGGGCCATCACCACCTACAAAATCCTAGGTTCTTAAGTCTAAGCATCACATGTAAGCACTACAGTAAATGAAGCAGAAATGGGTAGCAAGCATATAAGCATGTGTTTGATGCCATCCATTTTAAAGATATGAATTAAAGCGGCATGGATGTTTTTTATCAATTAGTAGACATAAACTAAGGGTTAAGGGGGGGGTGCATTGAAACACACTTCAGAAAAATCTGTTTAACAACAACATACAGAGTATGGATAACACCCCTGCCATTTGACCCACTAGTTCCAATTCCAGGAATGCCGACAAATAACAAATGTGGGCGGAGACGTTTACTGTTAGGTCATTCAAATAGCAAAAAAAATAATGAAGGTTCATTATTAAATAAACTAACTCTAGCATATGTGTAATATAGAATTTCATGAAAATAGTCAAGTATTCTTCTACCAAAATATTAATAATATGAGAAAAATGCTTGAAATATCAAAATAGTAGGCGCTTATAGAATGGTCTCTTCAGAGGGGTGTTTGTGAAGAGCTTCGTTTTTTGTTTTTTGGGTTTTTTTTTTTTTTAATTATACTGTGGCGTGTAGTCAGAACACCCCTGTTGCAGGACACCTCCTCTTTGCCTTTGATTGATGTTTGACAGCCATGGGAGATACAGTCCCTTGTAAACCCTCCATTCTCTTCTCCTCTCCCTGTCCACATCTTCTCCTTTCCCATCCATCTTGCCTCTCTTTCTACCCAAATACACAGTTACATTTGCATCTTGTGTTTTATCTGACCCCACACATTTCTATTCCAGGGTCTTTCCCCCTGCAACCCTCTCTATCTGAAGCTGGTATGAATGAGAATTTGAGGCTCTTCCTCTGCTCGCGGCCACCTTCCACTCAGATGCCAATCAATCAGAGAATCTGTCCCAGAGATCCATGTAAAAGAGCAGCCCATCTCTCTCCACTGCTCTCCATTCCTCTCTGCTCTTACCTTTCATGTTCACGCTCATCACAACCTGGCATGTAGGAGTTCACTGTCTGTCTCCAAGCACCAAGGGTGTCGGCATCACATGACTAGACACTCTTCATAATTGCCAAAACACCCCCTAGGATAGGACAAAGATGATTTTCAAGAACATTTGACTGATAAAATAATATTTCTAAATAAGCTTAAAAATTTTAAAAAGCAGACATATTTATCAAATGTTTTTTGTTTTTTTTTTTTTTTTTTGTATCAGTGTTGCTGATTTCCTGTAGTGGCATCTTGTCTTGCCAGTGAACTTGTAGTAGCGGCCACTCATTTTGGGCGTGGTTTAGGGTGCAAACATGACCCATTAAGGTAGAAGAGGAGCTGGCTTGTGCTCTCTTAGGATGCAGAGAGCATCAGAAGAGCAGAGACTGCATCTTCTGGAGAAGGAAGATCTCAAGGTTATTTACTCTTATCTGTAAGATGAAAAAATGTGGATTCCTTCCAGAATAATATGGTTTGATAAAGCAAGACCCCCTCAGGATCCCAGGTGATCCAACATCCAAAATAGCTAAGGCAATGCAACCTCACAGACTACTACAGCCAGGATTTGGCCAGGTTTCTGGGTTTTCTCAGGATCCCATGGTATTGACAGTGCCCCCAAACAGCAAGAAGCAGACTGGAGAGAATAACACCCAAATTCCGAAAAATTGTTTACAAATTCTTTTCATTTAAATGGGGTTGGATATAAATGGTTAATGATCACAGCCATTTCTTTCTAAAGAAAAAAAAGGGGGGGAATATGCTATAGACATGAATACTTTATATTGATGTGGATTTTCAAATATTGGTACAAATTTAAGGTCAATTTTATGGTATTTATATTTCTCCTCTTGTTTAGGTATTGTGTTTATATAGCTCATTTAAAAATATATAATTTTGCCTGCCTGATCTCTGACCCCCGCCACCCCAGGAGCTCCAGGCCCTAGCCAGAGATCCACCTATCCCCAGGGGACCATCCTGAGTCCCTGCCTGCTGGATCTTTGACCCCCATCACCGGGCCTCTGCTGGAGGAGCCTGATTTTTGACCCCCATCACTTGCCCCTGCCTGAGGAAGACCTCCTAGAGGGCTTGGACCAACCAGAGCTACAGAAACCGGGGGAGTAGCATAGAGAGAGAGAGACGCCCCCCCTGCACCCACTGGAAGAAGCGATGGGAAGACAGCAAGACAAGAAAACACCTAACAATAGAAAGACAAGCAGAACACCACCAGAATCTAGGGACTCTACACCAACTAGACCTGAACACCCCAAAGCAGATGAAGCAGAAGAGAACGACTTAAAAAATATCTTCATAAAAATGATAGAGGCCCTCAAAGACAATGTGAGAAAACCCCTTAACGAAATGGAAGAAAAACAAAAAATTGGAAGAAATGAACAAATCTCTTAAAGAAAGTAAAGAAAGCCAAGAGCAAACAATTAAACAGTCCCTCCTGCAAATGACTTGACAGATTTAGATGACCCCTCCAGGAAGGCATCCCCCTACATGTGGAGGGGGGAGGATGGGAGGGGAGGGTGGTGGTGGGGCATGGGAGGGCAGGAGAGAGGGGAAGAGGGAGGGAGGGAGGGAGGGAGGGAGAGAGGGAGGGAGGGAGGGAGGGAGAGGGAACTGGGATTGATATGTAAAATAAAAATTATATATGTACATATATACATATATATAATTCAGTACAGATTTTAGATAATTACCTATAATAGTCAAAACTTTGTTAGGTTCTACCAATAATAGTAAAAACTTATAGTTAAGTTAGTTAGGATTTCTAGATATACACAGATGTATTTGAGATAGATAGGCATTCTTCAAACCTTTCACAGACCTATGGCATTTAAAATGGTTTAGGGTTTTTCTTAACAGTGAGGTACAACTGCTCCTGGCAACACCACCTGAGTCAGAAAGGAAGATGGCCATCGAAGAAACTCGTTATGGAGTTTGCCTTCAATATGGCAAGACTAGCCATTTGAGCAAGATACTGCTCCTGCCTGTACTATTTGACTTTATGCTGTATAAACTGGATATGCAGGACCCCTGGAAAGCAATTGCTGATACAAACTGGACATTGCTACAGGATTTCTGCTTCATGGAAGAGTCTGCCAGACATTCTGCAGGACACAGAGAAAAGTGACTGACAAACTGCCAATACAGGTAGACATTTTAAAATAGCTTGCTTTGCTGAGAAGTCTGCCAGACACACTATGGCCTATAGGCTGAAGATGGAACATTATAGAACAACTTTGGGTGACTGACCAGGCAGTGAGTTGTCCCTGTCATTTTAGAGTTTATAAATTATCCTTCTGTGGTCTTTGATGGACATAGTTATGGTTAGAGTTTTCCTTAGTTGGGAGTAAAGATAAGTTACATATAGCACTTTAGACTCACAAAGATAGGATAGATGATGGAATATTTTCTTTAAATTTTGCTAAATGCTAATGGACTAAATATTGTTTACTATGGTTCTTATTTGATAACTGTTTTGTTATATATTTTGCTATACTAAGGTTAAAACCTTTCTTTTTATTTTAGACAGAAAAGAGATGTTGGGAGATGTCATTCTGTAAATAAGTTTCTCTTATTGGTTAATGAATAAAGCACCGTTGGCCAATAGGAAAGAAAGATAGGCAGGACTAGGAGACAAGGAGGTTTCAGGCAAAGGGAAGAGAACATTCAACATGTAGAGACTTGAGGGAGAACAACTCCAGACCCTCTGTCTGGTAAGATAAGAACAGGTGGAAATACTTAGACTAATAGAAATGGGTTAAAATTTAAGACAGAGCTAGATGATAAGAAACTAGTAACTGGCCAACAGCCAGTTATATATCTAAAGAAAATAATGTAATGTATAACTAAATACAGATTATAGTCACCTATAATAATCAAAACTTAGAGTTATGTTAGGTTTCCTAGATATACAGAGCTATATATTTCAAATGGATACAGAATATGACATTTAAAATGATTTATTAGAGCTTTTCATGAGGCACAACTGCTCCTGGCAACACCCGTTACTTCAGAGAGGAAGATGGGCATTGAAATATATTTGTTATGGAATTTGCCGTCGACTTGGCAAGACTAGTCATTTGGGCAAGAAATTGCTGTTGCCTGGACTGTTTGACTACATGCTGTCTAAACCAGGCATACAGGACTCACAGGAAAGTGACTGATGAATTTGCCAAAACAATAAGGGACAGTCCTTCAGGGTTCCTGCCTCATGAAAGAGTCTGCCAGACATTGTGCAGGACACGGAAAAACATGACTGACAAACTGCCAATACAGGTGAACAGTTTAAAATTTCCTGCTTCAATGAGAAGTCTGCCAGACACTCTATGGCCTATGGGCTGAAGATGGATGCTCCAACATTACAGAAATTTGGGTGACTATCCAGACAGTGAGCTATCTCTGTCAATTATAGAGTTTATATATTACCCTTCTGGGG
Source organism: Phodopus roborovskii (assembly GCF_943737965.1). Taxonomy (NCBI): domain Eukaryota; kingdom Metazoa; phylum Chordata; class Mammalia; order Rodentia; family Cricetidae; genus Phodopus; species Phodopus roborovskii. The sequence goes on along the minus strand of NW_026126541.1, from coordinate 6,073,052 downwards.
TCTTTGATGGAGTTGAAGACTAGACTATCACAACTAATATCCTATCTTATCTTAGATAGAAAATACTAGGTACAAGACTTAGACTTTCCAGATTAGGACAGTTATCAGAGTATTCTCTGTTATATGTCATTACCTTGGGACATGTAGAATGTGTCTATTGCTCCATGTTGCTCTTGCTGGTTATAGGTCTTAATTTGTGTGTGTTTTTATCTTTCCATCCCCTGGAATATATTTGATTTTTTTTATCATTGTATACAGTTTTTTTTTTTTAATCAGGCTTGAAATCTTCTTTAGACAAAAAGGGGAGTTGTCGTGGAATCTTACCTTGCCAGTAAACTTGTAGTGGTAGTCACACCTTTTGGGTGTGGTTTCTGGTGCAAATGTGACCCATTAAGGTAGAGGAGACGCTGGTTCACTCTCTTGGGTTGCAGAGACTGCATCTTCTGGAGCAGGAAGACCTTGGAGATTATTTAATCTTATCTGTGTCCTTCCCTAATAAACATCTATTGATCATTTATCCTGGGTCTGGTGAACTCATTTAAATACCCTGCCTTCAATTTCTAGTCAACACAATTGTCAGTCAAGGTTGGATAACCACTTCTCTTGATAGATGATAATATTGAGTTGGAAAGATTCATTAAACTGTCCCCTGTTATGAGTAGTTTTTCTCTCTGCCAGCCTGGGCCCACTGCCGTGCCAGCCCCAAATAACACACAGAGAGTCTGTATTAGATATAATTCTGTAGGCCAGTTACTAGTTTCTTATCAGCTAGCTCTGTCTTAATTATTATCCCATTTCTATTAATCTAAGTATTTCCACGTGGTCTCATCTTACCTGAGAGAGGGGCTGGTGTTCCACCCTGTAGTCCTCCATCTTGGAACTCCTCCCTACTACTTCCTCTCTTCTCCTTGTCTCCTAGTCCCGCCTATCTTGCTTTCCTATTGGCCAACAGTGCTTTATTCATTAACCAATATGAGAAACATATTTACAGAATGACATCTCCCATCAGTCCCTAGTCCTAATAGGTATTATGGGCTCAGTCCAGAGTCAAACTGACTTAGACCCTTTGTGATCTTGTTATGACACACCAAGCCACCTCTAAATCCCCGCATTTGCTATGATACAGCTGCCGGCCAACAGGCGCAGAGATGAGTCCCAGAGCACCGCTTCCCTTTGGCACATTTAAAACTGGGAAGAATTAGAGAGAGAATGTGTTTGCAGTGGCATTTGCAAGTCCCCTAGAAGAATGAGTAGCATTTGCATTTAGACAAGCCCAAAAGTCCTATGGGGAGCTCACCCAAGCCCCAAGCTCCCTTGGCCATTATATTTCATTCTATTTGACCCCATGAGCACCCTGCCTGCAGGACGTCTTCCCACTGGAACCACTACTTCTGAGTCACAGAAATTATTGAGCTAGAGATCGAATGCATGATTCATCTCTTTTCTCACAACCAGTCAAGGCAAAAATAGCAGGCAGAAAATACTGTCACCACTTCTCTCTGTGTGCAATGAGTTATTACATACATCTATACATAATTTTCAACTGGAAAATATTCACTAAGCAAAACCATGACCAAGTGTGGTGTTGTATACCTCCACTTCCATCATTTGGAATGCCAGGACAGTACTGTAAGTTGAAGGCCAGCTTAGCCTACGTAACAAGCAAGATCTTTTCCCCCAAAAAAGAGAAACTTGGTCATTCATTGAGTGGACACCATGTGTGAAGAACTACTTGGACTATGTTAAACACATCAGTTACTCTAATTCTTACCAAAAATATTGTGTGAGAGAGAATATGTTCGTTTCACCAGAAGGAGACTGTGATGCAGAAAGACTCGATGTCATTTGATTATAAAGTTCAGGGCACAAATTTGGATCCATATAACTCCAATACTTTTGTTTTAGTGTGATGGGAGATGTCAGTCTGTAAATATGTTTCTCATACTGGTTAATAAAGCACTGTTTCATACATTAGTGGCTGCAAGTTTGTCAACTAAGACATGAGACTTTTACATACCAACTTCTTCACATTTTTTTTCCAATTTAAGTATACACATCTAAATGGAGCTTCCTCCCTCAAGGGAAAGCTCCCCGTTGGTAGAACATTATCTAACATAGTAAGTATTCAAAAAGTTACTCTTCCCTAGGGAATGCTAAAATGTTGGAAACAAATTTTGCAACCAGATAAATTAAGCACAGCTATTTGCTTCCTAAGGTGATTATTTCACAAAAGAGTGCAGTCAGTGTGCCAGTGTATTCCATGTTTTCCTGCCAGCATACCATTTCTGGGCCTACATTATCAAACACTATGGTTCTCGCCAGAAATGGCATGCTGCATTTCTTGAGAAGACATGATTAGGGACCTTCTTGAAGGCAGTTTGCTGTAGGGAGTCATCAGGCATACATCAGTAAAGACAGACTTCCAACATCAGTCATCTAAACTCTATCTAGAAATTCAAATAGAAATAGAAAAGCATCCCTTAATCACTAAACAACTTTCATAAATCTTATTTGGCTTACATGGTTAGTGGAATATACTCTTAGACTCTTACCGAGTTTCATAAAATGTGAATAAGTTAAAATAAAGAAAAGGGGACTCATTAAAGGACACAGAACATCTAGAGACCTAGGTTACAAAACAACAGTTATTTGGTATTGAAGAACAGAGACCAGTAGGAAAAAAAAGTGATGCTCTAATAATAAAGAAACAATGGAGAATTCCATGGTTAAAACAAAATTCATTGAGTGTCCTACACTGGCTAGCTTCATTCACTCATTGTTGTCATTCACACCTGAGGACCAGAGATGAAGGAATGTCCTCAAACTGAAATCTTCACAGCTGCAATGGTGAAGGTATATGGGAAATGGCCAAGTATGCCTTGTATAGCCAGGACTTGTAGCAGTGACACTTGCCTTTTCTTAGGAGACGCAAAAGAGACCAAAACCAGACCAAGTTGAGTCATGTTTTTGCCCTCACATATGTATAATTCCATATCCACTGTGTCAGGGACACAGCTGTTTAGAAAACCAAAAGTTTCTATGGATATACCTAGCTATATCCGAGGGTGAAAGAGGCCATGTGGCACAATGGTCTAGCCAGCTGCATGCAGACAGTCGTTGTTGAATTACCCAGATCACTATGAATAAGCCATTCTAGTGAATCCACTTTTATTATCGATAGATGACAAGTACATAATAGATGATAGATAGATGATAGATGCATACATACATAGATGATAGATACATAGATAGCAGATAGCTAGATGATAGATAGATAGATAGATAGATAGATAGATAGATAGATACTATACATTTTTATCAATTCTGTTCCTCTAGAAAACTCTGCCTAATAGAGATACACTGTCATCTTTGACTGCCCAGAGCTCTGGGTGGGTTTTATTGTCCTTGCCCTTGTCATACTTCTTGTCCCCTCTTCTACTTCTACATTTCACATCACTGGCCACCTTAAACTCCATCTGCTCTATACAGCATTCACTGGCAGCATCAAAAACTGGCTTGCCTACTTCTGACTCCCCATGATTCTCGGGGCTTTGTGATCATTCACTTGTTTGCTATTTTATAATTATTGACAGTTGACCTTTTTTTCTACACAAGAAAAATTAGGACTTATCCCCATTCACAAAAACAAATTCCAAATAGATTTTAAGGTTACTGGAGTCAATAGATAATTTCATAGAGACAGAAAATAGATTAGTGGTTCCAACGGTTGGAGGGGTGGGTGGGGACAGAAAAGTCACCAGATGATACAGGTTTCTCTTCATGTAATAAAGCTTTGACTGCTACACTCAGTAGATAAATTGTTTGATATAGATATCTTAGTTTGTTTAACATTAAAAAGGCTAAAAAAAAAAAAAGCTAGTGATTTCATGATTGGTGCATCTTGTGTGTTCATTACATGTTGCCAATAAGTTTCTTTCTAAACATCTAAATGAACAAGAAAGCCATAAATGTCCCAGGAGACACCAAAGCAAATTAATTTTAAAGGTTTCTATGGGAAACACATTCATCAGCATAACAAAACCTCCAAAGACCATAAAAGAAAAAGCTGATGTGGCACATTTTACTATACATGCATAGTAAATTAAGTTTTCTCCCTGGATATGACATCATGAAAACTTCAAAGACCAAAACAAAGTGTGTGTTACACATATAGGAACATAATATACCACGTGTCAGGATTTTAAAATGTCTCCCATATTTAAAAAAACAAAAAAGCTCTTGCAAATCAATAAATATTACAACCCATAAAATCTGCAAAAGTAGATAAGCATATGAATGAGAGACATGACCAGCTGCAAACAAGACAAGATGACTGGCTTATGGAGGAGATGAGGAATCCATGGTATGTGTTTCCTCAGCTCAGTACCCAATATAGTGTGTTCCACGTTGTGCATTTAGTGTGTCTGTCAAGAGAAATCCTTAAGATTGTATTTGTCCTATGACTTCTTTCTCTGGAGAGATTTGTCACCTTGTCATCTCTTCCTCTTTAAAACTTCACTGAAATGCAAAAGCATTTTGTATACACATGTTTTGATAAAAGTCTCTCTGTTTCATATTTATCTTTTTAAATTAAAAAGATTTTTTTTGGTCTTGATATGTTGCCACAACTCAAATTAATTCCCTTTCCTCTCATATTGATTTATGTGTGGTCTGTTGCAAATAGATGAATAACATTTCAATCCAATGGGGTGTGGAGGAGTATTTAACATTGTATCAGGGATGTATCCCAAGGATAAGACACAAAATTAATAGTTCAGGGAATTAATCCCTTCTAGAAAAAAAAAACAGAATTTTTGGGTAGAAGCCTGGTGGAGGGGAAACTTCCAGGAGTCTACTGGGATGCTCACCCTATTAGACTCATAGCAATAGCACATGAATAGCCTAAACTGGCCATCTCCTCTGACCAGGTTAGTGCCTAGCACAATTGTCATCAGTGAGGCATCATCCAGCAACTGATGGAGGCAGATGCAGAGTCCCACAGCTAAACATTAGGTGGTGCTCAGGGATCCTGCTGAGACGTAGGAGGAGTGAATGTAGGAGCCAAAGGGGTCAAGGTCATCACAGGAAGGCTCACACAATCAACTAACCTGGGCTCATAGGGCTAGCTGAGACTGAACAGACAACCAGGGAGGCTGCATGGTAATGACCTAGGCACCCTATATATGTGTTACAGTTGTGTAGCTTGATCCTTTTATGGGACTCCTAACAGCAGGAACAGGGACTGCCTCTGACTCTTCTCCTGGCTCTTGGAACTCTACTCCTTATACTGGGTCATTTGCCCAGCCTTAATACATGGGGAGGTGGTTAGTCTTATTGCAACATGATATGCCATGTTTTGTTCATTCTCACGAGAAATCCGCCTTTTCCTGGATAGAGACAAAGAGGAGGGGTTGGAGATGGGAAAGGGATTGGGAGGCGAGGATGCGGGAGAGCCTGTGTCTGGGAATGTTAAATAAATAGATGAATTTAAGAAAAAGACTAAAGCTTTTTAAGACAATAAATTGGCCTTGGTGCCATGTTCTCCTCTGACATAGCATGCCGAAAGGAGAGCTCATAAGTGGGCAGAAGCAAAAGGAAGGATCTTCGTCTTGATGAAGCCACAACAACACGATGAGTGCTTACAAAGAACTAGGAAGTACAATTCATTTTGCTCTTGTGCTGAAGAATTTAATGGAAAAAACCATAAACCTCTTAGAAAATGCATTTCTCACTTGTCCTCTCTGGCTACTGAGTTTGGAGAGGCGCCAATATAAGGGGGTTGCACTTCCAATCACTCTCCCCCCACACACCACAGCCTACGTGTGAAGATCTATTCAGGAGGCTGCTGAGAGTCTAATGTCTGTACCATCTTCCCACCAAAGAGCTAGGGTCTCCCTAGAAACTTCTCTTCCTGTGCTCTCTTCAGTGCTACAGACCCTGGCTTAAAGCCCTGTCCTTCTAGCCCAGTGGTTCTCAACCTTCCTAATGCAGCAACCCTTAAACATAACCATGGTTTGTATTAAACCAAAACCCCACACCATAAAATTATTTCATTGTTCCTTTATAACTAACATTTTGCTACTGTTATGAGTCATAATGTAAATATCTGATATGCAACCCCCAAAGGGTTGAGAACCACTGTTCTAGACACCAACTTTCCAACCAGTCTCTACTGTGTTCTGTAAATGTTGTCTCCTTGTCATATTTTCTATAGATCTCTGCTTTTAGGACATTCTCTTATAATTCATTCTTCTTAAGGTCCCCTCCCCACCGCTTCTACACCCAAAATTCAAGGTCAAACACAGTTCTCTAGTCAGTAAAGTCAGGCAACATCTTCATGAGACTGAAGATCTCATTGGCTGGGCCTATACCTGGACTTCTGGCAGCTCATCGCTGACTTGACAAACAGAGCCCTGCCAGACTCTTCCCTCTTCACAGATCCCTCATGATGGATGCTCTGTTCTCTACAAACTCTTCCAGGACTAGACACATAGCCATTGGCCACTTTGAGTAGAATTCACCTTTGCCATAAGAGAACTCCATTCCCAGAGAATAACACTTCTTCACTGGTTACATCCTTGCATCCATCAATACTCTTCAAGGCCATTTCTTCTCTGAGCTCTCCTGTGGTCCTGTGGTCCCTGTTCTTATCCCATCTTAGCAATCACTGCATCATCTTACGTGTCCACTTCCTCCACTCAGATATGAACCATTAGGGCAAGGGCACCTGTCTTTGTCATCTTTTCATTGTTAAAAGCTGCATACGTATCTACCTCATGGGAGATTTGAAGCAATCACACGTTAAACATAACTGGAACTTAGCCAACATTTCTGGGTTTTCTTTATCATCAAGTATTCATACCGCACTTACCTAAATACAGGGCAAGCCAACCTCCCCAGAGAACAGACTTCCCCACATATAATCAAGGCAGTTCTGCCTGCCCCCAAAAAAGCACTTTCCTCCTAAGATTCAATAAGATCTTTTCTATCCTCTAATTTGTAAAGCTTGCTGAACATTCAAATTCCTTGGAGAGCTTTAAAGAAACTTCACATACTAGCATGGAGATATTTGCACACATATGTTTGTTCCTGAGCTGAGAAAAGGTGTTTAGATATCATCAACGGATGATGTGGTGCATTTCCACAATGGAATTTTACTCAGCTGCAAGGAAAAATGAAATTTTGAAGAGAATGGATTGTCCTCAAAAGTATTATAGTACACAAGATGATACAAACTCCAAAGGACAAAAATGCATATTTTCTCTCATGGATGGATTCTAGTTTTGTGTGTGTGTGTGTGTGTGTGTGTGTGTGTGTGTGTGTGTGTGTGTGTAAACAAGTTTGAGTGTAGGTATACACTAAGACTAGCTAGAAGACCAAGGAAAGGGAAATGAGCTCCTGAGGAGGGGGCTTCAAAAGGGTCATATGGGACATTAATGTGCAAGGAAAATGAGGATAAAAGAGAAGCCGTGTGGTGAATAAGGAACTGAGGATAGAGCATCAATGAAACCAAATGTTCCTTGAGATTTCCATAAAGAACCCTAATACTCTGTGTGCTCATTGAAACAATGTTTAAAACAAACATTCCTATGCCCAAGCCTGATCTTGTACCTCTGAAATTAGAATCTACAAGAGGAAATTACCAGAATATTTTAATAAGATTTCCAAATAACATTCTTGTGGATCTGAGGCTGAAAAATCACAATTCCACATACCAGATAATATAATGGTGATTTGAAAACTCTCTAGGCAGCAACAGCTTTGAAAGCTCACAAGGGCTTTACCCAGAGGAGCAAAAGTTGCAGGTATTACTGAGAAATACCAGTCTAGGTAGAGAGCCCCAAGCCAAACTCAGGATTCATGTGGATATTAGTAAGCTTCTTTCAAAGCTCTCATGGGTCCTAGGAGGTTGACCAGATTCTCAACAGTTTATATCACTCATAATATATGGTCATCTCAGGGCCTAGGGGCAGCTGTCTATTTTGGGAAGAGGAGTTGGCAATGAGATCATTTTCACTAGCTAGAAGAATATTTTTTTCACAAGATAACATAGCATAGAGCCACACAAATGGTGCCGAGGCACTGATTTGACTTATTTCAAAGAAAAGACAAGTGGCTCTCTCTTTCTCTCTCTCTCTCTCTCTCTCTCTCTCTCTGTTTCTCTGTTTCTCTCTGTCTGTCTGTCTCTCTCTCTCTCTCTCTCACACACACACACACACACACACACACACACACACACCTTCCCTCCCCACTGGCAGAAAAGTGTGGAAAGCAGAAATCATAGTTGAAAGATACCACACTCTAGAACTACATGGATCAAAAAACAAAAATGAGGTTAAGAGAAGGGAGTTGGAAGCTGTGTTGTTCTATGCATACATTGCCACCTTCGGAGAGGTGACTGAACATAACTAGAGTGAATGATCATACATATTTTTCTTGATGCCCTAAAGAAAACTTGCCCCTGTAGCCATCATTAAGAGTGTCATAAAACAATCTAAGAATGTCATTGGAAGCCATATTTACAGACAATGTGGTGGCTGGCACAATGTCACAAGCAATGATATAATCGGTGGGATATAAGTAGCACTGGGAAGGCCAGAGGTCAGAGGTCCACACTGATTTAATGCAAATGGGGTTCTGAAGCAGCTCAGTGTATCAAGTAACAAACAATAAGGTTGGCACCTTTGGTCCTTGGTGATAGCCATGAGATTAGCTGCCAATTGCTCGTATAACAGGGGAAAAATGGTTATAGACTCAAATATAAAGAAGTAGTACCTAGATCCTAGAAAGCTCTTCATGAATTTTTTAGATAATAAACAATATGTAAGCATCTTTTTCTAAATCTTCATAAATGGGACTGGGGCTATTATTCCCCCCCCCTCTGTGTGTGTGTGTGTGTTGTGTGTGTGTGTGTGTGTGTGTGTGTGTGCCTGCCTGCCTGCCTGCCTGTCTCTCTGTCTGTCTATAGATACACCTGTCTTGGGGCATTTCAGTGTTAGAGGTTAGCACTAAAATGTCTTATTCTGTTGTCCCCAGCCTTATTGTTTGACAAGGATGTTCACTGAGTCTGGCGTCTGGCAATTGTTAGTAATTGTTGATAGCCTTTGATTTCTGTCTTCCTGAAAGTAACTGGGAGAGTAACTGGGATGTCCCCTGGGCTTGCATTCATAATATACCTCATTAGGAAGTATTTTCTGAGCCCTACTGTGTGTCTGCCTCTGGGGAACAATAATAAGAAGTTCTGAGGAACTAAATGCTAGCACAAGAAGACAGACATAATCTCACGAAGCTGTATGTTAAGGATGGAATAGAAGTTGAGAGTGGATGGGAGTCAAGAGCGGGGAAGAGAGAGCTGGGAGGAGCAACTTCTGCCAGTGAGCTGGAACCATAAAGGAGCGCTCTCTGGGCAAAAGAAAAAAAAGGAGAAAAGGGGACTCCCTAAAGTACTTAAATGCCGGTAGGTAAATCCCTTAGTCCTGTGATGGCCTCCTACCACCACTGTTATCATTTTCAAATCCTTTCTGTTGGCCCAGGTCTGTCGGGATTGAGCTGCCTGCCTTTCTTACTCCCTTCTCAACTATGTTCCATATTCCAGACTTTCTGCTCATATCAAAGTTACACACACGCGCGCACGCGCACACACACAAATACACACACAAACACACATACACGTGCACACATGCGCACACACACGCACACGTAAGCACATGCGCACACCTGCACGCACGCGCACACACACACACACACACACACGCACACCAGGATTTTTCTACTTTACAGATTTAACATTTGCTCTTTTCTCTGCCCATAACATACTCTGAGTCCTACCCTTTGCATGGCTTACTTAGACATGCCTTCCAATGTCACCTCCTCACAAGCCACCATCTGACCACCTATTTATCTTCCTACTCTACAACATAGCACACCTTGTGCATAGATCACTTTCTAAGCTTGTTCCATGCATTTTCTCTTATTCCTGTCTTCCATGCTGTTGATTACTAAAGGTCCCAGAGATGAATATGGGTAAAACAGACAAGACAAGAGTCAGGAAAAATGCAAAGCTGGGAAAAGTTAGAATAGGCATCTGAACATGACAGTATAACATCAGAACTTAATCACAGAAAGGATGGAATCACTCAAAAATATTATGGATGAAAATATGCTAATAAAATTTATGTTTAAGATGAAACAATTTGGAGATTATATTGAGAGCATTTTAAGCAGGAGAAGTAGTAAATGAGATTTAAAAAAAAAAAAATTCAACTGGAGCCAGATATCCAGAAAACAAAAAATAGATAATAACGGAGACCTTCAAAATAGTGAAAAAATCGATCAGTCTGAGAAACACAGGGAAGGTAAGTCAAATTTCCTATTCATTATATAGAAAAAAGGTTGAGATGACCTCTATTCCCAGATGCACAGAAGATACCAGTTAAGCATTGTGTGTGTGTGTGTGTGTGTGTGTGTGTGTGTGTACATGTCTGTATGTGTAAATGTTGGATACATGTATGCCACAGTTCATATGTGAAGGCCAGGCAACAATCTATCTTCTACCTTGTGGATAGCTTATCTGTGCACTGGGGCTTCTCTAGTCTTCACACCCCCTCCCCTCTCAGAAGCGCTGTGGTTATAGTCACATGATGCCAGGTCTGGATTCACATCTGTTCTAAGGATCCAAGTGCAGGTCTTCACAGGAACATGGCTCAAACTTTACCCACTGAGCCATCTCTTTAGCTGGAGGGACAACTGACCAAAGTAGATGTATAAGAACTTGAACAAGTTGGTGATGGATAAGACAGTAAATACATGTTCGGACATGCTGTAGTTGTTTTCCCCATAATACATCTGAGTGCATAGGATGACGGATGAAGCCTGGGAAAAGGGTCAGGCTAGAAGCTGGAGGTCATTCCTGAAAGGTGGTAACAAAGGAACACTGACTATTGATTTGGGGGACATACCAGAGTGAGAAACTATTAAAAGTAAGGACGAGGATGGATGCCTGAGAGGCTGAGAAAGGAGCCCATGGCCTTGGGAGGAAGAAATTTGAAGTGGACGTTACACCTCCATCCCACAGATGTGAACGTGAGTCCACGGAAAGGCTGCGCATGAGCAAACAACAGGAGACGGCCAAAGCCAGGTCTCCTCACTGTGAGCCCCAGGCTCGTTGGCAGAGCATTGCAACTGAGAACAGGAAGGATTGTTTTAAGTGCTGTTCTCTGAAAGGGTCTCAAATGGCTCAAAGTGAAGAGACACATTTACCTCAGTAACTTTCCAAACTGCTGGAACATTTTCATCAGGGGGCGTTACTCTTCAGGGTAAGTAGTTTTCAGAAGGCCGTTAAAATTGTGCGTTTTCAGAGAAGATTTTAACACATGAACACATTAGCAGCTCTTAATGTGATTTCCTCTCAGGACCGGTCTGCTCACAGACGGCTTTCACCAGATTTGCAGAGAAGAAATGACAAGTTCGAGAGGATGCTGGGACATCAGAGTGAAGGAAATGCTGAAGCTCACCCGGAGGAACTCAGGAATGACACAAGCCAGGCAGCCACTGGGTGTGAATTGTTATGTTAGGCGTTGGCTATGGAGGGCTGGACCAGGAGGGAAAAAGTCCCTTAAGTGAGGAGGCACCAAACACTGAAAGTCAGGACATGTACCCACTACTTTTCTTTCTTTCTTTCTTTCTGTGATAAAAATACTATGACCAAAGGCAACTTATAGAAGAAAGAGTTTATTTGGGTATCTGGCTCCCAAGACAGGGTCCGTATGGCAGAGGAGACATAGCTGCAAGAGGCTGGGACATAAAGCTGAGAGATGACATCTTCAACCAGACAGAAAGCAGAGACAGAGAACTAAAAGTGGGGTGATGCTAGAAACTCTCAAAGCCAGCTCCGAGTCACGTATTCTGGTGATATACTGTATGATTTAATAAAGTCACTGGAGATCAGTTTGTAAAGGCAACCACACTAGTTAGCCACAGAAACTATGCAGTGATGGCACACACCTTTAATCCCAGGACTCAAGATTAAGAGGTAGACGGAATCTCTGTTAGTTCAAGGCCACACAGGGCAACAAGAAATTGAATAAGACTAAAACAGTAACAGAGATCACGCCTTTAATCCCACAGTTATGGAGGTATATAAGACCGGAGCAAGGTCTCAGAGAGGGCAGTCAGTCTCTAGCCACATTAAGGGAGAACTTGGCAGTCTGAGAGCTCTGATGAGCAGTGAAGTTGGGAGCACTCTGAGGATCACCCCTTTAGTCTGAGCTGAGGTAGAGGTAAGTGGCCAGCTGCTTTGCTTTTCTGATCTTCTTCTTGAAGCTTGAACCCTAATATCAGTCTCTGGATCATTCATTCATTGTGCTACAGTGTACTTTCTCCAGCAAATCTGGACCTCATAAATGTTCCATGATCCCGCCACCAACTACAGATCAAGTATTCAAATGCACAAGCCTATGTGGGACATAGGTCAATCAAACTACCTATAACTCAGCATTGAGAGGCAAAGACGGTAGATCCCAGGATTTCACTGGGTAGCCAATGTAGCCTAAATGCCAAAAATCTAGCCTTAGTGAGACACCCTGTCTGGAAACAGAAGGTGGAGAACCATAGAAACACCAGCTTCAGCCTCTGACCTTCATGCATCACGTGCAGAGAACTCACTAGCAAGCACATAAGTATAACACACACACACACAGGAACACACACACCAATAATTTGATTGAATCATTTTCCGGATATTCTCCACAACTGCAGTCAAATGCAATGGCTTCTAAGTTACTAAAGCCAGAACTACCTTATACTTTTACAAAACACCCAATTTTTTTTAACTCCATTTCTTAACTACATTCAGGCAACTGTCAGCGGCTTAAGGAGAGAAATCACCTGTTGATTTATTTCTTACCTTCTAAACAACTATTCCTTTTAGGAAGATAAAAGTGTAACAAAGCCATGGGGTGAGAACAGGAGGGCATTTTAACCCTCTAAATTGGAATAGAAGAGAAAGAAAGGTCTGAAGGCAGCATAATAACAGCTGTTCTGTTTTCCCACTAAGAGCATTTCATTTAAAGGTTTGCCCAGGACGCTAACGAGGCAAAGCTTGGGAAACGCAGCAAATGGAACAGTTTCTACTCCCAATGGCATTAAGCCTCTCCACAGGTCAGGGAAGATTAAACGTTAATACTGAAGACTTGCCCCCCCCCCATGTGTTTGTAATTTCAGCTGCCCAGGTGTGCCAAGGTACAGGCCCCAGGCCGCCTCACCCTAACACTCCTACAGCAGTTCCCTGTATTGAGCATATCACCCCACAAAGTCACCTGCCAGCCGCAAAGAGCCCCAGTCAGACACCAACTGGATGGGTTGTCCTTCTATCTGAGGCTGCTTAACACTGGGGACTACATCTCCAACACAACCTATCCCTAAGTCACATATTTAGGCTATAACATCTTCCTATTAAGGAATAACGTAAAGCTGGGCTGCTGACAAAGCTCAGTGTTACAACACATAACCTAGTATGCAAGAAGCCCTAGGCTAGATCCCTGGCATCCTGAAGAAACCTTTTAATAGAAAGAGAGAGAGAGAGAGAGAGAGAAGAAAGAAAGACAGGAAGGAAGAAAGAAAGAAAGACAGGAAGAAGGAAGAACGTTGAGTAGGATTTTCTTTCTGTGTAATTTTTTTTATCCAATTGTTTATCTTGCTGATTTCAGTGATCTTATTTAGAAGCAGTCTGTCAGTGATGATCAATTAGATTCTTAACTACTTGTCCATCTTCTTGTAACACAAGGCCAGCCACTCTAGGTGGCTGAAAGAGAGGGTGGGTTTGGTTCTTAAATATGAAGGCTGAAGTGGAAGAGCACAGTTCAGGATTCTGATGAGGGTCTTCACTCTGTGTCATAACAGAACAGAAAGGAAAAAAACAGCTCATCTTTTTCCCAGATGCCCATCTTTACAGTGGCCAACCCACTCCAATGATGACCACATTAATATAGTCATGATCTAATCATTTTTACAAGTCCACATCTTAACATTGCTACACTGGAGGCTGATACAGGTTCTAGAGGGAACATTCAAACAACCAAAAGGCAGTATTGTCACGCTATTAAAATACTGCAAATGTGAACAATGAAGAATACAATGAAGAACAACAGCTTCAATTCCTCGGGGACCTCTCTCTAAATGGGTTCAGAGTCACCAGCATCAGATGTCCTGACCACTTGATGACGACTTTGGATGATGAGCACACGTCACCAGAGTCCCTCTGGCTTCTCTTTACATTCCCGCTTGGAAACATGTTGCCATTTTTTAAAGGAAGCAGCCAGTCATAGATGATAAGCAACATCAAAATCATCTTTGAAGTTCCATTTCTAAAAGAGTACTTGTAATTTTCAGTTCTGGAATACGTAGTAATTAGAGATGCAATTCGTAAGGAGGAAAATGACAAGTTTGACATTTCTACTGAAAAGTCACTGGGGCCGGAGAATCTGTCTCCAAATGTATTAATTACAGGAGGTTGCTTTTGGATGGTGGTTGGTGATAAAGTGTAATGCTAAAAATAATGTTTTCTTCCCATCAGTTCTACAGATTCCGCACAGATCCCCAGAAGTCTCGGGTTCTTCGTGAAGACTTGTCTGACAATGGGCTATGTTTTCATCAAATGTAATAGAAAGTAAATTCATTAAAATGTTCCAGTGTTCCCAAGCTAATGGGATTTACTACTCTGTGGGGATAGTCCTACATGTCAAATTGGCCTTGACAGACTGGACTGGCTGGTAAAATACAAGACAAGGTGTGCAAGGGACCTGTACAGAACAGAGTCACTGGTGTAGTACATTAACAGGCTTGGATCATCTGCAGAGACTTCTTGTCTACCTAGTAACCCATGAAAGACAGATGGTGAACACAGAGGGCCCATGCCTCCTCTGCTCCCCTCTGATATACGCTTGGCCAGGGCTGAAAGCTCCATTCACACAGACTTTGGAAGTCTGTGCCTCCTTCTCATCCCTGTGAGATTATGCTGCTATTTTCTCCTAACTTAATCAGACTCATTGACTTGTATCCTAGAACACATAGAGAAATGCAACCAACGTCCATTCAGCATCAGGAGAAGCATCATGCCCCACATTGTTTAGAGAACAATGTAAGATGAGAGAGTTAGAGGAAAATATGGAAAGAAATGCAAGAATGGGAGACTCAATGGCATTTGAAACACTCCCTTGGATTGCTATTTTTTTCACTTGAAGTATTTAATTAGCAAAATTGTTATATTCAAGATACATAAAGATGACTTAATATACATGTAGCTTGTTGATTACCATAATCAAATTAATTTCCACGTCTGTAACAGTCATTATTATTATCTTTATGGTTGCGATGCTGAAGGTTTTCTTACCAAGTTTCAAGTAAATAATACAATGTTTTTAACTATAGTTGCCATGCTGTTTGGACTCTGGAAGTTGCATCATTTATTTGTCATACTCCTAGACCCTATGCATCAAGCACCATATTCTCTGCTTCAGGGAATTTGATTTTTAATTCATACAGGAGTGAGGTCCTACAGTAAATGTTCTAAGTTCCTGCCTTGTCTCACTTAACACACGGTCCTCCAAGTTCACCTCTATAGACAGCAAGATCCCATGTGAATAAACTCTGTATATGTGTGGCATGTGTGGTCTTCTTTACTCACTATGAATACTTTGGTTACTTCAATAAGTTGTATATTTTGAATAATGCCTTTTGACAATAGAAGTGCAGAGGTCTCTTGGAAACACTGATCATGTTTTGGACCTCAGACAGTGGAGCCAGGATGTATCCCTGGTACACAAAAGGACTTTGCTAACACATCCCCCATGGAGGGATAACTGCCTTAACCTAGAGACAGGAGAGAAGCCCTAGTCCCTACTTCACATGACCTGTCAGATCTACATGACCCCACCTGGATGTCATCGCCCTACACATGGAATTGGGGTGGGGGGGAGATGGGAGGGGAGGGTGGTCAGGGTGCATGTGAGAGGGCAGAGAGGGTAAAAGGGAGGGAAGGAGGGAGGGAGGGAGGGGGAACTGGGATCGACATGTAAAATAAAAATTAAATTAAAAAAAGAAAACAAACATTTATAAACAATAAAAAAGATATATATTTAGGAGTACAATGGCTGGATCACATGGTACTGTCTTCATCTGGAGGAAAAACTGCTTTTCATAACAGCTTTACCTATTAACATTTCCACTGGAAATACAAGAAATTTCTTTCCACACCAATTGCCAACCCTTGCTGTCTTTAACCCTTTGGTCATAGCCATTTACAGGCACAGATGTGGGTTGATATCTCTGTATGGTTTTGATTTGCACTTTCCTAGTGGGTAGTGATATCAGGTACCTCCCCCTAGATATGTGGGCTTACTGTAGGCCTTTTGGGGAAAAAATGTCCATTCCGGTCCTTTGCCAGTTTATAAATCAAGGTATTTGCAATTTTATTTATTTTGTATATACTCAGTTATGCTCCTTATGTACTTCATGTGCTAAGTAATTATCAGATATGTGGTGTGAAAATATTTTCTCTCCCTTCTTAGGTCCCCTTTCATCTAATTGGCCATTTTCTTGTGCAGTAGCTTTTGTGGTTGCTGCAGTCCCTTTTGTTAATTTTTTGCTTTTTTGTCTTCTGGTTTGGTTGTCATGAAAATAAAAACACCTCATCTCTAAAATCAATTTGAAGCAGCTCTTCCCTACCACTCCCTTCCGGGAGTTTTATAGTTTCAGGTCTTAGACTTAAAGCTTTAATCTAGGTGCTGGAGAGAGGACTCAGCACTTAAGAGTGCTTGCTGCTCTTCCAAGAGACACAGGAGTTGGCACTCACAACTCTCTGTAACTTTAGATGCAGGACATCCTATACTGTCTTCTGGCCTCTGTGGGCACCCGTACATACATGCCATCCACTCACACAAGAACGTAAGTAAAATTAATCTTTAATAAATTTAGAGTTTATCTCCATCTATTCCCTTAAGCAAATGCCACAGGCTGAGAAACTTATATAAAGATCTATCCTCTTAATGCTGAAGACTATAAAAATGCAGAGCGGGCAGCTGCATTTGACAAAGTTCTTCCTTCTGGTGAGGACTCTATAGAGTACCACGGTGACACAGAGAATCGCCTGGCAAAGAAGAAGAAGCTGGACAAGTTGGATCTTTCTCCTCTGTTGTTGACACTACTTCACTTTAGGACCCTCATCTTCATGGCCTTCCCTACCCCCAGTTACCTTCCAAAGACCACATCCCCAGAGCATCTGAGTTGTATTATTTCTGCACCTTAAATGCAGCATATTTCAGTCAGTGATGGACACATGCAGTCTGGGTACCAGGGACTGTAAAGAGCTAAAAATCTTCCTGTCTCCTAGTAACGTCAGAGTCACAGTGATACCACAGCACTACACATCCCTTATGTGTCAATGATGTTGCTGGTGTCAACAAAAAGTACTTCACTATCGGTCATGTGAAAGCACGGTACACTTATGTACAGTACATAATGCTTGAGAATGGAAATAAATGGCTGTGTTATTTCTGCATGCACTTGCTGTGCCAATCATTGTTATTTTAGAGTTGTCTGTTTAATCTATATACTAACATAATACACTACGAAATGACTTATCAGTTTTGGCTAGCACTGCCTTCACGTGTTTCGGGCTTACCCTCCCATTTGACTGCATCAAGAAGACCTCGAGTGACTGACTACTTCACTATGCCCACACACCGATGGAATTGTCTCACGTACCGTTCTCATAACGTACCCTTATTCCTATGTGGCGCCCTACTGTACTTCGCAATGGAGAATAGGTCTACACGGGCGATCCAGTCGAGACTAAAACTACAGCCATCCCCTTTGACTTGGCTTGGAGGCATCTGGAGTCCAATGACAAAGGATTTGGTAGAGAAGTCTCTCTCTGGTCCCTGAGGGACTTGCCCCCATTCATGCTGCTTTTGGCTACATTTCACGTGTTCAAGGCTTTCAGGCCATGAAGAAGTCATATTGATTGATGGGGCTGGAGTTGCTCAGTCTCTGGCTAAGTTTCCTACTATGGAGATGGGAAACAAACCACAACCTTGAAGGCTATTGTTGCTTCCTATCAGACATGAGCAGCAAAACACCTTTGCATCCAAGTCAGGAAAGTCATAGAAAAATATTGGCCCACTGCAACGTTTCAGATTTTGATTTTCCTAGATGAGGAATAAATGCTAATTGCCAAAGATGTGTTTCTCACTCATTCACTTTATTTAAAAAAAAAGGCACCCTCCCCCTTTGTGCTTTGAAAGGAGTCTTTGATCCATCATTAAATAAACACCTGAATCTCCAAAATGAGACACCTTAACCGAGTAGGGCAAGGGCCATTTCCAAAGAGACCCGCACTGAATCATCACAAATAAGGTCTACCTTATTATCTAAACACATCAACAGCAGGGATGCTAATGGGATGAGAGTCTGGGCAAGGGGAATATTTTCTAGGACTGTAAGAGACAATATGCTGTTTGGGAAGTCAGCCTCTAAATGCCTTTATATCTAAGTAATGTCTTCCATTTCTAAACTGTGTATCTTCTATCTGTCCCAAGATACCTGTGAGTTGGGTCAAAGAAGTGTCTGACCCATGCTCTCTGGATGAGGAATCTGAATTTAAGGAGTATTTTAGAGACTGGATCCCTAGCCATTGCTCAACTTTACCCAAGTACAATAGAAGAGCCTAGAACAGTAGTTCATTAGTAAATTCCAGAATCTGTTTCCCACAAAGTACCAGGGAAAGTGACTAGGCATGTCACTTTCTCTTGGAGCAGAGACTGGTGGTAGTAGATACACAAACAGAAAAGGATGCAAAAATAATTCCTTCTCTTTTGTATTATATACCCAGAAAAGCTGATGGTAAGCAATAGCATGAAACATAAGGGTACCTTAGAACCCCATTGTTTCCTATTCATATTAACCCTAAAACTCAGAACACAATAAATTTCAACCCAATGCTATTTTTAAACACATAGGTATCATAAATAATCTTTGTGATATCTTACTAGTTCGCCAAGAGGAAGGTGATTTGTTGCCCCATGACAATTTTCTATCATACCTAGTAAAACAATAAATTATATACAATGCACCCAATCTCTTGGCACAAAGAGGCAGGCTGTTCTGCAATCTCTTGTGGTAGGATTATAGCAGAGAGAGGGAGAGAGAGAGAGAGAGAGAGAGAGAGAGAGAGAGAGAGAGAGAGAGAGAGAGAGAGAGAGCCTGTTCTTGGTTAGTGTGAGTTTGAAGCCATGAGAATTGTCTACCAGACTGACTTTAGCATCCATTTGTATTTCATTATTGCAGATGCAGAAGGATCAGCACCTTTCCTGAATCCCACTATAGGTTGGTACGCTCTGCTTACTTCTAGGCTCCAAATGGGAGTTCTGGCTATCAGTGACTCAGAACTGCCACTACTCTTGAAAACACTCCTCCATTGGAATCATTTTTCCCAGAAATGGCTTGGAGATTACTCTGGGCACAGTCCCCCTGGGAAGGGGAAGGCAGTGGCCTGAACAACATTGCAGGCTGACCACTGTTCTTCCCTGTCAGACAGCACTCGGGTGGATCCAAGTTACAGAACTCCATCTACCCACAGACCGTCAGGCTGGGGTTAGATGCACATCCTCACCCAAGCCCTTTTGTAGTTTCTCTGGCTTCTCCCACTCCCTTCAAAACCATGCCTTCATCTGAATGGTGTCTCTAGTTCTGCTTCTAAGGGAATCCACTCAAGACTCAGATTCCAAGTCATGAGCAAGACTAGCATAGGAGAGCATACCCTGGTACAAATGGCAGTCTAGCCATTCCTTTTGAAGTTCATGTCTCATTTTCAGGCTGGGTGCTGTTTTTTTGGCATCAAAGAATAGAAGCGACTATGGGCATCAAATGCCCAGTCTGTGTGTTGACGGGTACATAGTGCCAACCTTACAGCACCAGCAGCAATTGTGCTGCAAGGAGCTGTGGCCATTGAAAATACACCCGGGGGCTACGCAGAAAGATTTGGGGAAGACACTAAGTCCAATGATTTAATTGGAGCTGAACAGAGCTCGGGTGAGAGCAGACAGTCTTCACTGCTAAGGAAGGCACATTTAAACACAGCCAGATGATGACTAAGGTATCCCTGGAGCAAAGCTTTACAGCAAAAGTCTCACCTAAGAACACCTCTTCCTCCAAACTCCAGTTGCAGAGAGAGGAGTGATGAGCAAAGGGGTTAAGACCAGGCTGGAGAAACCCACAGAGACAGCTGACCTGAACAAGGGGGAGCTCATGCACCCCAGTCTGATAGCTGGGGATCCAGCATAGGACCAACCCAGAGCCCTGAATGTGTGTGTTAGTTAGAGGACTGGGCACTCTATGGGGCCTCTGGTAGTGAATCAGTATTTATCCCTAGTATAGGAATGGACTTTGGGAGCCCATTCCACATAGAGGGATACTCTCTCAGCCTAGACACATGGGGGAGGGCCTGGCCCCTGCCCCAGATAGAGGCAGACTTTGAAAACTCCCCATGGGAGGC
The DNA here is from genome assembly GCF_943737965.1 of Phodopus roborovskii. Lineage (NCBI taxonomy): Eukaryota > Metazoa > Chordata > Mammalia > Rodentia > Cricetidae > Phodopus > Phodopus roborovskii. The sequence goes on along the minus strand of NW_026126541.1, from coordinate 6,052,504 downwards.
CTCACCCTCCCTGGGGAGCAGAAAAGGGATGGAATGGTGGTTTTAGGGAAAACAGGAGAGAATGGGAGGGTGAGGGAACTGGGATTGGAATGTAAAACAAGCTTGTTTCAAATTTAAATTTTAAAAAATTACAAAAACAAAAAAGAACACCTCTTCCAGAAGGTGCATTTCCATGTCTAGACTCTTTTTAAAAGTAGGGGTAGGGCACAGGTATGTCAATTCTGTAACAAAGTCTGTAAATGGTTTAAGCGCTGTGACTCCTAAGTTTCTTGAGTGCCCCATGCACCAATCCTCTTGAACAAGGGGTCCACTTCACTTGTCTGGAATCTGTTCTCCTCTCTGGTGACAGAGGTGCCACTGTAAAACACCTCCCTACACTCTTGGCCTAACTAGTTCTGGAACACTTAGCCCCATCCCTCAACCCAGTCGAGTCAGGTCTAGCAGAAGAGACTTTCAGCTAGTGACAATGGCTGAGCCTCGCCAGTTAGAACGTAGGAAAGCAGTCTGGAATTACACCCCGAAGAATTGGGATAACTTTCATCCTAAATTATTGATCTGCATAGAATGCAAGTTGGAGATGCAGCATCTACTTTTCCATTACAAAGAGACAGTCTGCAGGAAAATAAAGCCAACACAGAAATGAGGAGATCTGAAAGACACAAAACAAGTCTCTAAACGTATTCTTATTTTTTTTTCCATTACAAAAGGCAATAGAACCTAACACATTTAGGTTATTTTGTGTTGTATTTGTGGCAATTGTATTTAACTTAAAAATGTAGTGATCACTCCCTTTGGGACATGTTAGATGTTAGCCTGAATTCTGCCACATGGCTTTCATGGCAGAAGGGAAAAGACAACTTCCACAAGCTACCTCTGACATTCTAATGAATGCTGTGGCACACGTGAGCCACCCTACATACATACAAGTAAATGGAGTAATAAAAACAACTGCGGTCTTTGGAAGAATCTAGAAAATTAAGACATACTTCCCTTACCTTGAGACACCATAAGACTCACAGCTTCCGGGAGAGCCCATTAGACATTAATGGCAGCCTGCTTTACTCAGCTCCATTGGAAATAGCACACAGACATCAATTTGAAAGTTGCTGTTAAGGAATGTTTTATTAAAAACCCAGCAGAGAAATAGGTGAGTCAAGTTGTTTCCTGGATCCAAACAGTGAATTGTTGTACCAAGCCATAGAAGATGACTCCACTGGGATGTGGGCGTGTATTTTTAAACTTTTGAGATTGCAGAGCAGAAGAGTAGAAGAACCAAAAAGAACAGCTTGTCCTGTAGAATGACTCACTTGAAAACTTTCATTTGTGACGTTCCCTAGCAGGGTTTCCAGAGCTAAGGTCTGAATCGCTTTAAACTACATTGATATTTAGATGGTGTCCGTGCCTGAGTGTGTGTGTGTGTGTGTGTGTTTGTCTGAGTGTGTGCACACATGCACACTCATGCCTGTGCACACATGGGCATGGAAGATAGAGACCAACCAATTCAACCAATGTCATTCCTCATGAGCCAGCTAGTATGAAACACCATGACCAAAGCACCTTTGGGAAGAAAGGGTTTATTTAGTTTACACTTCCATATCAACGTTCACCACCGAAGAAAGTCAGGACAGAAACTCAAACAGGACTGCAACTTGAGTTCTAGTAGGTCTTACTAATAAAAGCCTGCGGTCAGATTTAGGAGTAAACGCTGAAAGATCAGCGAGATGAAGGAGCAAACCACAGTCACACCTTACCTTGCTAACTTCCCAGCTAAAAAGAGAGCAAGCCCTTGTTTCCTCCTGCCGATAATCCTTTCTCTGCCCAGTCATCTCACTTCCTGTCTGTCTGTTAGCTAGTAGCAAGCTCCGCCCCAAATCTTCAGACATGCTTTATTTGTACAAGCAAGATATCACCACACAGAACAGGAACCTAGAGGCAGGAACAGAGATGCAAGGCCATTAAGGGATGCTGCTTACTAGCTTGCTCCCCATGGCTTGCTTTGTCTCCTTTCTTATATAACCCAGGAGCACTAGCCCAAGGGTGGCCCCACCCACAATAAGATGGGCTTTCCCCCATCAATTATGAATTAAGAAAATGCCTTACAGGATTAACTACAACCCAATCTCATTGGAGACACTTTTCCAGTTGAAGTTCCCCTATCTCAGATGACTCAATCAACATAAAACTAGCCAGGACAATGGGCATACAGGAAGGAATACAGGGTGTGGGTAAAATTCATAGCACTACCAAAATTCAGGGCCCAGGAGCAAAGTTCTGAGAAAGACAGTGATAACCAAAATGTTTCACAGACCCTAAAACTCCCCAATTCTGCTCCATAGCTTAAAAGTATTAATCCTAAATGCTTGGTCATTTCTGAAGACACAGAAACTAAAAGAAAGAGAAAAGGGGAATACCAATTCAAACACAGAAGACTGTGATGAAGACTTTAGCTATCAAAGCCAAACAAAGTTAAGTCCCGGGAGACATGGAGCCACTTCAGAATGCAGAGCACACAGTTCAGGGGCTGAGCAACGTGGTAGAGCCCAGAACCCAATCCTGAGCACACTTCTATCTCCCACAACTGCAGAAGTCTCATCTGAGAAGTCATGAAGACAGACCAAGATGGTTCTAATAGTCCATTAGCCATGACGCGGCCAATGCTATTTCCAAAATCATTTCAGTCTTGCCACTACATAAGCCACCTGCTTCTGTGGGTGCAGGATTGGCAGCATGTGGGACTGTGATTTGACTTGTACTCCCAGAGCAACCCTTCCTTCAAACAGCAAAGGAAGGACAAGAGCAGATGGCCTGCAAGTGCTAGGTGACCCCCAACACACACCCGTGAGAAGCCCCTGAGAGACAGTGACTGCTCTGCCCACACAGATCCACGCTTGTTCATCATGTGCGGTCTCTTCCCCCCTGCCTGGGGAACTCTGCTTAAAATACACACATATCTAGGATTCTAAAACATTCAGATTCACAGAATACAGGATGAGGGTCTGAATTCCAGACTGCTAACAAGCTCCCAGGTGAGTTAGAAACCCAGCCAACCTGGAAAGACAGGATAAGCCAACTCTACAAGGTCTTCCGGAAGAACCCTCATTTTCCCTCACCTGGGTCTCCTTATAACTGATCTGCCATGAGTCTTATAGGCATCCGGTGCTTATTATATTATATTCATAGCAGTGGCTCCAGCTTGTATGCATGCTAGAACCTCCTATAAGTCTTAAACATGAGCAGAGGGCAGACATGTGTCAACATTTGTTTGAACACCCCACGAAATAACAAAACAGAGACAAGCTTGGAGATGCACGCTTTGTCATCTCACTACTCTGTAGCAGTCTGCAGGCCCGAAGCACCTGCTGGGGAGCTTGTTAGGAACACAGACGCCCCACCCTTCTCCATCAGTAACAGATCCATCTCTGCATCTTAACCGACCTCCACACAGAGTGTGTGAGGGGAGGGCTCTGGTTTGAAAGGCTCAGCTCTGATTTCAGTGTCGTCAGGCCTGAAGAAGTAGAGCAGAGTGAGTAAGTACCCAGCCACCTCGGGGAGATTCAGTGCCCCCACACCCCAGTTACGCAGCTCTCAAGATACTACATAATCCTTTTAATGTTCCCATCTGGTGACATTCTGCAATAAAAGAGTGGCTCATGAAGTGATTAGTTTGTGAGGTGACACCTCAGCCCAGCTGCCTCAACCACAGGCCCTTGCATGGGGAACAGTGGGGTGCACATAGAGCCATAGTACCCGGATCCAGCAGGCATGGCTTCTTGTCAGATCCCCCTGAGTGATGTCAGCCTTGTTCACATGACTGAGGACGCTGCAATACACCAACCTTAGGTTTTAACTCATACCCCCAGGAGATTCTCTTGTCTACACAAGTTAGAAAAACATTTGACCCAACTCTTAGGATAGTGGCTAGGAACTTGGCAGGGGCAGCTAATAATGCCTATCTATCAAGTCTGAGCTGTCCTTCCCAATGCGCTTCTAGAACATAGTTTTTAGACATATTTCTCTTCCTTGAGTGCTTTAGCAAAGCTTAAGTGGTTCCTGGCCTGGCTTCTGCTGGTTCACAGGAAACCCACAAAGGATGTTAGAAGAAGCTGAATCAGGATACAATAGAAGAGGCATGATTAATAAACTTGTTTTCTTTTTGAATTGCAAATAGAGCGTATAAGAAAATTGTGATATTCTTTGCCATCCTGACAAATGATCTAATAAACATGATCATGAAATTTCCATATCTGAAGCTAGAGATGTAGCTTAGTTGAAAGAGTGATTGCCTACCATGCATGAAGACTAGTGTTTAATCCCTTGCACATCATGAACCAGGCATCATACCTTAAAACTCAGAAGGCAGAAGCAGAGGCTCAGAAGTTCAAAGTCATCTTAGCTAAATAGAAATTTGTTGTTGTTGTTGTTGAGATACGATCTCTCTTGGTAGTTCTGGCTGGGATAGAACTTGCTTTGTAGACCTAAGCTTGCCCTAAACTCAACAAGAACCACCTATCTCTGCCTTCCAAGTACTAGGATTAAAGGCATGTCCCACCATCCCAGCAATGTTTAAAGATTTTGGGGGAACTTCAGACTACACAACAACCAGTCGAAGAAGGAGGAGAAGGAGGAGAAGGAGGAAGAGGAGGAGGAGGAGGAGAAATAACAAAAAATAATCCATGTCAGAAATGTCAGAAGTGCTTTGCTGGCCCAGGAACCATAATCCAAGAGTCAGTGAGTGGAGTGATGCCAGGAAGAGTGTGGGATCCGAGATTAATTCTTTTTACTAATTTCATGGAGTGTTATCAGTGTTGCAAATCATATTTTAAAACACTTCTCTGATTCCTCTTTCGGGTGGAATATTGAGCCAAGCTCATTTTATCATATTAACCTGGGTATTGAACTAAATCCACTGAGATTATCAGAACCCTGCTCTCTCAGAGTCTTAAGAAATAAGATCTACTCTTTTGTGGGCTAAGCAGAACAGTGTGGGAGGTTCGTGACCCAGTTTCATTTATATTGATATGATAAAGAATTCTAACCATAAGCTACTTGGCAAGCGCTGTGTTTTGTGGGCTTACAATTCCAGGTTACAGTCTGTTGTTCAGGCAAGGTGGAATGCAAGCAACCATTGACACCACACCCACCATCAAGAGCAAAGAAACAAATGCACATCCTGTGTTTTCTCTGGTTTGGATCTCTCCTGTTCTATAGAATTCAGGACCGCTGGCCTGGAGAATGATGCCACCTCAGTGGGCTGGCTCTCTTGTATCAATCAAGACAATCTCTTGCAACACCAATAGTAAAAGCTCAAAGAAAGATATTGGGGTTCAAGCCGAAGATCAGAGAAGCAAAGCAGCCAAGCAACCAGGGAGATCTGACCTCTACTAGGGCTGAGGCTTTCCTGACCTCAACATGGCTGGAGACTAATTGCCCAAGACTGACTATTGAATGCCCTGCTCCTATTCATATACCTCTCTGGTGCTTGGATTAAAGGCATGGGCTCTGATTCTCTCTTAGACTGATTCACGCCCATGTAGCCCTGGGTTGCCTCAAACTCACAGAGATCCATCCACCTCTGTCTTCTGAGTCCTGGGATTAAAGGTGTGGCCACCATTGCCAGTCTCCTATGGCTGTGGCTAGTTTTGCATTCTGATCCCCAAGTAAGCTTTATTAGATCATAAACAATATATCACCACAATTTCCCTCTACTCACCCACAGATCAACCTGATCTAGATGATTTTGCAAAGGAGGCTTTTTTCCCCCCAGGTGAAGCTAGGTTTCAACAAGATAACAAATAAAATTTAGCCAGAACAGTGTCCATCCCACTGTTGGGATCCCAGGAGGCTGGCTTCTCTTTCAGACAGACAAGGAACTGTGATAAACAGACACGGAATGTTAGATGTCAGCCGTCACTGCTGTCATGAACTGACTGGAGTGCCCGTGCACATGCAGTTTCAGACCAGTTCCCGTTTTCTGTCTCCTCCTCTGGAAGTAAAGTCAAAGCATACACACAGTACAGGTTACACAATAATTATGAAAGCTTCAGTGAACAGCGAATCTTCATGTATGTACATAACCAATGGACCACCATCTTTACATAACCCACGGACCTCCTGGGGATAGTCTGTCTTTGGTGCAATGGACCCTCTACACCAGTTCCTCTAGTGACCACCGCAAGCCTCGGGCAGTATTTCCCACAGCCTGTGCTCTGTCTCAATCAGGTTGGGCGTGCCCATACTCACGTCATCTAGATGAGTGTGTACTCCTGCTTTTCCTGACTTCCTTCACTGAGCTTTTTGTTTTCTGTAACAAGAACTCCATTCTATTGCTGTATAGTGTTGTAGCGTGTGACTCTTCTGTTGGCGCTGTTACTGCTATAAACATTCTTGTGCATGCCATTAGGTGGACATAAGCACTCACTCATTTCTTTTGGCTAGATTCCTAGAGTTAGAAACACTATCATACTATGGGAAGATATCTAATTTTGATGGTGTTTCCCATCAAAATTTTGACCCTGATAAACCATATGTGGCAGGTCTGGTTATTTTTCTCCTCCCCCAGCTCTTGGAATTACCAGCTCTATGGGGTTTAGAGCTTATGGAGAAGGTCTTCAGGGTTCTTCCTGGGAATCTTGAAGACTCGAAGAAAGAGATTAGCAGACTGTTTCTTGCTATGCTACACATCTCCAAGAAGTAGCAGGAATGTGATGCATGGCTTAGGAAGCACGAGGCAGTCATTGGGCCCTACCTGCTAGGTCAGATGCCTCTGGGAAGATGCCTTGTGGTGGCCACTAGAGGAACTGTGATAAAGGATCCATTCCACCAAAGGCAGACATCCCCAGGAGGGATGTGAGGAATGGTGGGAAAGACTAGAATGGAGAAAAGAGATAAGAGAAGAAAATGAAGATAAAAAGTTGGTAAGAAGCCTCCATCTGTCAAAATGCTGTTGGGTGTGAGCTGCAACATGGCAGGAGGTTAGCATGCACGCTGCTCTCCATAGAAACAACCGCTGCTTGCCTTTTCCTTCGCTGTTCAAGGCAGAGTCTACTGTGAATAAATGAGAGGCAGGCTTTTGATGGCAGGTCTGGAAGCTGTAGGGGAACACAGAAGAAAGAAACAGCTCACATGGCAGAGATTCCAGCTAAGGGTGGTCTCCAAGACAATGGTGCTGAGCTGTGGCTGCTGCTCAGTTGACACGGTACCTGCCCGGCATGCATGAAGCCTGGGATCCAATCCCCACCATGGCGGTGCACACCGGTAACCCCAGCACCAAGGAAGTGCAAGGCAGGAGAATCAGAAGGTCAAGGAGATTCCTGGCTCCATCGTGAGAGCTACTTTCAGGGCACTGATGCCTGGGGACCTTCTTGGAGCAGTTTTCTTGGCTACAAATTGACGATTCCAATGTCTGAGCCATCCCATGGTTCCCAGTTGTTTTATATTGTGTTGTTTCCTTTATTTATTTTTTGCTTTGTTTGGGGGATTTGTTTGTTTGTTTTGAGATAGGGTTTCTCTGTGTATTCCTGGCTGTCCTGGAACTCACTCTGTTGACTAGGCTGGCCTTGAACTCAGAGATCTGGCTGCCCCTATTCTATTTTCATAAAACTATATCTTCTATATCTTTTTGTTTGCTTGCTTATTTGTTTTTATTTTCTTTATACTTGTTAATTACATATATGTGTGTGTTATAGATAGATAGATAGATAGATAGATAGATAGATAGAAGATAGATAGATCATATGTACCCCATTCTGCCCTTAACACCTCCCATATCCCCTTCAACATGCTCCCTCTCAACTTCATAGTGGGATACATAGATCCCATTAAGTCTAATTAGTGCTGCCCATACATATGTGGAAAATCTACCATTGGTCATTCCTCAGAATGAATTATTCTCCCTTTTCCAGTAATTATCAATGCTTCTACCTCCTCAGTAAGGGCTGGGGCCTACAGATCATTTCTGCCATCTGTAACAGAATGTTACCTGGTTTTATCTTGTGTGGGTAGCCACAGCTACAGTGAGTTCACAAATCAGATAGCTGTGCATTTCACAGCATTTCTTCCTTTCTCAGGCTCTTATTCTACCTCCTCTTCCAAGGCATCCCTTGTGGTGGTGGTGATGGTGGTGATGGTGGTGGTGGTGATGGTGGTGATGGTGGTGGTGGTGATGGTGATGGTGGTGATGGTGGTGATGGTGATGGTGATGATGGTGATGGTAGTGATGGTGATGGTAGTGATGATGGTGGTGATGGTGGTGATGGTGGTGATGATGGTGGTGGTGATGATGGTGATGGTAGTGATGATGGTGGTGATGGTGGTGATGGTGGTGATGGTGATAATGGTGATGGTGATGATGGTGATGGTAGTGATGGTGATGGTAGTGATGGTGATGGTGGTGGTGATGGTGTGATATAAATTTATCCAGTTTAGGGGTGAGCATAGGAAGTTCTTCTGCCTCTGAAAGACCTTCTCTGTCATCAGCCCATTTGTCGAGAATAAGCTGAACCCCACTCTACTCTTCTTTCACACATTCTGTCTTCCAGGAAGGCCTTCCACCCACTCTCCCACCTGAAAACCCATTTCCCTCCTTGACCACAGCCCCATGGTACAGTTCCTACCTTACTCCCCACTCCATCCTAGACACCTGCCCCAAAGCCTGGCACGTGGTAAACGCTGCATAGGTGACAGCCGAATGACAGGTTATAACTCCCTGAGCTTTTGAAGAAATGAATGTCGAGTCACCGTTTCAAACTCACATACTCCTCGTTCTTCATCATTTCTTTAAATTTGTTCAGAAGGGGTCAAGCCAGTGCTGAGCTCATGCCCCTGCCCCATGTCTCACCCCTGCGCTAACAAACACTTGGGCACAGTAAGGAAAGGGATGAGTGCAGTGGCGACTTGAACCTCCAGCCTGATGCTGCCCCAAGTCCACCATACCAAAGGGGGCCAGAGATGCCTGGGTGTGCAACCTTGTCACCCTGCAGTCAGTGATGGGAGGTAGAGGCAGACTCTGTCTCCTTCCTTGTGGATCCCACAAGGTCCAAACAACAAATCTCCCTGCAGCAGGCTCATTACAGGAGCCTCAGCATCTCTACTTCAAAATCAGAGGTAGGTCTATCCCCCCCCCCCATGGCTGGGCCAGGAGATTGATGGCTTTAATTTGATCTGAGTAATTCATAATGTAGCCCCAGTGTCCTTATCAGAGCTGTCACTTGGTAGGAACATAAAATCAAAGGCAGGCCTCAGAGACAAGCTGTGATTGCCAGCTTTCGGCTGTTCTCAGCACAAACTGCTAGACGCGGGGCTCAGAACTCATCTTCCTGCCTCAGATTAAAACAAAGGCATGATGGTTCTGGCTACCACTGGCTGAAAAGCCAACTGCCTGGCATCTGAGGCCCTCTGTCAGAGGATGGGACCGGCACCCTCCGTTCAATTGTCACTGTTCTCCATAGTTAGGGAGGGGACTGAACACCATAGCTCTGCTTTTAGGCCTTTGAAAATCACTCTCCATCCTTGTTCATTTAGCCTGAGTCCCTCTCCTCATTGCAGTCATGGCCAAACCCCTTGGTACCTGCTGTCCTCTGCAAATATTCACCTGCTAGCCCCTGCCTCCTGAAGTACACAATGAGCCAGCAGAAAGCAGAAGGCCACACTTACTTTGTCTCCTGAGCCCCTGTCTATTTGGCAATGTGAAACTGGAGTTGATATCTGGTCTCCCATTGAGAAGAGAGGAGTCTAGGCTCTGCTGCAGTAATGCAGGGGAGTAACACAGTAGACAACAATTACAGGAAAGGGCTCGCAATGAGAAGGGATTTTGCAGTTCTACTATAACTCAATCTTGAGTCTCTAGTAACTCTACAAAGAAGAACTGTAATTAACTAGAATCTGAGCCTGTAGAGCCCCAGCCACAGTGTGCGTGGGTGCGTGTGCATGTGTGTGTGTATTGGTGAGTATGTGCCCGTGTGTGTGTGTGTGAGTGTGTGTGTGTGTGTGTGTGTGTGTGCGTGTGTGTGTGTGTGTGTGTGTGTTTAGGCACTGACCTAACCATCAGCAGTATCTTTGAAACTGGAACACGAAGGCTGTGGTCAGAGGCATTCTTTCATCATTGCCTTTGAAACAACCGTGCTGGACTTCAGAAAATGCCTCAGGTTAATTTGACTTTTTCCATCTCAAACCCTTTCCAGTAGATTTCTCTCTCAACATTGACTTCTTCTCTGGCTTCCATGCATGCATACATGCCAGTAACAGAGCTCGGGGAAGAACTTGATCAAGTGGCTGCTTTGATCTGCCCCCTCCCAGGCCAACCTGCCTCCATCTTGTTGCCCTGAGACTCTCAATACCCATCACATCTTCCAGGCCCTGCACACCCCTGCTTCAGCAGCACGGAGCTCAACCAGCCTGCTTTACACACAGCTATCTTCTATCATGAATACAGAGAGAAGGGTTGTGGGACATATATTTCATATAAGCAAAACTGAATAGGAATCTGCATTCTAGCTCAGGCTTGGAGACCAGAAAAGGCTGAAACGTAGTATTGCAATCAGTGTTTCCAGCATCGGGGAAAAGGCCCATGCTCTCCCTGCAGCTGGCCCTGCAATGGGGGAGAGATCCAGGCTCACCCTGATGCTAATCAAGTTCTCAAGTGCTCCAGGGAGTCACTTTGCTGCCATCACATCAGGAATGCTACTGTTTCCTCTGCTGCTCACAATGCAACACTGTCATTTATTTATCTTCCAGATCCTGATACCTTTGCAAACAAAGAGAAACAGGATATGCAACTACACATCATTCCATAATTTTTTGAAAGAAAAAAATATAATAAGGGCAAAGGGATAAAGAGATGAAGGAAGGGAGGGAGGAATGGAAGAAGAAAGGAAGGAAGATTAAACTAAGCAAGGAATTGTACTTTATAGATGCAGCCGTTTTTACCACCTCATACACTCCCCTCCACTCTGACTTGACAACCCCCACCACAGTGCAGAAGTGGGGTCTATGTCCCCCATTTCCTCCATACACAGGCTTGTGGTTCCTGTGCAATTCACAGAGAGTGAGCATGAGCAAAGACCTTGGACCAGCACAATGAAATATCCACAGATAGAGGCCTGGAGAGCAGCCAGGCCGATGGGAGCCTGGATTAGTAAGTGTTCTTATTGCTGTGATCAAATATCCAGTAAGAAGGAAGTTAGTGGAGGAAGCACCTGTTTTTGCTTGCAGTCTAAACCTGCGCATCACACCGTCACAGTGGCAAAGGCATGCAGAAAGAACAGGTCTGGGCTGCGGCAACAGGAATGCATGGGTGGGGCTTGCCACCGCCTTCCATCTCAGTGCAGCCAGAACCAGACATGGGACCCACAGAGCGGCCCATTATAAACCTCAAGGATCACCCCTCCACCCCCTGTAACCCACTTCCTCCAGCCAGGCCCCGCCTCCTGGAGTTCCCGTGGCAACCCTGAATACCAAGCACCAGCTGCTGAGGGCCACATGTCCACACCTGTGAGTTGGAGATGAGGGAAGTTGACATCTGAACCATGAATGCCCAGCCTTTTGACATGTAACACAACACTGTCATCTACAAACTTCACACTCAACTGTACAACCAAGTTGCCAACAGAATGTCATAATGTGGTTGAGTTGAGGTCTTTCTGTTGAACTTCACTCAGAGCTATCTAGGGACCATTTGGCCCCTGGGCCCAGGGTGGACAAGCCTATGCCACAGGGAAAGCCAGATATCAATGCTCCAGTAACTGCCATGTCTTCTTCCATATCACCACAGGTCACACAGGTGAGTCTCTAGACCCACCCTCTCCTAGTCTCCATCAGCAGACTTCTCCCCAGCTTCACCATCTGCATAGTCAGGACCGCTAGTACTGTAAGTGAGCACATACTGGAACTGTTCTACATAAAGGCCTTTTTATTAAAGAAGCAGAAATGTCACCACTGGCACAATGTATTGTCTTAGTTAACTGTTCATAGTTAGTAGCTCTGCAAAGCTCACATCCTACGACAGAGCTCATTTCCTCTCTTGCAACTTGCTTGAGATGAACTTCGTCAAATGCAGCTCCATCTGGGAAACATGAGCCTTGTTTTCCTGCCAAGTGACTCATGGAGACTATTGCATTTGGCCCTCCCAGCCCCGCTGGATTCTCTAAAATGCTTTCAGGTTCACCACGGTTGTCTCTTGGGTAGCTTCACTTTGGATGTGGTATGGGACACAGACAGCAGACACACGTCTGTGATCATAGGAAGCTCCGTCAGATGGCACTTGGCATGTACTTACAGAGAGGACAAAATGATTGCCTACATTCAGAGACTGTCAACCAGTTCCAGATGCATCCTGATGATGCATCTGAAAATTATCCACATGGGCCCACGGCCTTGAAGAGAGTTGTTTATGGAGGGCAGGGTAGCGGTTCCAGAATCACCGTTTGATTAGTCTGAGACTGGCCAATCACAGGAAGGCTATTCTTTCCATCATGCACCTGGGAGGAAAACATGCATGGAGGACATGGGACATGCCAGTGTGGAGCCAGTTTACATACCTGATCTTGTCTACTGATGATCACCCAGGAGACACACACGACTGTCACCTTCAAAGAATTGCATGAAACACAATGCAGTTGAGAATCACACTGCTCTCTACTCCTGTAGGAGGTAATCAGATATGGCTGCAAGATGGGACCAAGAGGCTTAAGAAACAAAGTGCGTATGCCTGAGAGTCCTTGAGTCCAGAGCACTGCCCTCCTTCCAGGCCAGGGCCACCACAGTTTAGAGGCAGAAGACAAGTGGAGGGCAGCGCCCTCAGGCCAAACCTTCACTGGGATTTTAGTAGGAAAGGCGAGAGAAGGCAGGACAAACACAGCTCAGGACTGGCTTTATTTCCAGGACTCCAATTGATGCCTAGTTGACTGGTGCCAGGATGTATTTGTCAGGAAGGCTATCTCTGGTTTACATCCCAAAAGCTTGTTCTTGGCTGAGCAGTAAGGACTCACTAGTCCCAAGAGAAAGATTTGTTTTTCTGATGTCCTCATACCATATGAAAATAAATATGTGTGTAGAAACGCATACACAGGTACCACATGAGCAAGATCAAGCAATGGGCACTTAGCAAACCCACACCACCGGAGCCACGGCTATGTTCGAAATCTGTAGAAGTTGAGGTGACACCAATGTGGCACAAGGCTGGAGACAAGCGAGGGTGAAATGAGGAGGGGATTGCTGTGAACGACTAACGCTTCCGTTCCCTTCTGTCCTATTTTAGATCCCTCTGTGCAGAACAGGGGCCCACCATTAGGGTGAGAGTTTCCCTTTGCGTGTGTCTTTAGGAAGCTGCAGGAAGAGCAGCAGGGCAGGAAGGACGGCCACTGTTGGGCTGTCCCTGAGAGTCTGTGTGGCCGCCTCTGGGAACAACAGGGCATGACCTGTTCAGGACACCTTGCTTAGCTGCTCACTTGTGGCAATGCAGTCTGTCTGGAACATTCTCTTAGCAGCCATTGGCTCTCACAGTCTGTGGACTATCTTGATATGTTCGGGTCGCTCCTGCCTGTAGTCTGCACTGAATAACTGCACAGACTTTTGTGGCTCTGGGAAGACCCTTCAGGTAAGGTAGATCTGTAGGTGTTCACAGCAGCTACAGTCAATTCTGAGGTCAATTGAGGGGAGGGTGGCACAGCCAAGCACCAGAGATGCCTGTGGGATTGTCCAGGTCAATCCCCTTTGGCTGCATTTGATTGATCTTTGATTGATTGGTACCCAGGCATTCATGAGCCTTACCCTTTCCTAGGAAAGCTTACACTGTAAAAGAAGCAGAGCTTAGTCACTTTTCAAACAGGACTCTCTTCCATGTTCATCATACAAACAGACCCCACATTCAAAAATAACCCACTGCTGAGTCCATTCTTGGCCGCAAATCTCACCAGTTTCTTCGGGATCGGCTGTGTCCTGGAAACGTCCAAGCATTTTCCTCTTAAGCTGTAGCTGGCAGAATTTCCTTACTTTAGCCTCATTTCAACCTCCAGAAAGCATCGTATGCATTTCCTCTGGGCCCCAAAACATTAGTCAAAGGGGAATGAACATGATGAAGAGAGGAGGAAACTCACGAAACAATAGCATCTGGATGGGCTGTTCCAGAGCCGGCAGCCCACCCTGCCATTTCTGATTTGTGCATATTTGCTCAAAGCCCTTTAATTCTACCCCAAGTTCCAAGGTTTGCTTTCTCAGAAGGAAAAGGGGAAAAGGGAATACGAGAAAACACACTTTATAAAAGTCTAAGGTTTTCAACTAAAGTTTGGTACCTTCACGTTAGCAAGATCCAGGAGTAAGTTTCTGTCGAGAAATAACTTTTAATAAAAAGAACAAAGGAAGGCTCTAAGCAGGACAGGAACACTGATTACTATGTTATAATCAATTTGAAAAAGTCCCTTTACGGGAGGTGTTGTGTGGAAGGCTGTTAGTGACCACTGACATGTAAACATGTATGATATACGGTGGTCCTCAAGACGCTTATTATGACAATGGGCACATCGTGCTTGAAAACTCTTCATCTTCAGTATATTTCTCTAAACCATTTCATACCAGTTAGCCAGGCTGAATCCACAAGAGGTTTGTGCTAAGGAAACAAACTTGTAGAACAGCTTGCTTTATCACAATCAAGGGATACTGACTTGTATTATAGACCATTGGACACGAACAGGTGACAAGCAACAAGGGTCATCTGCGAGGCCAGACCTCAGCCCTCACACATCTCATTACATCATGATAGGAGCATGCTAGGCTGGCACACTCCTGCATGTAAATGCTGCACCAAGTGTGATCCCTGTATATATGACCTTTGAAAACCTATAATTAGACCTGGACACTTCCAACCACAACTGTCAGATGACCTTGTGCTACAGGACAAAAGGAAGAAAGATGCCATCTTTTTTCTGGGAGAGACATTGAAGTCTTTAGCCAGTGAGTACTGCTTGCATAACAATTTGATAGCTCTAGGTTTAAAAAAGAAGCATTCCTTTTCCCATCGTGCCTTGATTGGATGCACCCCCTGTGAGTTCCTCTAGCCACCAAACTTTGTGTAGCAAAAGAGCTGCTTGTGAAATGGCTCTGAATCTGTGTGTTTATGACCGTTTCTATGAGCTGGTCCATGGCTGATCTGTGATCTGTGTGTTTATGAATTTCTGTGAGTTGGTCCACAGCTGATCTGTGAATCTGTGTGTTTACAACAGTTTCTATTAGTTGGTCCACAGCTGATCTGTGATCTGTGTATTTGACAGTTTCTATGAGCTGGTCCACAGCTGGTCTGTGATCTGTGTGTTTATGACAGCCTGGTCCACAGCTGAGGTTTCAGTCTAGATACTTTAATAAGCTTCAGCTGCACAGTGTAGCAAATGCAATAAGATAAGAAAAAGAAAAACAGGATGAGAGTCAGGGATGAAGATATCATCATTGCTTGAAAATGGAATGACAGAAACTAGGAGGGCTTGAGGGTTATAGAACTTGTAAGCAGTTTCAACAAACACTCAAAACCCAGTAATATTGCCTGCAAAATAAAGCCAACCCATCATACATATGAAAATTCCTCCTCCCTCCCTCCCTCTCCCTCCCTTCCTCCCTCCCTCCTATACCCCCTAACCACCCTCCCATCCCATCCCATCCCTCCCCCACTCCATAGATTGACTACAATAGAAATGATATTCTGAAAATAAATACTTCTTAGGCTTTAAGATCACAAAAATTTAACCAAATAACACAAAATAAAATTTAATAAAAGTACCAAGAATTCTAGTGCAAGGGTTTGTTTTAGGGAAGGGAAAATACATGTAACAACTCATGCTTTATGGCAGTCATTGAAACACTGAAAAATTAAAAACCTAAATCTCCATTAGTACAGGATTAATTAAATAAGCCATGGAACAATGTTACTAAGAAATTCTATTATGTAGCAGGTAAGAAGATTGAGTGTAAACATGGAAAGATGGATAACACATATTACCAAGGAAGACAAGCAATCTGCAAGACAACAAATTCAGAACCATCTCATTTACTCAACAGCACCCATATCACAAGGGTCATTTTTCATTGTACATCTGTGTGGGGGAGGGTGTGGGGGGAAGGGAGTAGGTGTGGGGGGTATTGTATAGGGGTGTGGGGGGAGTGTGGGTGTGTGGGTGTGTGGTGTGGTGTGGGTGTGTGTGTGTGTGTGTGTGTGTGTGCATCCAAATGAGTATGAGCATGTGGAAAGATACACAGTAAATAGAAATTTTCGGGGACCTTCTAAGACAGAAATGTCTCTTATCTGTTTGCTTAAATATATGCTATATAGATGTGTAGATATGTACATATACACAGATCGTATGCATGCATTGCTTGACTGAAGTATCATGATATAAAAGGTAGGAGATGAAACATGGTGCCCGTGAGATTCTCACATATCCTTTTTGAGTTCAGTCAGTGCCCCAACCTAAGATGACAACAGGGAGTGAAGGACATACAGCTCCTTAGAGCGTGTGTCTGCACCTAGCAGAAGCTTTTCCTGGGTCACAGTATCCCTTTTGCATCCCCACCTCTAGGGCTCATCTGCTTTTTCCCTGCTTTGCAGAATTTTCTCTCAGTTTTTATCAACCAGAAGACATACCCTGAGCACTGCTACATACAGAATATTGCTCTGAGGCCTTTGTGATCCAGATGCCATCTACTGTTGCCGTTACAATCCTCAGACAGAGAACAGAGCCCAGAAAACCCAAGGAAGTATTAGCCCAAAGCCAAGATCAGGGCTCCAGAGAGGTGATGGGCAGAGGACACTCAGTGCTCTGACGTCATGAAGGACTTTCTCACTGACCTCACCTGAGCTCCTGTGCCAGTTAGAAAATCCCCTAAACTTAGCTTCCGCCCTTTAAAAAGTGGCTGCAATATTTTCATGCTTTCCATCTGAATTATTTCACCTGGCCTTTACATGCTTGCTTTATCTTGGCTTTTGACGCATTGAGGTCTACTCTGGTATTGACAATGACTGGATTTCTCATCCTCTACCTCCACAGCCTGAGTGTGGAGATTTCAGACATGTGCCCACACACAGTTTACAGAGTCCTGGGGCTCGAACCCGCCCACTGAGCTACAACCTCATCTCCCTTGTGTGCAGTAACTGCATTTATATCATAGACAAAGCATTGGAAGCAAGCACAGTTCAGTTGCCTGCCCGATGCCACAGCTTTAGTGAGTATGAGCCAACAACTTGCTTATGCAAACAAGGCTAGAGGAAGGTTCTGTATCTGTAGGAGAACTGAGAATGAAGTGGCCCAGGAGGAGCCTGTGTTTCAAAGAGAAACCAATCCCAGGGGAAGAAAAGGAACTGCAGCTGTCCCTGAAAGGACCAGCTAAGCTGATGACTTGTGTGCTCAGTTACTAAAGTGGCCCAGCTACCATAGCAACAAGTACAGGGAGTGTGTGCATCCCTCCCAAGACGGAATATGGCGTGGCTCTATTACAGGGCGCACTTGGAGCATCACATGAACAATGACAGGCACGTTTCTGTCTCTCTGAGAAAGGGTGTTTCTATCTTCCCTTATTATAAGGACGCAGCTTGCATTTATTCTTCGCAGGTTTGGGAGAGGGGTGGAGAAGGGGTGTTGGGTGGGGAGCGGGTGAAGCCAAAGTTGGCAGATTCTGGGAAACTGGACTAAAGCCTCTTCTGACAATGTCAGAATCATAGTGGCTGCTTTCTGCCCACCCCACCCCCTTCTGGGGCTGCAATCACCAATCAAAACCCATTCCCTACTCAAGTGGCTGCTGCAGGGTAGCTTCAGCAGGAAAGCCCTGAGTCCTGGAGAAGAGGGTGGTGCCTGTGGGGGGGGGGTCGCGGGGAAAGGGGACCTGTGTAAAGATGAAGTCCCCCAGAATTCCATCTTGCAGCACCATCTTCGAGGGCAGTTAGGGGAAAAATGTAGCTTTGTTCTAACCCAGGGGTGCCCTGCATCTGAGCATCTCACACAGTGGCTTGGTAGCTTTGTTCTAACCCAGGGGTGCCCTGCATCTGAGCATCTCACATGGGGGCTGGCACATGAGTGGAAAACAAAATGAAGACTTTCAGTTTAGGGACAGAGTAAACCAGAAATGGACACAGAGCGAGGACAGGAACAGTATTAACTGTTGTGGAAAGGGTCAGGCCTGGGGGCAGCCAGTGGAACATGACTCAGGTGAAGCTCTTGGATGGGACCACGCTACCAGCATGTCACATGGGTCTTCTGGGGAGACTGACTTTTGACGAGGATCAAAATTTTGTTAAACTGAGGAAGCTGACCTTCAGCGGCCAGGTTACCTCTGCCAATCAGTACCTACTTCCACGAAGGAAAAGAAAAATATAAAAAGCCAAATAAAACAAAACAAACAAAAAACTAGGAAATGATCTTGTCAACAGCATGCCAAAGACAACCTGGGTAAATCTGCTGGGGAATGGAGCCAGTGTGGACAGTAATTGGGCCAAAAGACACATTCCTGACACCATGCTTTGAGTACCTAGACCCAGTCATGAGTGGACCCCACTCTCTCGGCTTCTAATTACACCAACCAGAGCGTCCCCTCCATGTGGTTAAGCCACTCTTTAACCCAGTCACGCCATCCCTTGTCCCTCATTCCACGGTACAGATCAATGGCATCCCACTGACCCTCCGTGTGTGATAAGTGGATATGTTCACACTTAGACACCCTTACAGAAGCATCAGCAAGCCAATGGGAGGCAGCAGAGGGGCAGACACTTAAGTGGCTCATGAATCCTCAAAGCAGAGCTTGGATGTCAGAATCTTTAAGATCCAATTGCTTTAAGGTCATCGAGGTCTCAAAGAACGAGCTGACTGAGTTAGGAAGATAAGCAAGGCTTCTGCCATCAGAGCGATGGGAACAATTATGAAACAAGAACAATCCACTTAAGAAAGTGTTTATGCAGCAGGGCAGTGGTGGTGCATGCCTTTAGTCCCAGTACTCAGGAGGCAGAGGCAGGTGGATCTTTGTGAGTTCAAGGCCAGCCTGGTCTACAGAGCGAGTTCCAGAAAAGGGATACAAAGAGAAGCCCTGTCTCAAAACACATGTTACCTCTCCTTTGATGCCACCAGAAAAGTTAAGTATGGTCTTTGAAATTTCTAAAATGGCCTAATTTTCTGGAAAAGTCGTTGGAGGGTGGAGGTGATATTTATTGGGGTAGAATCGGCCAAAGAAGAGACATACACTTCAGCATGTGATATTTGGGGTGGGTTCCTGGGGCTGTGTGGCTTGCAGCCTGAAGACAGCTTTCAACAGACTAGAAGCATGCCAAGAAATGACACCAAGCTGAGGTCAGGTTCATGTTGATGACTCCAATGTCCCTTCTCGGGGGACAGCTCAGAGAAAGGGGAAAGGTTGCTTCCCCGCTTTCATGTTTGCCAGATGGAATATAAAAATAGACAAGACTCCCCTGCTAAGGTGAAATGTCACTTCACACATTATGGAGCACAGAATGAAGTTCCACAAAAGCTGGGCGTCCTTTTATCTTTTGTTAATAAGGTAATGGAAAACACAAATTTGGAGGGAGCAAGCGGTTTCACGTCTTAATACAAGCACATCCTTACTAGTAAGTTGTCTCAATGGACAACTGGTAAACCCTCACAGACCAGATACCAGGTAGAGCCTCCAAGTTGTGAAGATATAGTCCTCTAGAAATATAGATCCTGGGGAACATACTAAGAAGCATCCCAAAAATTCTACAGTAGCACATATTTGAATAAAGTAATCCTAGCAGCTTAGAGTGAAAACTCAAACCATTCTAGACAGTGCATCAACTTGAATGGCATCTCTCTCAAAGTGAAGACATAAGAAAGAATACCCACAATTACCCCTTCTATTTCTCCTTGTTCCACAGAGTTTGGCTCAAATTATAGCAAACCAAGGGTAAGACACTGAAAGAGGAATACAGAACAATTGTCAACCACTGTCAACATGATAATCCCCTAAGCAAACGTAATAGGAAGATGAACATGTTTTTAACTAATGATAAACTCAGAGTCTGGGGAGATGGTTCAGTGGGTAAAGTGATTGGCATTTAGCGTGGGGACCTGAGTTTAAATGTTCAGAAGCCATGTAAGCCATACATATGCATCACTGCTACTCTGAGACTGGAGGCAGACACAAAGTCACCCACAAAGCTGGGGTGGGTTGGAGGAAAACGACTGATGTGTACAAAGGTAAATAACAAAAGATTCAGCCTCAAACAAAAGCAGTGCATTGTTTAACCTCTACAAGTGCACTGTGGTGTCATGGGACCACAGACCCCGCACACACACACAGAGAGAGAGAGAGAGAGAGAGAGAGAGAGAGAGAGAGAGAGAGAGAGAGAGATGTAAATACACAAAGCTAATGACATATTTCTTTTTACACTAACAGTAACAAGATTCAGACATAAAGGAAGCCAGTTCACAGTGTAAGAAAATGCCAATTGCTTCTTTACCTGCCTCTGGACAATTGGATCTAATATTAATAATCCCTCTGGTCCTGGGGGGGGCAACTGTAAAATAATATTAGAAATACTGATATCACATGTGCATGAGTTTTCAGTTATACATATACGGCACCTAGCATAAAGTGTGAGTTTCTTAAGTATTCAATAAAACTGAGTCTCAGGGTTGAGGCTGCTATCTCTATGGCTCCTTTTCTATAAATGCATGCATTTAATCATGAGGAAAACACCACTCGACTATGAGTGCCCAAAGCTGCAACCCCAGTTGCTACGTAGAAAGAAGAATAAGAAAGCCATCTGTGGCCCGGTCTAGTGGCTGAAGTGAGCAAAGAGTGAGGACCCTCACCCACATTGTATGCTTTTCTGACAGCCACACAGCTTCTCTTGCAGAGACCTCCTCTCTTGTCAACAAGGAAGACAGCTCTCTGTAAGGAGTAGGTTTTTCCTCCCGCCCCTGGTCTGGTCCCGCCGCGCGAGCCCCAATTAACACACAGAGACCTTGTATTAGATATAATTCTGTTGGCCAGTTATTTGTTTCTTATTGGCTAGCTCTACCTTAATTATTAACCCATTTCTGTTGATCTATGTATTTCCACGTGGTCTCCTTACCGGGGAGTGGGGCTGGCATCTGGTCTACCCAGTCTCTCCATGCTGACTCCTCCTTACTACTTCCTCTCTCCTCCTTGTCTCCTAGTCCTGCCTCTCTTCCTTTCCTATTGGCCAACAATGCTTTATTCATTAACCAGTATGAGAAACATATATACAGAATGACATCTCCCATCAGCTCTCTTCTTCTTTTCTTGGTCTCTTGTATTTCAAGTCTCTACATGACACTGAGAATAGGGAATTTTCAGCATCTGTGAAATGTTTGGGGCAGAAAACAATTACTTTAAAATTTAAAAGAAAACTGCAAAATTGAGCTTAACTACTATTTAATTAAATGTCTACAAAATCTAACATCATGTCAGTTCTTTGACAAGTAGAATTAATTTCATGAAAATATACCCTACTTAGAAGCATTGGGGTGTACTTTTCTGTGATGTGTGTTTCTGAACACATGCGCACTGAAGACTTCTTGAAATGTTTGCAGAGAAATTGAAATCACCAATAAATTGCCTTGCACTTAGCCAGAATCGTTTTTAAAGAAAGGATGATAAAAATTCTTTTTCAAAAATTCTCAAGAGAATGAGATATTTAAGCATGTTTTTAAACTATGCTTTAGATTCAGTCTTGCTATATTGTCCACTGGCCTCAGACATCTGTCTTCTGGGGTGATGGAGGAGGGGGCTGGGAAGAGCTAGGTTAGCAAAGTACCTGCCACGCAAGCAGAGGACCTGAGTTTGGTTCTCAGAACCCATGTGACAAAGCCAGGTGTATGTATATCTGTGCATGCTGGTACATGCCTTTAATCCCAGTACTTGGGACTGAAAAGCAGGAAAATCTATGCGTTCAAGGCTAGGATGATCTACGTAGAATGCACCATCAGCCAAAGCCACATAGCAAGACCTTGTCTCAAAAGAAAACAACCCCCCCAAAAAATAAAAAACATGTGTGGTAGTTCAAATTTAATTCCAGGACTGGGGTATAACAAGAACAATAAAGACCCAGAGACTGATCTTGGGGTTCAAGCTGAAATCAGAGAAGCAAAGCAGCCAAGCCAGTAGCTCTTACTTCTACCTCAGACCAAACTGGATGGTCCTGTCTGCATGAATCCTCAGAGTGCAATGCAGACCACACTGCTCTCCACCAAGCCTCAGACTGTACTCCTGGGCTGCTATGATCTCCCCGATGTGGCTAGAGACTAATTCTCTAAGACTGAGTTTGCCCCTTCCTTATGTACATCTCTCCATCCAGACACATCACTCCTGTCTCCATCTCCCCAGTGCTGGGATTAAAGGCATGTCATTCCAAGTGCTGGGGTCACCTTTGTGTGAGCTGTTTCTCTTTTAGACTGGATCAATTCCCTGAGCTCAGTGTGGCCTTGAGTTCACAGAGATCCATCCGCTCTTTCTCCCAAATCCTGAGATTAAAGGTATGGCCACCACTGCCTGGCCTCTATGGCTGAGGGTAGCTTTGCATTTTGATCTCCAGTTGCTTTCATTCGATCATAAACAATACAGTGTGGAGGTTAAGACGAGAGACCTTGCCTCAAAAACAAAACACGACAACAACAATGTAGATGCCTCCAACACCCAGTGTTGTGTTTGAGCTTCCACATGTCTGCACAGTTCCATAGATACACATATAACCCTCACATATAAACAAGAGAGATAAGAGGGAGAGAAAGACAGGCAGGCAGAGAGAGAAAGACAGAGAGCCTGGCAGCTTTCCTGTTTCAGCCTCCCAGTCCTGAGACTTGCAAAAATGCATCATCACCCCGACCAGACATTCTTAACAGTCCCATATAGCACAGACAGAACGTTAAGAAGAGTTATCCAGGAGCGGGGCAAGCGTCCAGACCACAGACCACACTTGCTAAACTGGAAGGTGTGTTGAAAATCACCATGGACAGGAGGTCCAAGACATAAAACAGAAAAAATTATAGCAGCAAACGTAATCTTCCTCTCAAGGAAGCCTTATGTCATGCGCTGCATCATTTCTGTGGCTTGTGCTACTTTATTTGCTTCCCCTGTGTCTCTCCTGTCTTCTCCAGAAGACAGTACATCCCTGGGTCATGGTCCCTCACGGTCCATCACGACTGCCTCATTGCGTCTCACATTTTTAGACACGGAGTCCTCAGTTAATATCTGCTTTTCAAACTGAACACTACAAGAGGCAACCTCTCTCATACATATTTTTAAAGAGAACAGTTCTTCCAAGTTTGTCCTTGGCAGCACAAGAACATACCAGAACCTTTGAATGGTGAAGCGTTACTGGGAAGTTACATTTGCACAAACATCCGTTGTTTCTTTGTTCTTTGCTTGGAATATGCTTCTCCCTGGGATAGGAGCCTGTAACAAATAAATGCTAAAGTACCTTATTTTCTTGCCCAAATGCAGTACTTAACTCTGGTTGATTTCCTAGGTAAAATTACTTACAGGAAGAAAAACTGCCTAAGTGTCTTTGATTATTATGGAATATTTAAACCTCACCAAGCTATGTCAACCTTGTTATATTTATACACACACACACAAAAGACAAAATATATCTCAAAAGACATTGCACTTAAGTATGATGCTCTACAGTTTACTTCTGCTAAGGGAAATGAGAATTATTACTACCTGTGTGGCTTCCTACCTAAGAATTAGCATGGCTCTATGGGTTTCATAACTGTGGTGCTAGTAGCTGTGATTTTTGTAAAGGAAGGGAAATCCACCCTCATATAGGCAGTTTGCTCTGCTTTATGAACGCGCCCACACCTGTGAAAAAAGGAAACTCGACTACATCAGTTATAAATCCCTAAGCTTTTTGTTTCCTGTGCTCCCATGGAGAAGAGGTGTGTGCTCACAGGCTGAAGTCATGATGCCCCAACCATGGTTACCAGTCTAATGACAGTGATTTTATATGACTTTTTTCCTTTCTCTTCTTTCTGTTTCTTACCCATAAAACAAGAAGTCAAGAGTAGCCTTAGACTTCAGGGAGAGATCAGTAAAGAACCAATCGTTTTAGGTAGAGCTACATTCACTCCCTCCTGCCATGGACCTCGCACCAAATAGCACACCCCCAACAAGAATGGGAATTGTTACAAAGGATGTGGAATTGGGCACTAGGTTACTGGGGGGTCTTAAAGAACCTGAGTGAAAAGAGTTTCTCCTACTGATTAAGTTTCTCCTCCAGGTCTTGAACTTGCAGTGATGTCTGTAACCTCCTAAGCTTGACAGACTTTAGAACTTTAGTGGCCTTCAGTCTTTTCTCTACCATGGAGGCTTCTCATGCTCTGCTACTCATGCATGTTTTCAAAACCCATGCTTAGAAAAGAAGCAGCACTGGTTATTGCCTACATCAGTCACTTTTGAGTCAGTGTGACCAAATGCTAGACAGAACCATCTTAAGGCAAGAAAGATTGACTTGGCTTCCTGGTTTCAGTGCTACATTCTATCGTGTGGAGAAAGATGGTGGTGTTTGTGGTGGTGCGACCATGTGACAGAGCCTCTTACCTCTTTGGTAACATGGAGCAGAAGGCTATGCCATAACCAATTCCAGAATATGACCTCTAAAAGTCCTCCCCTAGTAACCTGACATCTCAACTCTATGTCCCAGAGGTTCTACACCCCGCCCCCCAAAAGCAGCACCATCAGTGAGTAAGCAAATGTCCATGCATATAAGCTTAGGAGGGACATTTCAGGGTCACGCCATAGCAATGTTAAGTTAATTAGTTAAGTTTTTATAGACACAGGTAAACACCAAGCTGCATGAGCAACATGAGAAGCCAGGGGTGTGCTATTATACCAAGGGTGGATTTAACTTCATCTATAAACAGTGTTAGTACATACTACATTAGAGCAGCTAAAAGAGGCTACTGACATAGTCTTAAAATGTAGAAAAGACCTAAGGAATCCTAAATTTGGAATTAGTGCCCCTAGAATCCAAACACAACTATCCTTGGGGGAATGTTCCCATGGTACATATGTGTGCATGGTACCACATTGCCACGGTGCGCCTCATAGGCAAATTCCAAATGCCCTGTGTATAAATTACTTTTCTGTTGCTGTGATAAAGGACTATGACCAAGGCAATGTATAGAGTGAAAGGTTTATTTGGGCTTGTGGTTTCAGAGGAACAAGAGTCCATCGCGGCAGAAAGGGGGTAGGCATGGTAGAACAGAAGCTGAGAGCTCACAGCTTGAACCACGAACAGAGAAAGTAAGCTAGGAATGGTATCAGGGTTTGAAACTTCGAATCCCACTCTCGGTGACATTCTTCCTTTAGCAAGGCCACACTTCCTAAACACACTGGAGCAGTGCTACCAACTGGGAGCCAAGCACTCACGCATCTAAACGCCTACGAGGGACATTCTCACTCAAACTGTAACCGGTGAAATGTTTCAGGATGTTATTCTAGCTTAAGCAGGTCTGAAATTTCTATTGAAGTAACGCATGAAGTAGGTATTGAGTCCTTCAGCCGCCTATGCATGTACCAAAGCTTTATAGAATGTTTACCACGTGCAAAGCACTGCCTAGGCTGTCAGATCTGCAACACTGGGAACCCTCCAGGACTTTACACCGCGGTCTGGACACACAGATTACAAAGCAGGAGTATAAAGGAAATCAACAGAATGATGATCCACGGTGGAGAGCGGATGCCATTCACATCACATATTCAAGGAAGTTTGCACCAAAGCTGTACGTCTTAACCCAAGATGCCAAGGCATTTAAAAATCTGTTTAGAGAGGGTGTGAGACTCAGAACGATTCTGTAAAGAGCCCACTATCACGCAACTACAGTCCCAAATCAGTCTGCTTTACTCTAGACCCCATGACCTCCTACAGGGACACAGCAGATAGTAAACTCTGCTGTGTATAAGAGATTCTTATGAAACAGCCTTGCTCTGCTGTCTGGAGAGGAAAAGAGAAAAAAAAAATTCATAGTCCTCTCAGTATTTGGCAAGAGAAACTTATTTAGTTTTTCTTTCTTCATTTTCTCTCTCCTTAATAATTTTTCACCCCTAGCCCCACAAAGGTTTCCCCTTAGACATAGTAATAAATGAAATCCTGCATTCATCTGCACTTTTTATAGGCTTTCCAGGGCCTGTTTTCAAGACATGAATATTATATATATTCAAATGTCTTTATTAAAATTCGGATCATACTATCCCTACCCCCATCTCCAAAAAGAAGTGGTAACTCATTAAAGCATGAAGCACACCCACAACACACATGTACCACAAAGCACACTCACACACACACACACACATACTCACAACACACTCACACACACACTCACACACACACATACACACTCTCACACTCACACACACATACTCACACACACTCACACACACATACTCTCTCATACACACACACACACACACACACACACACACACACACACACGTCCTTGCCAGCTGGCTGAGCGATTAGCCCAGTGGACACCTGATTACAAATGGCATTCAGAAAGGTCTTCTCTTCCACTTGGCTGTGCTCTCTCCCTGAGTGATAAAGTGAGAGACAAGGTTCTCACTTGGGATGCATGAAATCTAATTGTTCTTAATAATAAAAACCCAGAGACTGATATTGGGGTTAACAGTGAAGATCAGAGAAGCAGAGTGACCAACCACTGGCGTGTTCTCGTCTCTACCAATGCTCATTCAGACAGGGCGATCCTGTCCTCAGACTGCACTTTCAGACTGCTTCGGACTAACTGTTGCTCAGACTGCCTCTGTCTCCCAGGCGCTGGGATTAAAGGTGTGTGCCACCACTGCCTGGGCTCTATGGGTAATCAGTGTGGCTAGCTTTGCATTCTGATCTTCAAGCAAGCTATATTTAATAGATCATAAACAAAATATCACCACAGTTTTATTACTGACACTGAAGCACACAGCCATCCTTAAGCTCCTCAGGAAAGTAGTCTTCCAGTGAATGAAGGCCATTTTATAAGAAAGGGGAGAAACTAAGGCATTTACCCTGAGAGCTAATATGGCCTTGAGTTTAGAGTGAGCGAGATAGGTGTAAAGCTCCAGCTAGAGGGAAGATCGCCAACAACAACCAAAAAAGCTGTTAAAGACGGGAGACCATCAGCAACACGTGACTGGGACCCGTGCTTCTCTTTAAAATCAGGAGAGCTGTTAGTCCATAGGAACCCATGCCACGAAAGGCTGGCAGTGCCAGGGAGAAAGTAGATCCATCCCTGGTGGCTTGAAATGAATGTCCCTTACTGTACGCCACTGTCAACAAGGCAAAGTGTCCTTGGGAGGTGGGAAGAATCGTGAGGCTCAGAACACGGACTCTGGAAATAGGAGGAAGAGTGTGATTCTAGCACTTCACAGCTGTCATGGGGGATTTTCGTAAAGACTCTTGTTCCCCGAGTCCTATAATCTACACAACCAACACTGTTTTCTACAATTGAGACACACACAGAAAGAGAGAAACAGAGAGAAAGAAGAGAAGAGAGAGGAAGAGGAAGAGGGGGCACTAAGCATCCCTGTGATGGTTTATATAAACTTTCAACTTCACAGGCTCCAGATTCCCTTTGGAGGCAAATCTCTGGCTGTGCCTGTGCTGTTAGGTTAGCTGAGGAGAAAGGAAGACTAACCCTAACTAACCCTAACTGCTGGCCTGAATATAAAGGTGGACACCGTGTGAGCATCCATTGCCCTCTGCTTCCACAGCATGGCCAGCCGCCTTCTGCTTCAGCCCACTGCCTTCCCCTTCCGTGGCTGACTCCATTCCTGGGAAGTGCAAGCCAAGATAAGCCCTCCCTTCCCTGTGTTGCTGTGTTACGCCCCAGCAATAAGACAAGAAGCTAATATGGTAGAATATGGTGGTCTTTGCTTGGATGCTTCCTCTTAGTCATGAGTGGCAGTCTCCCAAGCTCACCTTGGGTCATGTGGGATATGAACTCTTGGCAGCTGCACATCACCAGTATGCCATGAGAATGGACATTCTACCACAGTGGCAGAGAAATCAAAAGTGTTTCGGTCCCAGATTCTGTCTGTGCCTGAAAGGAACTCTGCATCTGAACCTTTCTGTGGTGTGTTAATTCAACATTTCATGAACTGTTTGAAATGACTGCCCACGTAGAGCCCCAAGGGTCAAATCTGGCTTCAGCCTGTTTATGGAAACAAAGTTTTATTGAGACACGGTTGCAAACATATTTGTCAGTTTATAAATTGCCCGTGGCTGTTCTCATATTGCAAAGGCTGAGTTGCGTCACCATGTCAGAGACCACCATATGGCTCAAAGGGCAGAAAATAATAATTCTACGTGAAAATGGTTGTCAACCCCAGAGCTCAACAGTCCATTGTTACCGCAACACTTTCTTCTTTTTGCCTCAAGTAGCTGACTGGTGGGAACTGGTTTCTGCCACTGGCTGCTGGGCCACTTAGAATGCAATATCCCAAACGTGGAACACGCTGGGCCTGGGAGGCACTGGCGTTAGAAGGAAGGCCTCTTGGGCCTATTCCTGTCCTTCTGTCCTCCCTTTCACCCCAAAACTGTTCAGAAAGAACCCAGGGTTCCTCTTCCCCGGGGTTCGCCATAGACGCCACTAAATGGAGAAAGAGGAGGAGAGGAAGAAGTCCTTTTCTTTCTCTCCATCTCCTGTGAAGACCCTCATTCCAGAGGAGTCCTGCTCTATACCTGGGAATACATAATGTCATAGAGAGTTCAGGAAGAGTCTGAACATACTGGCCTTTCTGGGATCGGCACCTCAGTCTGTAACTATGACATTAGGCCCTTTTTTCAAACACATTCTTCATCAAACCTAAGCATAAAGCAGTCCCTTAAGGCCATTGACCCTCCATTCGCGAAGGCTCTATCAGCTTACAAACTTAGATTGCATAAATTATTCTTTTCTTTGGGAAGCTGTCGTCATTTACCAGAGTGTTAAGAGTGACTCCCAGGGTGGGTGGAGGAAGGGGCCATGGCTGCCCATGTCTACATCATGGAGAATCATGACTAGCTGTCTTCGGCTTGTCATTGTGTTCAGCTCATGACAGACAGCTGTCATCAGCCCCTTGCTCCTGTCTTCATCCATCATCCCTCCTGATCACTTCCTTTATGAAGAAATGATTCGATTTTGCACACGCCTTTAAGAAGAAGGCACATGCTGGATCCCCCTTGCTCTCTTTGCTACTATTCACTTTACCCAGGAGAAGTTATGCCACAATTATTTTTGGTTTTCATATCCTCTATTGCTTGGAGCAACAGATACTCAATAAATACACATTAGATCTTAAACTAAATAATTCTTCCAACTCTATGCACTCAAATTAGTCTCTTCATGGGAGAAAAGCTACTTTTTACAATGAAGTTTCATACTGCAGAAGAAGACCACCATCCAGGCCAAATGTTCAGAAGAAAATTCATCAAGAAACAAAAGCAGCCCTCACAGCCTGAACATTTTCAGCACCGATGGCTCAAAGCAGCTGTCTGCAGGATGCAGCCTATGAGCAGCACCAACAGGTTTACCCTGGCCTTGCTAAAGACAGAGTCTCAAGTCCCACTCTGGACTCCACTCTGTGAACGAGGAACCTGCAAGTGGAGGCCTGCATCCTTTTGTCAAGACTACTTACTGATCCCCATACCTGAAGCCCTAAGGCCAGACAAGGGCCCAGCAAGCTTCATCGTAAAAGCAGGTGCTAAAGCTTTAGTCTGCAAGCCAAGAAAATCAAAGTTCTATAATGTGTTCACATGGGAAAGGAATAAGGATTTCCGTGAAATGTTTAATGATATTCAAAATATATTCTGACTTAATATGGTGGCACATGCCTTAAATGCAAGCACTTGAGAGGCAGGCAGATCTTTGTGTGGTCTACAGAGTAAGTTCCAGGTCAGCCAAAGCTACATAGTAAAACAGTGAGAGTCTACTTCAAAAAGAAAAAATATTATGCAGTTTGTAGTAACAGTACAATGTTTACTAATATACCCCTACTCAAGGATGGAAAACTTTGTCATGATAGTATATTGATCTGTTGAGGCTGAAAGGCAGTGATACCTAGCCATATGATGTAATATTTTGGACTCCTTCACTTCTCAAACTTACATAATGAAACCCAACCCTTCGGCATAATATACTTGGGGTATGGCCTTCAAAAGGAAATAAAGTAACAAAAGTGGAGCCCACAATGGAATTAGTGTCCTTATAAGGTGAGGATGAGGGCTAGAGAGGTGGCTCATTGAGTAAAGGTGCCTGCCACCAAGCCCACACGATAGAAGGAGGGAATTTACTCCTGTAAGTCATCCTCTGGCCTCCATATGAACACCAGAAAAACTTACACACACAAAATAAAGCAAATACCTTTTAGTTCTTAAAAGAAGGGGCATCAGAAAGCTTGTTCCTCTCTTTTCAGCCACATGAGATGAAACAAGGGCCATCTTCCCTATGACCTCAGACTCCTGGCCTTGGACACTCACCACCAACACTGCAGTATTGTGATGACCACACAATGCTACTACTTTCTACTCATACACGGAGAGCAATTGAAGTCAGCAGAAGCTCCACGCCCAGCAATTTGCCCTTGTTCAAAATACCCCATGAAGGTATCTTCTAGATAGTTAAGTGTCAAACTCCAGTACAGGAACCATCAATAATGGCATCAGGTCTCGTGAACTCCTAGATGGCATGTTGTTCAATGAGGCAGAAGAATCTGGGGTAGACATGTTCCTTCAGTACACGCGACATTCTGTCCTCCTGAAGCACTAATGGGTGGGTAGGAAGTGTGGACAGCTAATAGGTTCGATCATGATGGAATCTGGATGAAACATAAGAATAAAGTATTGTCTGCATACCTGTTATACAGAGAAAGGCCTGCAAATTGGAGGGGGGACATCCTCTGGAGGACTCCCCCAGGATTCTCAAACCAACAAACTGCTTCTACAAATGCAGGAAAAACAGGAAATATCTGAACAAAGAAATAGTGGGGTGTGCTATTTATTCTCATGTTTGTGAATTCCCATTTTTCTTTAATAAACCCAAACTATTTTAATGAAAAAATTTATAAAATATTTGATGCCAGTGAAGAAAAAGCATTAGATTCTAAGATCAGAACATATGCATTTCTATAAGTGATCTTTCTAAACAGCTTTGTGTTCACCTTACCTAATGAGTGACCCTGAGTCATAAAATTCAAAGCAGTACAGATGTTAATTTCATTTCACTCTGTAGGAAGGGAAGAAAATGGCAAGCCTTTCAGGAAAAACTCTTTTTAATATGAATTCCAACCCTCAGTGAAAAGGAAATATTTATAAGTATGTTTTAGCAAATAATAATTCTTTCAAGTTTTTAATGAAAGACAATTTTTAGGAGAATTAGCTAACAGGGGGAAACTCACATAAAGGATTGAAAAGAAAAGTAAATTATTTATCAAGTCTCCCGCAGGGTCTACTGAACTTCAGATGTGCATCAGAGATGCCTAACGTGAGTTCATTTTCCAGAGCACATTTCCATTTAGAATTACTTTGTAGGCTTCAAAATGCCCTTGTTCTGTTTGCACATTTCATGTGTGAGAGGGTGTCCAGGTTCAGCATCAGCCCTAACCAACCCTGAGCTCTCTTTACCAGGTGCATAAAACCCTTACCAGGCAGACTCTTTCTAGGAAGGTGAGCACACATCAAATTGTATTTGAAAGGTTCCTGAAGACTCAAGCTGCGGAGAGTCATTTAAGACCTCACAACCCTTGGATAAGATGAGAGAAAGAAATGGGGTTGAGGGGGGAATAAAGCCCTCGCTAAATTTTCCCTCTGGAAAGCTTAATTCTTCTCATTTTATTTCTTCCAAAGGTATGTGTTTGCACCAAAAACCCCTGACAAGTCTATGACTTGTGTGAAAGATTAGAGTTTCCCATTAAAGAAGAACATTTGCTTGCCTAGAACAATTTGGCTGGAACTAAATTAGAACATGGGCCCATCCCAACAAAGATTTTTAGAAATCAAGATCTGTTCCCTGAGCTAAGACATTTCAGGGTTCAATGACCTCACCTAGCTTCCCCTCCTCTGTGCTGGAGATGTATCTAAAGGCCACCTGGCACCCCTGAAAGCTCTAGGCATCCCTGAGAAATGAGAGAGATTGATTACTTTCAGAACCCCTTGTGTATTTTTAAACATTTAATCTAAAACCAAGAATAAATTTTTCTTTGTGGGCTTGATGTATTGTCAGGAAAATTACAAATCTTCAGAAAATGCTAATATCAACTATGATTACAACAAATTAGAATCAAATCATGAGTCTCTTCCCCTGGGCTTGTTTTCAGACCAAAACAAACACAACTTGAGAAACTGGATTCTGGTGACTACCTTGTTATTGACCAAGAAAAATTAGAGAAGAGAAAAGTATCTGGCCCTGGAATTGTTTCTCTGTTGACTGGGGTCTGTCACCTTGGCAGAGACAACAGTAGGTAGAAGGGGTAGGAGCGAGCTCTGAAGAGGCAGGTTTCAGACTGAGTAGACTCCTCCATGCTCTGGAGCGAGCTCTGAAGAGGCGTGTTTCAGACTGAGTAGACTCCTCCATGCTCTGGAGTGAGCTCTGAAGAGGTGGGTTTCAGACTGAGTAGACTCCTCCATGCTCTGGAGCGAGCTCTGAAGAGGTGGGTTTCAGACTGAGTAGACTCCTCCATGCTCTGGGTCACTGCACCTGAGGTTGACCACATGGATGTAAGCAGGGAAACATTTGACGCCTTTCACAGTGCACACCCAGTCTCCACACATTAAAGCCTGTGTCATCTTTCTTAGTATCTTAGTTAGGGTGTCTGTTAATGCCATAAAACACCATGACCGAAAGCATGTTGGGGCGGAAAGGGTTTGTTTCAGCTTATATATCCTGATCCAGGTTCATCGGGGAAGGACAGTCAGGGCAAGATGCTGGGAGCAGAGGTCATGGGGGAGTGCTGCTTACTGGCTTGGTCAACCTGCTTTTATGCATAACTCAGGACCAACAGCCTCTGAGAGACACAGGCAATGAGTCTTCTCACATCAGTTATCAATCAAGGAGGTGCCCCACAAGCTTGCCTATGCAACATCTTCCAAATTGACTCTAGTTTGTGTCAACCATCACATCCTTAACCCTGACAACCAGAGTTCAGTCCCTAGATTCCACATGTCAGAAGGAGAGAACTGATTCCCACAAGTTGTCCTCTGACCTACACATATGTACCATGGCATATGTGTGCCACATATGTACACCTATGTTACGAGCACTTTCTGGCCAGCCTGGTCCCACTGCTGCATCAGCCCCAAATAACACACAGAGACACTGTATTAATTATAATGTTGTTGGCCAGTGTCTAGAGCTTCTTATTGGCTAGCTCTGTCTTAATTATTAACCCATATTATTAATATATGTATTTCTACATGGTCTTATCTTACCAAAAACGCCAGACTCATGTGTCCTGTCTTCCCGAGATTACATCAAGACCCCATCCTAGGTTTCCCAGAATCCTCCACCTTTCCTAGTCCCACCTATATTGCTTTCCTATTGGCCAACATTGCTCTATTCATTAACCAATAAGAGAAACATATATACAGAATGGCATCTCCCATCACACCCACAATAATTAAATAAATTATTTTAATTAATTAAAAGATTTGAGTTCTTAAGAAAACTTAAAACAGTTATTGCTATCCTTGATTGGTGGTGCACTGTGTGGTTTAGGGTTTCTGCATCCTCATCCCATGGTCAAAGTCCTGCCCAGAGAGGCATTAAAGCCCTCGTTTAATTTAGTGCATGGCAGGAAGGAAGTTTTTCATCTGTCTCAAGCAAAAGTCTTCTCCAGTGTACCAAGAGTTCATAGCCAGTTTCCAAGATGGTTTTGGAAGCCCCAGATTCCTGACATCCAAACCCCTGAGTGAGAGCTTCCTGCCACTGTGGAGTTGATCTTGGTGACTAATCACATAGAACAGAAGTGACAGTCTATCACTTTTTGTAGAGAGCCACTGGTGCCATTCCCGAAGATGGCGCCGGTTTCCTGTCCATAAGCCAGCAAGGCGTGGATGTGCGATCCACGTCATGGGGTGACCGTTACGACCGTTGCAGGCTGCAACTGTCAGTAACAGACACAGCTCCTCTGCAACTGTCAGTAACGGACACAGCTCCTCTATATAAGCAGAGCCCTTTTTCCTCCTCGGGGTCTTCCCTCAACTTGCTGTAATGAGTCGCGCAATAAACATAGCTGCAGAAGAATCCTGTTGTTGAGCGTCGTTCTTGCAGGCAAGGCGATAGCGCTCGACAACTTTTGAGACAGGAAAAGGGGTTTCTCCAACTAACAATCTAAGCAATAGTAGAGAGGCTACCTTTAAAGCCCTCCCACAATAATGAGATTGATGACTACCTTATATGCCATCCTAGAGCCTTCATCCAGTGGCTGATGGAAGCAGAAGCAGGCACCCACAGCTAAACACTGAGCCGAACTCCTGGAATCCAATTGCAGAGAGGGAGGAGTGATGAGCAAAGGTGTCAAGACCAGCTGCAGAAACCCACAGAATCAGCTGACCTGAACAAGGGGGAGCTCATGCACCCCAGTCTGATAGCTGGGAAACCAGCATAGGACTGACCCAGACCACCTGAATGTGTGTGTGTGTGTTAGAGGACTGGACAGTCAATGGGGCCTCTGGTAATGGATCAGTATTTGTCCCTAGTATACAAATGGACTTTGGGAGCCCATTCCACATAGAGGGATACTCTCTCAGCCTAGACACACGGGGGAGGGCCTAGGTCCTGCTCCAAATGATATGACAGACTGTGAAGACTCCCATGGAAGGCCTCACCCTCCCTGGGGAGCAGAGAGGGGATGAACTGGAGTTTGGTGGGAGTAATAGGAGAGGATGGGAGGGTTAGGGAACTGGAATTGACATGTAAAACAACTTTGTTTCAAATTTAAATAAAAAGGAAAAGAGGAAGAAAGGAAGGAAGAAACAAACAAACAAAGGGGGTTTCTCTCTGTGTGTATCTGTCTCTATATGTGTGTCTCTCTCTCCCTCCATCCCTCACTCCCTTTACATACACATACATACACACATAATACTGTATATACATGCATACTATATATGTGTGTGTATATGATACATATATGTGATACACATACATACATATATACATATACATATACATATATATATATATATATATATCACCGTTCCAAAGGCTCTCTGATGCCATTGCCATACACACACACACACACACACACACACACACACAAACCCATACTATAACAGTATTAAAAAAAAAATCCAACAGAAGCTTTAGTGAATGTTCAGCAGACTCTCCAGCCCAGCAGGCCTTGAGAAGCACAGCCTCTGGAAACTAGCCTGAGCTACAGCCACCCAACTAAGCTACAGCTAAACTCACAACCTGTCCCGGTGTACACTGTATTTGCTGTAAGCTTCTAAATGCTGGAGGAATTTTTATGCACATAACTAATACATCAGTGCATATCAGTTTGTACAAACATGATTAAATACTAACTGTAGATTTCCTAGAACATCTCCTGTGCAAAGCCTTCTGCAAATAGCATAGGAAAGTAAAATATAAAAATAAGATGCCCTCCCCACCCGAGCCTTCAAGTAGCTTTAGACCAGACAGAAGTATTTGTGTAGGTATATTAAAAAAACTATTTCCAAAAATACATGTGTGGTATTCTCTTTGATGTCTGTATAACCTTCTCCCCTAAATCCAAATTACATAGCCAGATGCTTTAGAGAGTCAGGATTATAACAGAAAAGCGCAAAGGCGAAGAAAGGGCTACGATTAAGCTCCTCAAATTCAAAAATAGTGTCTTCTTGCAAGATAATTAGTTGTAAGTCAGACATTGTTAGAAACAATTTTCTAAATTCTTTTAGTCCCCATTTAACATATCAAGGGCCAGTCTTGGCATAATAAATCATAGGCTTTCTTCCATAATCTAGCAAATATAACTTTGGCTCTTCAACATCTACTCCTGAGCCAACAGAACATCTACTAAGTGAGAGATGAAAAAAAAAAATTCAATCTGCAGTGGGTACTGTGGTCTTCTAGAGAGTTCTTCAGGAATAAGGGATTGATTCCAACAGCTGCTGAGGAACTTCGAGCAGACAGCCCTCCGCTGTCACCCTGCTTTGAAAGGTGCCTTGTGTATAGTCCCAGTTCAGTCATTGGCAGGACTGCCCCAAGTCAGGACACTGTAATGGACCATCCTAGCTTTGGCCCTCTCGTGGTCCTGGGTAAAGCCACTTAGACTGCAGAAGACTGCTCCTGTCTCTGTCCAGCTAAGCTTCTTCCTTTCAAGGGCAAGGGGTCCTCCGTGGCACCTGGTACACACGCTACACTCTCAATGTGTTATCCCAGGGTCTGTACCCTGTGGCAAGGACCACTTGAGTCGAGGGACAGGTAAGTGGAGGATCAGACATTTTTCTGTAGCACAAAGCCCTGGAGAAAAAAAATGGCCTTCACTGCTTCCGTCCTTGGAACCTTGGGAGTAGCCCTATGGGTTGTTACTGCACCAGAGCAAGGAGCCCCCGCACATTGAGGAGAGGACAAACGGGAAGCCGAGTTTACTCTTCCAGGTGTCCCTTGTTTTCAGGGCAGAGGGAATGATTAGCTGGAGCCCACAAACCCACAAACCAGGCTTAGAGGTGGGCAAGATCAGGCCTGGTACATGGGAAGCCAACACCAAGACAGACTAGGAACAAAGATGGATAAAGCAGTGTGTCTGGGAACGTCTAGTGTTTGGATGCTAAGGGGAATCTAAGACAGTAGATGGGAGACAAGCACTGGGTGGAGCTGGAGAAAGATGAGCTTCAACAGCCTAGCAACATGAGCAGCAGGAAGGGGCAGAAAGGCCAGTGCAGACCAAGCCAGGACTCCTAAGTCTAAGACGCCCAAGGCCTGAGAACCAGCTTCCACCTCATTTCTGTGGGGGTCGCACAGGCACTCCCCCTTTCCTCCACACCCTTGCCCACGTGTTAAAAAGGAAGAGGAAAGAGCTGGAGAGTGTGGAGCCCTAAACACTGATGAGATTAGCCTAGTGGTCCAAGCATTGCCATCCACTCCACTCACACTGAGTCATGCTGAGATGACAGGAATGAGTGTTAAAAGGGTTCTTGGGCCCTATCAACGTAAGCATCTTGTAACTGGTAAGAGGCATGTGACATCCTTTTATAACATGTGCCCTTTTAAGTTCAGTAGGTTGCCAAGGTACCAAACCTCCTTGACATTTCTGTTTGTGTAGTTTTCATTTTCAAGAGGATGAAATGATGCTGCCAGTTGATACATATTAAGTTAGATGAAACCTACAAATAGGAGCATTCTTCTGCCATGTACATGAGTCAGAGCACCTGCTGTGAGGCCCCAACCACACTGTGGGCCTGAAGTAGACAAGAGTGCAAATTAAAGGCCTGTGAAGGCCTGGATAAAGAGGCGTGTGCAGCCATCAAAAGTCTAGGGGAGGCCACGCTGACCCCTTCTGTACTAAAACCTCTCTGAAATAGTGTATTAACAGTAGAATAACCATGCCTACCACTTTTCTGAGAAGAGTCCTTATCTTCCCCTGGGATCTTTAGGAACCATCTGTTTGTATCCTTTTTATTTCTTAAAAGTACCCCATGTGAAATGACATTGCATGGTTACCTTTGTGAAAGGGCCAGGGACAAAACTCAGTGGTATAACATGTGCCTGGCATATTCAAGGCCATGGTTCAATCCTCAGTGCTGAGAGACAGAGAGAGAAAGAGGGGGGTGAAGGGAAATAAGAGACAGGGGAGAAATGAAGTAGGGGGAGGGAGGGAGAGAAGGAGGGAAGGAAGGAAGGAATGAGGGAAAGGGGAAGGAAGGGTTAGAATGCCTATAAAAGTTGGCATACATGTGGTCATGTTTAGAACTACAATTTAGGAGTCAGGGTCATCTTTTCAATAGATCATTATTAATCACATGCACCCCAGAAAAGGTGGAGCTGGGATT
The DNA here is from genome assembly GCF_943737965.1 of Phodopus roborovskii. Taxonomy (NCBI): domain Eukaryota; kingdom Metazoa; phylum Chordata; class Mammalia; order Rodentia; family Cricetidae; genus Phodopus; species Phodopus roborovskii. The sequence continues at coordinate 6,014,517 of NW_026126541.1, read as the reverse complement.
CTGGAGAAAGCAGTTAAAAATAGAGTACAAACTGAAACAACTTTTAGTTTGAAAAAACAGGTATAACCAAACACAGTGATTTTCTTTGGAGCAAAAAGTTACTCATTAAAACAGAGGATTGTGCGTTCAACAGGAAATGTCTCTGTTTCAATACTCACAAGGTGAACTACATGATAAAGAAATAAGTATTAAACATTATAACATGAGAAAATGAAGGATAGACTGATTGAGTAGCCAGCTGGTTGTTAATGAAGCAAAGATAAGCAAATGGCTTTGCTTTTCCTTTGTTGCAATAAGTGGAGATGCAGAAGACACCAGATCAGCTGCAGGCATGAAGAAGGCCCACCAGCTCTGCACAACTCTGTTGACTATAAGTTGACAAATTGAGCACATCACCAAAAAGTATCTATCTCAGGAAGCCAACTAACTGCCTACCAAGTGGCACCAAGTGTGCTGATTGCTAACCTACGGAGGAGGAAAAGAAGTCACTTGCCGCTCTGGTGTGTCAGGAGGCTTCCTGTGAAGAGTGTGTTTGGGTCTAAGCTCCAAAGACGAATGATAGCCAATACCAAAGCAGATGTCAAGAGAGCTATAGGCAAACACAGAGAGGACTGGAGACCTCAGAGATGGCAGGCTTGGCTGGCATTCTTGGCAGCTTTAAGGAACAAAGGCATAACCTGGAAAAAATAATGGGGACATATTGAGAAGGACCCCAAGCCAGATCTGCTGCTGGATCTGGAGGACATATGAGTCCTCTGGGATTGTAAATAGGAGGTAATGTGAAATCCTGGGGTCAGATGCAAGGCTGACCATGACAGCTGGTTTTGCAATTGTTTTCATATTTTGAATAGGTAGCATCCATAGGGTTAAAGTTTCAAAATAAACAAAGCATCATCCATTATTATTTTCCTTCCTTAGCTAGTTCAATTTTATCTACCCAGAGGCAACCAATACATAGCTTGCTTCCTTGATAATTTAAAACCTATTTTTCTGGAGATAGCCTGTATCTTAAGTCAATAAAAACCTTGTTCCCCACCCCTCCATTTTGGCACTCATCAATATAAACACAGGACATGCTTTATTCCAGCTTGCCTTCTTTTTTATTAGAAATACATCTTGAAGGTTGATCCACAATAGAATATTAAAAGCCCTTGTGTTTTCTATGGTTGAGTAGTCATAGTTCAGTTAGTAGAAATCCCAATGTCTTGTCATTAGTAGCCATGATGGGAGATGTCATTCTGTAAATATATTTCTCTTATTGGTTAATGAATAAAGCAAAGCAAGACTAGGAGAATAGGAGGAGAGAGGAAGTAGGAGGGAGGAGATTCAAGATGGAGGACAGAGAGAAGAATACCAGCCCCTCTCTCTGGTAAGATAAGACCACGTGGAAATACTTAGATTAATAGAAATGGGTTAACATTTGAAACAGAGCTAGCTGATAAGAAACAAGTAACTGGCCTACAGAATTATATCTAATGCAGCATCTCTATGTGTATTATTTAGGGCTGGTGTGGCGGTGGGACCAAAATAGACTGGCAGGAAAGCCATATTCTTAACATAGCCATGTTACAATGACTACCCATATAGTTCATTAGTACATGTGTAGGATGTTTCTGCCTCAGTAGAAAAAAAAACCTTCTGATCAAGAGAAATGGAATCTCTGGCATGGTAATACATAAAACACTGTTTCATTTTATTGAAGACATAAACTAGAGTATTGTCAGTCTAAATCTTCTAATAAATGTATAGTTATAGAACCAGCATTTTAAGAACTTAAAGCAATTGCCTGTTAAAAGCCTGAATAAGTACCATGATATGGTGTACATATTTTAATTTTCCAAACTCTACAAAATGAAGCACATCCATTTGTCAAATTTTATTTCTTTGAGTTTCCTTTGGGTTTCTTCCTGCAGGTAGTAGAGTTTGGTTATTAAAAAAGAACAAGTAGGACATTTCTTTATAATTTCCTTGGCTTGTTGCCAAGTGATAAAAAAATCTTTTTTCAAACCTTTGTTATTAGTTCTTTTTTTTTCTTTTTTATTAGTTCTTTTTATGAACTGGAGTTTCTTGCTTTTGGGATATTTGTTGCTGCTCTGTGCCAAGGAATTATTGCAAGCTCTTTGCCAGTGCTCATTTTCTGTCCATTGTGAGACAATTTCAGCATTAGTAAAAGATACCACAATCTCTACTGGGTCTAGTCCTGTTAATTGATGAAGTCTCAACTTTTCTTTCAGAATCAATTCAGAAATTGATTTCTACATGTCTCTTTATTTTTTTACTCTGCTTGTGTGGTAAAAATATACATCTTTCATATCATATTCTCTTTTCATAAGAATTCCTGGTGGGGATTCACAGAAGATAAAAAGACCCTGATACAATCAGGGTCTGGATCCAAGGGATCCACATGTACATCCTGTAATCTCACTTCTACCAAAGCCAATTCTCCCTCAGCCTCAGCTGATCATTTTCTTCAACTATTTAAGTCCTCATCATGTTGGGAGGTTTGAAATAAATTACTTAGTTCTTAAGTAGTTTATACTAGTGCGGGTCATAGCCAGTCAATATCTCCCAGGAAGTTTTGAAAATCATTGAGTTTGTAATTGATCTCTCCTGATCATACCTTTGTTTTATGACCATTACTTCCTCTTCCTACCATATTTTCTGTTGTAACTGAGGGCCAACTTCCAATATTATTGCAGCTAAATCTTTCCAGTCTTGTGTGATAACTATGTTCTAAGTTGCCCATGAATGTAACATTGCCTTCACATAGAGTGAATGCATACCTTATGAAACAACAGCTTCTTTAAATGTCTTCAAGTCTAAAACTTCTACAGGATTCCTGTCAACTTCTGCATAGCCGTGGATGTGCCCAGCACTGGGGTGGAGGGCAGAGGCAGGAGGGTTGTGGGGGCTTGCTGCTGCCAACCTAGTCCAGAAGTGAAGTTTCAGGTTCAGTGGAAGACCTTGTCTCAGAGGAAAAAGCCAGATAATTAAGAAGATCCAGATGGTCCTTCTGCCCCCCTCATACCCTCACACAGAATACTATCTCTAGGGCTGCCCCCCATGCTCACATACACAGTTCTATCAACCATTGCGGACAGCGTGGATGCATCTAGACAACGTAAGTGAAAAAAGCATTTGCAGTTTCGGAATCTCTCAGGATGCTGCCCTCTGGGAACACTTCACCAAATCACACACATGGAGGGATCCTACACCTGGCACTAAGACTTTTGTTTCACAACCCATGGCTTCTAGGATCAGCATCATCTGTCCACACATGTATCTCCTAACTCTTTTTTTAAACTATGTGTTTAGCTAGCTTTACAGGACAGTAGGATGCATGTAGCCTTTTCATTTATCTTCCTTGGGTTAACCCTTCCTTGTCCCCCATGCCCCCCACTTCCATCCCTGCATAAACAAATAGCCCCTCTCTCTGCTTTCATTTTATTTATGCTATACGATTCCCCCTGCCTTAAGATACCAGCCATGGTCCCTTTCTAGTTCCCTGGATTCTACAAAAATCTCTAAGTTAAACACACAAAACTAGAGATTCAGAGATTGGATGCCCATATGAGAGATAAGTTGTGGCATTTGTCTTTCTGGGGTCCAGGTTACCTCACTTAGAATATTGTTTCTAGTTCCATCCATCTACTTGAAATGTTCCACTGGATAGCATTCCCACTAAGAAGTCTGATGCCCCCAGACTGATGGTGGCTGAAAATGCAGGCCCTGTTTCTTCTACACTTGCTGGTTCCTGATAGGATGGAAGCCCTGAGGTTTTCTGCCCTCTCCAGAAGGCAACATCTCCCATCAAATCAGCGCATCTGGGAAGCGGAAGTGATTCACTCCATCCTCATCCTAGATAAAAGTCTCCTTCACCGGAGTTCTTGGTTATTCCTTCGTGTTGCATGGGGAGTCCTGCCTTACCCTCAGCACTGAGGAAGGCTGCCCTGCCCTGTGGACTGGCCGGTGGATTGCCTGGCTCTCACAGCTTGCTAGTTTTGTTTGTTTGCTTCTAAAATCGCCCTTATTAGTAAGCAGGAGGATATTTAGCTTACCATTTTTGCCTCTTGTCTCATCCTCAACTGTTCATAGCTTGAGCTGGAAGATCAGGGACTCCAGTGGGTGGCTCACATTTTTGGGGATATTATCTTATTATTTCTTAGATTTTACTTCCTAAGGAGGCAAAAACTACTGAAGATTTCAATTTCTACCCAAGCAGCATTTCTCCAAGGGATGAAACCGTTAAATTGCAGATTTTAGACCTAAAAGTATTTTTTTTTTTTATTGCTATCACAGGAAGAGAAAGGAAAGGGAGGTGAGATCCCAGAATCCTCATTTCAGGTATGCTTCCAGGGGTGATTTTAAGGCAAACTCCTAAAAAGCACTCGTTACTCCTGAGAAACCCCCAAGCGATGTACATAGGGAATGGCCCTCTACCCTGACTAAAGGACACTGAAGAATATGATTTGCTGCTAGGAGGATGGCCTAGTGGGGCAAGTGCTTGACATGCAAGCATGGGGGCCAGAGTCCCCACTCCTGCACCCTCACAAAGGCAGACGTGACTGCACATGTAGTCTCAGCGCTTCTACAAGGATATGGAAGCAGAGACGAGTGATTGCAGAGGCTCCCAGGCCAGGGAGCCTGGTGCAGTGGTGAACTTGAGATCCTGACTTGAACAGGAGAAAGGAGAGCATCAGCACCCAAGGCTGTCCTCCAACTCTACATCCGCACCGTGGCACTGATGTGCCTGTGTTCACCCACATGACTGTACAGACACACACACACACACACCATTTACACACACACACACATATACACACACTCACACACATGTACACACACTCACACACGCATACACCACTTACACACACACACACCACACTCACACTCGCACATACACACACACTCACACACATGTACACACACACATACACCACTTACACACACATACTCACACACCACACACACACTCACACTCACACATACACACACAATCACACACATATACACACACTCACACACATACACACACTCACACATATACACACTTACACATACACTCACATATACACCCACACACATACACACACACTCATACTCACACACATACACACATACACCACATACACACACTCACACACATATGCACACACACACTCATACTCATACACATATGCACACGCTCACACATACACACACATACACACTCACGCACATACATACACACACACACACACACACACACACAGAGAGAGAAATGAAAGGAACAAAGAAGGAAAGGAGGAAGGGTGAAAAATAAGAAAACAAACAACTTAGGACAGAAACTTGAAATGTCAAGAACTTGCAAGTGCTGGCTAGAAATAAGGAAAAATATTCATGAGTCTATTAATGAAATAGATAAATAGCTTTCTGCCTCTGTTAGCAGTGGCACTTCAAAGCAGGGTGCATCAAAGCAGGGGGATGAATAGGATAAATGAAAGCTGTGGGCTTCAATTATTTATTGGCATGGTAGAAAAATGAAACTTGGGGGACACACAGCCTCCAATGTACTCTGAATAAACTGTTCTTGCCTGGCTAGATTAATTAGTGCATTTAAAAGGATGGGTGTTAATTAGTTGCCTTTACATTGCTCTACCTGCCCACATACAAGTGAGGAATTATCTCCTTCTTGTTAATTGGCTGTTAACAGTGGGATGCAATTGCCTTAGAAATGATTTCCTTGAAAGTGCTTATGTCTAACACTGGGAAATGTATTTGTACACATGTTTGCATATAAGCCAAGAAATAATACCTCATACTTCCTAAACCAGGTATAAACCAGCCTCAATGCCCCAGACACTTCCCTGGGTACCAAAGCGCACAGCACCGGACATGTCTGTGTGTTTAACCACATTTGGTCCATTCATTGTTGAGTTTCATTCTTTATGTCTATATTAGAAGATTAACTTCCACCAAGTTAAAAAAAAAGCATTGACATGTGCTAATCTGTATATTTATTGTGAAGCTATTTTCCACCCATTAACACCTTGGTAACTTCTATCAATGTGGCACGGTTCCAGGCGGTCCTCTGCTAACGTCTCCCATTTCATACCCATCCTCCAAGAGCAGTCACTGTTTTATCCTTTTTGCCTTTCCTCTCATCTTAAACTTTACAAAGTGCCATTTCATATGTGTTCTTCTGTGTCAGGCTTCCTTCCTTCCTTAACATAGGATCTCTCAGATGGTGACTGGGCTTTGCACAAAAGCAAGGTTTACAATAAGACCAAAAGCAACTTGGGGCTGTGATGAGACACAGGGAAAGATGGAGGTGTTTCTAAAGAAGACATTTGTCCTTCCAGTTAATGGTACATGAGATGTGGTGGCTGTCAAAGCCAGCAAAAACACACATAGTCCCCCAACTCCTCCCCTCCGTGGTACACCTAAAGCATTCCAGATGACAAGCCTATTCCAAGAGAAAGCTACCGCAGGGTCCTCACACCTAGGTAAGTGTCAGGACTCTGAGAATGCTTGAAAATTCCAGACTGCTGGAGGGCTGAGCCCCTAGAATTCTGACTCAGTGGGTTGGGCTAAGTGGAAAGCTTGCGTATGAATCGGGTTACCGGTTTGTTCTGCTAGCTGGGAGGAGTTCCGTTTTGAGAATAACTACTGTATAATCAGCAGTAATTCTACTTTGAAAACCAAAACAGACAGAATGAAAGATACCCTGTGCTTTACCGGTGTAATGGCGCAAAGAGCCTGAGTTCAAATCCTGTTGCTGCCATTTGCTCTGCAAGAGACTTGGTATCGTTTCTGGGCTGCAATTACTCAACACTGCTGTGCAGTGAGCGAGCAAGCTAGCAGCGTTGTGAAACATTAACTTGACTGTGTTCCCATAAAACCCATTTACAAAACAAAGTTACAAACAGATGGGTCTAATGGCGACAGTTTACCTCTCCCAGTTCATAACCTGGGCATAATGACATCAACAGCTTCAACCTGTGCCAGTCATGTAATGAACCACCTCTTAACTAAATGGCGTAAAGAGTTTCACAGTAGAAAGGTTAGGCAGGGTTCAGCTGTGCGCTTCCTCTGCTCTGATTGGTGTGAGCTGGTGTCACTCACACAGCTTGACTCATTCATCCATCGATAGATTGGGATGGAATGTTGAGGATGCTTCTTTTGCTGTACAGAATTCCTCCTCGTATTTGACCTATCCGCTGGCCTGGCTCTCTCTTCTCTTCCCCCCCTATCCTTCTCCCTACTGCTCCCTTCTCCCTATTGGCATCCCCCCCCTTCCGTAGCCCACACTTAGTCTTTACAGGGTAACTAGACTCCACCAAGGGTATTTGGGAGCTCCCAGGCTTCTTAAAGGATGGGTCTAGAGATATCATACATAATATTGGTATTGGCTTTATACTGCCTACTGCTATCAAAGCAACTTGAGCACAAGGCCAATCTAGGTCTAAGGGAGTGGCAGGAAAGCCTCGGTAGGAAGAAGCAGTGTGCATGTTAAAAGAGGAGGAATTGCTGGCAGCTGCCCTTCATTGAGCACCCCAAGCAGTCCAGAAACAGTAGCACAGGAGTTCCAGCAGCCCATGGGCTCCCCAGTCACCCTCCCCCTTGCCTACATAACCACAGCCACCTCCAGATTCCCGTCTCTCTGCTAACACTTTGTCCCTTTGGTTCACTGCCCCCCACCCCTCCACCCCCCCGTGTCAAGAGGACTCTGTGAAGCAGCAAGCCAGGCAATGTAACACCATTACCTCAGTCCCTCCAGTACCGCCTGTGATTCCGAGAATAAATAGCCACCAACCTGGTCCACTGTTTGTCTGGAGAACTCCACAGCCTTCCCATTGCCCACCCACTCCGGATGCCTTGGTCCCTGGAGTTCCTCGAGAAGGACACATACGCTCCAGCCTCAAGATCTCTGTGTTCACGATTTCCTTCTTGCACGGAACCTTTCTCAAGCCCTCCTGTGGCCGAATCATCCCCGAATCCTCTCGGGTGTCTGCTTGCATGTGTCTTCGTCATATAGGCTTTCACACTAAGACAGCATGTGCCTCCAAGGTCAGCCATTTTCTTGTCTTTCTGTAGCCACTACTTAGTCCATGGTGTACATGGTGATTCGTTTGTTAGTTATCTCTCCTACCTGTACATTCACCTTATGTGGGTGAGGGTTCCATTGTCCTCAGCACTTTGAGGTACAGTTTGAGCTCTAGAAGGCTAGGGAGGAAGGAGAGGGAAGGAGGACAAACTCGGAGGGCTCGCCACTGCCTGAGGTTGTACGTCAATCCACTATGTGTTTCTAGAGACCCGACTACAGAAATACAGCAATCTTCATGATTCTTTTACAGCCCTATCCCTATTATATTTCAAATTCTATTTCACTTAGATCCCAGACCTGCTTATGAGAACTGAACGTATTTTTTAAAGTTACTTTGCCAGTTTCACAAATGTAATATCTCAAAGATGACTTCTGGCCACTTCAGGCCTGTTTCCCCTCTCCTGGGATTAGTTATGGTCAAGATGAAAGCAACCGCCCAATGAACCTTCTCAAGGGCACTTTAATTGAGCTGTTCATGTGCAGAAAACTTTTCAGCCTTGGAACAAAATGCTTAAGGGAAGTCATGTTGGAAAAGCCAAACTAAGATCCAGAGCTCTGTAATTTGTCTGCAGCCGACACACTGTTGACAATCAGGCAAAGGGGAAATGAGGATGTCAACGAGGTGTGGGGGATGCAGATGCTGGGTGCAGATTCAGCGTCTACTGGAAACTGAAGTCTGGCTGGAGAGTCAAAATCTACAGGTCTGGAAGTCCAACCCATGCTTCCTCTTTTCTCACGTGCAAAAGGCAGATCACACTACCTTTTCCACATGACTGTTTGGGGAATAATGTGAAGACTATGAAATCTTTAACATAGCATCTGTCTGCTCTAAGTGTCTAATTAATGTGAGTTCTGGGCAGCATAGCTGGATGGGAGCATCTGAAACCCTGGGGTAGGGCCGGCTTCCAAATGATGGGTGAGTGAGATGGCAGAACAAGAGAGAGCTGCTGGACTCACCACAGACTGGGGACTGCAGGGATGGAAAACCAGTCCCTGAACAGAGAACCAGCTCCTCCGTCAGCAAAACCCTGAGCTGCTGCCACCAGGAGAAGACGCCGTACAGAGGCTCAGATGTGAGGGGCAGGCTCTTGGCAGAAGATACAACAGAGCCACACTGCATTTGCCCTCCCCAGAAAATACAACCAGCCCAGCCCAGCCCTTTGAAGAAATGACAAACTCCTCAGGAAAAGCTTAATTCAGGGAAGCTTGGTCCTCCTTCCCACAAGCAGGCCAAGTTGGGCCTTCAAAAGGAGCCTAATATCTCGGTTAATCAAAATGTTAGGTCAGTGACTGACTCAAAGAAGCTGGCAGGAGATGAGAGGAAAGGAACTTCTCTCTACCTCAAGCCCAGAGCAACTCTTTATATTTCAAAACGGCCTCCTCTAAGCCCGGGCTGGAGGACTCACAAACACACTTGGGCTGCGTCCCTCCCAGGCCTGAGCCCCCCCCAAAGTGCTGGTGTTGCAGGAAAGCAGAAGGAAAGTTCCATTTTCTTTGAATCCAATTGTGGAGTAGAGCTGTAGACATATTCTCTCCTGTCTTTCAAGTCACTGAATCACTTTAATGGGGAGCTCGGACACCCCAAGGCACACAGGAAATGCGTGGATACTGTCAGCAGTTTAAATTGCTGTTTTTCCCCTGCAGCAATGTGTACCTCTAATGGAAGCATAGCAAAATATCCAAACCCAGAGTCAAAAACACTCCTTATTCCCAAGAAACACTCGGCAATGAGCCTGAGACTGCACAGCCTCAGCCTTCCATGACAAGCCTGGTTTAGATACTCCGTTTTCTCAATAAGGATTCTGTTAAATGCTAAATATAATGTGTTGTTCTTTTCACGTGAGTAAGAACATATTTTTGGTAAAGATTGGATAACTAAATATTTTGGTTGCCGCGTTTAATAAGTCACTTATCTTTAGGGTCCTGTTTACTTCCCATTTTTCAAACTTTTCAAAGTATTGCCTGTTACTGCCACCCAACAGTGGACTCATGTCTCATGCGAGCATTGGAGCCCAACATCAGAAATCAAGACAAAAGAGCACAAACAGCTCCGAAATTAGCTCTGTGCTTCTACACTGAGTAGAGAGATTGCTTCTCCTGTGGGAGGCATAAACATGGCCGGCAGCCACAGACTCCATGTGCCTTGCCCATGCACTCCAGGCAGAACAAAGCACACATCCACTTTTCCTCAAGCCATCGTCTGTCTCTTTCTTCGGGAGCTTGTGTCTGCCAAGGTTCAACACACCGCATGGTTCAAGCAGAAGTGCCATGCAGTTCATCCATGCAGCTGGGCTGGAAGTCACAGAGAAGGCAGCTAAGGGAAGGTGGGGGGAATCGAGAGTAGCCCAGATCCCCCAGCAGGAGCATGGAACCCAGCTCGTGAAGATGGACTAGGACATCTGTCCTTCTTAGGACTTCTCACTTTGGCAGTGAGTGCCCTGTGGAAACCAGAGCTGAACACACACACCGGAGCTCAGAGCTGAAGGGGGCATCAGGACATGAAGGCAGCTGCTGTGGGGGACCCGCTTCCAGCCAATGTGGTAATCCAGCAGACCAGAGGGAACCGTGGGTGGCTGCTGCTTCCCATCCACCCTACCAATCTCCCTGGAGTCTCTCTCTTAAGACCAGCACTGGCTGAGAGAAAACAACACATCTAACAAAAGGGAGATCCTAGGAACGTCAGGCTATCCAAATACCCACAGTGATACAAAACCATCATGGCGGTGATGGCTGGTCGTGGCAAAGTAAATGCAATTAACACCTTTTGCCTGGTTTCCAGAGCCTGGGTTTCCTGAACCCTTCCAGATGCTGGTCCACATGCTTTAAGCTCACAGTACTTCCTACGGCTCTCCAGTATCCCTTGCCACCTGTCCAGCTCCATCATCATCTAAGCACCTGGACCTAGCTCCTTGCTGCTCTTTTCCTCTGAACTGAATCCAAGCAATCCCAAAATCCAAATCTGCAAATATCTTACACATCCCAAATCATCACCGGCTTCCATTCTTTCTCTCCTCTCATCCCTCTACACACAGAATGAGACAGAGACAGAGACAGAGATCAAGAAAGAGACAGAGAGAAGCCTCCCAATTGGTGTCAGTCTACACTGAGCACCAGTTACTAGATCAGCTTTGTCCTAGGAGGCTGCAGGGTTCTTGGAGAGATGCTTACTCTCCCATTGAGTAGGGTGCTGCACTCAGACACTCTGTCTTTTCTGATGGGGGGATGCCCTGTGTATACGTTTCTTTTATTGGTTGATAAATAAAACACTGTGGCCAATAGAGGCAGGAAGATAGGCGGGATTAAGAGATGAGGAGAATTCTGGGAAGTGTAGGCACACAGAAGACACTGTGTGAAACCGGGAAGATAGGATGCGCCGAATCCTTCTCCGGTAAAATAAGACCACGTGGAAATACTTAGATTAATAGAAACGGGCTAATACTTAAGACAGAGCTAGCCGATAAGAAGCCCTAGCCATCAGCCAACAATTTCATAATTAATGTAGCGCCTATGTGTTTATTTGGGGCAAAACAGCTGCAGGAACCTCACGTTACACTTTTCTGAAGTGTAGCACCAATACATTCCCTTCATCTAAAGTTCACGCGACTGTGTCCCACACTCATGAGGACCCCCCCCCGTCTCTCTCTCCCTCCCTCTTCCTGGGTATATATTCAATACTCAAAGGGGGATTATTTTCAAAGGAGTGGAGACGCAGGAGGAAAAGTGTAAAAACATCTCCCACCACTTCTGAGTTTGAGACCTGCAGAGGGATCCAGAGGCAGAGGCTTCCTATAAGTTGCATGGTCTGGGCCCAGCAGTCTGTCCCTGTCTGAAGGTCATGGGCTACTAGAGGTGCATCACCCTGGCCACCAGCACCACCCAGAGGGCTCAGCAGAGTTGACCCTCAGAATAAAGGCAAGGAGTGCAGGCAAAGGGAGCCCAGGGCATTTCTTCCCTCCCCTCCCCTCCCCTCCGCTCCTCAGGCTCAGAGTGGTCTTTGAACCCTAATCCTGAATTAATAAGCTAGTATCCAGGCCTGATGTGTGTCATGCAATGGGCTAATCTAGAGAGCCAGAACCTGAGGGGGCCTCCCAGACCTGTTCTTACCAGTGTTGCTCAACATACTTGTCCAGCATCTGCCTCTGCCTGGCCCTGCCTGTGCAATCTCAGGACAGCCTAGCATCCTGCGTGTCTTACATCTCTACAGCCAAGGCAGTGGGGGCGGGGCATCAGGGTTCACTCCAGTTTAATACCCTGGGACTCGCAGAGGTGAAAATGGGATTGTCCATACCTCCAGGCACGAGGCTCCACTCTCCTTGTGATTATTGATTTGTCAGGAAGCTCTCCAATAAAGGAAGAATTAAATGCTTCCCTTATCGAGTATTTCTAGCACCACAGGAACAGACACACACATCCTTGCCTTTAGGACCCCGCTTGATGTGTAAATTATATACACTTTGAAAGTCCTTAGGACATTTTCTCTGTTTTGTTTTTTTTGGGGGGGGGTGTGCACATCAAGGTTTGTGTGCATGTGTGTGAACATGTGGGCATGTGTGAGTGTGCTGGGAACTCATTCTTCAAGAACTTCTTCATCTCTTCTATCTCATTTTGGGACAGGGATTCTCACGGGGCCTGAAGCTACAGGTCACCAGTTAGGCCGGGCTGCTGCCAGCACGCCCCAGGACCGGTCCACCCCTCTCCAGTCTGAGGGTGCAGGCACATGCCACTGTAGCAAGTCCCACCCTGCTCACTCATCCCTGCAGACCTGCACCTGGCTGTTATTTGGTGCTAACATCCTCAAGTACTTTACCAAAAACCAACTTTCCAGCCCCCAAGTGTCCTTTCTACATATGTGAAACCCCTCATTTTGTCACAGCTGTCACTCCAGTAGCACTTTAAATGTGGCGGGCAGGTACTGTGCTGAGTATTTTCATATAGTCTCTCAATAATACCATGGAAGTCCAATGAGTAGGACATCTCCAAAATGCACCCTGCTAGAAAACTTGACAGCCTACAATGATTGACAGCTGCTCTGCTCTGGCTCACCTTTCTCTCCCGCCTTGCTTTTGGGGTGTGTTAGTTTATTTGTTCATTGTCAAGCTGGCTACTCCTAGAAAGAAAGGCAGAGCGTGGAGTTGGGGCTCTGAATCCCTGCAGCCCATTCCCCCATGCCTCAAGACATCAACCCGCCACATCTTCATTCTGTGTAATTTCAGGAGCACCTTCTACACAACCCGCACACCCCCAGACACATACGGCAGACACAAAGGTTGAAGCCACGGTTCTGGTGATTGCCAGACCTGTGGGCCACAGTAGAGAAAACATGAGGCTCGCTGCCGACATCGGATGCAGAGATTCGAAAGCAATAAAACTGAGCCAGCTTAGTTTTTAATAGGATTCCCGAGTATCTGTGTCTGTATTTGTTTCTTGTGCCTTTTCTTAAGCTCATTTCTTTCTATTGGTTTGTTTTGTCCTATTTCAATTTGTTACTTTTTGTTTTGTCCTATTTTATTTCATTATTGCACCTTAGAAATCTGTTTGTTTTCTAACGAGAGGCAGTAATGGACAGATCCAGGTAGGAGGGGAAGTGGGGGACTGGGCAGAGTGGAAGTGGGGAAACTAGTAATCAAGGTATATTATATGAGGGGAGAACCTATTTTCAACAAAAAATACATATACACACACATGCATATGTGTGCACACACATGCACATGCACACATACATGTGTACATGCATACACACGCACACAGGTGCACACACAATGCATATATGTGCGCACACATGCACATGCACACTCACATACACATACATGTGCATACACACGAACACACGTGCACACACACATGCACACAGTCAGATACCTACGACAAGTCACTTGGAGAGCAGACATTTAAGCAGAGACCTAAACACTGAGAATGAACTCGCTCAGGCAGAAAGAACGGTCCACGCAAGGACCCTGGGTTAGAGAATGCCTGTGTGCTACTGCTCTGCCACCAAGCAGGAGGCAGGAAGAGTGGAATTTAGTGAGGAATTAGGGCCAAGCAGCCACAATGAGGACAAACCCTCAGGCTGCAGAGGCATCAACTAAGACCCCCAAACATTGCAACTTGAAGCAACTGGTTTGGCAAAAATGAGACATCCCTATGTTAATAAACATAAAAGTTTCCCACTCACTTCCCAATGGTTCTCTACAAACTTTCTCTGCAAGGTTACTAAATATTTCATCCATTTCTCCTGTCTTGAATGCTTTCCATCTCATCTATTCTACCATAAACTCGGTGTTTTTCTTAGAATGAATAAATCTTCCTTCCCATCTGGTGACTCAGGCTTCTCACTGTTAGCAGTGTTTCTTAAGAGCCTCATTATTTGAAAGCAGAATTCAGAGAATTCTAGAACCCAGTCTGCTGTCATGTGCAGCCTTCTATCAATTCCAAGTAGAGTCAAGGGTGCACATATTCCTACAAATCTGTTAGGACAGCAGCCATACTCATTCTGGACAGAAAACAGAAGAAATCATGAAAGGAAACTTCTTCCAAGATCCCCTCTGCATAGCCAGTTGTTACATGGTGCACATTCCTTTGCAAGCCTGTCTGCCCTTCCAGCCAGCCAGCTAGGGTTTTGTTAGCAGAGCTATTTCTATGATTCGTCTTTGTATCTCTATATCCTAGCAAAGTTCTTGGCTAACTAGAAGGTTGTTCAATAAACGAATGTCCAAAGGCTGGATGAATGGATGGGATGAATAGATGTGTGGGTGGATGGATGAATGGATGGATGGGCAGGTGGGTAAACAAATGCATGTCAACTCTTGACCGAACCCTAATAATACACGTCTTTCATTGCAACTGTGTGAATATGTCACTGACCAGCTAGCTAGGGGTTTTCTTCCTTGAAAGAAACTGTAGGGAGGCAGGGAGGCGCCCTCCAGCCCCGGCCTCCATCAGCTCTAACTCCCCTCCGTGTTTGACAGCAATAAGCATAGTGGGTAGCAGGCAGAGGATCCCCTCAGAGTTATATTCATCATACTGACCTTGGGTGAGGAACCCTCGCCCCTCAAGTTTGCAGCTCTTTTATGGGACAATTGAAATTGCTCATCCCTTGGCAGAAGCCTGTGGTACAGCCCTCATCCTGGAGTCTGAAACCCTTGATGCTGACTCTGCTCCCTCTGTCTCTCTCTGACTCACTCTCTCTGTCTCTGTGTGTACCTCTCTGTGCACTGCTCTCTGTCTCTCTGTATACATATCTCTGTGTGTGTCCATCTTTCTCTCTGTCTCTCTCCAATCCTCTCTCTGTCCCTCTCTGTGTGTCTGTCTGTGTGACTATGTCCCTTTTTCTCTCTCTGAGTATCTGTGTCTCTCTCTGTATCTGTCTGTCCATCTTCCTCATTGTCTGTCTCTACCTCTGTGTGTCTGTCTCCTGGCCTTCTTCCTGCTCTGGCCATTCTTGAACAGCCTAGCATCTTCTTCATCTGCCCAATTGCCAGCTACATTGCCTGGTCCCCTCCCACAACTCAGAGCACCCAGAATGATTGCTTCCTGTCTCACCCTCCTACCAGGACCACTTAGGCTCAGTACTCACTGAGATGGCTACGGTTTCCCCACCATACCACTGCCACCAGCACCTTGCTTCTTAGCACCTTTCACACCAGGCGTGTTAGGCCACAAGGGGAAGTGGCCTCCCTCCGGCCAAAGCGGAAAGGTAGAGTCTGGTGCAGACTATGTTAATGGGCCCTAGCTGGGCTGCACCTGAAGCCTCCATGGCCATCATCTGAAATCTTTGCTCTCAAGATGTTCCAAGTTATTTCAAGGCATCCATTGGTGTTCACGGCACCACTTATCATAAGGTAGCTTAGCTGAGTGTTAAACTTACATAGTGCTTTCACTCAAGGCAGCAAAGGCACCTAGGGAGAATCCAATAACTGCCGATTGGGGAGTCAGAGTCTCCCATCCCCAGCATCTTTGTAAAGAAGCAGGAAAATGAGCAGCAGGAGTGTTTATAAATATACATTTGAAGAGCTTATCATAAACACTAACAGTAATTTTAACCGTATTTTAATGGTGTTTAGCACCGGCTCAGTACGCCACAAAAATGTGGAACACCCTTGTCTGCCTCTAACAAACCCTGAGTCCAGTAGACACTACAGCGCCCATCCCCTGTCTCCCAGACTTAGAGAGCTTTGTTTTTCTTCCTGAATCATATTTTCTTGTGCATCTTCGTTTTTCCTCACGATTGTCAGGTTTTGTTTGGCAGAGCCCTCATCATGGTGATGGATCACATCAGCAGCTACCCACACAGAACAACTTTAGAGAAGACACAAAACTAAGCTGATTCTAAAACACCCCCCTTCATACTCTAAGCCTACCTGGGTACCAAACTACCTCTGTAGCCGGTCTGCGACTGCGACCACCAGACTTCCTACCTCGGGTCCTGGGGGCCGTCAAAGTCACAGGTGCACTTTTGTGAAAAACTGCCCTGATCCACGTGGAGAGATGGGAGATCTGGCTCATTGAGCCTTAGGAAGCCGAGGACCATTGGGAATAATGTCCGTGATGAGCCTGGGTGTGATGTAACTGTGACAAAGACAGGAGACCTGTCTTGGAGGTGACCTTGACTCAGAAGCTTTTGGGTTCCTCATGTGACTTTCCAGACAACACTCATTGCCTTTGACTTCTGTGGCAGAAGCAGCTCTGTGGCCTTGCTACTCACTGCTTATCACGCCCACCTGGAAAAATCTCAGTTAAACTGATTTAAAGACATCAAAGCCTGTTGTTCCTTTTGCCTTCAGTAACGGACAGTGTTTCTATTCTGTGCACTGTCAACAAAAGCTTCTGGCTTTATGCCCCAAAGGTGAGACAGACCTCCGCAAAATAATATTCAAGTCCCATGTGAGCTTGTTAGAAGTGGAAAGTCCCCCTGCTCTCCCCACCCCCACCTTGACACACACACCATATTTTATCCTTCCTCACATTCCTTTTTCATTTCCGTGTTTGCCCTTCATTTTCTACTTGCCCAGGGTTCCTTTATTTGATTCCAGGGTTTGAAGTCTCATCTGCCTGGTGCACACAGTCCCCTTGCCCTCCAGTGGGACAGTCAGTCACACCACAGCCTCTTCATCAAAGCCTGCCAGCCTTCTCAAAATGCTATATGGCATTTCCTACATCAGAGAAAACATCTCATTTGGAAGCAAACGCTGTGCCCCAAAAAGCTGCCATCCTCTTTATAACTCCTGTGCCCAACTCAAGGCCTTCTGCTTTCAAGTGTGGCCTGATATGTCCAAAGTTCCTTCATTTCTTGGATTGTATTTCCTCCATGTCCATGCTTTCCATGCTGAGCAGAGCCCCTCCTCCACAGATGGACCTGGCACATAAGAAGTTTAAAAAGAAACATTCCCTGTATTTTAAAGTGAATTAATACACTTAAGTCCTCCAAATGCTCAATAAGGTAAGCATCACTACCATTTCACAGATTAAGAAACTAAGCTTCATGTCCTCTGTCCCCAGTGTCTTACAGGTAGGGTAGCCAGTGCTGGGGCGAAGTGAGGGACTCAGACACTAACACCAGACTTCTTGTAGACAGTGGCTATCTCCTATTGTTACAGCACTTTCTATTTAGTAGCAGATAATGCAATAAGGAACTAGGAAGTTAAGTACCCATAGGTATTGTCCCAGGGACTAGATATGCATCAGAAAGAGATAAAGCCCCTTCCCTGAATGAATCTTTCATTCTAGAAAGCAAGTATGGACTCCATCTCCAATGTTGAGAAACCCATTAAGGAGAAGGTTCTTGAATGTTGTACCCCAGCAACATACTGATAAGAGACCTGTGTATTTAATATGTGCCAGTGTATATAAAATAACCCTCTCAACCTAGCAGGCTCACCTTGCTCTCCTCATTTAGCAATAAGGAAATGGAAGTCTTGAGAGATAAGTCATGTGCCTTGAAGGGCACAGCTCTAAGGAGCAAGGGTGTGTTTCTATCTAGTGTTGCCTGCAGAGACTAGGGGCAGACAGAAAGCACCATGCACAGCCTAGTATCTGCTTGTCATGGCTATCAACCATCACCGTTACAACCCTTATCATTTGAGTGTCAGAGACACTTTGCATCATTTTATATATGTAAAGCTATAGTCATGGGTAAAGCCATACTATGTCCAACATCGTATCAGGCTTTGAACTTGATTATGTCAACAGCTCTCTATTGTCTGTAAAGTAAACAAGCATTTCCCAATTTGAAATACGTAAGGAATAAGATTTAGGGAGTACAGATAGCAAGTTCCCTTCTATCCTATCATCTTGCACACACACACACACACACACACACACACACACACACACAGCAGGGGGAGAGAGAACATTCTCTCACTCTTCTCTAGGCTTTCTTTGTGGGTAGGCATGACCTTGGGAGTAAATTTTGGATTTATTGACAATGTGACTCCCACATATTAAATTAAAGGAAACTGCTCTTCTCCTCTTCCTCTACCTAGGACTGGAATGCAGACAGGATAGCTAGCCTCTCTGATCATGCACATAGAGTAAGGGCTGGCACACGGCCAAAGAGGAGGAGCGTCTACCCGCAAATGCTGTCAAGCTCCCTTCCATCCCAACCCCGCACTATGCATAAAGACCCTTTATTTAATCACTTCGCTCTACCAGACACCTAATACAAGCATAGTATCTAATGCCTCTAACCATGTAAGTGAAGTCAAGGCTACTAGAAGACCAAACAGAAAGCCTGGCTGCCAATGCTGTCAAGCCCCCAAATATACCAGTCCTGGGCTCCCAGGCAAGACTCTTACTTGAGAGAAAATGAAAACGCCTACCTCACTTGGGTGGTTGCGTTTGGGGAGCTTGCCCCAGTGGAGTTTTGTGCATTTCCAAAACTGTGCCCAAGGCCATGCAGTTGTGAGCAGTAGAACTGGAATTCATAATCAAGTCATCTTGTGTTCATCTTGACTCTGAAGCCTTTCTGTTTTACAATGACATGACCACATTAGACTCACTGAAACCACAAAGTCAAAGTCAATGTTACATGTGACTCCTAACTGGGATGACAAGAGCAAATGGGCTCACAACAACCTGTCTTCCCTTCTTAGCTCAGTTGTCCCTTTCCTTCAACTCTGCCGGTCTCACCCTTGCTGGCCCCATCATGCTGTACTAGGGAAGGAGAATATCTAAGCAACATGCCCAGGTAGAGCCAGCAGCACCTAACAGGGGCCACACACCTCCAGAGGAGCTTGGCCTGAAACTCTGCCACAGCAAAACCTTTCTACGAGAATCAACAGTGCCTCAAACATTGACTGATAGCTTTCAGTGAGTATCTAAGCTCTGAGCTTGAGTTTGATGAATCCCTCTCTGTAACATGCTCGCCACAAAATATACTAGTAATGGGATATATGTGGCCACCGTAAATACAGCACAAATGCTGGAAATGGAAAGACAGCTAAGACTGACAAATGCAGTGAATGTGAATGATAAGTACTTGTGACATTATATGAGCTAAGGGACACCATAGCAATGGCATGAAGAGTCCAATCGAACTAGGTCCAGGGAGTCGGCTAACTTGATAAAGTGGCCCCTTGCGAGCATGGGGACCCAAACTAGAATCACACAGTAGCTGGGCACTGTACTGGGGATGGGGAAAAGACAGGGGAGACAAATGGGTCCCCTGAGGCTCATTAGCCCGTCAGTCTCACCAAATTGATTAACTCCAAGTTCAGTGATAAACCCTGTCTCAAAAAGCAAAATAAAGGGTGACTGGGAAAGACACATCAACCTCTGACCTCTACACATACACACATACATGAGCACACACGCACAAACACATACATACGTGCACATACACCATACGCAGACAGACAGTCATAAAACTGGGTCTGTCTGTATCAGATGTCCCATCATTGACCTCAGAACACCAAGACTCTTCCCTCCAAGACGTCAGACAGACAGACAGACACCTGCCTCCCTGTGCATTGGGACCATCAAAGTCTCTTCTCTCTGATCCCTTCCCAGCATTTCTCACGTCTAAGTAATTGCTCATGAGAATCAGAATCGTGTTACAGTCTCCCTGGTTCAGGCGAAATTGTTTCCTCTCGTAATTAACTCGTGGGACATAAAGGAAATTGGCTGGTGATTCCAAAGCCTTAATTTGCCACATTACATCAATCATCCTCCTAGAACATGAGCTTGTACCTTTAGTTTGGGATGCAAGTTTGGCTGTTCCTTGGTTACTAAACTTGAATGGATAGAGCAATTAAACATGGTTCTTCAAAGCCCCTATAGTAACCAAATTGGAGCCACAAAATAGTTGTTGGTTTGTTGTTTGTTTGTCTGTTTTTAGTTAGTTGGTTGGCTGGCTGGTTGGTGTTTTTGTTTTGTTTTGTTTGTTGTTGTTGTTGCTTACTTGTGATTAAAATAGGAAATAGCAAGATGAAATGCGTAGCTCCCTCTCCTGTGTACATAGAAAGAAAACCCTTTGAGTGTCATCTACTTAACACTGATCTTCCGCATCCAGTAGACCCCACACCACTTCCCCCCTCCCCGCCCCTGTGTTTATCAGTACCCCCACTCCTTTGATGGGAACGTGCCCCAAGCTGGTATTACCCATGAAAGACACTGCTTGTTCTTCTACTTTTATTTCTGTTGCTATGGTAAATTAGCTTGGCCAATAGCAACAGCGGGGAGGAAAGGGTTTGTTTAGCTTACGATTCCAGGCCATAGTGCATAAATGCAGGAAAGTCACAGCAAAAAGAGCTTAAGACAGCTGGTCACAACAGATCCACAGTCGCCAGCAGAGAGAAATGAATGGATCATGAGTACCTGTTTATCACTGCTCGGTCAACCAGCTGTCTTCATCCTTACAGAGTTCAGGGTTCCACGTCTAGGGAGTAGAGCCCACACAATTGGCTGTGTCTTCCCATGTCAATCTACAATCAAGATTCCCCCATAGACTTGCTCACGGGACAACCTGATCTCAACATCCTACAGTTGAGGCTCTCTCTCTCAGTTGATTCCAGACTGTGGCAAGCTGGCACTAAATGAACCATCACGCTGAGCCACCACAACCTAGCCATCATCTTCTGGTGCCAAATCCCCGCTAATGCTGCTCATCAGTCCCACCAGACTGTACACGACTCACTTCGCCATCTAACAGCCTGTGTCCTTATCCACCAACAAAGTGTACATTTCTAGAAGGACGGTGTGGTGGGGACGGCTCGCCACTCTGCACCATCAGAACAGGTGGCCGTCAGTTGTTGACTGAATTAGTTTGAGCCTCTTCCATCTTATACCCAGCTGCTTAAAGCAGCACCTCATGGCACAATCTGTCACTGTCTCCTGGCCTGTCGATGCAGGACCCAAGAAAGCAGCATTGCTCCAGCCCAGCCATTGGGCTTGGCATGAGGGGTACCATAAAAGTTCCTGGGTCAGCTGCTTCCTTCAGATGACTGCATCCTGAGAATGCTCCCCTTCAGAAACGTCCGACTGTGATGAGTTAACCACTCACCTCCTCCCGCTGCACACAATAAACTTGCTTCCTTACTCCGTGGTACATAATAAGTACACAGAGTTCTCAGGCTTCTAGTACACCTCCATCAGAGTGAACAGCCCACCCAATCCCAGCTTTTCAGTAGGTATGTCTATTTCCTGCCCTCTCATCACCCCACACAGGTCAACTCCAAAGCTATACAGGTTGGAGCAGCTAGGCATGGTGGCATACGCCTATGATCTCCGCAATAGAGAGACAAATGCAGGAAGATCAGGGGTTCAAGACCAGCCTGGGATACATAATGCGCTGTCTTAAAAAGGACGAAAACAGAAACAGTGGCAAAACAGGGGCTATAGAATATCCTGCAGGACTGAAGAAAACACACATTTAGAATTAGGCTCTTACAGAAGTAAGCCATTGATCTGATAGCTATGGCTATCTCTGATGGACAGCAAAGACCAGGGATCCAAAGATGGGAGAAACAGACAAGTTTTTTTTTTGTTGGTTTATTTTACTGTGGTATAATTTTTGTAAACTTAATCATCTATTTGTTTAAGAAGCAAAAAATAAAAAATAAACAAAAACCTCAGATTTAAAATGAAAAAAGTTCCTGGGTCAGTAGTGCTGTGATTGGCCTGTATTATGCAGCAGGTATTTCTGTGGCCTACATCAAGCCACTGCCTGCCCTTTGTGGCACTCTCTCTATGGACAACTACATTATCAAATGTGTTTGTTGCCTAGGAAGGTCACAACAGAGTTCCACAGATAGGAAGCTTTGAAACACAGAGATGTTTTCTCTTGTCATTATGGTGGCCAAAATTCTAAAACTGGGGGGCCAACATGGCTGGAGAAGGTCTAAGGGATAACCCTTCCTGGCTTCTCCCAGCTTCTGGTGACTTCTGGTAGTCCTTGGCTTGTGACAGCACAGTGGCAGTCTTTGTCATTGCCCCTGGGGTCACCTATTCCCTTGTGTCTGTATCTACAATTCTGGTGAAAATCGTGGGCCCACTCTAGTCCACTGTGACTCCACCTTAACACGTGTACAAACATGCTTACTCACACACAGCGGTGCTGGGATTTAGGGCTTGAACATGTCTGGGGATGTAAGGAAGGAAAGAGTGACTAAACCCACTATATGGGGACTAAACCCAATAATGGGACAACCCATTATCGTCCAGACCCTAGGTAACTGCATTGTGCATGAAATTGGTTGTGAGGCAGCCTGGGAACTGAAACACCATTCTTTTTTAATTTAGTTTTTACATTCCAATTCCAGTTCCCCCTCCCTCCTCTCCTCCTGCTCTCTCCACTCCTCCCCCCTCCCATCTGCTCCATGGAGAGGGTGAGGCCTCCCCGAGGAAGTCTAATAAGTCTGTCTCCATCATCTAGTTGAGGTAGGACCAAGGCACCTCTCCATCCCCACACACCTGTGTCTAGGCTGGGCAAGGTATCTCTCCATGTAGAATGGGCTCCACTAAGTCAGTTTGTGCATTAGTGTTAGATCTTGGACCCACTGCCAGTGGCCTCATATACTGTCCCAGTCACGCCATTGTCACCTATATTAAGGGAGTCTAGTTTGGTCTTATGCAGATTCCCCATTTGTCAGACCTGAATCAGAAATCTCTCACTAACTCAGGTCAACTGTTTCTGTGGGTTTCCCCATCATGATCTTGACTCTTTTGTTCATATTATCTCTACTCCCTCACTTCGATTGTACTCCAGGAACTTGGCCCATTGGTTAGTTGTGGAGTATTTTATATTTTCTTCTGTGGGTTCCTTTGTGTTTGCTGATTTTTCTTTCCTGAAATGAGTCAGCATTTATAGAAAAATAATAAAGAGTAATTCTATCAATAAAGTAAGACCAGATGCCTATCCCCTCTTAACTACCTGTTTGCAGAGAGTAAGGCCAGCTCCCACAAACAGAGTTCCACAGTCAGGACTCATGTGAGCATTATTGACCATCTTCAGGCAAGGTTTCTGGTACCCATGGATCTCCAGACCTTGGGGACCCTGGAGGGCTGAGATGGTCCCAGGGGCTTGCTTACCCACCATAGGACATGAGCCTGGGCCATCAATTCATCAGCCTGGAACAGGAACTTCCCACACACTGGACCATCACCATGTTTAGGCTCAGACACCCTGTGAAGGAAAGACAATTTGTTGAATGTGTGTTGGGCATTCTATTGCTTTATTATTGCTAGATGTGACCTCAACCTATGGGTCATATGGGTAAATTGTAGCTCATTAAGAAAAGCAAGACACACACAGTCAATTTGGGCTCCTCTGTGATACCCAAAGAGCATGTGGGGGAGGGGTTGCCCTATCTCTCCTCCTGCACACTTTCCTCTCAGCTTCTCTGTTACTCTAAGAAGCACCTGGCCTTTCCTTTCTTCCTAAGGTGTTCTGTTCTACTCTGCTTCCCCTTGCTGTTGTAAATACCTGGACCAAAAGCAACTCTGGGAGGGAAGGGTTTATTTCATGTTGTACTTCTAAGTGAGAGTCCATTACTGAGTGAAGTCAGGGCAGGAGCTCAAGCAAGAGCAGAGGCTGAAACCAAGGAGGAAAGCTGCTCACTAGCTCTGTCAGCTAGTGTTCAGCCTTGGCACATTTGCTAGGGATGACATTGCCCAAAGTGGGCCGGGCCCTCCTACATCAGCTAATCAAGACAGGAGTTCACAGACAGGGCCACAGGCCAGTCTGGCCTGATCAAGGCAATTCTACCACTGTGGCCTGATCAAGGCAATTCTACCACTGTGGCCTGATCAAGGCAATTCTACCACTGTGGCCTGATCAAGGCAATTCTACCACTGTGGCCCTCTTGTCCCAGATAGCTCAAGGTTGTGTCACGCTGACAGAAACTAACCACACCATGTTCTTTCAGGGAAGTGTGTTTTTTTAGCAAAGCCTTGCTATGTGGTGGGGGCAATTGCAAAGTCTTAGGCTTGCTGATTTTAATTAGTGCTTTCTCTTTAAGACAAGACAACAGTACAAGCCACTCATCTCCATGACATAATCTTAAAACCCTAGTAATACAGGGCAGGCAATCACAACTAGGAGATTTCAATGTAAAGACGACAAATTAGCTTGCCTTTTCATTTTCAAATCCCTTTCTATTTCCATTTGTTTTTTGTTGTTGTTGTTTTGTTTTTTTTGTTTGTTTGTTTCTTGTTTTTGGGGTTTCCATTTGGTTTTTGTTGTTGTTGTTGTTTTGTTTTGTTTTGTTTGGTTTTTTGTTTTGTTTTGTTTTGTTTTTTGTTTTGTTTTGTTTTGTTTTGCCTTATCCCATATCCAGAGTTGGCCTCCCACCCATTTAATTGCTTTTATAAGTCATGTTTTAAATCTGCCCTGGAACTGTCCACCAAAGACAGCAACCAATAATTGCACTCTCTAGTCCCATGAGATTTACTGTTTAAAATAAGCCTCTGATCAGACAGGATGCTCAGAATAGTATAACTAATCTAAGCTGATAGAATGGCTGAGAGTATAATGGTCTCATTTCTAAATGCTCTTTCATTAATCGGATCCCCTCTCCAGGCTGAAAAAATAAAATTCTAAACCATACTGAGAAGAGAGCTGCACTGGGAACATCAAGTCTGCAGACAGGGACCTTCTCAGGCTGCCCTGGGATACTGACTGCCTTGAGATGCTGCCCTTGGATGCTGCCCTGGGATTCTGCTCTGGGATGGTAGCTATGGCATTTTACTCCTCAGTGTGTTCCAGAAGGAACAGGTTAAGGTGAGAGAAACCCAGGTGCTGTTTCTTTTTCTTCACAGGAAAATAAATCCAACAACTTTTTTCTAACTTGATGCATTGTGGGAATAACAGCAAAATCAATAACAAGCCTGAGAAACTATTCTTGTTTAAACAGAAAGCAAGATTTTTGTTCTAACCTTCTTAAGTATTTTTCCTGTCAACAGTAAAAGAAAAACAAACTGCAAAGAGAGGCTAGAAAAAGAAAGATGGTCAGAAACAAATCTATATTTAAAGGTAGAGAAAGGCCAGGGATATATCCACACTTATACCACGCCATCCCTGTCCCCAGAAAATCACCTGTGGCTATCTCACACTCCATTCCTAGTACAACAAGAAGCTAACCACTGCCTCTCTCTAAATTTTCTAGAACCGGGTGGCAGCCACCTCATACTGGCTCCCAAGGGTATACTGTTTCTTTTTGTTTTTCTTTATATTACGGAACGCAGTAGACACCATAGCAGTAGCTTAATATCAGCCAGTACCTAGCACAGTAGAGTGTATACAGTAAATGCACAATAAATGCCAAATGTATTCAATGAGTCGATATCAGCTAATCTTTTCGTTGATGTTATCAGAGCCATCGAAGACTCATGGTTATGGCAGATAATTTAAGAAATCCATGAGATGACACCAAGAAACTTGAATTTGGGGCTGATGAGATGGCTCCACAGTTAAGAGCATCGCCTGCTCTTACAGACCTACATGGTAATTCCCAGCCATCTGTGGCTCCAGTTTCAGGGGATCTGTGAACACCAGGCATGCATGTGGAACACATATACACATGTAAGCAAACACACATACACATGAAATAAAATAAGTAAATCTTAAGAAAATAAAATAAACGGGGATTATAGGCCAATCTTGGAAATCAATTAATTTGCTGTCTAAGTCTTGGACTTCTATCTCTTTGTCAAGAAAACAGCAATGGTTCTTGTGTTCTCTTATCAGATTTACCCCTCAAGAGCAGACCTTGCCTTGACCAGCTGTTCATCTTTTGAGTGTCCCCATCTTGAAGGGATGCTAATACACTGGAAGTGTCAGAACACATGTGTGGGATTTGACACAGAATGAGTGTCTCACTAATGGCATGTTACTTCCCTTCTCCTCTCCAGGTAGGCATTCCTGAGTCCTCTAGAGACTCAGATATTTCCACCTCCTAGGTTCCACATGTCTCCTCAGAGGGTGGCTTAGGACAGGCTGTCACAGAAACCACTATAAATACTCTACCTCGGGTAAAACTGCACACCTAAAGAAATATAAGGACCTTCCTCTAAACTTAAAGAGAAAAGAGTCAGAGTCAAACTGGATTCCCACCTAACAACTTGTATCAGTGAGGATGCCTTCAGCCACAAGCAGGGAAATGCCCAGATGAGTCCAACCACAGCAGTAAGGACAGGTGCTGCATGGTGGGCCAATACAGAGCAGGCTCACTTTGAAGACAGTGCCACTAAGACCTAATTGCTTTATTTCACTGTAGCTTTCAATCCACATATGCCATATGGATGCTATAGTATCAATGTAAGGAAAAGTGCCAATCACTTCCATCCCCATCTCTGTTGAAGACCAAAGAAACTTCCCCAACAATCTCCTAACAAAAATTCCCTGCTGTCACATTAGCCAAGTAAGGTTTCACACACTGTTGAGAGAGCAGGGACTATTCCAAGACCAGTGACCAGATCACTTAGTTCAAAATGGGAAAAAACCAGAGCTCTGCCATCACAGGAGGAGAGAATGATGGACGCTGGGTATGTTTTGACACTTTATCTTATTGAACTTGGTCTCCTTCTGTTGTTAACAGAGAATGTGGTGTGCTTATATGAGGATTGTTGAAGTTTATTTTTGCAGTTAGTCACACCAAGGGTAGAATACATGCCCAGCAAGTGAAGAATGGGTGGACATCTAATCATGAGATCAACTGACCTGATAGTTTCGCTGCTAACAAAAGCAGAAGTGAAGATAGCAGTTGTTGAGTACCTACTATGTGCTGAGTAATGTGCTAAAACAATTTGCAAGCCTGAGCCTCACAGTAACCCTGCAAGACAGGTTGGCTTGCGTTTCCTCTTCTTTTTTTGTAGGTATATAATGTGTGCACATGTTTGTGTATGTGTGAACGTAGTTCACATATGGAAATTAGAGGGCAAACCTGAGTGCCAGGCTCGTGCCTTCCACCTTATTTGAGACAGAGTCTCTTTAATGTTTGCCAGTGTGGTACTGGCCCCCCAAGACAGGTTTCCACACCCACTATAAGGATGAAGAAACCAGACCACACAGCAGCCAAAGTGGCCAGCTGATGATGGCAGAAATGAATCTTAAGTCAGTCTTAGCTGGCTGTCAACATCATTGTCTTAGTCAGTGTTCTACTGTTGTGGGGAGACACCATGACTGTCTTAGTCAGGGTTTCTATCGCTACGATGAAACACCATGAACAGAAAGCAAGTTGGGGAGGAAAGGGTTTATTTGGCTTATGCTTCCACATTGCTCTTCATCACTGGAGGAAGTCAGGACAGGAACTCAAACAGGGCAGGAACCTGGAGGCAGGAGCTGATACAGGGGCCACGGAGGCTGCTGCTGACTGGCTTGCTCCATTCACGTGACTTTCCCACCCTGCTTTCTTATGGAATCCAGTGGGGACCACCAGCCGGAATGGCGCCACCCATCATGTGTTGGCCCCTTCCGCACTGACCACTAATTGAAAAAAAGCCTTACAGCTGGAGCTCATGGAGGCATTTCCTCAACTGAGACTCCTTCCTCTCTAATGACTCTAGTTTGTGTCAGGTTGACACACAAAGCCGTCCAGTAGAATGACCAAAGCAATTCTTATAAAAGAAAGCACTTACCTGGGACTGGCTTACAGTTTCAGAGGATTCGTGCACTATTGTCATGACAGAGAGCGTGGCGGCGGCATGCAGGCATGCAGGCGTGGGCGTGGCGGCATGCAGGCGGGGGCGGGGCGGCATGCAGGCGGGGGCGGGGCTGCATGCATGCTGGCCTGGAGAGACGCTGCTGGAGTAGTGACTGCATCCTGACCCAAAGGCAGCAAAGGCAGCAGGAGAGTCTCTGTGCCTGGCGGTGAAGCCCACCCACCTTGACACATTTCCTCCAAAAGGCCACACCTCCTAATCTTCCTAATCCTTTCAAAGAGTTCCATTCTCTGGCCACTAAGCATTTAAATACCCGACAGGCCGGCTGGCTGTTCTTATTCAAGCCACCACATTGATAATCTTTCCCCTCTACCCAGACCCTTGTGACTGAGGAACCCCAGATGATGGACACAGTTTTCCATGGCAGGCACAGCGTAAAAAGAGCAGGTATTTGGCCCCTAGTCACATTCAGAATCCCACTACTTTTGTAGTAAGAAACAGATTTAGTAGCCTCATCTTCCTTCAGCCTGTCTCTTCAGCTGCTCTGCAGTTTTCGCTTATTCGCACCATCTCTAACGTATTCTTCTGTCTTGCTAATGATAGGAAATTCGCTGCTGCGTACTTCCATAAAGCATTATCTCATTATCTCCTTTGGCCTCTCTCTGCAAAGTGCAAAGAAAGTGGGGTATGGAAAAAATTAATCTCATTAAATTAATCGAGAGTGTCATGACTGCTCAGTTATGACTCGGATGCATTTGTAGGAGGGGCTGTCTATGCATCAAAATTTGTCCTTTATTTTGCCACGTGTACCCACCAGCTTCTCTAGCAAAGAAGAAATAACTCTAAACAGCAAGCTCTTCAGAAGTATTGTTGCCACCAGCAACCCAGAAAACCCCAAGTCAGAACCTGACTTCATGTGGCTGATGAACAGATGTCAGGGACACTCTGGTTATCTCCGCCATTATCCTGTGAAGTATTAACGCCAATGCTGAGCACAACGTGCTGTAATCCAAAAAGCTCTGAGATGGCCTGCTCTCTCCTACAGCTCTGAGATGGCCCGCTCTCCTAGACTTTCATCGTACACAAATATACGCTGCTAGTTTTGTTAATACAGGTTCTTTCCAACTTAGCTTACGAAACACATTCCTGCCTCAAGGTCTTTGTCAAGTGCCACATTTTACAGGTTTTCTCATTGGTTGGAGCTCAGAGAATTCTGCCCCTGGGTTCATTTGTTCATTGAGCAATGGAAGATGCATGGTTCTAATGTAGACACCAGAAATTCCATGAACAGAAAAGCAGTCAGGGCTGAGAGACAGCCCCACCTGGCTGGGAGACAGCCCTACCCCGCTGGTAAGGCACTCTGGTCACAAGCAGGAGGACCTGATTCCCAAATTCTACTTTTAAACACCAGTGTGCTGACTCAAGCCTGTAATCCCAGCACTGGAGATGGAAGACCCCCGGCTGCCAGTCTAGACATGCTGTGCTCCTGGTTCAATGATAGACGTCGATGCGAAAAATAAATAGTGAATAATTCTTCTAAGAGGCTCAGAAGATACCTAACACTCACCTCTGACCTCTACACATACATGATAAAATGTGAACACACATATACAAATAAAATAATTTAAAGGCATGGCTGCCTCTGCCACACAGATTACCATGCAACTAATGGCCCCTCCGAAGAATTAGGATCTTTCCTGAGGAGAAAGGTGCAGCTGCTCAGGGAATGAGCAGCAGAAGATTTGTAGCCTCCTCAGCTCCTGTAAACAAAAACAGTATTCTGCCTCAGGCTTTGCCAGTGTGCCCTTGAGACTGTCCCAGAGAGCTGCACTCCAGGTGGAATTTCCCGAGAAGATGCACTCCCACGCCCCCCCACACACACCTCCCACCTCCCACTGTTCAATAAGGTACTTCTCAGTTTCAACTTTCCTGGAGCCTTCAGATCTCAACTCCAAATCTAGTCACATACCTACCATTTGCCCACTCTGCATCAGACATCTGGCTTGACAATGTCTGTATTCAACATCTGGTCTCAAAATTGATCACACTGCTTCAGTCTGACAAAGGAAGAAACTGCGTCCCGTAAAACTAGGGAACATCTTGTTATGAGAGCTCATGCATAGATGCCAGAACCAGGGTTCAAACACATGTCCATATGGCTGGCGTTCTATCATTCTACATAGCCTAAACCTCTATCGGCCTCACTGCATGCAAAATAAGAAAAGTTGACCCCACCACAACCTTCTCACAGGGTCTTTATAAGTATCAAACAAGGTATTTAGACACAAGGGATACAGACAACTCAATTGCCTTCTGCATTCTAATTGGTAAAGATAAACACGTAAATTTTCACAGATAACCATGGTTAGCCATCACTGAAGACCTAGGGTCCTTTGGTAAAGAGGAATTATAGGACTTTTCTCAGCTCCAAGGCCAAAATGTAAACCTTTCTTTTTGAGACAGACTTCCATATATCCCAGACTATAACTGAATTAAGTTAAGCAGCAGAGGATGAGTTTGAACACTGGATCCTCCTGCCTCCCCTTCCCAGGTTAGGATTAGAGACACGTGGCACCACACCTGTTTTTATACAGAGATAGAGCTCAGCATTTTATGCATGTTAGCCCAGCCCCCTACTGAGTCACATACTCAGTCCTCAAATGCAAATTTCTTGCTGGCATATTTCTCAATGCTATACTAGGGCAAGCTCTGCAAATATACATGGATATGAAAGCCCTAATAGCCTGCCCTCGAATCTAGTCCTATCTAGTAGAAAGGAGACTTTGGAATGGGTCCCTGCAGGACTAGGCATGTTGCAGGGAAAATGTGATGCACAGTAGATCAAGCTCTCTATCATGGGCAAACAAATCACCTTTGCTGTAAAAAGGTATGCAGGGAGGGAAGAAGATGCCCCTTCTAGAATTGCCCTGACTTAATGATACAGAAATCCTCAACAGTAGAATCATGAGGAGAAAACAACATATTCCTCTACTGTGTATAATGGAGAGGAGGTAGGACTCACAATACTGACCAAGTCCATAACATGAAACCCACAGGGTCCACCTGCTTCTGCCTCCCTAGTGTGTAGTGGAATATTCACTTTGTTTCTTTCTGTGGCACTGACCACACCCATTTGGGGTGGAGCCAGGGGCGGAAGTGACCTGGGGAACTAGGTGGTTGGAGGCGCGGGACAGGAGGACATCCAGAGAAATTCTTGGAAGCAGGAACCTGCTGGTGTTCACCTGTCTATGTTGTGAGTTACTTCTCCCTGAATAAACATCTGTTCGGCCTAATTGTTTATCCTGATCCTTATTAAACCACAATACTAGTGACTGGATTAAAGGTGTGAGCCACCACGCCTGAGTCCCCGCAATCTCTTTAATAAGGTACGTAGCACTATGCAAATGCATTTCCCTTGTTCGATATTTTTCCTAAGGCGCCCTATACTTTCACATTACACTATCAAGAAAGTTACCTTCTATATGATCCTATCAGACTATTTCACTGGAAGAAATCATTTTTGAAGTATCCTTAAAATTCATATCTAAAGCCATGTCAGTCGTTGCTCAGTCAACGAACACACGGGTGCTATTAATGTATAAACATCAGGGCTCCACAGACTCTGCTCTCCCAGGGGACATGTCCATAATTAAGTATCATGTGACATTTTCTCACTTATGTACCTACTTCTAACAGGTTGAACCATTTCCATAGCCATTTCTTTCAATTACTTTGCAGTTCCCTGTTGATGAAATGGGTTTGTGGTTCACAAAATTCATCTCATAAGTCTGCAGGCCATTTCATTGTGCTCTTATCCAAAAGATGAAAGGAACTGAAGACAAACAGTATTAAAAAGGAAAATCTATTAAGAACAAGTACTCATAAACTTTTATCTTTCTTATTATGCTCCTTTTGGAATGCTTGTCTGTCAACTTCAGTGTCAGACGGGAGAGGGAAACTACTTTTCAAGAATACTCCACAGTTCACTCAACAGCAACCCAATAACGAGCCTCCTTCCCAGATTAGCTCACAGCCTGCACACGGAGGTGGAAGGCAGGACAGGGCTGTGCTTCAGCCTTCGTAGTTGTCAGCAAGCCTAACAGATTTCACAAGGATCCTTTAAACTCGATGCACACCGATGCACCTGAAAGATGCATCAACTTTTGGGATGAAACCATTAGGAAAAAAAAGACAGAACCAAAGGTCAAGACCAAAGTGAGTCAGGATGGCGTGGCCTCTTGAAGATGGTGTCTCCCCCCCCCCCCCCAGATGCCCTCTATGCCTCAAATCTCCACTGAGGAGCGATTGCCCTGGCAGCTGATATGAAGCCAAGAACATCTGTGTTTCTCTGCTCATAGGCACAGAACTGGAACCCATAATAATTCTGTGTCCATCACACCCCAGTGGGCAATCCCAGCTAACACCAGTGTTCTACCTAAAGCAAGCCTGGGTCAGCGCATGGCTCGAGTTCCCTGAAGATCACCCTCAAAGGAACTGAAGCAGGGTACAAAGAACGAAATGAAAAGATGGAATCTTTTAAGCTTTCTTTTTTGACTTCCCAGGAGGGTTGCGTGAAAAATGAGATATCATGAGGGCAGAAAGAAAACTAGAGAAATACGGAGCTCTCATATGGAAGGAAGTAACATAGTTGTTTGTTCTGGTGCCAGATATGAGTGACCCTGACCTGGGGAAACAGATTCGGGCTGCTTCAAATACCATGTTCCACTGTGAAGTAGTTACAGGACAAAGGAAGTCGTAAGTCAAAGGATTTACCAAATGCACTGGTGGGGAACCACAACCAGGCATGCTTCTATCCAAGTGGGGCTGGTCTCAGGTGTGACCTTAGCTTCCAGGTTGATGGGAGCTAGTGATTCATCAAGAACACATTTAAAATATTTCGGTAGCACCTGGATGTTAGATCAGACATAGAACTCAGCAATAAAGATGTCCCGAGGGACTAAAATTGACCCAAGATAATTTGGCTCTAGCCTAGAACATTTTAATTCTCCACAATCATACATTTCAATCCTTCAGCCTTGTAGAACCTCTAACACAGGTGTGGCTCTCCACCACCCCCACCATAGTTCACGTCAGTGTATAATTTTCTGAAAGTATAAGAAAACAATCAAACTACGGAAAGACAATGGCGTTGGCACATTTAGGACACCCCAGTATGTGAGTCATTGGTTGAAATATTGAGTAGTATCTTTCATGTGTTATGAGCATTTTTTTCCACCAGCCTAGTCCCACAGCCCCGCCAGCCCCAAATAACACACAGAGAGGCTGTCTTAGATATAAAGCTGTTGGCCTGTTACTAGTGTTTCTTATCAGCTAGCTCTGTTTTAAGTATTAACCCATTTCTATCAATCTAAGTATTTCCATGTGGTCTCATCTTACCAGAGAGTGGGCCCGGACCTCTGTTTTCTTAAGTCTCTACATGGTGATTCCTCCCTACTACTTCTGGAATCCTCCTTGTCTCCTAGTCCCGCCTATCCTCCTTTCCTATTGGCCAAAAGGGCTTTATTCATTAACCAATAAGAGAAACATATTTACAGAATGACATCTCTCCCATCATCCATGTCTTTTTCAAACAAGTAAGGAGGAAAATATCATAGTATAATCTTCTGTCCATCAAGATTGCCTTGTCTGGCTATAAAACTTCCTCAGATAGCAGAGATCCATTAACTGGCAGAGTCAGTGGTCTCTCCAAGAACAAGTCACCTGGTTTCTGCAATAAAAAAAAAAAAAGAAAACAAAACAAAAACATACTGAAGCTAGACTCTTGAGTTCTACTCTTTTTCAATTTTTAAATTTAATTTGTATTTTTAAATTTTTGAGATGTTGAACATTTAGTAAAATACTATATATATATATATATATATATATATATATATATATATATATAGATCCAGCTTTGCCCTTATCATTTAAACTTGGTGACTAATTAATATATCAAATCTCCATCAACGGCCAACCTCTCTGTAAATTTTGATCTGAGGGACCTAGTCTTGCCTCTCCTTTAGATTGTGAAGGCTCATCCTGCAGATTATAAAATAAATTTGAGGTGGAGAAATGCCATCTATCTGCCCCTTAGCCATGGAACTTACTGTCATCCATACAGAGGTCAGATTTGATACATGCCTGACAGAAGACTCCAGTGTGTGGAATTTAATGTCCATGTTTGCAAGAATGTTAGTGCAGGATATTATTTGAATCTACAAGAGGATCATCATTAAGCAATGAGAAGTTGTCATCAAGAACTTTCTGAAACCAACACTTTAAGTCACCATCCCCAGACTGTGCTATAAGTTGACCACCAAACTCATGAAAGAGTGTAACATCCAAGGTTATATGTTAATGACGTTAAAAGAGCCCTCATGATGAAAGTCTGATGGAAGAGCAGGCAGGCAGACGAAAGGGTCTCTTGCCATGAGAAGGTCTTCACCAGCAAGGCGTCATCTCCAATTAGACCCCTCAGCTCTAGGACCTAAGTAAACGTCTTTGTTTGTTTGTTTTCTTTTAAAGTTTCCTGCCTCCAGTATTCTACTATTGTAATAAAGACTTCGAGTCACTAGTGTCAGAAGCCTCAAGTAGTACTCTGAGGAGGAACAGCACCTTTTCAGCTTTCCAAAGAATACTGGGACAGTAATATTCCTTGCCAGGAGAGCCTGGAATAGCTTCCTGTTGCAGGCAAGGTTGAGCAACAGCCCTTCCACACCCCAGCTCTGTGCCTTGCTGGAACAAGTTATCAATGCTCCTGTTCCTTTGCTGTGTGTTCCTGTGATTATGTCCCACATTAAGAGGTGTGTTGCACTGGCCAACCCCCCCCCCCAATCTGGTCCTTTCCTGTCTTTTCCATAACCCAGGCGCGTGCGATCATTCGCTTCCATCCTCTTCCCTCCTCTGGATACTCATGTTGATTCTTGCCTTCTTACTTTCA
Organism: Phodopus roborovskii; assembly: GCF_943737965.1. NCBI lineage: Eukaryota > Metazoa > Chordata > Mammalia > Rodentia > Cricetidae > Phodopus > Phodopus roborovskii. The sequence continues at coordinate 5,979,400 of NW_026126541.1, read as the reverse complement.
TGGCTGCCCTTGCCTTGAGCCCTTCCTCTCAAACTCTGCAGTTCCTGCCAGTGTATCCAGACCCAGAGAAAGCACTACTTGGCTCTACTGTGAACCCCTGTTATCCCGTTTTCCTCCTGTTAATCTTTCTTCTCTGACCTCTCAGAGCACGCATCAGTGGTACACGATTTGGTTCTTGATGTTTTATCTAGTTTATCTAATGTGCATGCTCTGGCTTCAAGTGACCTGTGCAGTCTTCCAAGACAAGGTCAGACAGTCCACGTCTGTGCTAGACTGGGGGAGGTGGGTGCACACTCTTCATTCTAGGCTGCTCAAATATTCCCTCTGCCTGAGGCCACCCCAGGAATCAAGTCAACAAATCCTTGGTGTGGGCACACCTGCTGGCTTCAAGGCAGCTTCCCTGGCCGGTTCAGTTTCCTTGTTTACATAAGAGCCTCACAGGTGAAAATCTAAATGAGCCAGAGATTAGGGAGCCTTGGCTGATATTAACGCTCATGAATATTTAGCAGGGGTTGCTCATTAGCTGCTGTAGCAAGGGCTCCCTTGCAGTCACTGAGCTATAATGACTGCTGGCATTTAATTGTGCTCATCCAATAGCAACTAAGCCATGGGGGAAGCAGGTGAGCTGAGACCCGGGGTACAGTGTGGCATTATGGTTTCAATCAAAGCTGCGCACAGCCCTTACGTCCTTCCAAAGTAATTTGGGGGTAGGAGAGGGTAGCAAAGGAGAAACCTGCAGCTAGCAAACTAATCCTCCAGCTCTCATTCAGGCAGCTCATCTTCCATGACAGCTTTTACTTTGGGCTGATCTCATAAAAAAAAAAAAAAAAGTTACTGAACATATTAAAAAGAAAAGCAAGCCACTGTAGACAGGGAGCTGCTTGGAATCAGGAGGCCTAGTGTTACCTAAGGGAGACTTAGATGCATGGAGATCTCCGGACAGCTCAGGTTCCGTGTGTCAGCGTGACAATGACTGATATTGTAGCCACCCTGGGGGAATGAAGTCTAAAGCCCCACACTGCCTGCCAGCTTCCGCTATCATACTATTGAAACACTGGATCCCAAGAACTTGTCATTCCCACAGGAGTCCCACAGCGAGAGGAGAAAGGGCTGAGGCCTCCTCCCAGCCAGAAGATGGACTGATCTCCCACAAAAACCACAGTTGGGGCTGACAACTTGCCAGGCCACGGTGCTGGAGAGACCGGAACAGAGACAAAGATTGGCCAATCATGGGCGGGACTACAGCTTGATGTAGGATGGCTTAGCTACCATACCTGTGGCCCCCTGTTCAAACAGCCTAATGGTAGGTGTCTGACAGGGTGTCACAGGACCTCTTAGTGCCTCTTCCCAAGGTGGTCTCAGTGGACAAACCCTCTTTTCTACTCTCCAATGTTGTTTGTCATTTTAATGGGCCTATCCAGTACCAGTGGGCGGTGCCTTGCCTGTTAGGACTGCCAGAGTTCAGGCTCTGATCTTAAAACCACTCCAGTAACCCACCAGACACATGGAGTTACAGTGACCATGCACAGAGTAAGCACCTAACCAGTGCTACCCTAGAGGAGACACCCTCGTCTTTTCTAGCAGGCACATTCACACAAACACTTGACTCCTAGGAATGTAGACTAGGGTGACAGGAACCTCCATGAACCCAGCTTACCATGATCAGGTCCCAAACACAATACAAGACATCCTGTCTCCTCCTCCTCTTCCTCCCCTCCCTCATTATAAAATCATATCCTGTCTGAGTCAGGACTTGATCCTGTGCGTTGAGCATCCTGAAAAGGCTTCAGTGCATAAATGACTACATAATTCAATTCAGAAGAGTCCCTTGTTGGGCACTGGAGACATTAAAAAAAAACTATAAAATGGGATTCTTTGGCATTAAAGGACTCATCGAGTCCCAGAAATGACATAGATGAATGATATCTCATGAGAGGAATAATATTCAATTTCTAACAAACAAAAGTTTGCTTGCCTGATTTCTCCACAAATTTGATAGATATGTTTGAAACGGTCCACACTAAAACACAGTTTTATATGAAATTTATTCTGACTTTCACACATGCCAAAATTGACATGCAATGAAAGGCCCGACCATCAAGAAATATAAGCTAGAAATGTTAAATTGTCATGGTTAAGGACACTCCTAGATAAAGCTTACATTTTTATTTGGAAGATAGACCAACTTTACAGGTGGTGATTTACAAGGGAGTTGCTTCTCACCAGAACAATATTGTCTGTTAATCATGCTGAATTCTATCAGAATTGGTTATTTAATGGTGGTCAATGGTTCTCAAGGAGAGCCAACAATCTGAATCACTGCTATGATTCTTACCCACAGCAATGTTTGCCAGTCCTTATCCCCAACAATGGCCATGTCCTTCCTGACTGGTGTTGTGCCTACTGTGCAAGTAAATTTAGGCAGCAAGCAAGAATTAAGTGACAAATTGGGAAAAAGTATCCCAACTAGGAACTAAGTCCCAGACTCTGTGACTTCAATCTCTGTGGCTCAGCAAACACCCAGTCTTGCTCCTGGGAGAAGAAGGGACCAAAGTGTAAGAAAGACATCACAGTGTTTCTCCCAGACAAGCCCAAAACACAAGTACCTCGCCATAGAGTCAACAATTGGAGGCCAAATTGCCAGACCAGGGATTGACAGCTTTGACTTTGCGAGGGAAGCTGGACAACACACAAAGCATCTCTCCTGAGGAAGCCATTGATGTGTGGAATGAGCCCAAGGTATTTTCTTCACTCGGTAGAGGACAAACTTCCTCCAAGAGTAAAGCATCTCTGTCAAGCTCACCTGGCCACAGCCTGTCCCACTCACTGCCACTTCCTCCCTCATTCTGTCCTCTTCCCAGAAAGAGCCTCTATTCCAAACCAAGAGTTAATCACCCTCTTGCTGTTCTCTTTGAATGTCACTGCTTAAAAGTGCCAAGAAGGCCCCACCTAGATTAACCTGACTGAAATCATGGTAATGCTTATACAAAGTGGACAGGGTCCAGGAAAGAAAGCCACAATCACCATAGTTACAATATAAAAGCCACAGGCCACATAACAAGGATGGAACCCGTGAAGGGGTGATGGCCTCCCTTCATGCTCTTCTAGCAAGTTCCTTCTGATCTTTTATTGACTCCTGCTTTTTCTCCTTCTATGGAAATCCAGAGAGAAGACACCTATGCCCCAGGGTGGTTTGTTTACATTTGATATCTAAAAGATATTTCCATGTTTACATACTCATAATTCTTTCCCTCACAAACCAGAAACATCTCCACAAGTTGGAATTATCCCTGTCTCCATGTCTTGCAGACAAAACAGAAACCCAAAGCACATTCCTGTCTTTCCCCCCATCCCTCTCCTTTCTTTGCTCACCATGGCCATGGCTGCAGCCTTCTGGTGCCGTAAGTCTCACCCCCATGACTCTGGCCTCTTCTCAGTGATGCTACGTTTATTAATGTCTGTGGTTGGCTCACTCTTAGTAAGCTCAGTCAAGAGCCTCGACTTTATTTTCACTTCAGGGGATTCAAGACACCCATCCGCTTTCCTTGTGCTGGAAGACTGACACGCCCTCTCTCCCCTTGTCCCCAAGCAGTTTAAGGGAAGCAGATGAGAATGTCAGCTAGCACAAAACACACAAACCCATGCCTTCTGCTTCTCTCCTGCAGTCTCCAGTCTCCTTCTAAGAGCTGCATGGCTTTAACTCATAAAATTTCATTATACGGTTCTACCCCTCCTTTGACATCCCATAATTTCTCATGACCATCAGAGTCTGTGGCTCAGCTTCCAAATTCAGATAAAAACAAACACGTTCCCTGATAAATCACAAGTTATGCAAGCAATAAATCAAACGACAATTGCTCTCTGTGGGAAAATTTTGTGCTGATTCCTTTTAAATAATTGACCAGCAACCAGGAGATTCATCAGCACAGTAGTTGACTCCAGACTGAGTCAGCCTTTCCTACAGGCGCATGCACACACTGGCACGTGTTAAAGCCTTTCTAATGTTTCCATTTTCCCTCCACAGTAGTAATGAACACACACTCACAGAGTTAAACCTTTTCCACACAGCATTTGATCCCCACGCCTTATTAACACTATGTCACAGGTGATGAGCCTGAGATCAGAGATGGTAAGTAGCCTGCAAGGATTCATGCCGCTGGTGATTGATCGGTAGACACTCATTTTCCTTCATCATAAACTCAACTGGATGCTCAATAAATGTCTGCCACGGTGATCAAGTGGAGAAATATTTGGAGGCTCAGTGGTAGTGTGTGCACTGAGCTTGCATGAGGTCTTGGGTTCAATCCCCAGAATCAAAAGATAATACTTAAAACATAAATATTTGGAAAAGCTCCAGAGACTTCAGAACGATACGAGCTCTCGCCTCTCCCGTGGGTCACAGGTGTGCAGCCTGCAATGGGTGTGCACAGGGCGGGGACTGTCGTCACTCAGGATCAAGGAGAGGCTCATGGGCCCTGCTCCTTCCCAGCTGAACTACTGGCAACTGGTGGATCCCGAGAGAGGTGTGGGCGTTGTCCTCAATCATGGACCACTTATGAGCCCGCTTGGTGCCAATGGATAGTTCCAAACCCAGGCTCACAGAGAAGGCCCTGCTTAAACTCAGTGGCTCTCAAAAGAAAACAAGGCACGAACGTGGGAAAGGGAAATAAGAGGCGACAGTGGGTGAGAGAAACCAGGGTACGTCATGGCCACGTGTGGAACTGTCAAAGGACACACGTAATTAACACAGAAATCAAAACCTCTTGAACAAAATTAAGGAAAGGGGGAGACTTTAAATAAATCGGTACAGACTTTTACTGGCAGTAATGTTGGCAAAGGTAGCAGAGAAAGTTTGGAGACAGGATTCATAGAGGTAAAACACGAATTCAATAAAGCAGCTCAGGGACGCAGTAGGGAAACTCAGCTGGGCGACAAGCTTGAGATCCCCCTCCAAATATCCGCATGACCCAAACTGACCTTCTGGCTCCTTCCTCGGCAATGAAGGAGCAAGAGTGGGGAGGTCCCACTTAGCGTGGCAGAGCAAGCACTTACTGTGCTGTCTAAAAAACAGGGAAAAAACAAACCCTCTCTACAATGTCAGTAAATGCATTTAAAGGAGCATTTTGAAATCTAACAAGATGAGCAAGCCAACGATAACAAGATTTAGAAACCAAAAGGAAGAAACTGTGTTACATCTGAGGATAGAGAGTTAACACAAGAACAACAAAACAAGCAAAAAATGAGAGCTCCGCTGTAAGCTGTAGAGGCCCCCAAATAAAAGCCTGGGGCAGTGTGAGTGGAAAGTCTAGCTGGCAATTAGACCCTGGAGTTCCCACCACACCCCAGAACATCCAACAGGCCTGGAGGCTGCGGGGAACTTCAGGGATGCCATGTTGAACACAGGAGTCTATGACATGGGAAAATATTGTAGCCCTTCCCCTTCCCCAGCCCAACCTCTTCCCACCCTTCCAATATCCCTTCCTAAGGATTCCTAAGCTTCCTTAGTCAAGTTCACATCATCCGGGTAGGAAAAGAGGGTGTTTTCTCTGGGAAAAATCAAAAGTCTAGGGAAAATGACCTGGTATTATTGAAATTCTCTGAGGCCACCGCCAAGGAATGAAGCCCACACTGCCAAGCCCTTTGGTAATTTTCTTAGCCATCAATTAAAGAAAACCGGCAGAAATCTTAAGATCCTTTAGCCCTTGAGAAAAGTGTCTAATGTGAAAGACAGGATTAAAAACAACACACAGGGAAAAAGGAACGAACGGGAACCGGTGTGCAGGGACCAGAGAAAAACATCTAATGGATGCTATAATTTACATCTTCAAAACAGTGACACAAGAACATGGTGTTATTTTTTAAAAGAACACATAAGTATGATAAAAAAAAATAAGAATTTTAAAAATATAGCAGCAATGAAAAATGCAACAAAGGGTAGAAAAACAAAGTTAAGGGAGTTTTCTAAATGTACATCTTTAAATGGATTAAAGGGGTGGGTGTAATAGGAAAAAAAATAGAAAATAAACACATGGAACAAGGAAAATCAACTAATGAGAGCCTCGGGAGCTAAGAAAAAAAAAAAAAAAAAAAAAAAGATCCTGGTGGGAAAGTTACCAGAATATAAATTCACTTAAGTGGGGATATCCCAGAAAACTTGTGTTACAGATTTGAAAGACTGACTAAGCGTAGTCTAGAGAAAGAAGAGACTTCAAAGAAATCCGTGGCCATGTTTTGAACAGTGGGAATGGCGTGGACCCTAAATCCACTGGAGAGGAGAGTCAGATTCTAACTAGCAACCACACCACATTTCCGGTGGAGATGGTGGAAAGGAGAGGTTGTGGGAAGTGGGAGAGATCTCTACAGTCCCAAGGAAACCACTAGGGCTATGACTGCGTGGTAGAGCACTTGCTGGCATGTGCAAAGTCCTGCCCTGCGGCCCCAGCACCCGAGGAAAACATCTTCACCAGGTGTATCCTCACCATTGATGGAGTGTAGAGGGTTGGATAGCAAGAACAACAGAGCCAAGCCTTTCCAAGTTACCTTTGCCAGAAATCTACATCAGGACGATCTTAGCCCAACCCCAAAAGAACAAGTGGGAAGTCGTGGGCACTAGTGAAAGGGATCCAACCCAGGGCTTAGCAGAAGGGAATGTACTAAAACGGTAGAGAGATCAGCACATACATATGTCATGGTTACCTTAGCAAAAGCACTAGGTGTTGAGTTCCTAAAACAACTACTGAGAGATGATCCAGGGCAAATGACACAGAGATTTCAACCACCTTTGCCTATAGAGGAAAGCAATAGTCCATCTAATGCTGAAAAAGAAAAGGACACATTTATGCAGAATTCAGGGACAGGCAGAGAAGTCCAGGTGAAGTTGGTGAAGACTGAAGATACTAATTACCTCTGCGAATGAGTGTCAGGAGCAGAGTCAAGAGTGACAAGGGACTGCTCCTTTTTGTTATAAATATTATATAGAAGATTAAATTAGCCGATCGGCAGTTCCACGCGCTTCTAATTGGATTTTCAAGACATTCGTTTTGATAAATGAGTTCAATTTGAATTCCAAAAGACTTGCTAGAATCTAAGGGAAGAAACTTCTGCTTTCCCCTTGACATCAATGCCAGAGTCACACGTCCTACATAGTGTCATAAGCTAGCCTGATTGGGTAAGGATTCAGGCATTATGCTGGCCCGCCCCCGTCACTTGGCAGAATGCACTCAGGCAGTGCCCTGGTCAGCCCAGGGATCCGTGACTACCAGTCTGGACCCAGGTGCAAAGGACCCTCTAAAAGAAAGACCCCACCCACTTATGCTCTCTTTCCCACGCACTTTCCCTTTGTTCCCCTGGGGCAGACTGGACTTTTCCAGTCTCCCCCTTCTCTTCTGTCCTCTCTCTGTCTCTGTGTCTCTTTACCTCTTTTCTCTCTCCTCCTCCCCCCCCCCCACTGCCCCCTTTCCCTTTCTAATAAAACTCCTCACTAAGCTCAGTCTGCCTGGCACGTTTGTCTCCCGCCTCGGTCACCTTCACCTGCCCTGGAATCACCGAGGTTCCCACACACATTATCCTAACAGGATGTTTCCTATCCATGCACACTGTTACACAGGTTTGCACCGTGTGTAAAGCAAGTCGTCCGGTCAGGTTGATGAAGAAATAATAATGAACCCGGTGTACTAAAAACTAAAGCACTTGTTTTAAGAGGAGACGTCAGGGACTGGAGAGATGACTCGGGGATTAAGAACGCATACTGCCTTTTGCAAAGGCCCTGCGTTTGGTTCTAAGCACCCATGTCAGGCGGCGGCTCACAAAAGCCTGTAACTCTAGCTGGTGGGGACTTGGTGCCACCTTCGGGCCCCTAAGGGTACCACCTGCATACACTTCGCACAGACATGCACCACCTGTATACACCTCACAGACATGTACACACATACATAATTAAGAGAATACAAATACACATTCTTAAAAGAGAAAGGCATACAACAGTTTCTTTGCATCTCGTTCCCCAACCCCTCGTCAACCTAATGACTAACGGGCACTAGGAAGCAACAAATAGGTCATATCCCGGCTAATCTCATTTCAAACGGGAATTCCTTAGTGGTGTGCTTTTTAATGATAGAAACAGAAACTGCCCTTTCTTGATGATGTCAGACCCCGGCTGTGTGAAGTTTTAACGTTTTCAAAGCAAACTGGGCCATGCATATGTTGGTTAAGCCAAGTCTCCCTATAATACATAGAGAGAATCCATCACTTGTAACCCCCACTTATTTTTCAGTGAATACATTTCTAAGAAGACATAGCATAGCGGTACCCACCTTCCTGTGGCCTGAGCTCCACACCCCCGAGCTTCCTTCCTTTCACATCCAAGTTCCTGGGCCTCCATGGGAAGCCATTCACCGTGCAGCAGGTCTCTCTGGTGACCAATCAGTGAAGGGATCCCCAAAGTAAAAGTAAAAATCGGATTCTCCCCTCTCTTGCAAATCATCTCCACAGGGGAGCAGGTGATTGACGCACTTGCAGACTGGCCTTGGGGGGGGGGGGAACAGGGGGAAGGTGTGTGTGTGTGTGTGTGTGTGTGTGTGTGTGTGTGTTTCTCACAGCTCACTCAGTAGGCAGAGAAAAGTGTGCCTTGTCCATGATCCCCTTGGTGGTGAGGGCATGTGCTCCCAGCACTAATCTCAAAGCATGGAGGATCCAGAAGTATGGACTGATCTGGAGAGGGAGTCCCAGCACAGCCATGCAGCGTAGCCATGCAGCATAGCCATGGAGGCCAAGACACACTGTGGATCTCATCCCTCTGCAAGACCCCAAACCAAGAAGTGCTATATCACAATATTTTAGGGGAACCCAGGCTCTGGTTTCAGGCAATCTCGATGTCTGATTTTAAGGGAAACATAATTACTATAGCACAACCCGAGCTTAAACATAAGAAAAAAATGCTGAGGAGCAACAGAGAGAAAGGACCGAGGGACATAGGACAGGAAAGCAGCCCCTGCCTGGTCCCAGAGTTTGATTTTAGCCTCTTACCAATTGCAGCAGAAGCAGCAGGACTGCTGTGAAGACAAAACCTAGCAGCCATCTTCCTTTCATGCAGAGTAGCTTATAGTAAGTCACAATGAACCAGATCAAGGCATGCCCCCGGCTTCCTTCCTTCCCCGGACATTTCTGTGTCTCAAAACAGGCCATGCACTCTGTTTACATAGACAGTGTATCCTTCTGCATCCCAGGGATCTTACCAACTGTAATGCTATCGTGAACGCCTCTAGAATCACTTGATGACCTTCAGTCACCCCTCAAAAACAGAAGTAACTTCTGCCCCTACCAAAATCCTCTATATGACAAGCCAGGAAAGCAGTGAGCTGAGGTGAGCTGTGACTCACCCTTAGGCTTTAGCCACTCTTAAGTATATCTTCCTCTCTGAGTCTTCTTTCACAAGTCCACACCATTCCCATGCTCACACCCATGTTAACAACATCTCACACCCATGCTCACACCCATGCTCACACCCATCTCAACCTATGCTCACACCCATGTTAACACCCATCTCACACCCATGCTCACACCCATGCTCACACCCATGCACACACCCATGCTCACACCCATGCAAACACCCATGCTCTAAGGTGTGTCTTGCTATCCCCTGTGTGCCTCCCTTGAGCTCAAGTCTAGATAACGAATCTTTACTAAATCTCACCTCTGTTTCATATGACAATCCTAAATTTCTTTTCTGCAATAAAGCCATGAATCCAGTTTTAGCTTGAACGGAGGTCCTTGAAAGAGCAAGTAATTCCTCAAGCCACCTCGGGTGACAGTGGGAAGCTGTGCTTCTTGCCTCTATTTTCTGAAATGCTAACAACTCATGCAGACACCCTACACATCATCCCTGTCTTCTAATGACTTTGATGTAACCATCAGAATACTGAAGGTTGTAACACAAACCATCCCTCATCCTACTCCACACCAGCATATGGCTTTCTTTACCCATAGATAGACTTTGTGTCCTTAGAATACATTCTAATCGTCTACATAGGCTAATTCAGTCACCCAGTTTCAACCTTTTCTACTTCTCCAGTTCGATGGACTTCAAAAATGTTATTGACCTGTGCTAAGTGAACCAAAATATTTGCATTCTTAAAAGAAAGAATGCACTCCAACCATGCAAGACTTCTAAAAAGATTCCTGCAGAAGATCCAGTGTGGGGAATGAGGTGCTTTGATAGGGAACACGTCAGGGACATCTGTGAACACTAGCTATACGTGACCCTGACTTGGTAGCTACACTGTGCTAGACACAGTCCACAGAGGACCTCCCAATGCTGGGAAAGGAGACAATCCTATAACACAAAAGGAAATACTAGGGAGACTCTCAGAACAGTGCAGAGTTCACGTAGAGAGAAAAAGAAAGTATTGTCTTACGTTGCTCTTCAGGTGAGCTTAGGTAACAGTGCAGCTTCCAAAGGTTTAGAGGAGAAAGTGGGATGCACCAGGCAAGGAATGGCAATGGGTGGCTCAGGACATACACAAATCACACAGGCAAAGCCTGGTCCTAGCTTTCGTAAGCCATGCCTTTCTGGGCTTCAATGGTCCAGTGGGGTAAGCACAGTAGGGAAAAGAGCTACAGCATCCGATGTTTTATAATTAATTAGTGGCGAGTCTGAGAGAGATTCTTCAGTGCTAGTGTAAGTCCTGGGAGACTCTGAGGCTGATGAAGAGCCTCTGCTTTGGCAGCGTGGGTGATTATGAGGTGTAGCCTGCTGAAGATGATGGCAACCTGTACCAGTGAAGTCAGAAAACAGAGGCACAGAAAAACATATGGGTGCCTAGAGCTCAGGGAAGTAACTCCACCTGCACAGGTGCTCTGTCTGGAATGTAGACAGCAGCAAGGGCGACCTTTCCATTGCACAGGTGTAAAACCTGAACCTCATGTAACCTGCCCAGCAGGCCTAGGGCTCTGTGCTTCAGATCTCCTGTCCTGTCTCATAGGATTGCGTACCACCCCATTGGCCCAGAGGTCTTCACTGGTCTTCCTCCTGTTTATCACAGAAGCAACAGACTTCATTCTCAGACTCCTCTGTAAGTCTCCATGTCTTCCATTGCACAAGGAACTGAGTCCCTAGCACCGAAGCCAAGTCAGTCCCAGGGCAGACTCAGGCTCGGCAAGGGCTGGCTAAATAGAGCAGGCAAGCAGTTGGTTGTATACAGAGTGTCTGTCCCACCTGGTCCTGCAGTCGTTTAGCCCCAAATAAGCACACAGAGACTTACACTAATTATAAACTACTTGGCTAATGACTCATGCTTCTTACTGGCTAGCTCTCTCTTAATTATTAACCTATAACTATTGATCTATATGTTTCTATGTGGTCTTATCTTACCAGAGAATGCTCCAACATATTACCTCTTCAGCTACATGGTGTCTCTCTTATGACCTCTCTCTGCATCCTCTCCCCAGAATTCTCCTTATCTCATAGTCCCTCCTATTCTCGCTGCCTGGCTACTGGACAATTAGTGTTTTATTCCTCAGCCGATAAGAGAAACATATATGCAGAAGAACATGGTCCATCACTTCCTTTTTTCTGTCTAAACAAAAAGAAAGGTTTTATATATAACAAAACAATTACCAAGTAAGAACTATAGTTAACAATAATTATGCCATTAACATTTGGTAAAATGTTCTGTTATTTATATTATCTTTGTGGGTCTAAAGTTTTATATGTAACTTATCTTTTATCATAACTAAGAAAAACTATAACCATAACTATCTGACTTCAACTCCATCAAAGACCTTAGAAGGATAATATATAAACTCTAGAATTGACAGAGACATCTAGCTGCCTGGTTAGTCACCCAAAGTTCCTCTGTAGCATTGGGACATCCATCTTCAGCCTACAGGCCTAGAATGTCTGGCAGACTTCTCAGTGAAGCAGGAAATTTGAAACTGTCCTGCCTGTATTGGCAGTTTGTCAGTCACTTTTCTCTGTGTCCTGTAGAATGTCTGGCAGACTCTTCCATGAAACAGGAACCGTGTAGGACTGTCCCGTCTTGTTTTACATGTAATCATGTTACATAACACATATATCAATATATTATATAAGATATGTAAATGATTAAAATAAGGAAGGAAAGATACTACCTAGATCCCAGGGTGAACTGCCAGTTGGCTGCTGTGACAGGATTCAAGGGTCCCGACGTTTCCAGCATGAAGCTGTGTTCGCCACCTGCCCACCTACCCTGCTTCCCTGCACACAAGCAGCTCTGTCTTCTCTTAATCCGCATGCTCAGCCCTGGAAAAGCCAGCTTGCCACAGCCACCATCTCATTTTCAAAGGCCCCGAAACATCAAGCGTCTTGTTTCTCACATTACTTTTGTGTCAGTTATGGCTGTCGGTATCATCCTCAAATCAAATCAGATTTTTATGGGCTTGCTGTGAAAATGTCTCTGGATGCGAGCCGCTCTAGCTGAGGGTCATCATGTGCTATCTAGAGGGAATGGAAGAGATAAATGAAAAGAGGAAGAACCTTGGTTCAGTCCACCGGCCCACCATATCCCTGATCATCATAGATGTCCACTCAACACCAGCAGTTTGGGTTGTGCCCAGGGTATGTAGTCAGGGCCAGGTGGTGTGTCTTCTGTGTCCTTGTAATAATATGCTTCTTGACCTTTATGTCTTGTGAATATTTCCAGTCACAATAAATTTTCAGAGTCCCATTTGTAGGCAATAATCCTTTTTGTGTTGTTTGATTGAGAAAATCTACAAAGAATTATTCTGAATTTATTTCATTTAGAAATTAATGTGCATGGCACACATCAAGTGCATTTGAATATGCCTACCTACATAAGAAGCAGTGTTTTACTTAGCCTAGGGAGCAGCACTAGTGAGTTCCAGGGTCCCTGATGTCATTTACAACTCAAAGAGACCCACTCATCTACTACCAGCCCAGGCACTAGAGCGACCACTCCATGACCAGGAATCCTGTGGTGTTTACCTTGATTCCTGTCCACATTATCCTGAACCACTCCCTCCCTCCCTGTGTGTTCATGCTGGCTCATGCATCCCTGCTCATGTGCAGGTGCCCGCTCACACATGTGGAGGCCAGAGGTCAACCTGTAGTATCAACATAGTCTTTGAGGCAGGTTCTCTCTCACTGACTCCCTCACTGAGCCACCTGATCTGGGCAGCCAGTGAGTGCCAGGGACCCACCTGACTGCCCTTGCCCAGAACTGGGGTGACAGGCACATGCCACTGCACCTGGCCTTTTGGTTGGGTTCATGCTTATACGGCAGGCACTGTGCAACAAGATCCTTCACGCTGGAAAAACAGAACATGACCTGTTTTTCTTTCCAGAACAAAATGACATGAATAGAACTATTTTTCCTTTAAGACGATGTATATTTGCAGGGCATGGTGTCACAAGCCTTTAATCCCAGCACTCAGGAGGCAGAGGCAGGCAGAATATCTGTGAGTTCCAGTCCAGCCTGGTCTACAAAGCAAATTCCAGGACAGCCAGAGCTAGACAGAGAAACCCTGTATTGAAAAACTAAGAAGTATGTTCAATATATGTGCCCCGAAAATGGTGCATAAAGAAAAGAGCTACTAAGACAGAATAGGTCAGTGTCCTGGAGTAGCGGCACTACCTGGCAACACTGCAGACCAGAGCAAGTCGGTTCCGCCTTGACGGCATTGGCCTCTCAAGGTCCCCACAGCAGGTTCCTCTGTCCATGCAGTGTCCCCTTCCTTCCATGTTTCTGCCCACTTTCTACCACTTTCTATCCCTTCCCAAGTTCTACCTTCCACAGAGAAAGGTAAAACCTGATTCGATGGATGGGAATCAATGAACTACTTCCTCCCAGGAAGCCCCCCTTGACATCCCCATTTCTAGGGTAGTTGATCTTGCCATGTGCTCTCATAGACCAAGCACAAACATTGCCACCTCCCCCTGCCCTGACCATGTGACTAACGTCGACTCTTCCTTCTCCCTCCTTACTCCACGCCCGGGGAGCAGAGAGAAGTTCTACATAATTTGCCATTGTGATGAGTGCCCTGCACTTATCTGCTCACGTTCTAACACAGAGAAACCCTACACACCAACTGCCTTCTGGTTTTCAGCCTAAACAGTGGACATATTGCCATGTTATCCAAGACAGAAGTCTGATGTTATTTTAAACAGCTGCTCCCATTGCATGGAGATTCTCAACCCTTTAATCAGGTGTGACCATTGCTCTGACACACTATAAGACTACTTTAGAACACTTGGTACGTTCGAAGTCACTGGGCTCTGAGCAAGAATGAGTTAGCTCTGCCACAGGAACTTTAATATAAGAAATTCCTCATATCTTCCATCTGCTCAAAGGGCCTTTCCTTACATACTACGTTTTGTGGAAGGAGGAGAAACATTCCTCAGAGGCGCGTGTATTTGAACACTCAATCACCAATTGGTGACGCTGTTTGGGGAGGTTCTGGAACCCTTGGGAGATGATGAACCCTTGGGAGATAATGCACCCTTGGGGGATGCACCCTTGCTGTAGGGATATGTCCCTGGAGGAGGGCTTTGAAGATTTATAGTCTAGCCGTGTCCATTCTCTCTCTCTCTCTCTCTCTCTCTCTCTCTCATTCTCTCTCTCTCTCTCTCTGTTTCCTATGTGCAGACAAACCCACTTCCCGCCCCTGCCTCCATGTAACACCCTCCTCACCCTTGTGGACTGTAGCTCCCTGGAATATACATAAGCCAAATAAACTCCCTTCCTTGGGTTGCCTTTGGCAGCAGTATTTAATAACACCAAGAGAAAAGTAACGAATTCACTGTGCAGTAACAATTTCAATGGTTGGTATTGTGACCTTATAGCCTCTAGCTATAAGAGTGCATTGTTTTAAAGTTAGTGTGTGATCCTGCCCAGGGGAAAGATGTTTCCTAAGACATTTACTTTGCTTAGAAGGCAACATGAAATACAGAACCCATACCCTGACCTCAGCTGCAGAGTTCTCTAGAAACTGAGAACACTGTAGACCAGAGGCCAGACAGTCTGCATGTCCCCCATCAAATCTGGTTCACAGGGCTCTGATTGTAAGCCAGGAGCTGTACTAGGCCCTGTGGAGAGGGTGAATAAGTACTTCCTGCTCCAGGAGAGCTTATATTTTTGTACTGACAGGGTTTTCATATCCAAAGCTCTGGATCCCAAATGCAATCCACAGCCCCAAAGAGGGACAAGAAGGCCTGCATCCATCAACAAAACCTGACCCACCATCTGTGACGACAGACGAGTCATTGTGATGGCACTGTGTAGACAATTTCAGGACATGGAGGGAAGTGACTAATCTCACAGAGACCAAAGGGTCTTCAGTGCTATTGAGTCAAGGCATGCCGGAAACCAAGCAATTCGGTGGAGAGTCATTTTTCTCTCCAAATTTAAGTGTTATTATTTATTGCTTTGTTAGGATGCAGACATGCAGCTGAGTAATAACTGGAGAACAGGGGCCATCAAACAGTGTGACAGTGACACCAATGTTTACATAGTCTCTGTCCCTGGGGTGCTCAGAGGCTCTCTTCAGTTCCTTAAATTATGAACAAGCATCTCTGCCATGATGCACACATCCATCTCCAGACACGCTTAGAGCCCAGTAAGACTGGAAGCAGAGTCTGGCACAGCCAGCGCGTGAGCACCTCTAACAGCATCTCTACTCACCCTACGCTCAGCTTCCATTTACGTACTTGTTTGTCTGTTTGTTCGCTGCCTCTGCATCTCAATTGCCTGCTATGGAAAAACAGCCAATGTTTAAGAGATTCTCAAGTGGCCACTAATACTGCACAGTCAGCCCCAGAGTTGGGTTGGAGCCACTGGATTACGTCTAACAAATGCACGATGACAAACATGAATTGTGTCGCGCCTGGGTTGAGGCCATTACAATTCTGGGCTGAAGAGATTCTAGAGTAGTTAAGAGCAATTACTGCCTTTGCAAGGGAGCCAGTTTCTGTTCTCAGCTCCCTTAGCAAGCAGGGCATAACCCCCTTACCACCCCAGCTCTAGGGGGTCCTATTCCCTCCTCTGGCCCCCATGAGTGGACAGGCACCTGCACTCATGTAGACATACTCACCTCACACACAGACACAAAACATAAAAGGAAATAACTTGTTAAAAACTAAATATTCTCCCATCGCTATGGAGACCTAGGAGGCCGCACGCATGGAGACCCAGGAAGTCACATGGAGACCCTAGTCCCATGAGACATGGGAGGTCACAGGAGACCTGAGAGACTCACAAGAGGCACCCGTCACCAGCTGGGGAACAGATTCTGCCTAGCATTCCTCAGACTCTGTATGTGGAATTAAGGTGCCGTGCCAAGCCGCTGGGGTAGCAGGGTTTACTGTCAACTCCACACAGCTCTACCTAGCCTGCCACACACAATCCATCGGCCGTTCTCACCCAGCAGTTACTGCTGGCAAAGTCCCAATTGCCCACAATCCCCTCTCCATGTGGGCACATCCTCCGAGTGACTTCCTCTCTCTCCAGCACAAGAAGATGAGTCTTGAGTTGACCTCAGTCAACCACAGTCCTTGGCAGGTTCGGTAAGCTGTGGCAGAGATCTACCTCTGAACAGGGAGAGATAACTTTTTTTCAGTAATTTCAGGAAAGGCTTTCTTGCACATGGTCCCACACACATGTACACATGCACAGCTCTAAGGCTAAGGGCAGAGTCTACACGGTGAAAGCGGTGAAGAAGATAGAAGGGAAGCGTGTGAGTTCTGGAAATAACTTATGAGCCATAAGCTAGCCAAGCAACTCTCGCATCTCTGCTTTGCTGAATTAGTTGTCTGAAAACTATCTGCCTCTCAAGTCAGCAGTTTCAAGCCAGCTGCAGGAGATCCGAGAAGAGCTAGAGGAATAGTCACACCCCAAGATTCTGTGCTAATCCAACTGCTCTGGAGCCCAGATGTCAGCCCCAGAGGACAGACTGCTGTGGGATTCAAGGACAGCAAGCAAACCTTCCTGATGACTGTGCCACTGGAAACACCAGCCACAGGACTTCTGCAAATAGGCATTTCTACACAGCAAAGAAGTCCACACTGCCGAGAGCCTGTCAGAAGGACACGGGCCACCTCCCCTCCATCTGTCACTGCTCCGGAGCCTCACCCTCTGCAAACTGTGCAGACAACTCCCCAAATAGCAGCTGTCCCTTGCCTTCGTCTTGCTTTCCTAGGACTGGAAGGAGGGCCCTGACTTCTTCCCATTCCCCATGCTCCTTAGTCTTACAGAGCAAGGCGATCAGAGTCTGGAGGGTTCTGAGTCCAGATGAAGCTTAGCTGGTGCTTCGCTGTGACTCGCCCTGAAGCCACAAAGCTACCCATCCGTCTCGTGACAGTAGATCAGTGCTCCACAGGTGTGGCTCTCGGCGCCATGATACACACATATGGAGTATGGAACTTGATTGGAATGGAGACTGGGCAGGGACACAAGACTGATGGCTGAGTTTAAAACTACTTCACACTTTTTGAGATTTAAAGCTAAATTCGTTTATGCCTTTTTCAGGTCCTTTCTGTGTTATCGTCCGGATTTTAATAAATATCCTACCTCTTTGCTACAATGTACTTCTCACTACTGGCCCAGCAAATATGGAGCCAAGCTATCATGGACTACAGACATGAGCCAAGATAAACCATTCAGGCTATAGGTTGATTGTCTCGGACATTTGGCATAACCACAATCAGCTGATTAACACCCAAGTTCTTCACACACTAACCGTGGGTTGGCAAGGCATCCCTGCTGGATGTTGGCCTGCTGACCAAGAGTCTCTGGGAGTACACGTGGGCTTTCACACTCCAGTGAGCTAGCTCTGGATCCTTCACAAGACAGAAGAGCTACAAGAGAAGGCAGACCTACACAAGACTCTCAAGGTCTAACCTGTCTGCATTCTGTCGGGTATGGTGAGGGAAAAGGCTAGTCTGCTTCTTGTAGTAAGACAGAGGTTCTGCTCCTAAGTAAAAGAAGCCAAGCCACATGGCAATGGCGGCGGGGCTAGGGAAACGGTTTTAATTGTAATGTCATACCACTAGATTCTGTCACTGTTGCATGCCTGCCACCAACTGTCACCCTGCCGTCATTTCCATTGCTATGACAAAACACTCTGACCAAAACAACTCAGAGGAGGAAGAAGGGTGACTTGGTTTACACTTCTAGGTGACATTCCATCACCAAGGGACTCAAGCAGCTAGTCACATAGCACGGTGCAGTCAAGAGCAGAGAGAAACAAATGAACCCAGCTGTCTGCTTGCTTCTGCTCACGTCTAGTCTTCTCCTGTCCTGTATAACTCAGAAACCCATGCAGGGAATGACGTCACCTCCAGTGGACTGGGTCTTCCCACACCGACATGCCCACAGACAGACATGCCCACAGAGCAAGCTGATCTAAACACTTCCACAATGGACGCTTTCTTCTTGGACAATTCTTGGTTGTTCCTAGTTGACAATTAAGACTTAATCAGCACAAAAGTCTGAAGAGCTCTGTGCCACAGAGCTATGAAGGCCGGAGCAATAAGGTGTCTTTTGTAAAACTGCAAGAGGCAACTCTTGAACATAGCAGCCACTTTCCCTTTGGAGAGCTACCGGTTCACCCAGAATGAGGTATCCAGTTCCAGAGCCGCAGCCTAAAACTCAGATGTAATTTCCAAGAGAGCTTCCTCCCAAAACTCCATCTCAGAAAGGCCGCTCCGTGACCTTGAACTCCCAGGACAAGCACACTTCATTTCTCTCCAAATTACCTCCAAACAATTACATTCGTATTGCACTCATGTGCGGCAATCTGAAGCCGAGTCCTCCAAATTGTCCGTAATGTGAAACATGACTAACTCCTTCCCCAGGCGAAGATTTTTGCCTGGCGTGTGTGGTGACATCTTTTAAACAGATTCTTACAAATTGAACTTCTTACGGAGTGTGTAAAGTGCCGTTCCGAATGGGGGGAGAAATCTTTGCCGCAGAAGGCCAAGTCCACCAGCGTCATGTACAACCTCCCAATGCCCCCTCCTCCAGCCACACTGAAGCTCCCAGGTAAGTGGGACATACCCACAGGACCTTTTTTCTACTCCAGTGTCACCCCCCCCCAATACCTTGAGTGTCCCAAAGACCCTTGGGATGCTGTATCCGCTGCATTTATGTCTCCGTGGCAACAATACTTTATAGAAGCAACAGAAGGAATGAAAAATTAGTTTTGACTCATGACTTCAGGCTTCAGTGTACTACTGTGAGGAAGAGATGCGGGATGTCACAGCAGTGTGTGTGGGGGGGGGTGACAGGGGCTCTTCACTTCGAAGAGGAGGGACAGGAATCCAGACCCGAACAGGGGGAGCGGGCCGCCTTATATTCCTCAAGGGGGCACCCTGGAGACCTGCTGCCATCAGCTACCTCCTAGGGGTCCCACAACCTCCCAAAACAGTACCACCAGCTGGGAAACAACTGCTCAAAATACAAGGTTTAAGCTCAAACCATCACAGCGTTCTGCTGGGTGTGTCCTGGGCTTTTCAGGTTTTCAGTAAAGGGAAATTTTCCTATAAAAAGTAATCCAGTGTTCTTTTCCATATGTTCCTTCTATTTTCTTCCAAATAACAATATTAAAATACTAGAAGTTTTGCTTGCCTTGTGCATCTAGAGACAAGAGGGCAACACCCAGCATCTTTCTCCATCCTTGACACTGTTTTTAAGACAGGGTCTCTGGCTGAACCTGTGGCCACCAAATTGGCTAGCCTGGCTGGCTTCCTGTCTAGGGTTACAGACCAGCACTGCCTCAGCTGCCTCATTCTGTGGGTGCTGGGAGTCCAAACTCTCCAAACTATTGTCTTTTTCTTGCATAGCAAGCAGGCTGCCAATGGAACCATCTCCAGCCCGGAAGTATTATTTTGTTGAGGGTAAAGGAGAGCAAAAGAGAGATTAAGGATGAAAACCCCATTTGGAAGCCAAATTTCAAATAGATTAGTGGATAAAGGAATTGCATCACCTGGTGTTACGTGACTGTCTCTGATCTATCAGCATCAGCCAGGAGAGTGGCCACAGTTGAACAAGCAACTGACCACTCATTCACCACTCAGATCCTCCTTTCCACAGTTCCCTTTGCCGCACATTGATCCTGTGGGTAGCCCCTAAATACATTCACACCAAACCATGACTCCAGTACACAGCTCAGCCCTCACCTGTTCATCTTAATTTTGTTTGACAAATAATTTACACACATATGTGTAGTCTATATATTTATGGGGCCCAAGTTTGTTAATACATAATGACTAAATTAAACTGATCAACAAATCTGTAACTTCAGCTACTTAGCCTTTTTGTTGCTGTTCAGAAATCATTGAAACTGTTTTAGCAATTGTTAAATATATAATGGACCGTAGTTTTTAAAAATTTGTTTATTGGTGTGTGTGTGTGTGTGTGTGTGGTGTAAGTGTGTGTGTGCGTGCGTGTGTGTGCACATGTGTGTGGTGTGTGTGTGGTGTAAGTGTGTGTGCATGCATGTGCGTGTGTGTGTGTATGTGTGTGTGTGCGTGTGTGTGTGGTGTAAGTGTGTGTGTGCGTGCGTGTGTGTGTGTGTGCGCACATGTGTGTGGTGTGTGTGTGTGCGCATGTGTGTGGTGTGCGTGTGTGTGTGGTGTAAGTGTGTGTGTGCGTGCGTGTGTGTGTGCGCACATGTGTGTGGTGTGTGTGTGCGCATGTGTGTGGTGTGTGTGCGCGTGTGTGTGTGTGCAGTGAGTGTGTGTGTGGTGTGTGTGGTGTAAGTGTGTGTGTGCGTGTGCATGTGCGTGTGCGTGTGTATGTGTGTGTGTGTGCGTGCGTGTGTGTGCGCATGTGTGTGGTGTGCATGTGCGTGTGTGGTGTAAGTGTGTGTGTGCGTGCGTGTGTGTGTGCGCGCATGTGTGTGGTGTGTGTGCGTGTGTGTGTGTATGTGTGTGTGTGCGTGTGTGTGTGCACGTGTGCGTGTGTGTGTGTATGCAGTGAGTGTGTGTGTGGTGTGTGTGTGGTGTAAGTGTGTGTGCATGCATGTGTGTGTGTGTGTGTGGTGTGTGTGTGGTGTAAGTGTGTGTGCATGCATGTGTGTGTGTGTGGTGTGTGTGTGTGCAGTGAGTGTGTGTGTGCAGTGAGTGTGTGTGTGGTGTGTGTGTGGTGTAAGTGTGTGTGCATGCATGTGTGTGTACGTGTGTGTGCGCGCGTGTGCGTGTGCGTGTGTGTGGTGTAAGTGTGTGTGTGCGTGCGTGTGTGCGCGCATGTGTGTGGTGTGTGTGTGTGTGTGGTGTGTGTGTGTATGTGTGTGTGTGTGCGCATGTGTGTGGTGTGTGTGTGTGTGGTGTAAGTGTGTGTGTGCGTGCGTGTGTGTGTGCGCATGTGTGTGGTGTGCGTGTGCGTGTGCGCATGTGTGTGGTGTGCGTGTGTGTGTGCAGTGAGTGTGTGTGTGGTGTGTGTGTGGTGTGTGTGTGGTGTGTGTGTGTGTGTGCGCATGTGTGTGGTGTGTGTGTGCGCATGTGTGTGTGTGTGTGTGTGTGTGAATGTGCCCTTGACTGTAGTGGCTGTGGAACCCAGAAGAGAACATTAGATCTCCTGGATCTGGAGTTACAAGTTCTTAGGAGCAATCTGTCATGAGTTGGGGGAACTAGACTTGTGTCCCCTACAAGAGCAGCCTATCATCTTAACCACTGATATGCCTTGCCAATTCCTCACATTGGCAATCATTCTGTGCAACTATTCTCTCTAGCTTATTCTTTGTCTAAATGAAAGATCACACTCCGTGGAGGCCTCCCTTGCTTTACTCAGTCCCCTCCCCTGTTGCTAGTTAGAGAGGGTTTATCCAGGCAGTGCCTATATTTCCCTAGGGAACCATTGGATGTATCCAGGGTGCCCTTTATGGTTTCATATCCCTGCCACCCCTAAACATCCACAAAAGATAGCCAAGCATCTCCAATTGCTTGGATCTCTCAGCATTTTGATGATTCGCCAAGTTTGGCAGCAAGTTGCTCATAAAACCTTGAAGATCAAACATTACCAGCAAACCAGAAAATAGATATGGTAATGCTGGGTTCTTTGGGGAGAAGAGGAAATCACAAGTAACCTTTGCTCAAGCATGCAATACTGCCTGGAGATGACATTGTGAAGACTGCAGTACTTGTGAGCCATACAATTGCACTAGGAAAGGAGAGAGGGGAAGAGCCTTCCGACAAAGTCATGCCAGGGGGAATAAAGGTGTCATCTGCTGTCAAGGCACCTTGAACATGCTTGATTTCATCTGGTCTCAAAAGCTAAGTGGAGCCATGCCTGATTAGTCCTTGGATGGTAGATTATAATCCAAGCCTTGGAAGAAATAAAGAAGCACAGTACATACAATATATTGAGTTGCAGTACCTACAATATGCTGAGACATGGTACATAAATATGTTGAGACACAGTACATACAATATGTGGAGACATGACACAGTCCAGACAGTGTGTTGACAGACAGTACATACAGTACATTGGAGCACACGCCTCAGAGAAGGTGTTGCTTTAGTGCTGCTATGCTCAGCCTGTGGGGCTCAACACACACACACACACACACACACACACACACACACACAGGAAAACACAGATATTTACATTGCAATTCATAACAGAAGCTAAATTACAGCTATAAAGTAGTAACAAAAATAAATGTATGACTGGGAGTCACTCCAGCCTGAGGAACTGTATTTAAGGGTCACAACATTAGGAATGTTGAGAACCACTGCTTTAGTGGGTTCTAAAGGGACTGAACACTGCCATGGTAGCAACAGGTAATCCCTCCTTAAACTGGGGGATGGGTGGAGAGGAGTTTAAATATGACCTAGCCTGCTACTTCCTATTACTGTGGTAAACACCATGACGACAGGGGACTTATGGAGGGGAGGGATTATTTTACCTTAATGGTTATGGTTCGTGATCATTATTGAAGGAAACCAAGGCAGGAGTTGAAGCAGAAACCGACGGAGGAATGCTGCTTACCGCCGTGCTTTTCCAGGCTTGCTCAGCTTGCTTTCTTATGTAGCCCAGGACAAACTGCTCAGGAGTGGCAGAGCCCGCAGTGGGATGGGTCCTCCCACATCAATCATTGATCAAGAAAATGCTCCATGGATGTCTCTGGTCCAATCTGGGGGAGGCAGTTCCTCAACTAAGGATTCTTCTTCTCGGGTGGCTAATGTGGAAACAACAAACCCAAGCACAACTCCAAACTGCAACCCTCCCTGAGGAGATTAAAAACACACATATTGGGGCTGGTGAATTGACTCAAAGGGTGAGGGTGCTTGCTGCCAAACCCAACTCCTCGAGTTTGATGCCAGGGACACACACAGTCAAAGAAGGGAAGTGGATCCTCCAGTTACCCTCATCTCACACACGTGCCCTGTCGTGTACACACACACACACACACAGACACACACACACAACTATAATAAGATAAAATTTTGATTACACATAGTCAGCCCTTCTGACACAAATTTCAAGAAAATGATTTCTAAGCATCATTTTTTTTTTTTTAGATCAAGAAAGCTGCCAGGAAATAGCTCAAAGACCATACCAATACATACCTCTAAAGTCTATAATTTAGGGAGCTGGAGAGATGGTTCAATGTTAAGAGTACTTGTTAACTGAGTTCAGTTTCCAGCACCCACATGGTAGCTCACAACCATCCCATCTGTGACCCCAGTTCTAAGGGACCTGATACCCTCTTCTGACCTCCCAGGCCACCCAAATATAAACAAGAAAACAGTCATACAAACAAGATAAAATAAGTAAACCTAGAAATAAATTTCAAATCTATAATTTATTATTACACAGATGAATCTAAATCCTTCTGTGGATGAAGATTAGTTGGGTGTCTTTATTCATGCACAGTCTCTCTTATCCATCAACAACTAAATGTGGATAATAGACATGATTCTATTTCTTGTCTTTGCAGACTATATTGATGGGAGGTGTCATTCTGTAAATATGTTTCTCATACTGGTTAATGAATAAAGCACTGTTGGCCAATAGGAAAGCAAGATAGGCGGGACTAGGAGACAAGGAGGAAAGAGGAAGTAGTAAGGAGGAGTCAAGATGGAGAGCCTGGGGAGACAAGACGCCTGGCCCATTCCCCGGTAAGATGAGACCACGTGGAAATACATAGATCAACAGAAATGGGCTAATACATAAGATAGAGCCAACAGCATTATATCAAATAGAGAGTCTCGGTGTGTTAATTGGGGCAGGCGCGGCAGCAGGACCAGACCGGCGGCAGGAAGGAAAAACCTACTCCTTACACTATATATTCAGTTCTTCTACAAAATGCAAACCCCATGAGTTTGGAAATCAGCAGATAGCAAAGCATGAGTGTATTTAAAAGTTGGCCATGTAGCAGCAGTCCAAATTGCACAGTACAACCAAGCAAAATGAAAACAAAGGAAGAATGGAATAAAATTCTATCTGGGTGTGCAGGAAAATAGTAGCTTGTAAGTAGTTTTGAGGGGCATTGGGATGGATGTATTTCCAAAGTGGTGATTTCAATGTTGCCTGAATTACTAATACTTTATAAGAGTATAGAAGACACCTTAGTTCCCTCAGGCAAAGAGACATTGTCTTCTGCTGACTTAGCCCACTATGATATAGACTAGGCGATTAAACCAAAATGAACATGACAGAAAGATAATTGCATATCATATTTAAAACGTATTCCTAGCACCACCACCAATAAAAAAGATCTAAATTTCAAATTAATAAAGACAGGCAGAGAAGTGGTAAGTATTTCAACACAACTCATTATGCCAAATAGCATGGATAACTCAATAAAACAAAACTAGCTCCAGGTGCTTGACTTTAGACATCACCAGAGAATTTGTTTGCTTTAGTTCAATGCCTACAACAGAGCAGAGTTTATTGGAGACACCTGGGAAACAGGGGAATCTCAGTAGGATTCGTGACCAAAGCTCCTGGTCAAAGCTCACTGCCAAAACTAAGTGTGTGATGAGCAATGATTTCTATAGTCTTGTTTGTGTAACGAAAGTAGCAAACAGGCAAAGAAAATGAAAGAATGTAGTGGACATATTAGGGCAAAGGGAGTCTGTTAGGACCAACTGATATCTAATTCTCCACAGAGCTAGCATCCCATTATTCTTCAACAGCAGATATCTAAGACAAAGAAAAATAGGACATAGTTAGATAACAGAAGTATTAGGGAAATGGTACACTTTTTTATTCTAATTCTACTTGAAATCCAAACAATAGGAACCCTGTCTTAATCCTGTGTTCTGTGATCATTTGTAAAC
This sequence comes from Phodopus roborovskii, assembly GCF_943737965.1. Lineage (NCBI taxonomy): Eukaryota > Metazoa > Chordata > Mammalia > Rodentia > Cricetidae > Phodopus > Phodopus roborovskii. The sequence continues at coordinate 5,954,124 of NW_026126541.1, read as the reverse complement.
TAAATCATTCCCACAGAATAAGAATCATTTAAGTGGCTACACCTGAGACTTAGAAAGGGCCTTGTCCCCACTATGATACCACAAGCTAAATAAGGGAATTTTTCTCCTAAGAAAGAAAAGGAATAGAAAGTACTACATAAAGAATGCTCTTTGTTTCTAAAAAGACAATCGATTGAGGGTTGGTGCTGGGCAAAACATTGTGGATTTCTACTATAAATTATGACTTAAAAAAATAAATCAGGAAAACTTCGTTTAATGATGGCGTTCTACAAGGCTCGCATTTGCTCTTAACACATATTCCTCCAAACTCAAAGACAGATGCCAGTGACATTTACAAAAGAGAGATGTTGTCATTTCCAGAAAAGGAAGCATTTGTCTTCTTCTGGCTAAATTTACAGCTCCACTGAAAAGGGTCACGCTGTTTACATTTCGCTTACAGCCGTGATGGAGTGAGTGCTAATGTTGCTGAAAGGTCCGCTTCTGACTGGCCAGCCTTTAGAGAAGTCACTGCTGCAGTCACCAAGTGCTCTGATAACAAGCTGAATGGTGACACTTCCTCCTTTATTTGAGATGAGATCCTGTTATACAGACCCTTGTTATGCAATCCTCCTGCCTCAGTCTCCCACACACTGCCGTTACAGGTGGGCACAACCACACTGAGCTGAAAACAAGAGCTTTCAATAAGACAAGAGCCTGTGCACTCTGTACTACACACATTTCTTGAATGTGTGTTTCAATTATTAAAGGACTGGCTTTTTAAATTTTATAACATTATTATTTAGCTGTTTTGCATAAAATAAGTACAGTCAAGATCCCTTCCAGCATAACATTCCAAGGAACTGAGAACTTAGATGTGCCCAGCAGCCCATGCTCCCGGCCCCCATTACTGTGGGTGCGCCCAGCAGCCCATGCTTCCGCCCTCCATTACTGCACTGAGACCCAGATCATTCCCCAGTCACTCCCTCACACCATCCATGGGCAGCAGCTTCATCGGTCTCAAAGACGCATTGAGACACAACAGTGAACTGTGGACCAATTATAAGTCTACTCTTTCTCCACCTCTGTTCTAGGCACTGAAGGGTAAAGATGTAAGATGAGCTTGTCCTCATCAGGCTTGCTTAGTCCAGTTGTAGCTGCATAAACATAAATACAGACATACAGCAGCATCACCTCCCTCCCTCGTGTGAAAACTTGGTGAGAATATCCCTCATATAGATAGAATCCTACCTTTCATTTGTCCTGTTCACTAGGTTTTACAATTACAGAGAATAATAGATTTAAAGTTTACCAATGTTATAGAGGCTATCAATACTTTCTTACAATGGCTACCTATTATTCCATTGCACAGATAGAGCACATTGTGTTGATTCATTCATGGTGGAGTTATTTCCTCCTTCAAATTATGATGAATAATGTTACCATGTGATGGGAGATGTCATTCTGTAAATATGTTTCTCTTATTGGTTAATAAATAAAGCACTGTTGGCCAGTGGGAAAGCAAGATAGGTGGGACTAGGAGACTAGGAGGAGAGAGGAAGTAGTAGGAAGGAGATTCAAGATGAAAGACAGAGAGAACAGAGGTCTGGACCCTCTCTCCGGTAAGATAAGACCATGTGGAAATATTTAGATTAATAGAAATGGGTTAATATTTAAGACAGAGCTAGCTGATGAGAAACTAGTACCTGGCCAACAGCTTTATATCAAATACAGTGTCTCTGTGTATTAATCGGGGCTGGTCTGGCAGTGGGACCAGACCGGCAGGGAAAACTACTCAAAACAACCATGAGCATTCATCTGTAAGTATATCTTGCCTATCTATCGATACCTAGTTCTGAATTGCTGGGTGATAAGCCAGCTCATGCCCAGTCTTTCCATTGAGCTTCTTTTTGTTTGAATGCAAACCCGGTATCACAGCTGGCAGCCATCTTCTCATGCCCCACAGATTGCCTTTGCCTCAGTTTCCCCATCGCTACAGTCCTTTCTCCTCGTGTTCTCTTGAAAGCCGTGGAGATCAACTGACCGTAAACGTGTGAATTTCCTGCTAGGATCTTCTCTTCCATCCTTCAGCTTGTCTGTTCTCATGCCAGAACCCTGCTATTATTTAGCCTTCTGAGGAACTTTGAGACTGTCTCCCAAAGCGCTGAACTCTTTGTAATTCCTCCAAGAAACATATAGGCTTTGCATTTTCTTTCTACCCTTCAACACTGGTGAGTTTCCATCTTTTTGTTGTTAACTATCCCACTGTGAATGAAGTGATACCTCCCTGTGGTGTTGATGTGAATTTTCCTGTTGGCTAATCTCATGGCTTTTTGATGCCTACAGTTCTGGGGTGTATTTCCCCCTATATTGAAATGAGAAGCTGTTTTCTGAGAACTTATCAATATGAAACCATAAGAACTATTGGGCCCCTTTGGTATCAGTGGCACTTGAAAGCCCCATAGGTGACTAGAGGGGGCCATTAATGATGCAATGGTGGATAGAATATGTTCATATTATTGGGATTTCAAAAAGAAAGAAACAAAAAATTCTCCCAATCAGAGAGGGTCAGTCCAAAGCCCTACTTAAATAGGCACTCGATTTTCAAAATGACAAGAAAAATGGGAATTGGGAAGACCAAAATGTAGTCTTGTGAATAGCCCCAGGGAGGATCTAGGTTAACCTTGCAGATCGGATCACAGGAACGTGTCTGTAAACAGATGGTTATGCTTAGTGTTAACCTGTAGCTGCTGATGCTGCAAATCGGCTGTCACCATGGATGTGATCGTGACCACTGCTCAAGAGCACAAGCTGTGTGTCCACCCTCCTCACCTTTCAAGAGCCTCCCTGACCCTGAAATTTGTATGAATCACCATGCATTATAAGAAATCATAGAAGCCACTTGCTAGATGATGGAGTTCTTAAAGAACCATTAAAACGTGTTATTAAAGAGTGCTACCTAATGCTCACCCCTGTGATTTATTTAGTATGTGATATTTATCAGTAAACCCAAGTTTCAAAAAGTTAAAAGTCACTGTTAGGGATGAGACTGTCATTGAACAGATTGCCAATTCAAGCTGAGTCATCACCTTCCCGGGTCCCTGGCCATAGCTGAACCCTGGGATATTGGAGACATGCCATTGTATAGCTGGTGGCCCATGCTGTCCTCACACTGGATCGCATGGGTGATCTTTACAGAACTTTGATGCGTCACCCCTACTGCCCAGAAGTCCCTTGCAATTGTTCCAAGGTACAACCTGAGCATCACATGCTGAAAAGGTCCAGATAACCAGATCAGTACAACTTCAAAGTGCTGTAAAACCCTGAAGAGAAGATCTTTGAAATGCAAGCATGCCTTCACACAATCTGCCCATGCAGCCAGTCGTTGCTCAGCATTCTCCCTCCTGAAAGGCCACAGGACCTTACCACCTGCTCACAGTTAACCTCAGAGGAACAACTTCCAAAGCCTAAGGGTAGTGAAGGCCTGGCAGCTAACTCTAGACCTAAGTTTCTTCCACGAGCATCCAAGTTCAGTGAAGTAATGAAATAACCCCGGGGAACGTGCGGAGTCCAAAGCTCTCACTTTACAGATGCGGCTCAGAAAAACATCTCAGTCTTGACGGAGGACCTGAATGCCACCTCTCCTCCAGACTCATGCAGCCTTGGAGCAAAGGACACTTGTGGGGGCAAAGATGCATCCTGCGGTCAAAAGTTCATCACCAAAATGTTTGTTAAGGATGCTGAAAGTTTCCACGCCAACCCAGCGAGGCCAGGTGGCTCCCATTCTTTCAGTTCACATTCATCTAATTACGGGTAGGTACAGTAATTAGAAACAGACAGGGATTCAGGAAATGGAAACCTCTAATACAATTCTGTGTGGAAGGGCCAGCATTCACGATGGCGAGCAGCGGGGACTGAGGGAAGTGAAAGGAAGTGCATTCCAGGAGTAGGAAAGGAGAGTGTAAAAGGCTGGTCCCGGGGTCTACACGCTACACGTCCCTTCTGTGGCTCTGGGCCGGGACACCATCCAGCTTGTATACGACATGGGCTATGCAAGATTCACTGTGCTTGCTTGCTTGCTTGCGGTGAGGAAGTGTGTCCTAGGTGTCTTCTCTCTGCATTAGCCCTTGTAACCCTGGAAGCCATTTGTATGAGGTACACACCCTCATTTGACAAAAGAGCTAACTGAGGGTCAGAATTTCTGAGTTATTACCTTTTGCCCCCAAATCCTAGTTAGAATGGAGTGGAGACTAAGAGCCACACCCAAGTGGATCCAGAGTTCTGGAATCCTCTGTGCCACACCATTGGTCCCCTCCCACATCAGCAACCTCCATTACTAAAGAGGACAGAGCTCAATCAGACAGGCAGGGGGCCATAGAAGCACCAGGATCCCTCAGAACCTTTGCTGGACGGAGCAAAGTGGACACTGGAGTGAGGGGCACGCCACGCACTAAGAATGTGCAGTTAGGAAGTGCCCGTAGGACTTCAGGCCTCCCAGGCGTTTGCCATGCTGTGTTTCGCTTTAAGGAGACCCCGGATGCATAGCTACCATTTGTGCCATCTGGCTCAGTTGCCTGTCACACTGCCATGTCAGCCGAGCTCGGGCCTCCAGCAGACACAGTTTAGCAAGTTCACAGCTCAATGATCCCCTAGATGAATTGCCCACACTCTGGTGCCAGATTTTCCGCAAAGCCAGCTGCAGGTGGCTTCTCCTGGTTGCCATCTGTCCTGTCAACAGGACATGACATATAGGTCGTCATTTTCCCCTCTGGAACCCACCGGCTGGGCTACAGCAGTTGTGTGGCAATTAGGGACTCTCTCCCTCTCTCTCTCCCTCTCTCTCTTCCTTCCTTCATCTCCCTCTCTCTCCCTCCCTCTCTCTCTTTCCCTCCCTCCCTCCCTCCCTCTCTCTCTCTCTTTCCCTTCCTCCCTCTCTCTCTTTCCCTCCCTCTCTCTCTCCCTCTCTCTCCCTCCCTCTCTCTCTTTCCCTCCCTCTCTCCCTCCCTCTCTCTCTCCATCTCTCTTCCTTCCTCCCTCCCTCTCTCTTTCCTCCCTCTCTCCCTCTCCCTCTCCCTCTCTTCCTCCCTCCCTCTCTCTTTCCCTCTCTCTCTTCCTCCTTCCTCTCCCTCTCTCTCCCTCCCTCTCTCTCTTTCCCTCCCTCTCTCCCTCCCTCTCTCTCTCCATCTCTCTCCCTCCCTCCCTCTCTCTCTCTTTCCTCCCTCTCTCTCTCTCCCTCCCTTCCCCCCTCTGTCTAGAGGACTATGGTCCATTATTGGGGAAGGTATGAAGTGGGTGTCCCATTGTGTCCCTAGTCAGAAAGAAGAGTAAGGGGATGCCATCCTCGGTATCTCTCTCTCTCTTTTTACTCATTTTGGGGTCACAGCTCATGGGGTGGGACACTCACTCGCGTTCATAGGTCTTCCTTTCTCAGTTGAATCTCTCTGGAAACAGCCTTGCAATGTGTCTCACATAATTCTCGAGGGGAGCTAATTGTGGAGATTACCCAGCATGCCTCTGCTTGGCCTTTCTCCTGCATTTTCAACTCCACACTCTTTGCGATTGCTTTTAAGCCTAACCCCCTTTCTTCTGCCTGTCATCTCCAAATACAACCCAAGGCTGGAATGCTCTGATTTTGTCTGATTGGGGGTACCCCCTCCCCATAGAATTCTACCTGCTGACTAAGGCCCACCCTCCTTTTCCCTCAAGTTTTCCAGGAGCTTCTGAGGCACATTTGATTTACTCCTTGCCTGCCTGACAAGAAGCCTAGAAGACCCTATGGGCACCACAACAAAGGCTTCCCGAAATGACCTGAGATGGGAAGAGTCACCCACAAACACGAGTCTATGCGTACACACAACCCCCCCACACACATACATACATGCGCGCACACACACACATGCATACACACACATGCATGCATACACACACATACATGCATACACACACATACATGCATGCAAACACACACACACACACACACACACACACACACACACACACACACGGCACTCAGCAGGCTGCCTTTTGACTTGTGCTTTCCCAGATGCCATACTCCAAAATGTCAAACCTGAATTGTTCATGCTTCCAGGGTCACACACACATGCTTCCAGGAAAACACAGGGCCCTGGCATCTTGCTAGACCAGATGCCACGACACAGAAAGTAAGCACGAGGTATGGGAAGCTTCCCAAGACCCAACCAGGTTTCCTAAACAAATCATTACAGGGGAAACAAAGTGGGAGAGAATGCAGTTCAGAAGAAACCCTAAGACTTAACTGCATGTGGCACTGGTTTGGATCCTCACTTGGACCAAGAAGAAAAAGAGGACGGAGACGAAGCCTAGAGAGATGGTTCATCAGTTAAAAGCATCAGCTGCTCTTCCAGAGGATCTGGGTTCAATTCCCAGCACCCACATAGCAGCTCACAGCTGTGGGGTGTCTGGCACCCTCACACAGACATATATGCAGGCAATGCACCACAGAAAACTAAATAAATCTCAAAAAGGAGGAGGAGGAAGAGTAGGAGAAGGTAATGAACACTGGCTGGAATTAATGCTGGTGTTTTAAGTGTGTCATTGGATTCTGATTTTTTTTTCTTACAGTGCCTCAGTATCCTCTCCAGCTGTCTGTGGGAATATTTATGGATGAAATCATAGGCTGTGGGAGATTTTCTTGGAAACAGTCCGGGGTAGAAGAGAGAGGGGACAAGGCTGGGAGGAAGTTGTCTCTGGGTTGACAATAGTTGGAGCCCATGACTGGAATGTGGGACCCAACAGTGACACTCTGCTCTTACCACTTCGCTAAGTCTTTGGAATGTCCCATGATGGGCAGGAATTTTTGCTTCTTTAAGGAGGGGGTTAAAAAGCCCAGGAAGGCTACCTGATCAGAACATCCCAACTCTCTCCAAGTCTCTGTCTCAAAAGCAAGGAGTCCTGCTTCCTAAGACAAACAACTAATGAGGTCATCATCGAGGTCATGGCTTACTATTTGTTGACTTCCTGCCCAGGATGTAGGCCTCTCCTTTGGGTCACCCTGACATTATGCATAGATTTGTCATGTTGCCTGGGCATCCCCTTGAGTTATCTCCTCTGCCTCTAGCCTGCATTAAGTGTCCACAATATTGTTGGAGTAGATAAATGAACACTGTACTCTGGGCCCTCAGGTTACCATCTGCAGACAGAATTGTGCATGTTATAATTAAAAACAACAACAACTCTGCCTCTATCTCTTCCTTGATGTATGGCTATGGGCAAGAATCTTAACCTCTCTGAGTTTCCCATCTTATAAATCACACCAACTGCTTGCCTCCTGCATGCTGGTTTCAAGCATGGCCTTCTGTTGCTGTTCCTCAGGAGGACAGGAGACCTGCACTGGTGGGAACTACCCAGGTCCCCACACACGAAGCAGCTCCGTAGGTGTCCCCAGTGGCCCTCGGCTTCAGAGGTGCCAGCCCTCTAGCCTTCTGTCTCCTTGGAACTTGCTCCCTGGAGTCCATCGAGGGGTCTGCACAGACTTCATGTCCTGGGCAAGTTTCACCACTAAGGTTCTTGTAATGGCAAGCATCCCCCAATGTCAATATAGAACAAGTGTATCAGCATTTGAGACAAACCCACTACACAGCCAACCCAATGAGGGATTGTTAGAGAGGGAGAGTCTCTCCAAGGAACAGGGTGCCCCACTGTAGGAGGCAAAAGAAAATCCTCCTTGGCAGGTTTGGCTTGACAAGCAGGTCTGCCTGCAAGTCCAGGGACACATGCTCGAGACTCATATAAAACCACGGTGCAGCCCGGCATACAGGACAGCCTGTGTGGAATCAATTGGTCCTCAAGAGTCCTGCCAGCCTGGGTCTGCACAGTGCTGGGCACCTGTACCTGCCACCATCAACACTTCCCAGGACCCAGTGGAACAGCCAGTAAGGCTGCAGCTGAGTAGCCTGGCAGCTGCTAGTGACTGGTATCCCTGGCTCCCCAAAAAGCTCGGCAGAGGACAGCTGAAGGCCATGCTGCAATAGGGTAGGAGTCTAGTTCCATGGCCTAGAGCAGCTTATCAGAAGGGAGGGAAAGGGCTCAGGAAGCTGGAAGCTGGGGAGAGCCATCATTATCTGTTCATTGTCTGATTCCAGAACACCCTGGCCTGGTAGAGTCAGCGAGATCCATGTGATGGCTCAAGCCAGGCCTGAAGGGGAGAAAGAAGATCAAACATACCAACAGCGTGGCTCTGGCCAGTAAAGTCGCTTGCTGCCAACCTGCACCTGAATTCCATCCCTGGGACCCAATGAAAGGATAGAACTGTCTTCTGGCCTCCATGCCCCCTGCCCCCCTAACACTAAATAAAAATCCAATTCAAAGAGAACATGCTAAAGGTGCCTCGTGTCCAGGAAGCTCGTACATAAGAGACAGCCATAGTGTGGAGCTAGCTCCTGGGAAAGCCAACTCAGCTATGCCTGTGAGGGCTGTCTGAGTCCCTAGGATGTTCCCACAGCAGCCCAAGTCCCCAGGTCCCCACCAAAAGCCACCCTCCCCAGAGTTCACTCCAGCAAAGGAGTGAACCAGGTCTGAGCATAAGATGCCCGAGGAAAGAACAGGCACACTTGAGCAAGAACGGGTTTAAGCCTTAACTGTTGAGGGACCTAACGGGAAGCAAGAAAGTAGCCTGATACCAGGTTTTTGGGAGACAACTCCCCAAGCCTCACACACTTCCAAGCAGACGCCAACTCCAGGCTAAACTGAAGGACGCGTGCGCCTTCTAGTGGACAGACGCCCACTGTCTTAATGGCTCCAGAGGCCCCCTTCCTTCAGTGGAGAGGACCCAGCAAGGGACAACCAACAACAACCCCCCTGTGGCTCTCCTTACCCTAGTCTCCAGCGCCAGACCCCTTCCCTCGCTCCTCCTCAGCGGTCCCCCAATTTTCACACAGAACAGATCCAAACTCACACCTTCCCGACAGCCCCTTCCCCTCCCAAGCCTGCTCCTTTGCTCTCACATAAAACTCACACTGTGGTGAATAAAGGAGATAAAATGGGAGTCCCGAGAAAGTCGCTTACACCGGGTGGGCAAAGTCTAGGCTGAATCAAGTTCCCACCCTGTGTTTGCGCACCAAAGGGGCATTTCCTGGAGGCCAGGAGTCGCTCGCTACCTCATGGGGCATTATTTGCACCCTGCTTTCGGATAGTGCAAAGGTGGACCACAACGGGGAGTAAGACGGCCCTGAGCTGGGGAGAGAAGCAAGACCTACCCCATCCCTCAGCTCCTGAAGCCCTTGCAGACATTCATCCCTAGGGGTGTCCCGCAGCCACAGGAGCCTCCAGCTTCCCGTGGACGTGGAGCTGCCCGAGCTAAGCCCTCTGCCACGCCCCATGCTCAAGCGGGGTCTCGGTTGCTTTCCCTATCCTGCCTTCGTTTGAGGAAGCCGTTCTGGGTTCTAACTTTGGTTGTCTGTGACAAGCAACACTGTTAAGGAATATTCGGAGCCGCACCCACCCTAGTTGTCTGGGTGGCCTCGGCCATGCTCCCCCACCCCACCCTCCTCCCCAATCTACCTAGGTCTGTGGCTAAGAACCCCTTGATGAAGTTCTATTGCCACCTAGTGGACAGATCCAAAACTGCGTCAAGGCCACACCCAGCGTCCTGGTACAGGTGGGCCCGTTTGAAGGAAATGAAAATTAATGTGTGACTTTAAGACATAATGAGGTTGGAGAATCCCAAAGCCTGTTATGTAGAGGCTAAGGCTGGTGTCTGTCAAACGCTGGCCAAGAAAGGAGTGTGCAGCCAGGAGAAAACTGAATTTGCTCGATTATCTGAAGTGACAGCTCCCTGAGCTGAGCTAACATTTATGAAGCAGTCATCATAATGGGCCAGGCTGGGACAGAGTGCTTCTAGCAAGTTCCTGCCTTCACGTTGTCACCTGTTAGATAAAGGCAGGTCATCAGAAAACAGACTCGAGATCCAGTGGTTGCTAGGTGCGGAGCTGGGACTTGAACTGGGTAGCAAAGCTTTGGTCACAGGATCATGCAAACAAAGGCTGTTACACCGGAAGCTGCTGTGCACAGGGAGGTGTCTCCAGATTCTGGAACCAACTGATATGGGCTCAAATGTGTTGGCAAGTTAGGTTCCGTGCCAAAAGAAAGCAATAAAAAAGGTACCGCCAGCCCCCAAACAACTTCTGGTGACCACCATTCTACCCTGCTTCTATGAGCTGGGGAGCAGGCAACATTGTCCTGTCTGGTCTCTACATGATCCTCTGTGTTGCTCTCGGGAATAACGCTAGTGAATATGGGTATGGGAGTGCTGATAACTCTGTGTTGGTTGATTTTATTTCCTTTGTGTTCATACCTTGAAATGAGGTTTCTCCATTTTGGCCTCAGGAATATTGCATTTAAATATGAAATCTGCCCCCCAAAAAGCCACTCACCCATAACCTCCCATGCAGTGGTCATCTTCCCCCCCCCCCCCCGCTCCAACTCACCCTGGTCCCAAAGGTGAGGTTGGCTGCTCATCACATACAATGTGACTCTGGCCACCACCTGCACACACCATGCCTGCACACAGTCACCTCTGCAGCCCCTTTGCCCTGGGATGGGTTGTAACGTGGGGCTTCACATTTTGGAAGACATGATAACTTTCTATTTCCTAGTGCTTCTCCATTCTACCGCCCCTACTCCCCACCACAGATGAGATTTACACCAGAGCCCGGAAATTCGAAGATCCGCAAAGGCAGCCAAGAATGAAGAAATCTGAGGTTTGGCCTCCTAGCTGGCAGCTTCCCTGAAGAACTGAAGAGTTTCTGTTGGAGGATTCTACCAACTGTCTCTACTTTTCCATCTATACAGTGAGAAGCTGCTGCCCCTGCCCTCACAGCCGGTAGCTCGGCGATTGGCTGTCAGTTTCTGCTCCGAAAAATCAAATAGCTCCATTTGAAGATTCAAACGGCCTGCTGTCCTCCATTTCAAAGATGTGTGCATTCAGAGACATCACTGTCTATTTTAGAAAACAAAACAGCCAGGAGGTGGTGGCACATGCCTTTAGTCCCAGCAGGCGGAACTCTGTGAGTTCGAGACCAGCCTGGTCTACTACAACAACTAGTTCCAGGACAGGCTCCAAAGCTACACAGGGAAACCCTATCTTGAAAAACCAAACCAAAAACAAACAAAAAACCCTGCTACACAGGCCCAGTGATCAAATGGCCCTTGGCACAGGGCATGGACAAATGCAGTAGTAGTAGTAGAAAGAAATATTTCTCTTTTCCCCATCAACCTCCAAGTCCAGGCAGGAGTGTCGGTCTAACAACTTTAACCACAGCCAGAGGTTTACATGAAAACAAAAAACAAACAAAAACCCAAAATACCTTCCAACAGCTTAGGAAATGTATTTCACTTGCTTTGAAAGTCAAGTGCAATCACATCAGCCTGAAGCCTCTAAGTCACCTGAGTGGATGGGGTGACAACATATAGACCCTGTATGTAACCACCCAGTAGTTCGTCCAGTTGAATTCCCCGGTGAAATTTTGAAAGGTCCCCATCTAAGCTATCTGTCCTTCCCCTTCCTTAAGACCCAGTGAAAGGGTGAAAGGGTGTCTGTTGGATGAGAGCCCCACAGCCACGCTCCCATCACAGCAGCCCGGCAGGCTCCAGAACTACCTCATCCAGTTGCAGTGTCCTTAGGAAATTTTTCTCGGGTGCGGGACGTGTCCTCTGGGAGACACAGTGCTGCCCTGGGGTGAGGGCAGGAGTTACTTGTCACTTGTGTGATTTCCACATACTCTAGAGGCTGGCTAGCACTTCCTGGACACTTACCTCTCAATTTTGACATTGTCAACCATTGTAAGGAGACCTTTCTGGAAGAAACTAATGGGAGCTCCATCACTATCCTCTAGGGAGTTCTCCTGTTGCTCACCCGGGGGTGCTGGAAAGATGACTCGGTGTTTAAGAGCACTGGCTGATCTAGAGGGCCCAGGACCGTTTCCCAGCGCCCACACAGTGGCTCACACCTGTTGGTGACCCCTGTCCCGGGTGATGCAACACCCTGTTCTAGCTTCCAAGGGCACTTCAGACATGGTGCAGAAATATACTCACACACACACAAACACACACACACACACACACACACACACACACACACGCATAAAATATCCAACTTCGGTCTTTGGAAATGCCAACTCTTGACATAGGTTCACAGCTGAGCGTTGTCTAAGGAAAAGTAAAGAATACTCTCTTCACCTGGTTAGTTCAGCAGCGAGTAACCCATGTGCCAGCTGCCACCAGGAAGGGCTGCAAAGGAGACAGAGAGGGGAAACGAGAAAGGAGTGTTGGCGAGGGGCTCACTGCCATTGGCAACAGCCTGCTAGCACCAGGCCCCTCCGAATGTTCCTGAGAGGCAAAGAAGCTACAAGCAGAGGTTGTGAGTCACTGATTGACCCCACCAGCACTCTGGGCAGATTCAGGAAGAGATGGGTACAGGAGCTCCCATGGGTGACTGTCATGGCAGCCAAGCAGAGAGAGGTCAGAGGCCTTCTAAATTCGCTGAAACACACACACACACACACACACACACACACACACACACACGCTTCAGGAAAAGCCAGTACAATAAAGAAGCCATCTTCAAGCTGAGAATAAATTATATTTCCAGAACACATCAATGGTCTCATATAGCAGTTACTTTTATTAGCCCCAGTTTATAAAAGGGTGAATTCAAGCATATGCCCAAAGTCACATAAGCAATTATCTAACTCTAATTTGCATACTTGTTGAAGTTGTATTATAAAAGACCTTGCCAGGAAATTACCTTACGTAGCAAAGCACTCTGTCCTATTTTGTAATGTTTACATCAGTTTATTGACAGCACCCGGTCTGTAGCACTGCGTTTGGCTACAGAGACCCCATGGTCAGTGTCCATGCATGTGGTGTACATGTATGGTGTATGGTGTATGTGTAGATGAAGAAGACAGGGGAGGATCTCTGTCCACCAACCCGGAGCTCGGCTGGAAGCCAGCAAGCCTTAGAGATCTTCCTGTCTCTGCCCTCTACACACTGGGGTCACAGCATTTCCATCCATGCCTGCTTTTTCACGTCAGTGCTGAGATCCCAACTCAGAACCCCCCCCCATGTTTACACAGCAAGCAATTGGAGAAGAAAGGGTTTCTTTCAGCTTATACTTCCAATTCACCGTCCATGGCTGAGGGAAGTCGGGGCAGGAACTGAAGGTGGAAATCATACATAAAGGCCGCTTACTAGCGCTCTGATTGGCTTGTTTCCTTCCTAGCTTTCTGGAAAAGCCCAGGACCACATACATAGGCACAATGCCACCTACAGTGGGCGGGGCCCTCTCCCTCATCGATCCTCATTCAAGACAATTCCTCAGGCTAATCTGGGAGAGGCAGTTCTTCAGTCCAGGCTTGCATGACACCAGATATTGCAGTTTAATAAGGATCTGGATAAACAATTAGGCTGAACAGATGTTTATTCAGGGAGAAATCACTCACAAACATAGAGAACACCAGCAGGTTCCTGCTCCCAAGGATGCTTCCGGAAGTGCTCCTGTCCCCATGCTGCAAGCAAGAGAGCTCTCCGAGCCCCTTCCTCAGACCTAGTTCCCCCAGGTCACGTCCAGCCCTGTCTCCACCCCCATGGGCATGGACAAGGTGACTTCTCACTACACAGGCTCCCTCTTCCCAGGTAGTACCAAAAAAGGAGACATATGTTACCCATTGATTGATTTCTCTTCCCGCAAAGTGATATTTCTATTACCTTCAGCCTCAACATTTTGTAAAATTATCTCTGGGTGCTAAGATTCTATTACTAAAACAGCGACTAGAAACCCATACAGAAGGTGACCCCCCCCCCCAGTGAACACATGAGAAAAGCAAAATGCATTCTTACAGCAGAGATACACCCAAATGCAAAGATGCTGGAAATAAAAAATTGAATTCCACCCTAACCACAGTGGGTATGTTCCATTGTCCATTTAGGCATATGTTCCCAAAATAAGTCAACTCCATGTCTTCTGTGGAGGAGAACATCCATGCAGGAACACAAACGACACAAATGAGGCTGGAAGGTGACTGCAGATGCTAAATAGCTTCGGAGCCCAGCGTTGGAAGCCACATTAGGCACTCAAAAGGGAGGCTCATTGCAGTCACTCCTGTGTCTGTCACCATCTCCAGATATCTGGGGGCACTCAAGGGAGCTACAAAGTGTCTGCACTCTCATAAAAGAAATCCTTCATTCTTAAATATGTGTGTGTGTGTGTGTGTGTGTGTGTGTGTGTGTGTGTGTGTCAAACTAGGGAGAAACCTAAGACTTTGTTGTTCACAAGTTGATCTCAGGTTACAAACTAAGTATTTTAATAAAGTTCTATATGAAGCCAAACAAGCATGATAAAATGAGTAACATGAAACTCTTAATAACAAGTACATTAAAAAAGTTGGTTTTTGTTTGTTTGTTTTTTGTTTTTGGTTGTCGTTGCTTGCATTCAATAAAATGGATGCACCTTCAGCAATTGCTGTATCAGCCGGCAATTGCAACTCTACAGCTACCAGCATGTTTGGCTGCTTAGGCGACATCCAGGTGGGAATTCTTTTCCCTCAAGCACCGGCTCTATCACAGTCTCACAGTCGCTAGAGGGAAACTACATAAATCTCCATACTTCTGTAGAACTCAAAGGTTGTGGAATATTATTTTATTCCCTAGAGGCTGAATAGCAAATAGCTAACCTTCTCTTCTTGCTCACATTTTCCATAAAAAGGGGGTCTGTCCTTCTACTCAGCCCCCATCTAATTCCTACACTTAGTTCCTCCCTACCACTTCCTGTCAGCTAGTTGCTGACTCAACCTCCTGAAACCAGGTTAATTTCGTTTAATCAAGCAAATGTAACGTGTCTTTGCATTGTTAACAAAAACAGTAGAAACAAATATAACAGTTAAAATAACATTCCACATTTCCCCCTTTTGTCTAGATAAAAAGGGTTTCAGCTTAAACATATTAAGTCTATCTACAATTAGAACAATTATCAAATAAGGATTATATCCATAATGTCCAGTCCATTATCTATCCTATCTTAGTGGATCCAAAGTTTTATAGCTAATTTACTTTCTATCATAACTAAGGAAAACTGTGACTATTAACTATCTAGTCTTCAACTCCATCAAAGACCCCAGAAGAATGTAAAATATTACCTAACAACAGAGACATCTGGCTGCCTGGACAGTCACCCGAAGTTCCTCAGCAAAGTTGGGGCATCCATCTTCAGCCTACAGGCCTAGAATATCTGACAGACTTTTCAGTGAAGCAGGAAATTTGAAGGACTGCCCTGGCCTTATATTGATCGTTTGTCAGTCACTTTCTTCTATGTCCTACAAAATATCTGGCAGACTCTTCTGTAAAGCAGGAATTTCAAAGGACTATCCTGCCTTGTCTTAGCAAAGTTCAACAGTCTTTTCCCTATGCCTCAATTGTCCAGTATGTATAGCGTACTGTCGGCAGTCAAGGCAAGAGCTGTTTCTTGCCAAATGGCCATCCTTGCTACATTGAAAGCAAACTCAACATGGAGGGTCTTCATTGCCCATCATCCTTATATGAAGTAAATTTGTGCTGCCAATAGCAGACGTGTCTCATTGTCATGAAAAGTCTTAGGTTATTAAATATGTTAAATACCACATTCTGTAGGTCTTTGAAGTGTTTAAAAATCATCTACCTAAAGTATACCTGTTTAATCTCGAAAACATACCTAATGTGACTACTATGTATACATTAACTACTAACCTCATTTCTTAAATATACATCACATTTTAAATGTGTCATAAGCACAATACCCCAGAGTAGAAACATATATACAATGAAACAAAAATAACTTTCGATTTGTATCACTATGCCAAAATCCATGCTGATGCAAAATAGCTGAGATTAATAGTTGTCTTTTTATCATATATCCCCCTAAATGATAACAAACATCCATAACCCACCAAATAGCCAAAGACCATACATTCTTCTTGGGAATGTGTGGGCACCGTTTTCTCTAGACTGTTTCCTGTTGTCTATGAGCAAAGGCATCTTTATGGTTAGGGGTCCCTGAGAAAACAGAGATATTGACCAAGTCCTGGGAAGACCAGCTGTCACTCCTGTTGATATACATCACCTGTCAAGAGTCAGGAGGTCTCTCCCAATCAAACCTGATCTGTATTAACCCTGAAGGAATCCACAGCCCCTTGTTTCCTCTAGAAACAAAAGCAAACCCTCTTCCCCAAAGCACTTTTGACTTCCATTTGACAAAGACAGCTGTCGACCTCTGTTTTAAAGTTAGGGCATTTTTAAAATATCTAGGCTGGCTTACTTTCAATCCTGTGTCTCAGCAGCTGTCCTTTCCTTATCGGCAATAAAAACACTTCACAGTCAGGGTCCAGACTCCCTGTGAGTATTCTGTTATGTGGCTTTTTCTTTTATGTTACTTCTACTCTCTTTAAAAACTTAATTATTTTTAAGCTATTTATTTCTTTCTATGACTGTACCCTTTTTCTTAAGCCTACACACATTGTTAAACATTGTAACCTTTGTTAGAGGCTTTTTTGTTTTTCATCTGAATCTATCTTTACTGCATATCTCCATCCTTTTCTGAGCACATGAGCCTTTAAACTGCTAAGTGGTGTAGCCAGGACCGACAGCTTTGGCGGCTGGCTCCGCCCACTTCTGGATCTCTGAGAGTGAGACAGGTTGAAGGTACTTGCCATGACTGGGAGCTGCTTTTAACCTTCCAGCTGTGGGAGGCCGGTGCTTGTGCTCTTGCAAGAATTTTTTAAAATTTAGTTTGCCGTTTCTATTTAGCACTGCCAGCTAAACAGCAGGGACTCTTAAAGGAGGTGGGTCCTTTTTCTCCCTGCTCCCCCCACAACCAGTGTTTTCAGGCCCTACATGGTTATTTGAGCTTCATATCGGTATGCAAAATGTCCTTGGTTCTTTGATTTTTCATTTTTTGTTGTTTTACTCTTTGGGGGCCCACCATCCATTTCCCAAAGCTCAGCCTTAGCTTGGCTTATTTGTAGCCAGATTTTCTAACTTAGATTCATCCATTTTTCTCCTACACTTTGCCTCTGGGCTTTTTACCTGTCTTTATTCTATATCTCTCTCCCTTCTTACTCCATGCCTGGTTGTGCAGCAGGGCCCTGCACAGCCTTCTCTCCTCCCCCTTCCTTCTCTCTTCTCTCCTTTTTTGAATCTCCAAAAAGGGGGTCCGTCCTTCTGCTCAGCCCCCAGTTAAGAACCCTCCCTACACTTAGTTCCTCCCTACCACTTCCTGTCAGCCAGTTGCTGACTCAACCTCCTGAAGCCAGGTTAATTTTATTTAATCACGCAAATGTAACGTGTCTTTGCATTGTTAACAAAAGCAGCAGAAACAAATGTATCACACCTTTACACAGTTAAAATAATTCTACAACAGGTTGGTTTTTTTTTTGGTTCTGATTTATTAAAACAAAACCCCATTTCCATGCTTCTCGCGGTACACCATCATCAGGCATAAAAATCAGCCAACATTTCCAAAGCAGTGTCACTCATAAAATGATACAGTGCTATTCTACAGTAGAAGTCTTTTTACAACAATCTAGTGTATTCTGTACAATGGGCAAATACTGTAACAAACACCTCATAGAGACGGTTAGCCCTTTAGCTGTTGGAAGTAAGGTCAAGAGCCTCCAGAAGCAGCCATTGGTTGTGCTAAACTAAATGCCAGATGGCAACTCTCAAGCTCCTAAAAAGTGTTTTTAAAAAACAGATTTACATTCCATAGTAAGTCTTATAAACTTCAAAGATAGGGTCTATCATTGCAAAACACTACAGTTGTCTATGGATAAAAATCTGCATTCAATTGTGCAGCGTTTTCTTTAAGATCTATATTAAAACCTTCATTATTTACCCCCAATTAATCCTTGTATTAACTCTGCTACTTTCAGTTTTAAAAGGCCAGGGCCGTGGGTAGCTGCTTTCCATCAAAGGAAAGCATCCAGCCAATGTCCTGTGCTTACTCTTCCCAGCAAGGAATAATAACGTCCATCCACTCGGTGCATCAGGGTCAATACAAAAGCATGCAAATTCTGCCTCAGCGCCACTGTGACCATTGGGTCTGCTCAAAGAACTAATTAATGTAGTTTCCATGGCAATGCAGTGAGGTGTCCCAGAGGGGAGAAAGGCCCTGAGGTCAAAGCAGTCTGGGAACTCCAGGTTCCACAGGCCTGTGTCCTGCCCAGTGTAGAGCCCTTTCAGCACTGCTAGGTACTGCTCATCCCAGCCTTTCCCCAGAGCCCAGAAACACATCTCAGAGCACCCACCTCAGAGACAAACTATGGGAAACGAGGGTGCAGGAAACTCCTGTCTGAGCTTCCCTTCGCTGCCATCCCGGATCTAACTTCTGTACCCACCCTCAAGAGTTCCAAGGTTTTACAGCCAAGACGGGGACAGCACATCCGTGGGTATGCTCACCTTAACACTTGTGTGTGCCTTCATTTCTCCTTAGGGCTAGAAAAGCAAATAGTCTTCCCCTCTCTGAGTTACCTGGGTTAGCCTCATTTAAAAAGAGTGCGGCTTCATATTGCTTATTATTAGGGTTTTATTTGCTTTCACTTGTCTCACAGTCTCCCCTGAAGGGCATGCATTTCGGTTTGACAGAAATGCAGTAAACTGTAGTAAGTTATATACAAGCACCTAGTTTGTTTAATTCCGAGGACGACACCCACTGCTGGAAACGAGGGGAATGTCTCTATTAGCGAGCAGGGCTACCTGCAACCCTTACTGTGCCGCCTTCTGTTTCTCCCTCTTCTCAGGAGGCACTGAAGAATGAGTTGTGCTAAATTAACTCAAGGGTCAGCTTGTCGGGATGCGCATAACTTTGGTTGAGATTTGGTCTCAAAGCACCAGTTAATTACAAAAAGCATGCGGACTAATCCTCACAGTGAGCTAGTGTCTGGCCACAGCAAGTGAACGAAGGGCAGTCCCTAAAATGAACAAGACAAAAGGAAGGAGCCCAGCAAGGGAAGGGCATGTTTCTCTGCTCAGGCTACAGAGGTGGCCATTATTCTCAGGGGACAGGCGGGGCAGCAGCACCCACTGGGGTATCAGGTCCGAGGCTTTGCAGCCACCTGACAGCGGGAGCCACCTTCAGTTTCCATTTAAAGGGTAAAGAAGACTAACAAAATGCCCAGAAGGGTGTCCCAAGGGAGTAAGCCAGACTCCCTGCGCACCCCCCAAGTACAGTCAAGGGAAGGGCAGCTCTACCCTGTTAACAATACAGAAGGAAAAGGGTGAACATCTCACTCCACGCCCAAGTCTCTACAGTTGACAGTGAACTGTTGCAGAGGAAAAGGAGATCTGTCATGCAAACCGGGAAGGGTGGAGGCCACCAGAGAAAGCATTATTGCCATGAGCTCCGAACCAGGCATTTCATGCACTGTAAGATGCCAGGCAGGACCCTACCCTCCCTGAACACACACCTCTCACTGGAGACTATTAGTGTTTAAAGTTCAAGCGGGGAAGTACAAAACTCATCCCTAAAACTTCTATAAATTCAAATCATCTATGGAACACTCATCAGAGGAATTCCTAATTCCATAAAATGACAGAGATATGGACAACAGAATGTTAGAAACTGAACTGTCACATGATAATTAAGAAACTGCCATAACTACCACAAATAACTAACATTTATGTTCCTTGTTCACAAAAAGGCACCTACCCCATTGAAAACAAAATTTCATAATTATTTGCCTTCGAGTGGCAATGGAGTTTGGGTATGTAGCCCATACAAACAAACGTCCAAGGAACCAAGGATCCTTCTCAGGGCTGAAAACCCGTAAAGGCCTGCAACCGCCTGCCACTCGGTAGGGTCACTGTGCATGCCACAAGGCTGCACAGGGCACCGCTCAAGTCCAGGTCATCCAGGCTCGGGTGCAGCACCCAGAGTGCTATGGGCCAGCAATCCCTCTGGCTGAGCTACCAACCCGCACAGACACGGACTGGTTGGAGGGCCCCAAGCAGCAGCAGATGCATGCCCTTAAAGGTCAGGAAGGGGACAGCCACCAAACAGCAGGCGATTCTAAACACTCGTGGGCATCACAACGCAACGTCACTCTGTCACGCAGGCAAAGCCTCCGGGTCCACTTTCCTGGCCAAGCGTGGTTTCGCCCTCGCCAGCCAGATTCACCTTCTGATGCCGGCTCTTTTCTCACAGCATCTCGCTTCCTGCCCCACACAGGATCGTCTGCTTTCGGGCAGCTATTCAAACACACTTTGAGATTGCCAGCCCCGGGCAGAGTCATTCCTTAGTAAAGCACTTGAGACGCAAGGGCTCTCACACAACCATAGCTCTGTTGACAGCGATGAGATGAAGATGGAGAGCGGATGGCCCGATTATTTTAAAGGAAACGTTGTCACATACTATACAAGAGTCAGTCCTACATACACCTCTACGTCCATCACAGTAACTAGTCCTTAAAGGTCAAACTTAAAATGTGAATCTTTAATCAACTCCAAAATAACTTACTGAGATTTCACCTAGTGACCTAGTGATCATGAATCACAGACGGCACTGGCCCCCAGTGCTCTGCACAGGCCACTGCGATTGTGTTGGGAGAGCGCAGATCCGCGGGGTTAGGCAGGTCCGCGGGGGTGGGCAGAAGGCACGCATCTTCCTGGAGGTCTCCTCGGGGTAAGGCAGGCTGGGCCACACCAGGACACCTGCCACTCTGGGTCAGACTGGAGCCTGAGAGGGACTCATCTACAGCCCCTCCCTCGCCATGGGTGCTAAGAGATCCCTACAGCACCACAAAACTCAGAATATACTCCAGGAGTTTCTGCCGGTTGCACTGAGGTAGGAAAGTACTGCTCAGTTCTAAAACAGAGACTCTCTTTTGCTTGGTCTCTTTGAAAACCTGAAGAGAGATGTGAGAGAAAATACAAGTCAAAAAACTAACGGGGTAGAGACGTGCTTTTGTTTGCAGCCCTAGACGTATGTCCAAGACCCAGAAAGACTGACCCTTTGCTAACAGTAAAGACAGAAAGCTTTACATAAATGTGGCTGGAGGTGTGTGCGTCCGAGGCTAGCACGGTAGGTGTGGGGGTCTGAGCGAGCATGGAGGCGTGAGATGGGGTGTCTCGGGGAATTCAGACAGAGCCTTGGGGTTCACAACTGAGAATAAACCCAGAAACAGGCCCTTATAGCAGGTCACATGCAGCTCCGCGGAGAGCATCATACATGAAGGTAAAGAAAACTGATGTAATTCTAGAAATGCTAGCAAACATGCAAGAAAGTAAGAGAATATGAAATAGTTGCCCAGTGGCTGTTATTTATAGTTTGGGAAGAAGTGAAACCCATAGAGTCCTGATACATTCAAACAGGCCCTGCCAACCCTCACCCTGGGAAATCCATTCCAATTAGCCCAGCAGAAAATGCCTCTTCTAGACCCCAAAAAGGCAGAGCAACTGATTAGAGCCACATGAAACAAAGGCCAGCACAGTCATGGACACGTACCCCGATATCCTTAAACATTTTCACAGCGCTCTTCACAAGACAGTACGTGGCGCTCTCGGCTGCAGAGAGACAAGGCTGGTCAGTGTTCAGGCTCCACACACGCAAGCCTCTACATCGGAGGCTCCAAAGGGAACACAGGAGTCCAGATTGGAGCGAGTTCCCTACTGCTACTGGCAACTACCACAGCCTCCTTCAAATGTACTGCTAGCTCTATAAACCGATTCTATCATGTACTAACAAAAACAAGAGGAGGAAGATACACACAACATCTGTCTTGCAGGGTTTGTGAGAATCAAACAAAATGGTGTGTAAAGAGTCTGAAAACTGGACAGTGATGCAGAGATGCTTCTTAGGCCCGTGTCCACACATGAAGCTCAAGTTTAGAGGTCGGGAAACGAGTTCTAGCCCATGTTTGCCACTAAATTAGTCAAGGGCCTGGGGCAGTTAATCATCTCTACATGTCTTCTGGCTCTGAAAGCTGACTGACCTATGCACATGTCAAGGGCACACGCTCAGCCTGGTGACCCACCACCTGGATGCAGAGTGGCACGGAGTGGGACTCCCTAAAGGAGCCTCTGTGCTGCCAACGGCTCGATACTCAGCAGCAGCAAAACGTCAAGAGAAGCGGTAACTTGTTCAGTGAAAGACTACAGAGCACACAGAACCACATGGAACATGTATGAATCTCAGTCATCATGCTAACTGCAAAAAGGCAGACACAGGCTACATAACTGTACCACTCCGTTTACATGACATACCATGGCAGATCTATGGAATGAGAGGTCAGCACAAGTCTGCATTTTTCCCAACTTCCCAAAACTAACAGGTTTATATCGTACGGAGAACGTCACATACCATACACCGCGACATTCCTTTCGGTCCTGCTGATAAGGTATCTGTGCAGCTTCTGCAGGTACTCAGGCTCGGGAACTGGGCCACTGAAGTTGTGGGCAAAGATGGCGGCAGAGCTGTAGGCCTCTAACAGGGGCCCCAGCAGCCTCTGAAGAAAGGTGATGAACTGCTGATGCTCCTTGGATTGGCTCACCTTAGAGTGGAGAGAGGAAGTGAGGTCCCAGGGAAGGAGGGGAAGCAGGGCCAGCTGCTGGGTGAGCGCTGGGCGAGCTGGAGAGAAGAGTTAAGGTGGTCTCCCCCCCCCCCCCCATAGCACGGCATGAAAGCAGCCTGCGGCTCCGGCAATGGCTAACTAGGAAAGAGCAGCTGAGATCAGAGAGCTCTTCCATGCAATCGTTCACTTCCACAGGACCTGCGGGCTGTCGGCATTCAGCAGTCAGCTAGAGGACATCATCCCAATTGACTGACAGAAGTGTGACAAATCCTCATCACCGAAAACAGCTGGTCTAGGGCTGACAGCTCCAGGGCTCACAGCTCAAATATAACAGTCACTCACGTATCCGAAAAGCAGGGAACAGCAATTATATATTCAAGTGCATGATGCACGACCACCGTCCAATGGGAAACCAGTCACACCCAAACAGAAACAGAGGGAGCTCCTGAGTGTCATTTGGGAAACACAATCACTGCCCTGTGGAGAGTGGGTACCAGCGGGTACCAGGTGCCCCCTGAGCATCTCTCAGACGTGCTCAAAGTCACCTCCTTTCTTCTTCCTAGCTTTGCAAGTCACTGGCCCCCGTTACCCGGCTGCCACGTAAACGTAACGCTTCACTGTTACACACCCCGAGCCCCTCACCAAAGTACCTTCAGACAGCAATCTCGCTGCTCCTCACCAAAATCACTGTCTTCATCTTCTTCATCACTTCTCCAGTTCAGAGGTTCTGGAAGCTTCTTGTCCCAGGGTTGTTCTGCAAGACCAGGACTGACATCTTCCTGGTCATCTTGCTATTCCAGGAAGACGGCCGACAGTAAATAGGTATGCCTGGGCACACAACCAACCACCAACCGACCCTGACAAGCCATCGTCTTCTCAGTCTGCCTGTACCTTCTCCGCCACATCCCTCAGGCTAACTTTCAGCCTTTTCCAAACTCTAAACCACTCGGGGGGGGGGGGTGTGTGCAGGGCAGGACCTAGGGACAGGTCGAGGGAGAGCTGCAAGATGGAACCTTCAGATCTTCTCAACGAATAGCTGCTTCCCCAGTCCCCCTGAACTACACCAAATCTACTGGGCCAGATTTGGGGCCCCAGGAGACAAAAGCTCGTCACGCATAAGCTCCAAGAACCCTGACATTATTCGTGTCCCATCCCAGGGTCTCTGGGTGCCAGAGAATCAAATCAAGGTATGTTTTAATCTAGGAAATAACATTTACAAAAGAATCCAAAATACTAAGCAATCCTAAGGCACGCGTGCCCTCATGCTCACTGTCCGCTTCTGTCATCTGGGTACAGAGACACAGCAAACACATTTCATTGGTTGGGACAACTGGTAGAAACTCTGGTTTAAATAAATAACCGGTAGGAAAAGAAGATGAAGAACAAGCAACTACATAAGAAATAAAGGCAGGCATGTTCTCTTACCTCTGCCACGGTGAGAATGCCGTACTGGATGAACTTCCCTACCGTCTCATGACAAACTTGGTGAAAAGTCTGGCAGGGCTAAAGAGAAGTCATTTACAGGGGAGTCGGCCTCCTGCAGCTCTTAGTCCTTTCCTTCCCCTCCCTCCACCTCACCCATGCCCAGGACGCCCTATGAGCTGAGCTCCACCATGAGCTGAGCTCCACCGTCTTAGCAAACGGTCACGACAAGGCCAGAGAAGAGTCCTTTCCCAGGGACGGTAGTGCACGCATGTGGTCCCAACCATGGAGAGAGCTCCCGACCCCAGTGCCCTGAGTAGGACAACCCTACAAAGAGCAGTTTCCCTCTTTAGTTTTATGATGAACTCCATGCAGGAGCTCTCTCACGGTGAAGATAGTTCACACAAGTAATGAACAAGAAACCAACACCCCAATAACTCAAAAAGACCCATAAAAAACACGAGGCCCACTTTAGGAGCCCTATCTTCCCACACCCCTCCCGATTCTGCCCTCCCCCCCCCTCCAAGTGCCAACCACACACAGAGAGCATGTTCAAGAAGACCACATGCAAAACGTACACACTCATGAATGTCCCAATAATCAGCCACGTGAGAAAAAAGTCAGTACAGTGCAAACAGACTCCACTTGGTTTTGAGTATCCAAAGTCTGCTTCCTACGCAGGCCTCGTTTTAAACGTCAGCTAGTGTAGGGACACGATGTAGTGAACACACTACTGAGCCTCTGAGTGTGTAAGCCGAGGAGGTGTGGAACAGCTCACTTCTGGCTTATCCACTTATAATCTGGGTTCCAACATCCACAAGTGCGTGAGCTGGTTACCGACAACCAGCTCGGTACCCTCTGCACAGTCACTGCAGGAACTTGGGGTCTGACTGAGAACTCCCAGGGGTTTCTCACGCCTCAGAGCCAGGGCACAGGACACTGGGCACTGAGCCAGACAGGAACCAAGACAGTCAAGGCCAAGACTAGGAAAGTAGTCTCTGAAATTCCACAGTGGGACAGAAAATGGCAGGGACAGGACAAGCATCCTCTAAGAGAAAAGTAAAGGTATCTCACACTTTCATGCAAACAATTAAGCATGGAGGAACCTCGCTCACCAGAGAGATGGTGCCTTCGTTGGAAAGGAGGTAACACAGGCTGGCCGCCTTCCGCACCAGCTGCTCCTGGCTGATCAAGCTACCAGGGCCACCAGCAGACGCTCCGGAGCCCCGCTTATTCAGAACTGCATACAGGCTGCAGGCTGGGGAAACAAGAACAGTGGAGTGCTGGGTGACTCTTACATTACAGCCCATCAACAAATTAAACAGTAACAGTCTGCAGTAGCTGGAGGAATTTTAAACCCCCAGCATCCCCTTCTGTAAGCAGCTCAGGGCCTCTGTCCTCCCCACAGAGCTAACTCACCTCCACGGAAGAAAACACGTGCTGTGGAGGTGTCTCGGTAGGCACCATCTCCACTGCAGACGAACAACAGTGGTACACTCCCTCAAGCAAGGTGCTGGCATCTAAACCGACCAGGCACCCTGTGTCCCGGGTAGCATCAGGAAAATCTCCGGGAATGTTTCAGGCCCTCACGTACCTATGATGGCTTCCATGATGAAGACATGAAGTACCCCGTTGCTGTAGAAGTTGAGTTCAAAGACTGATGGGACAGTTGTGCTGGGGGTGATAAAAAATTCGTCTTTCCTGCTAGTGTGGGTGATTGTGACACAGTTTCCCAGAAGCTGAATAGCGTGCATGACTACGTCTTCCGAATTCCCTGAGAATCCGAGGTCAAAGTCACGAGCTAGGACTTCCTCCTTCATCACGAAGAAGTCCTCCACCAATGTGGAGAGGTGGATTCCCTACAGAGACAAAAGAGACTGTGACACAGAGCCTGCTTCCCCATTTTCTTCCTGCTGAGGCTGTTTCTGCTGGCACACACAGAAACAAACCCAGCCAGACCAGCACCTAGAGCAGAAAACAAGGCACTCAAAAGCTGCTCCCCAGGAATGTCGCAGGCAGATGTCACACCACAAAACCTGAGCACAAGGGAACACAAAGGGAAGGAGACAGGACAGTCTGACAGTCGTGCTGAGTGTTCAGTGGGGCCCATCGCGAGCCCCTCCCCCAGTGTTTATTTGGTGTCTATACACAGACCCTTCGTCTGGTATCAAGAGCACAACAGTGAACATGAAAGGCACCGCCTCTCCCACGGCAAGGTTACACACGCGTGTTGCGGGAGGGCAGCTGGGGCTCTGACATACAAATAAAATTTCCTGGAAACTTTCTCCAGAAGAATGCATATTGTGTGTCACTGAAATACACCTTAACTACACAGAGCAGCATCCTTCTGCGTTATGTGTTTACATTCTGGCTCAGGCTCTAACAACCTTCTTCCCTCACTGGGCTGGTAAACTCTGGGCAGGGAGCTAGGTTCACTGTCCATCTCACAGCCTCAGCCTGCAACAGGCTGACTGACACTCGGGCTTCCTACTGGACCTCCAGGAGCACCAGACGTACCTGCCTGTGTCTGTAGAGGAGCAGGCAAGCCACAATGTGGGTAGACATGACAGCACAGGACTTGCTCGCAGCTGTAAGGAAACAGAGCATTATAGCTGGCCTCGATCTGACATAAGAGACCGTGCTCGGGTGCAGGCAGGAGCTGTTGCTCGGCTGCAGGCAGGCGCTGTAGGGCTACCAGGTCTCCTACCATATTTCCATAACAATGGAAACACAACTGAGTCTCACAGCAATCACTAGCCATGAGACCACATTCTATGACAGGTGCACCTTCGATCCAGATGGATGAGATCAAGTCACCAAATGGATGTCTTTACTGGAACACCAAGACCCAAGACCAAAATGCAGGCACACTCTGGAACTCTAAGGGCCCCTCCATTGTGGGCCTTGGCAAGCTGTGGGCTGCAGTCTTATGAAGTCACGCTCAAATTCTAACTTCTACACTGATTAGTGTCATGACTCGGAATGAATTCACAAACTCCATAGCATCCGTTTCTAAGCAGGAAATAGGCTGGCTGCTTGGTGGACACTCAGTCCACTTGCATTTTCTCTTTTCAGTGTGGTCCAGAGAAGCAGGGAGGGAAGACGAGGACATTTAGAACGCCTATGCTTTGGAGCCCAGCACTTTGAATTTGTAGAAAATTATCATCATATAGAGAAATATGAAATGGAAATGCCACTTGTGAGTCTTTTGAAATGACAGTGAATTTAGAAAAACTTCACTTGCAATTAAAGCTGTCTCCAGGGTTTGAAAAGTATCCAGCACCATTTTACAGCCACTAGGAAAAGTATTTATGAAAAACTTAAACACACCAATAAATATGTAGTAAATAGAAAACAATTCACAGCCACAAAGTATTTTTAGAGACCAGAGAGAGTAACACCACTGACTGTCAGGAAGCGGCTCTTCCTTTATCTCACTTCTATTTTCCAAACCTTTGACAATTAGGAAGGATCAACTTTGGTACCCATATCTGAGGTGTGGGAGACACAATCATAAATTCTTAAGGAAGAGTTCTCTGGGCTGGGGGCCTGGACACCTGCTTAGAATGTATGAGGCCCACAATCACACACACACACCACACATACCGCGTGCACACACGCACACACACACATACACACACACCACACATACCGCGTGCATGCATGCACACACGCACACACGCGCGCACACACACACACACGCACACACGCGCGCGCACACACACACACACACACACACAGAGTATCCTCTGGGCAGGAGTCAAGCGGGAAAAGCAGCAGCCATAGAGGGACAATGGGAGATACAAGCTGAAGGAAGGGACCCTCTACGACAGTGCACGGGCCGTGATGAGACTCCGACCAGAGTGGCCCAGGAAATGGAAAGGATCACAGCCAACCAGGGCTGAGCCCGGGGCACCACAGTGCAAGGTGCAGGTCCTCAAGGGCCACTGCAATGCACCAAGCTGCAACCTGGAATGTAGGGGCAGCTTGGTGGTGGGCCCAACCTCTGCTTGGGGCTAGTGTCGACGCACTGTTTGTGCACAAGTATTCCAGGACAAAAGCAGAAGCTGCTGGAGTGCAGAACCACAGCTAAAACAGCTTTCGGATGGGTAGCCACTCAGTATTTACTGAATGTACATATGCACCGGGCTAGTGGAGAAAGAGATACCCAACTATAAGCCCAGACAGCACATCACCCAACAGATCAGGCACATATTCATAAGCCAAAGGAATCTACAAATCACCCTGACACAGTATGTTTGAAGAAGCAGGAGAATTGCTGCACGGGGCTGCTCCTGTCAGACAGACACCCTCTGGGTATCACTTTCCCGCCAGGAACTTGCCTACTCAACCTTTGAACAGGTGAGGGACTCAGCTAAGTTGAGCAGATTCCAGCCTGCATGGCCTACACTGCTCCACATGCAGTGCGCAGCGTGTGGCAAGCAAGCATGGAGCTCTACTCACTGAAGAGAATGTGCTCGGCCAGGTTGGCAATCAGCCTTCTTCGGAAGGCTTCGTCTGCTGTATTTCTGGGCTCATTGCTGGGTGTGTCTTCACTTTCAGCAGCATCATTAGGCCTAAAAAGATTTGTCAAGTCAGCCTTCCATAGCCTCACGCTTCAGCTTTATTTCTACTTTGGTTTTTTTGTTTTGATTTGTTTTGTTTGGAGATAGCATCTCACTCTGTTGCCCAGGCTAGCTAAAATTCCCTATAGAGACAAGGCCCGCCTCAAGCTTGTAGCACACTCCTCCTGTGTTCCAGCTGCTGCGGTCCATACATGTACCACACCTAGCCCTAACTCACAATATAGGGCTAATTTCTAAATGTATGAATAGCTCTGATCACCACATACTTTAAATTATGAATTAGATCATTTCTCTGGGTCGTTTTCCTCTACAATATAGAGCCTAATATGCCATTCTTCAGACAGAATACTGTATCTATTAATGATAGTAGTCTATTAATACATCACTTCTAAACTTACTGATACAAAGAATGCAGGATGCAAGACATCATGTTTTAGAACATCTGAAAACAACGTTTTATCTACTATAAAGGAAGGCTCTAAATTACAATGAATTTTCAGTTCTGGAAAATTCAATTACTATCAGTCTTTTATGAATCTCACTCACAATATGCACAACCCAAGCTACCCCCGAATAAATTCAGTTCAGATATTCAAAAGCATAAATCAAATAATCTGACAAGATTCACAAAATCAAAGAGGTCTGCAGAGAGAGGGAGAGAGAGAGTGTGTGTGTGCGTGCATGCGTGTGTGTGCGTGCGTGTGTATGCATTCCCACACCCTTTATCCAATCGAGAGGGCTGTCACTGCACTGAGGAGGGGAACAGGAAGGAGCATGCTCCCGCTCCCGCTAACCCACCCACCGCCGTGCAGTGGGGAGGGGGGAGGGGGTAACTGCACGGTGGGGGTGGGGGTGGAGCCCGCAGGGGGCCGCACACCCTACCTTGTAGGAAGGATGATCGGTACCAGTGCTTGCTGCAGAGAAAGGGGAGCAGATGCAGGTCTCTGGCATTGGCTTTCTAAATATTCCTGGCAAAATTAAAAGAGAGGGAAAGAAAGAAAACCCTTCATAACAGCATACACACTACATTTCGATTTTCAACAGTGAAAAGGAACTGTTGATGATACAAGCTTCAGGCCAGAGCTTTAACAGTCTCTCACCTTCAAGGAAAATGGTTGTGCAAAATCCACTCTGACATAGCCGTAGTTTTTCCGCAGCATTCTGATAACCCCTCTCGCCACACTCCAAAGACTCTCGTCCTTCTTGGGCTTGCCCTACAACAGCAGTGAAGGGGAAGGTGCTCTGCTGTGACGGTGTTTCTCCTGAGAGGTCTCACTGCGCTACTCAAATCTGCAATCCTACAGCCCCCTCAACTGCCCAGAGACAGCCATGAGACACTATGCCTGGCTTACAATAATTTCTTAGTAGAAACTTGAGTTCTGTCTTGATTAAAAAAAAAAAAGGACAATGATACATAAAGAAGGGACAGTGAGTGACTGGGCGCCAGGGCTGTCCACCTTCTGACTCTGAGTGGGCCGGGCCACACTCACAGCTACCCTGGGGTCATGTGGCCCACAGGACAGACTGGACAGGCCTGACTGCTTCAACTGAAACCTGCCAGGCAATGCCTGGTATGCAAAGATGCACACAGGAAACAGCCTTGTCATTCATGGGAGGAAACTGATCAAAGAGAAGCAGGTAATGCTGGTGCATTTAGTCTGGATTCCTCAATCCACAAAGATGCAGCTCCAGGACAGTGAAGGAATAACAACATAACGTCCTGGGAACTGCTCTTAAGTACTAAGATTGAAAGAAGAACAGAGGGGAGGGCGCCAGCCAGCCAGCCTCGTGGTATGTTTGTATAACAAGTCATCCCACAGGACACACATGGTAAGGGCACAAATTGTCAAGAGCCATCAGCCTGCTAAAATTGCAGGTCCAGCCCTTACGTAGAAGTTCTGACACACTGGAAACGGTCTTTGAAGTACATACTGTGCCCAAGGCTTCCACACTGAGTCAGTAAAACTGGGCTTCCTCAGACTGCTCAGCTAGCAAAGCCAAAGAGGGCTGTGCCCGCCTATAGGGCATCGCTTAGGAACTGAGTACTTGCAGACTTACAGCTCTCGCCTCCCTTCCTTACTCCACACACCAAAGTAAACCCAAAGGGCTCCACGAGAGATGTGCGGAGACTAAAGAGCTATGTGTGTAACTTATTCCCACCATGGAAACTGCCCCCGGGATTCTGAACTGCATTTCAGCAACAAGGCTGTGCTTACACAGGTGATCAGAGTCAAAAGAACCACATTGTTGCTGTCATTGTTATTATTATAAGGTTCAGCAATGGAGAAAAGCAATCTTTCTAAAAGAGGGTAGACAAGTGGCTCTCCTGGAGGGAGCTACCGGGAAGGGTGTGGGGAAGGTTTCTGAGGTCCTGAAAAACTTACTCCCATTTCTCATATTAGTTTGCAGTTGCTTTGCCAACACAACCCAGCCAGGCTCCAGGCTTCACTGAAATTTACTCTTGATTAATGCACCGTCCTCAGAGAGAGCAAAGCATGGATGACCTCCCATCATGGTGAAGATCACACTCACTGACAAGTGGCTTTCCACCTCAATGCCATGGTCAAGGCCAGCACTGACTCATGAGCTCACCTGCTTCTCCAAGCCCAGAGAAGCACAGGAGACTCACTCACGGACTGGCAGACAAGATGAAGGCAGCTCACCGTGCCCACTCAGGAAGGTTTCAGATAGGCAACAAGAATAACCATGTCAGCAAAATGCCACTGAATCCAACGCTAACCATCAGATACAAAAGCAAAGCTTGGAAGGCGAGGGAGGCCTTGTGCAGGCTGGCGGCTTACCAACTGTTCACCGTTGTAGTGACCTTCGATTATCCGATCGTAGGAGATGCCCACCGGGATGACGAGGATGTCAGGGATGGTGTTGGAAGACAGCGTGTCCACTACCACTGACAACAGCCCTGCCCGAGCACAGGAGGTCTTCCCGCTCCGGGAGCGGGTGCCTTCCAGGAAGATCTCCAGGAACTGCTGCTGCTGGAGAAGTTCGACTATGTGCTGAGGCAGGAGAGAATTAGACATGGACTAAGACCGTGCAATCCAGACGGGGTCAGAACAGGTTAACTTCAAACAAAACACAGGGGAGTACTTCACGACTGAGTAAACGCTCCCCGTATCCGAAACTGCAGAGCACCCCACTTGGGAGATTACAAAAAAATGATCACTCCGATCTATGCAGTCATCTCCCAAATCAAGGAACAAATTTGTAAGAATCTTAGTTCGAGCACGTCTCTATTGCTCTCCTGTGCAGCTAGCACTATGGTGTTGAGGATTACTAAAGGCCATACGCACCCCATGAAGCAAGGCTCTATAGAGAACATCTTTGCGTCCATCTGGGGTCTCGTCGAGCCTCCTTCTTATGAAAAAGCCCCCAAGCTTATGAATCAACGTACTACAAATGAGAGAATACATGAATTATTTATAAGGAAAATGTAAAAAGACTCAAATGTCACATACTCCAAAGCATATTCCATTCAGACAGAAATCCGTATGTCATGCTAATGTTGACCATGGAGATGCAGATGCTCATCTCCCACGTTAACGATATGCCCCACCCACTCCTCAGCCTTTGCAGTATGGCTGCCAAACTTCTAAGCCAAAAGGGAGTTCTGAGGTGATGTCATCTGCAAAGATTTTGACAGTTTTGAAGATTTTAGAATGCTTCTAAATTTAAAAAAAGAGCCGCTGCCTTCAGTTCTGTATCCACCGGTGGGCCCTCCAGGCTCTATGGACAGCTCCGTGCAGGGGTCACACAGATGGGTGGCCCTGGCTAAACTAAATGGCTCACAGCCTGGACAGATGGTACAGGAGATAATACTGGCTGCTCGCTGAGGATGCTGGTTCAAGTCCCACCACCAACCATCTATAGCTCCAGTTCTGGGGGATATGACATGCTCTTCTGAATTCCTTGGGCACCAGGCAGGCAAAACATTCACGCATACGAAAAAAATAAATCTTCTTTTAAAAAATTAAGCATAAATGGGGTCACACACACAAAATAAAACGTAAAAGGCATGAGTTTGAGAAGGTCTGACTGGTAGGGATGGGGCGGGGTTAGCAGGGATGAGAGAGACAGGAGAAGCAAGAGGAAGAGAATAATCAGAGTACACCACACACGTCTATGAAAATGTCAAAATCAAAATCCGAGGCGGAGCATGGTGGTGCACGCCTTTACTCTCAGCACTCAGGAAGCAGAGGCAACAGGGTTTTCATGTCCAGCCTGGTTTACATTGCTGGCCAGCCAGAACTGCAGAGTAAAACCAACTGCCTCTCAGAAACGGAAAAGAAAGATTAAAAGAAAAAACTTTAACACAAAACTCTGTCCATGCTCTCCAGACACTGAGTCTCACACAAATAGACAATGGCCCATGGCTAATTTGTAAGGTGAATAAATATTCTTTGAGGAAAACACTCTCAAATAACTAATGCTTAAAAAAGGGTCCCTATGATGAGAATAATTTTATCTAACTGAAATCAAATCTAAGTGTCTTTACAAAACAGGAAACAGGAGCTGGAGAGATGGCTCCGCAGCTAAGGGCACTGATGCTCTCCCAGAGGACCCAGGTTCAATGCCCAGCACCCCTGTGACAGCTTAGAAAGCTCTGTAACTCTAATTCCACGGGGTCAGATCCCCTCTTCTGGCCTGTGTACTTAGAAAAACAAAAACTAGGTTCATTGACAGCATTCACAGGAATGAAACTATTCTGCTTCCCACCCCAAGTCTCTTCTGTACCACTGGTAACCCTGGATATGAAGTTAGAAGTGTCTGGGAGTCAGACTTCCCCAATTCACACCTCTTCCTGGGCTTTTCAAGTGGAGTAACTGTCTTCAAATAATATTTCAAATAATACTTTCAAATTAATATCTCACTGTTGTAAGTAGCAACGCTATATTAAAACGTTAACATAGCAGTCAGGGTGAGATGTGGGTGAAGGGTAGAGCCACTCTGAAATTCTTCAGAATAAATGCATTGCGTGAAGGATAAGATATGTTTGTCACTGTGGAGACTTAAACGTGATAAAGGAAAACTCCAAACAGACAAGTTTGTCTGCAGTCCGCTCTTATCTGAAGCAAAGGCAAGCTAAGCAATGGCTTCCATGAGTTCCTGAAAATAAATGCTCGATTATGAGAGATTATAAACATCTGGCACTTAACAAAAAGCCTCACCAAAAACTAGATCAGAAGGGAATGAATATATGAGCTCTCTGACCACAGGAGAGCACCAGAGAAAAGCCACTTGTCTGTCTCTGTCTCTCTCTCTCTCCGTGTGTATGTGAGTGTGTGAGTGTGTGTGCGTGCATGTTTGTGTGTTCACATATGACCAGAGCATAACCACAAGTGTCATTCATTAAGACCTATCTGCATTTTGAGACCAGGTCCCTAACTGGCCTGGAACTTGACAAACAGGATAGGCTGGCTGGCCAAAGAGGCCGGAGGCTCCAGCTGTCTCTGCCTTCCCAACATTAGGGTCACAAGCAGACACCACACACCCACACTTTCTCACCCCAGGACCTCCAGCCTAACAAGCAGTTTACCAACTGCACCATCTCCCCTGCCAACCTTTCTGACAATTTTCTAACTTAGCTTCTCTGTTCCTTGGTGCTGGGAAAAGATGCCCCAGAGTGTGACATGTGTGTCCTCGTCCCCGGAGTGTGACATGCATGTCCTCGTCCCGGAGTGTAACATGTGTGCCCTAGTCCCTGAGTGTGACATGTGTGTCCTCGTCCCCAATCCCCAGAGTGTGACATGTGTGTCCTCATCCCCAGAGTGTGACATGCGTGTCCTCGTCCCCAGAGTGTGACATGTGTGTCCTCATCCCAGAGTGTAACATGTGTGTCCTAGTTCCTGAGTGTGACATGTGTGTCCTCATCCCTGGAGTGTGACATGTGTGCCCTAGTCCCTGTAGTGTGACATGCGTGTCCTCATCCCCGGAGTGTGACACGCATGCCCTAGTCCCTGTAGTGTGACATGCGTGTCCTCATCCCCAGAGTGTGACACGCGTGTCCTCATCCCCAGAGTGTGACACGCGTGTCCTCGTCCCTGAGTGTGACACGCGTGTCCTCGTCCCTGAGTGTGACATGTGTGTCTTCGTCCCTAAGTGTGACATGCGTGTCCTCGTCCCCAATCCCCAGAGTGTGACATGCATGTCCTCATCCCCAGAGTGTGACATGCGTGTCCTCATCCCCGGAGTATGACATGCGTGTCCTCATCCCCGGAGTGTGACATGCATGTCCTCATCCCGGAGTGTAACATGCGTGTCCTAGTCCCTGAATGTGACATATGTGTCCTCATCCCCGGAGTGTGACACGCAGTCCTCGTCCCTGAGTGTGACATGTGTGCCCTAATCCCTATAGTGTGACATGTATGTCCTAGTCCCCAGAGTGCGACATGTGTGTCCTCATCCCTGAGTGTGACATGTGTGTCCTAGTCCCTGAGTGTGACATGTGTGCCCTAGTCCCTGTAGTGTGACATGTGTGTCCTCATCCCCGGAGTGTGACACGCATGCCCTAGTCCCTGTAGTGTGACATGTGTGTCCTCGTCCCCAGAGTGTGACATGCGTGTCCTCATCCCCAGAGTGTGACACGCATGTCCTCATCCCTGAGTGTGACATGTGTGTCCTCATCCCTGAGTATGACATGCGTGTCCTCGTCCCTGTAGTGTGACATGCGTGTCCTCGTCCCTGGGAAAGCATATCTGTCCTGTAGGCCTCCACCACTGTGCCAGCTGTTTGTCTGTGCTCCCGTTACATGACAATCTATGTGTCTTGCCCACGTGTGCTTGAAGCTCATCAGGACAAATCCCACTGACCTCTGCTGCGGCACTCTGCGGCCAGGACGGAGAGTCCTGCCCCATGAGGCTGAGGCCAGGACTTTGGACGCCACTGTGGGAGGCCCCGCTGCTGGACAGCAGGTGCTTCCTGCAGTTTCTCTGTCTGCCCTAACTCACGTCGGGTCACAGAGCTGACCTCAGTGCTCTGTGCTACCTGGAGTTGAGAGCGGCGTGTCTCAGCTCCGCCCAGTCCCTACTGGCTCCTCGGTGACCAGGCTTAGTTAGTAGACAGTAGATCCAGGCTCCGACACCTCTGCTGGGCTCACACCTGGGCAAGCACTGACTCTCAGGGACTTAGCTCACTAATTCCTTTCCAGTCTGCCTCCTCCCCGAGAACATGGCTATTCTATTCTTCTGATGTAGTCACTTGCCTGAACTCTCAACAGAGTCAGGGTTAATTTCTTCAAGGCCAGAAGTTCTGAGCCCATCAGTGTCAAAGCCAGGACAGATGCCAGTCCTAGCTTAGAGTGCTTTTGATCTGGCCCTTAATATCTGTGTGTCTGCCACTTCCAGCCTCTGGTCTTTCCCTGATAGTCCTACCTGACCATCACTTTCCTACCACCATGCTCTTGAGTCTCTGCCTTTGAACACACTGTTCCCTTTGAGCAGATACACAGCATCCTCTGGAAATGCTAGCAAACCATTTGTGCTGACTGGATTCTCTCCATCACCAGGACAAGGTAAGAGCAGTTATATACTCTTACCAACCTTTATCTACCATGGGCCCAGTACCTCACCTTCCTTTCACAGATCTGGTACCACATCTTACTTCATTGCTTTTTAATAACCTTCCATCCACCTGATAAACAGTCCGTCAAGTTTACCTAACCGATGTCCATCATGTATCAAATACAGAAATATGGTGATGAACATCGCTTTGTTTTGTGTAGTAGCCAAAGGTTCCACAATGAAACATTATTTTTTTAATAAAAAAAGGCTAATGTCATTTTTATAACATCAAAATATAACAAACACAAATCCCAAACTCGAAACAATCTTTTTGTTTTTATAACAGAGACTCACAATATAGCCCTGACAGACCAGGAACTTGTAGTGTGGACCAAGATGGCCTAGAATTCACAGAGATCCACCCGCCTCAGCTTCTCCAATACTGTGATTAAAGGTGTGTCCAACATGTCTGACAAAACGCTCATTTTAATACCTTGAATTTCAAACACAGCTGACCTCACCTGAAGATGGGGATGTTGAGATTGTTGCCCGAGGCGATGTACGGGGCCTTGATGTTATGGCAGAAGAGGATGAAGGTGAGCAACAGATAGTCGATATGGGATCTATGCACCGGCAGAAACAAGAGCGGCAGGTTCGTCTAGGGCAGAGGAAGGTGCGACCGTGAAAGCTCGGGTTAATGTTCAGCCCCACTCTGCCCCTGCATTTTGGTTACAGTCACTCACCACCGGCTCAACAATGACTCACTCTCTATACGGGAGGGCAGAGGGGAGGGGGCGGAGAACGCCAGGGAACAGGAAGGTCGAGCTGGGGCAAGAACAGAGAGGGAGCGCAAAGAGAGAGACACCGGATAGAGGGAGGGAGCCAAGGAGCTAGTGTGGCGCCCGGCACTAGGGAACCTCCCAGGGGTCCACAAGGAGGGCCCCAGCCAAGATCCTAAGCATCGGTGCAGAGGGTGCCTGGACCAGACTCCCCCTTCCATCAGACTGGGGGCCGCCCTAGTTAGCGTCATAGAACCTTCATTCAGTATCTGATGGGAGCAGAGATGTACAGCCGAGCACTGGGCCGAGCTCCCAGAGTCCAGTTGAAGAGAGGGAGGTTTGATACTACGAGCAAAGGGGTCAGGATGATCTTGGGGACACCCACAGGAAGGGCTGACCTGAGCACGTGGGAGCGCACTGACTGTGGCGTGACAGCGGGGAACCTGCATAGGACCCAACTAGGCCCTCTGAATGTGGGTGACAGCAGTGTGGCTTGGGCAATCTGTGGGGCCGCTGGCAGTGGGGGCCAGGATTCATCCCTGGTGCGTGAACTGGCTTCCTGGAGCCCATTCTCTTTGGAGGGAAGCCTTGCTCAGCAGACAAGGGGAGGGAGGGGCTTGGTCCTGCCTCAAAGTGATGTGCCAGAATTCCTTGACTCTCTCTGAAGAGTGGTGAGGGGTGGGAGGAGCAGGATGAGGGGAGGGAGTGGGAAGCAGAATTGGTATGTAGGATGAGAAAAGACTGTTTTAAAATAAAATATGATTTTAAAAAATGCTCCAATAATTCTTCAGTGCCTACATGTCTAGATATAAGATCCACTACTACAAGAGCAACTAGTGTGGGGAGAACAGCTAGAGGTCAGGGTGACCACACCTCTTCCGGGAGGCACCCTTCATTATGAAAAAAGAGCAGAGGGTTTTGGAGCCAGACTTGGTTTAAAACATGGAGAAAAACGTTTCCTGTCTGTGACCTGGGCCCATGTTTCCCGTCTACCTACTCTTCTATTTCGCTGTGTATAAAACCGGCAATGCGTGACTTGGTGTTCGGGGCTGTTCTGAGGTGACTTGAATTCTGTGCACTTTTGATAGACACTGCTCCTCTCCAGAAATGCTGCTGCGGCTGTCACAGAGTAGGAGGCCTCCGCAAGGCTGCAAATCCCTAACCGCACTGAGGAGACTCTAACAGCACAGCACACACTCAGGGCAAACGGAGTGATGAGACCCTTACCTCTGTTGCGGCTTTGACCATCTCAAGCTGACCCTTGTGAATCTGAATGTTCCAGAAGAAGCTGTTGAATAGCTTTAGCAGCACCCAGCCAGTCAGCCTGAAGAAATAAAAAACATCTGAGTCTATATGAACACAGACAACCAACCGTGTCTATATTATAAATCTGCATCCAGTTCACTTTTGCCTCACGCAGCCTCTGAGCCTACAGCCTACAGCATTTGTAAATGACTTCACGTGTGTACATGTAGGTATCTGGACTGAGCAATGGGTGTTCCGATGTAAAACAGACACCGCTCACAGAAGTATCTCCTCGCTGTGGACTGCGAACACGCTTTCCTCTGCTAGCACTTACTCCTTCAAAGGTGAATGGCCAAGCTACATTAGTGACGAACCACTGCCTGTAAGACTCTAGACTCAGCCATTTGAGGACAGCAGACCACATCCACAAGAGAGCGGCTGCTACCAATCAGTGTGGACTAAGGCAGATAGATCCAAGCCTCCGCTGTGCAATTCCCATTTGAGGGGTGGATTTAACCCTGAAACATACCACTGTCTTTTGTTCACATCTTTTCCCTGAGCTCAGAAAGGAAGACCCAACAGATCTAATCTACTTGATGGAAACACACCTCAAGCCATCCATCCCTTTACTACCTGATCATGCCTGGGGAGACAGTAGCAACCATTTCCTGCAGGATCTTCCGGGCTTTCTTCTTCACCTTCTGGATGGCTTTAGACTGTTGCTGGGCAGATCCATCCGGGTTCATCTCAGCAGCCACTTGAGCAATTGCCTCCTGAACTCTGATTTGAAAGTAAAAGTCAGACAGTAAAACTGATTCTGTGTTACCGGATATATTCAGTATTTTCTAAACTATGCCAAGTGAATAGGGTGGGAAAACAGAATAAAACATCCATTGTCTTTAATAGGAAGAAAGTGCATGTTCTCTTGAAGTAATATAGTAGCAAAAGAGAAACCCCCTGACCATTAGCCCTTGTTGCCTGTCAAGACTGATGGCCAGGGGCTGAAGAGATGGCTCAGTGGTTAAGAGTGCACACTGCTCTTGCAGAGGACCTGAATTTGATTCTCAGGACCCACACCCGGCAGCTCACAACTGCCTGTAATTCCAGCTCCAATGGATTGGCAGCCCTCTGGCCTCCTGAACAGATAACAACATATAAAAGAACAATCCCTTACAGAGCTGGACAGACCTAATGATTTTTACTCAGATTCACTGAGTGATTTCTATGGAACTTGAATGCCGGTCATGTCACACTTTAGCAAAGGAAAAAGACTGTTAATCCTGTGTACCTAACCCACAATGGAGAACACACTCAAGGTGGATGCAAACTTTGTGAAAAACAGCTTCATGCGATCTAGTATAATAAAGTAAAACAAACTGCCACAAAAAAAAGTCAAAGGAGTATATGATTTTCTTTAGAAATCATAATTCGTCATTTATTGTTATTGTCACAACACTAGAATTATATGTAAAACTCTCTGAGAAGCATTAAAAATGGACATAACTATTTACTTTTTCTCTTGTCCAATTGAACCAGTCATTTTACCAAGGCAGGGTTCAGGAAAAAAAATGAACACAGCAGTAAGAAATGTGTGAAGAAAAAGCTCACCCCAGTCAGACAGCTCTTCTCTTGACTTAGAACATTTCTACCACCCTAGTGACCTGAAGGTTCTCTAGACAGCATTTACTGCATGGGCCTAGCATGTTTCTCTGGGTTTCCAATGATATCTCCACAGTCAGCTACTCAGCAATTCATTTAACACGTCCTTCTAAGTACTTACTATGAACCAGGCACTATCGGGTTGGAGCTACAACTCTGACAAACCGTATGAATTACAGTTTTCAGTCACCCGGTCTCCAGCTCCAGTCACACCCAAGAGGCAAAGCAGGAAAACTCCCACCCAAGCTCCCACAGCTAGGGGATCAGAAAACCACCTCGAAAAGTATGGAGCAAGCTGAACTTTAAATTCAAGGTAATCGGAAGGTCCTGAAACTGCCTCAGACTTCCTACCTCCCTGTGGTCTCCCCTGGTCTAAGGCACTGGGAGGGCCTCTCTGGAACTCCCTATTTGAAAGAAACTTCTCCCCAAGAGGCAAGAGTTCCGCAACTCCTGGAATCCTTGTCAGCGGGTAGGGAGGCTTCTGGGCAAGGTTAGGTGATGTCACTAGCCCTCTGAGAAAAGCTTCTAGCTACCTGGGCGATCTAATCATTCTGTCCCTGGTGAAGTTCCATGTCTCATCTCTTGCTCAGAGAAGAGAACGCTGTCCCTACTACTGTTTTCCTTAGCTCACTCATAAGCCCCTGCAGTGTGCACACCCTAAACTCCTACAGGGCCTTGTTCCCCTTCCCCCTGCAAGGACTCCGGTTTCTCCATGCATTAGGCAGCGGCTCTGCTGGAGGCTGGTCCACATTACTGAAGGTGCGTGATTCTTTTCCTTTGCAGTCTGCTGAGGTCAGCCTCCTTGACAGATTAACATTTTATCGGTGAGCAAAGAATTGTAGCAGTGGCTTCCTACTACAAGGACTTGGACTTAAGTTCTCAGTAGCCATTAGACAAAATACCAAGAACTTCTCTTCGGGCTGTGAAAACAGAAAAGGGTTTGTCCCCATAGAAAACCGATGGGGCGCGTGTGCACATATCTCCAACAGTAGCTCATGACTTGCCTTTCAAACTCTGCAAGACTACTCAGGACACAGTCCATAAACAGGCCTATCCGCCTACATCACACTCCTCACCGCACCCACCTCTCCCGACTTCCCTCCACATCTCTTTGCGGCTTAACGCTTACTGTTCAGAAATGCAAGCGTTTCCCTAGAGAAAAGCAGAGAAATCTACAGACACACACCCAGCCTGTCCCCGGCTCACCCGCAGTGTCCCACTCACCTGCTGCTGTTCAGAACGTTTTCAGTGACACTGGTGGCAAACATGCCCTTATGGACATCCCGCTCTTGAACAAAAAGGATGTAAGAAAGACGTCTTGCCAGCCATCCCCGGTGCCTGCAACACACCCGCAACCTTCTCAGCAAGTCCTCCAGCACACCCCACCACGGTGATTTCCCATCCACAGAGAGAGCTTTGGTCCTAGAGGTCAGGATGCTATGCAGACATTTTGACTCATAATTGCTTTGGTATACTCTCAGGTAAAACTAAAACTTGGAAATTGTTTATCAATGCTTAAATTGTCCTTTTTTTTTTCTTTCTTTCTGAATAGTAATCCAAATTTAAAAACAAGAAAAATGTAACTTTCTCAGTATCATTACAGAGACAGCGAGTGGGACGTGAGCCATCAGCTGTGTATGAGCAGGTAGACAGAGGTGTGTACAGCTTAGAGCCACAGCGTTAGGCTACAGACGGGAAACTGGGAGATCTCCTCCAACACAAAGGGCTATTTTTTGTATTAAAGCATCCTTCCAAGACAAGCACAGAGTCTCAAATTGAATTAAAAGCTAATTGACTCAAAGCCATTCATCTTTTGGATATCTCACTACTCAATTTCCCACTGTAAGCCCGACAGCAGAGCAGCAGTAGCCGTGACAGGCCTCCGGCGGCTGTCTGTCTGTCCTGCTTCTAATCTTTAGACGAACTTGCTTGATTCAAAGGCTCACACTCTATCGACTCTAGAAACCTCGAGTACACCTTAACGTA
Source organism: Phodopus roborovskii (assembly GCF_943737965.1). Lineage (NCBI taxonomy): Eukaryota > Metazoa > Chordata > Mammalia > Rodentia > Cricetidae > Phodopus > Phodopus roborovskii. The sequence goes on along the minus strand of NW_026126541.1, from coordinate 5,912,386 downwards.
GCTAATTAGCGTTACAGACTTTTACTTCTAACACTTATTAGAAGGATAGAAAATGTCTTTTTACCTTGTGTGAGTTTCGTTGATGTAAATAACATTCCGCAAACCCAGAGATGGGATACTGGGGTTGAAAAACCTTTCCTGTAAGGACAAAATGAGTGCAGACATCAATTCACAGCTGGACTGGTGGTCGCCAACCCCGGTAATGACTCCAGAAGACATTCAAAATTCAAGCATAACAGGAGGAATTGCTGCTTCAAAACTTAGAGTGAAGAAAATACATGTTTTATTAAACAGTACTTTTCATACTTTAAAGATAGTCACACACTCAGGTTTAACTGTGAAACCCTAAAACCAAAGGCCATGGTAACCCTTCCCCACCACCAGCCCCTCCCCTACAGAGCAAGGACCAGCAATCAGCTTCAGTCTCAAAGTCACAGATTGCAGTATTACTCAAATGCAAACTATTATCCTGAATACCAGTTACTGCTAAGTTAAACCCTCCGTCCACAAGACACATGAAAATTACCCATTATATGGATAAGAAAACTAAGGCCACCAAAATTTGAGCATTCAGACATTTCCATTCCCTAAAACATCTATCTAATGGTCACCTAAAGGTACATTTACTGGTCACTCTCTTTATAGGAGACCTTGAAAAGACAGTCTACCCCTTTAACAATGTGAGCAAAACAGTAAAAGTCCAAGAAATAAATTCAAAAACATGTGTCAATAAGATGTAAAAATTACTTCAATGAAATTCTTTATTAAAAAAAATTTAAAAAAAAACCACTAGGGTTTCAAAGAATGGCTGTCAAATATCAAGAACTATAAAAAATTTACTAACAAATTATTTTAACTGAGCATGGAAGAAATTCAAGATGAATGTTGTTCCATCCATTACTACCTCTACACAGAAAGCATCAGCCTGTTACAATATAGCCACCCAACCCCAGGCCATAGCCTCACCACCTCCAATAATTTGTGTGGAGCTCTGGCTGATAATACAATGTAGCACTGAGGTGGTAATACTGTTTGGGGTAAAACTACAGTTAAGGTATCCTCTTGCATTCAAAATTAGAGCTAAGGTATTATCTTGCATTCAAAATTAGAATTAGGTGAGAGGTCAGTCTAAAAAGAAAAGCCACATGGCCTTCCACTTAAAGTTCTGTTTCCACTGACCTCTAAATCTCAACTGGCCTTGCTCCTGGGCTGGCAATCTTCATGCTCCTTCAGTTGTAACAAATCCCTGCATGAAGGCACTTACTGTTTAAAAGCAGCATCTCTAACAAGCCATTCTTGAGCAGACATGAACCCTGAATTAGAACTGCTCGGGCTCTGCCTAAATGTCACCAATGTTAATAAACTCCTTTATGCCAGGCTCAGAAATGCACCTCCTGCCAAGACAGCCTCCAGAGGAGAATTCACACAAATTATAAACAACCTCTGTACACAACGGTTTCTGATTCCTAAATATTTGGTCCATCCCAAGGACAGCTTAGCAACTAACACAACCTTTCAAAATATAGCTTTTGCCTTAGAACAGTGGGGAAGGAAATTCTCCCATTGCTAACTCACCCCACTACCAAATGCCATTAGCGGCTCACCTTTCACCCAGTCGGCTCTTCTCTGGGAATTAGGAAGCTGTGGGCATGTTTATTTCTCAACAAAATAACAAAAGCCAAGGGCATTCTCCTAGGCTAAAAGTCAGCGCAAACAGATATTGAGCATCCAATCAACTCTTTGGATGTTAACTCAAAGTAAAACCTACTCTCCCCCAACTGTAAACCAATATTACTGAGTAAATGAATGAAGTCCATTTCTTTACCTGAAACTTTTGACTTACAAGCAGGGGTCTTGGTTCTGAAGGAATCAAATCCACTAAGACCTAACAACAAAATCCACAAGGCTCTGTGGTAGGCAGAAGAGTTCTTACCCAGCTCTGTGGCGTGCATGAGTAGCAGCACCTTCCCACGAAGGGTCTCTTCCGGCTCATGAGGCTCTCCTTCCATTTTAATGTTGCAGATCTGAAGAAGGTAGTTTTGAACCCACAGTCACCCTGATAAATGTAAGGCAGAAATTGTGTCTCAATGGCAGAGAATTGTTCTCATCCTCTCCGTCTCTTAAAACTAACATACTTCAAATAAAAGAGAAAATTATGCTGTTTCTTTCTTTGGGCAGTATATGTGTCTTGGGTGTTCTTAGGTAAAGTAACCTTGTTCCACAATCATCACTTGGAAAAAAGTTTGTTACATGAGGAAAAGTTGATTCCCTAAAAACATAGTTTGTAACAGTTGCAACAGGCTTCACACAGCGTTCTCAGGTTTTATCACTGTTCTGATGTTCACCAGAGGGCCGATGGGTAAAAACCTGGCATACAGATTACCCAGTGGAATAGTACTCAGCCACAGAAAGGGAGGAAACCCAAAGAAGCCTGGGGTTCATTATGTTAACAATAGCCAGGCACACAAAGGCTTACACATGCCATCTGAAAATGCTGACCTCACAGAAACAGAGAAGAAGAGTAACGGAAGTTCAAAAGTCAAAGGGACTTCTGACGGTGGGATAGGGAATCAGACTGCTGAATCCCTGTGCTCAGTCAGCCTCACACCCTTCCAATCAGCCTTGCAGGAAAGCCTGACACGCAAGCAGGCGCTCTTACAACACTTTATAGAACACTCAAGTGTGCTTAACGGCGTTCTCTTAGCAGGGGCGCTGAAAGGCTGGGACTTAAAGCAGAGACAGTTTGGCTGGAGACAAACCCTGTCCCACTGTGCTCAGATTTCCCTTTAACTTCGGGTTTGTTTATTATTCCCATCTCCCTGATATGAGTCTTAAAATTAGCCAAATACTGTTACAAACTTGTGTCAAGGTATTTTAAACATTCCATGTAATTTGAGATAGTAACACAAGAAAACGCACGCTTTTTCAATTAATAAGCAAGTTTCCCATTTTTTAATGATTTTAGAGTTCATTTCCATTATAAAATCCATGCTAACTAAAACCTAAGTTGTGGAGTAGATGCTGAAGGGAAAAGAGTTTATGAGCATACTACCCAAAACAACGGCTACTGTTTATGCCTCCAGACAAGGAATTTGCTTTTTAATATAATCACTATTTTGAAATTTTCCATCCAATTTTTCTTGTCAACGTTCCAAAGACTTTTCTTAGGCTTACCCAGTCCTCACTGGTGTGTTTACATCGGCCCAGGCTGTACTCTGATGAACTGGGCAGGTAGGAAACGTCTATTGTACCAAGCGTCACTGAAGACTCGTCCATGTCACAATGTGGATGTCCCAGATCATATACTGTAAGAAATAGGAGGTACCACTCAAGGAAGCATCCAGAAACTTAATGCTGAGTCTGAAAATACTGCTTGCTGTCTGCAGGATTCTGGTCAGTATCAGGATATATACTGAACTGACAGATTTCTAGTTCAGTTAGATGCTGCATTAAAAACTCCAGGTTGGTAGTACAATGCTTACCTGGCCTGACGTTTCTGTTAAGCCACCCTAGCCACAGAGGAAAAACTCAACATTTGTATACCAGTATTTCCTGAGCATCCAAGAATACATCTGTACCCTTCAGATCCCTGAGAAAAGCGGCCATGAAGAGACACTTCTAAGAACGAAAGGCTTAATGCCGGCATGCAACAAATTACTGCATTTGGCTAATAACCCTGTAATTCCTGAGAGAATGAAGACATACATCTATTATTATTTATTTATGAATGTGTGTGCATGAATGTGCATATGAATGCCTGAGGAGGCCAGACCCCCTGCAGCTAGAGTTACAGGTGAGGCACTTGAAGCAGATGCTGGGAACCAAACTCTGGTCTTCTGAAAGATCAGCAAGCATGCTTAACCACTGACCCATCTCTCCAACTGCAGCAAAGGTTGCTTAGTGTAATACACTTTATATGTATGAGGAATGGGGTTTCTTTATAATTTTTTAAAAAAACTTTCTCATGCAATGTTAAATTATTTTATCTGTAGGCTACTTCTCACCCAGCATTAGAGCACCTTCAGTAAACAGCGCTCTCTAAAGGGAACACGTGGACTTTTTACAACAGCAACTGTTAAGCCTCAAATCGCCTGCATCTGCATTAACAGTCAGCTGACAGAAGAGACCCTTAAAGCATCTCACCTGGGGGGAAAGCTCTTCTGGGTCATAAAGATTGGCCCTCAGCTACCAACTTCCGGTCCAGAATGGCCACACAACAGGGGGAGCTCGCTGCTGCCTGGGAAAAAGAAACAGGAGACCCGAGGAGGAAAGGGAGGTTAGTGCCAAGAGAAGTCCACGCCTTGCTCCTCCCGCCCCACAGGGTTTACCCGAGGTCAAGGCAGATTTTTTTTTTCCCCCTAAGACGAGGAGAAAAAAAAGAAAAGAAACTAAAATCCGAAAGAGTCCAGAGAGCTGTGCAGAGCAGTGCACAAAACAAAACAAAAATCTGGCAGTCGGACCCGGACGGGGGCGAGCAGGCCCCTCTGCAGTTCAAAGCCCCGGCTGCACACGCACACGCCGCGTGTGAATCGGGACCGGCTAGTTAACTGCTACGCCTTGCTCTTCCCATCTGGAAAATGACAGCAAACCGTCCGACTCGCCTGTCTGGCTGCAGGGAGGGCAGGGGTCTGCAGCACGGGGGGCCCCGTCAGTCCCTCCACGCGTGGCAGCTGTCAGCCAGCGGCCCCCGGAGCCAGCTGCTCGCCGAGCGCCCTGCAGCCTCGGTGTCCCCGGGGATCGGGGACCACAGCCCGGCCGGCGCTGCCACCGCAGCCGGGTCCCCTCGGGCACGGCCGTGCGCGCCCACCCTTCCCGGAGCCCTCCCCGCCCCGGGACCCTTGCAAAGCCTCGGGCGGCCCCGGGAGAGCGGTGCCCACGCACCTGTCCCCGCGGCGCCCCGCAGCCGCAGCCCGCGCCACGCTCCGCCCGCCCGGCAGCTCGCGCCTGGGCGCCCGCCCGCAGCTGCCAGCGCTCCAGCCCTGTGCCTGCTGCAGCGGCGCGCCGTGATGACGCGGGCGGCGCGCGGCAGTGATGCCGGGGGCGGGGGGGGGGGATGCTGGCCGCTGCGCCTTGCAGAAAGCGCAAGGCTGGCTGCAGGCGAGGCGCCCAGCGTGGCCAGTGAGCCTGAGGGCCACACCGCCCGTGCTGCATGCTTCGTGCGTGGGTCGGCCTGCCTGTCTGCCTGTCTGTCTGTCTGTCTGTCTGCCTGCCTGCCTGCCTGTCTGTCTGTCTGTCTGCCTGCCTGCCTGTCTGTCTGCCTGTCTGTCTGCCTGCCTGCCTGTCTGTCTGTCTGTCTGCCTGTCTGTCGCCTTCCTTGGGTGACCTCAGTTGACCTGGGTGCTCGCACCAGCGCCGGACCCTGCCCTGGACTGACTGGCTGGGCTGTGTGGGTTCAGGTCCCTAAGCGTGATCTTGCCCTTTTATGAGATGTGTGAGAGTCAGCTGAACTTATTAAGAATGTGGAGGCAGGGGGGTTGCGGAAGGCGGCGTTCTGAACTATCTGTGAGTGGCTGAGCCTCAAAGGAGGGGGAAAAAAATGATAAGGTAAGGCTTGAAAGGTACAAAGCCAGCCGCCCAGGAAGGAAGAGTCGGGCTTTTTCCTTTGAGGTATATTTCGCAAAACAGTGTATGCGGTGATTGTGCTAAATGGCCGTGTTTTGACTTCCTAGGGGTGTTGAAATGTACATTTCAAATGTCCTCACACAAAAACTGCTAAGTGTTTGAAATAATGGAATGCTAATTAGCTCAACTTAGTTACTTTGCATTGTATTCATAAATCGTTAAAGCACTTTGTTTCCTATATATGTGTGTACGCTTGTATAAACTATTGTATATAAATTTACAATTAAAAATATCTTTTTTAAAAACAGCTTGAAGAAGTACGGGTCAAACTCTGCCTCACTTGAGCCATTTAAACAAAAGAACAGTGGGCAGGAAGGGGCTCTTTTGCAATATTTGCCGAAGCTATGGACAAGGCTGATGGTTACCAAAAGCATTTGCAATTAAAATGAAAAAGATATACCACTCAACACAATTAAATATGAGCCAGAATCTGGGAGCGTGGAGATGATTAAGACATGGCCTCTGTCCTTGGATAGCTGCTATTGATTGGTTCTTGTCCACGTCGAATGCTCCAGTAAATCTTTGTGCAAGAATAACCCAATAAAAACTTAACTTACCCAGAGCTCCTAGTATTGAAACTCCTGGGCCCAGCACATCAGGCCTACAAACAGTGAGTGAGGCCTCTCTCTTGCCACTCTCTGCCAGCACTTGTCCCTACCCTGGTCCTGGGGCATGCAATGCTACTCCTCCCACTACTCCTTAGTCCCTAAACTGGTTCTTCAGGCTTTCCCTGTCCACTCCTGTTCTTATTCATCGAATTCTCTGGTGACATCTCAAAGGTTAACACTGGGACCATGCCTCAGGTCCTTATCAATCTGTGTCAGGATTCCACAAGGTTACAAACTCATGAAGGCAGGCAGGGCCTTGCACCAGAGTCCTAGTCAACGCTCGGTGCCATGCTATAATGAGCTCCCCATAAACACTGGAAGCTGAGGGACAAGGGAAACAGGAGTTTCTTAACTGGAACTTCCTACTTCTCTTTATAACCCATCCTAAGAAGCAAATGTTCCCTGTTGGAAAACAACCCCAGAGAGTGGAAGTGGGTATTCGTAGAAGAAGCCATATAGGCCTCCTTGAAGTCAAAGACCCTGCCTTTATTTAGTCCCGTGTGTACCTGAGCAAGAAGCAAACACACTTCACTAAAGTCCTGGAATGCTGTATATGATTACAAAGAGTAATTCTTATCCCAAAACGTGAAATTTTGTGCATAGGATACTGGACCCTAACAACAAAACATGGAAGGAAGAAAGAAAAAAGAGAAAAAGGAAAAGCCTTAGAGAGAGAAAAAGAAAACAACATGAAGTAGAAAGACTAACACCAGAGGAACCCTAAAATGTAAGCCAGAGGGGAAAGTGTTCTTACATAAAACTCGGTTGTGTGGACTCTTGCACAAGGGTGACTGTGTCTGTAAATGTTGGCTGCCATACCAAGAAGTCAGGGTTACTAATGAAAACTGTTTTGGAAACAGGTGACACCCTAAGCAATCTATTCTATCAACAGTAACCGGTTCAGCCAGTCAAGATGGAGCAATGAGTGAATTCACTGCCTCCTTTAACACAACAAAAGCCAAACAGGCAGGCATTTAAAAAAAAAAAAAAAATGACATTCATCCATCAAGCATCATGTACCTGAGATGGACAGGCCCAGGGGTTGAGAAGCAAATGAGCTAAGCCCTATAATTGTGCTGCTGCATCACCTAGAAAGGTATCAGGCTTTAGTACAAAAGGGACACCCTCAGAGACTGTGAGGGTGGGAGCTGGAGCAGAGAGCCAGAGAGGAGAAAGGTACGTGGTACAGGGAGCCATGAAGAGCTGAAGGCTTCAGTCCAGTCTTTGGCTCGTTAGCCTGCACATGTCCGGAAGCTGTCCGGGTACAGGGAAGAACACATAAGCATATGAAGGCAGGAAAGAACACTTGCTGTGGCTTGCACAAGTTAGGGGACTAACTTGTGGTCATTCAAGACTCTAAGATGCCTCATCTTCACAGAGTCTGAATTCATGATATAAATGATCTCACCTCAGCAGCAGAGCAAAACTAGCCCTACAATAAAGTCTATTATGGTCCTATTTAACAAATCTTAAATTCCAGCTGTACCCACAACCCCCTAGTCAACTGCCAAAAAAATAAAAAAGCCAAGAATACTTACAGGGAATAGAAAATACTCTGTACCTCAGAGCAAAATTCTCAGTTTTGTCAAATTGAAATTATTAGGTTGAAAAAAAAGGGAGGGAAGGAGAAGCAGAGAAGAGCTCTGAATAACAGAAATGGGAAAACCCATAAATCCGAGACGCCCGGAGGTAGTAGGTTAAAAGCAGCTAGAGTGGAGACTAGAGGCATGGGAGAGAATTTAATCCAAATCTAGGCTGGGAGAGCGGACGCAGCTCAGTTGGTGGATTGCTTGCCTAGGGAGCATGCGTGAAGTCATGTATTCCGTAGATAGTGCCACATAAGAGCAGGTGCGGTGACATAGACCTTTAATTCCAGCACTTAGGGAGTAGAGGCAAAGGATCAGAGTTCTAAATCATCCTCCACTACAAGGTGAGTTCAATGCTTCAAGAGACCCTATCTCAAAAAAACTAAAATAAACCATCGAGATTTTTAAAAGCATAAATATGCACACTTGTGATGAATTAAGAGCAGGTTAATTGTTACTGAAGAATAAAATGAATTACTTTAAAACACTTGGTCAGAACTATGCAGAATGCAGCAGTGAGGAAATGGAAATAAATAATGAGCAGGACACCAGGGACCTGAGGCGCTTGCCGCTGGTGTCCCTGAAGGAAAGGGGAAAGGGAAACACTGGAAGATTCATCTCTAGAAGGCCCAGGCTATAAGAAATGTTACTGGTTAAAAAAAAAAAAAAAAAAAGACAGGAAAATGCTACATATTGAAACCTGAATCTACACAAAGGAATTGCAAGACCTTAAGGACCCCCGAGGAATGTTCTTATTAAAGTCTCTTTAAAAGGTAACTACTTACAACGAAAATAAAAATAATATACTGTGGAGTTTATAGCATGTATAACTAACAGGGAGTCCAACCCCACAAAGACAGGAGGTAATGGAGAAGGGACCAGAACTCAAGCCTTTCTCACACTAAGCTCTATATTTTTTCAAATATTTACACTGCCCATGTAACGGTTCCTCTCCCAAATGCTTCCCCTGGTGATCAAAAGGAACCTGAGTACATTTGTTCCATTTATTGCCCGTCCACCTTCAAATGTACACTTCTCCAAAAGAGAATGGTATTAGCTGAGTTTTCAAAATCCAATCATGCAGTAAGCATGCACCCCTTGTCTAAAATATAACAATTATTCTAGAAAATTCTAGTGGAAGAAATCAGTTGAAGATGAAGAAACCTATTTCTCTCTCTCTCTCTCTCTCTCTCTCTCTCTCTCTCTCTCTCTCTCTCTCTCTCTCTCTCTCTCTCTCTCCATGTACTTTCCTCCAGGATCCTTTGGGGCATTCAAGTATTCAATAAATATTTACAGAGCCTCTCCTTTATGCCAGGAACTCCACTGTAAATATAGCTTTAACAAGACAGTGCTCTCTCTTCTCTCTAGAGTTTGGTGTACTTACTCAACTCCTGTCAGTCATTGCTCCCCAAAAGATTCAAAGCTCCGCTTTAGCTCTGGCTTGTGGAGAGCTAGTTGCTCTCCCTGAGAGAGCTGCTGGTCTAACATCTATCTGTCCTTTCCCTCTGATTTTGTTCATGGCGATCTTTTGCCAGGCTCTGAGAAAAGAATGACACAAGGTGTCTAAGCCAATTATGATAATCTCATTCCCGAATATTGCAACTGTTGCTGCAGCCAAGATGGTCACGTGACTTAGTGGGGGGGGGCAATGTGACCTAAGAGAAAAGCAGCTGTGAGGACTGCCCAGCTTTGCTCTCCCAGTTAAAGGGACACCGCGGGCATTCCTGCTTCCCTGCCTACCCCTGGATCGAACAGTCTCGACTGTGTCGGATCCCCACCTACTTGAAGCACTGAGATTTGACAGAATTCCGTACCTCTCAGGCAGAGGCGCATCTGCTTTGACTTTAACAGTGCCACGCACATGCGCACGCCCGGTTCTTGCTGCAGGGGTGACTCAACCACCGGAAAGAATAAACAAATAAAGAGAAGGGCTTTGGAGATGGGCCTTGGTAACAGGCTGAGGGGTAGCGGTGAAAGGAGAGGACTCCATGTTTCAGAAATGCCCTCAGGCCACAGGGGACTGAACATTCTTGCCTCCCTCTGAGCACACTCCTAGGACCTCACTTTCACCGGAAGTTGCTTCAGCAGTGAATGGACACATGGATTAAGCTCCAAATAAACTCAAAGGAGGATTTCCATGTTAAGGACAGTGTTGGCTGAAAACGGCTGTGTCTACATAATAGCTTTGGGTTCGTTGAAGCAACAGGGTAGCCCTGAAGTCCACCAGAAATTATCAGACTTCAGGGAGCCCTGTCCTGGCATAGTCTGGTGCCTAGCTGATAGCGTGAGGGAGAGGGACAAGGCTAAACTTTTCTGGAAGAAAACAAGGCAGAAACTAGTGGATTCCAAGCCACTAGCTATGCCTCGGGGTAGCAAATTAGCTTTAAAAGAGAAACTGTCTATATGTAGGTGGGCAGGGTGAGCAATTAGGTATTAGACAAATTAGCTAGTATGTCTTTAAAGAGCCAAGCTAGCTCACTCTTGTGGAATGAATGATATTTCCTCTGCTCTGAAGTGTAACCAGGCTTTCCTACATTTTCCTGTCAGGGAGGCCAAGCAGTTGCAGTCTGTGATAGACCGTGAAGAGAATGAGAAGCCGCCTGCCTGGTCTCTTGACAAGATGAACTCAAGAGAGCTTTAGCTTCTCACTGGAAGTTCATCTAGAAACTGTTCAGCCAGAAACAGTGAGAGAGAAAAGTTGTCTGCAAGGGTCAGAATTCCGCATAGCCCAGACACTGAAGAGGGGGACAGAGTTGAGAGACCTAACGGTCATTCAGTTGGGAGATCCCTCTCACAGTGCAGAGTGCTGGAGGCAGCAGGCCCTTGATGGTGAAGCGAGTCTTTGGAGCCTTGGGGAAGGCCCAGAGGGTGGAGCTTGTCACAGAAGGAATGGAGTTCTGAGAACCATTCAGGGCCCAGGCAAGGATTGCAAAGACCCAGCAAAAGTGAGTCAGGGGTTTTGCATGGTTCCTCATGCAGCCTGTATACCCAGGTAAGGGACAGGGGCAGACTGCTAAAGATGAACACTGCTGAAGTCTGAGGAATGGCTTAAAGACGGGTTAGTCAACGTACACTCACGCAGACCCCACTCGGAGTCTGTTTTGTAGCGGTCGTCTTGCTGAGTGTTGGTGTAGACAAATGAAAATGCCGGCCATGGCTCTGGTCCTGGTAAGAGGAGAGGATAATAGACCTGGACACACAGAGCTGGGAAGAAGGATGAGAGGCAATGAACAAATATGATAGGAAAGATGAAATATGGGATATCATGAGTCCCTGTCACAGGACGGTGAGGAGAGCAGCCTTGTGACGGCCATGGTAGGTCTCTAACTAGATGGTAGTAGGCTGAAAGATCATTATGTGCCCTCAGCACTCAGGAGGTAGAGGCGGAAGGACTGGGGAACTCACTGTCACCCTTAGTTACACAGCTGAAACCCTATCTCAAGAAAAGAAAAGAAAGAAAAGCTAGTACAAATGGGCCTGTCAACCTGCCAATGACCTGGATAGAAAAACACCATTTGGGAAGATACCTATTCCTGAAACTTCAAGAAATGGAGAGAGTCTATCTAAACAAATGGGTCAACATAAGGGTTAATATGGCCAGTGCCTACTCTTGTGGAATGAAAGCATTTTCCTAAACAAGCATCTGTGACCATCGTCCACCACCACCACCCCGCACCCCAGGGAGAGCCTTTCCTTCCTCGATGGTCTCTCTGGTCATTGTTCACTCTCAGCCTTGAGAATGCCGCCTGTACTAGAATCACCTTTGCTTACCTTCTATACCATACTCTGCCTCATCTAAATTCACATAATGAATATCACAGAGCTGAGAACCCAGGGGAGCCAGAAACCCTAGCATCGTTCAGAGAGCGTTTCTGGGTAGAGGGCTGCACACTTACCCGGGGTGAAAATGACCTCCCAGTAGAAGGATCACAGAGGATAGCTGACCAGGAGCCAAAGAGACATTCCAGAGCCCAGAGTGAAGACAGAGCTGGCGAGCTGAGCCAAGGCCAATGAGGTTGAAGTAGAATGGAGTCACAGGAGAGGGCTGGAAGAAAGTCAGAGCCGGGTAAAGCACGGTGCAGTAAGCCGCAGAAAGTTTGAAAACTTACAAGTACAATCAGGACATGTGATATGAATGCCGTGGAGTTTGCATCTCCCCCACCTTGTTAGATTAGGTAAGAGCCAACAGACAAGTCTAAAGAGGCAAGCAATCTGGAGGGAGTGGGCAGAGGCTCAGGAGCTTCGGTGTTCCCAGGAGCCTGCCTGGGGCAAGTTGGCAGTGCAGGCGGGAACCAGTGGGCAGTAGGTTCATTTTGTAGGCTCTCTTTATCCAGCACTTGCTACATGCCAAGCACAGTTCTGAGCACACCGTAGGCACTGTATCAAGCTAGACTCTCAGACAAGGAGAAACCAGGAAAACAGTCCGTGCCAGGGGGCTCAAGAGTGGGGACTTCCACACAGAGAACAGCTTAGAAAGACCTGGAATTGCTGTGGGAGGCAACCCAGAGATTAACAGGAACACAAATCACCACGCTCCCAAAGTCTGAAGAGACAGCCACCTGGGACACAGGAAGCAGACTGCCAAGAGGAGACACTGCCCAGTAGGACGAACAGAGACACTGCCCAGTAAGATGACCAGAGCCTGCCTTTCCCTCCCAGCACCCTGAACACTGGCTGGCCTTCCTATGAGCAAAATACAAGCTTCAGGGAAGCCTAGCCCATCATTTCCTCATGAGGAAGAGCAGGGAGAAAGGCAGGAAATGATCTGATGTCAAAAAGGGAAATGGGGGACCTGTCCTTCCCACAACCCCACAGGCTAGAAGGCCAAGTGAATTTAGTTAAGTGGCAGAACCCTCACATGAATTTAGCTGTCTGACTCCAGAACATGTGCCCATTATTCATATTATTCATACATAGCCTGGTAACTAGGCCTTGTCTTTTGTTCTGGAACGGTACTGTGTAAGCTACCTGGAGAAAGTAAGATGCAGAAGGGGGACTAGGCATCTGCTCTCCCAGAGGAAGCTCAGGAGACCAGAATCCCTCCAAAGGAACTTCTCTAGTCCCTTAAACAAAATTGAAAACCACAGCACAGGCCACAGGCCATGTCAAACACTTGTCCCTGCTGCAACTGATTAAAATGTGTTCAGTTACCTCCTATTCACTGTCTTGAATGTCTTCAACAGATTCTCCACTGCCTGTCAAAGTTTGCCTTTACCTAACTCCCTACCTTTCTCTGAATTTAGCCACCTTGGCCTCTAGTGTTAATTTGAACTAGAAATGGCCGCACAGTCTTGGGCGTGTGCACATTGTGTCCCCAAATGGTGGCATCATTTTGGGCATCTTAGCAGCTGCAGCCTTGCTAGAGGAAGCCCCTCACGGGTAACGAGCCTTTTGTCACTTCCAGCTCACTCACTCAGTGTCACGGCTGTGGTTGAGGATTCGAGCTCTCAGCTCCCTGCTCTGGCTGTCATCCCTACCGTGATGGACCCCGTATCCCCCTGGAATGGCAATCCCAAACAAACGCTTTCTTCTGTAAGCTGCCTCAGCTCTGGCGTTTCGTCTCAGCAACAGAAAAACAACTCATACAAGTTCTTTCAGTTCCTCAAGACACAGCTGCCCTTCCCTGAGCACACTGTGCTTCTTACAAGGGGGAATGACGATGGGTTTCAGTCCGCTCCACACCCCCACCCACATTGGGGTCAGGGTTAAAGGAGCAATGTAAGTACAAAAGAGAGAAGGTGCTAGGTCCCCATAAGTGAGCAACTACACAAGGTGAGGGGCTGAGGGCCATGGACCAGAACAGTGGCTCTCAACCTCCTAATGCCTGACCCTTTAATACAGTTCCTCATGTTGTAGTGACTCCCCCGTCCAACCACAAAATTATTTCTGTTGCGACATTGCTACTGTTGTGAATCGTAGCATAAATATTTTTGGAGACAACATTTTGCCAAAGGGGTCTCATAGCACAAGTTGAGAACCCCTGGTTTTAGGATAATAAAAGTTTGAAGTGCTTAAGAGTAGTCCACCTAAATCTCTAGGACACTTGCTCATTAACTACTAAACAAATACAACCTACACCAAGAATTAATGATTATCTAAGGCCTCGGCAATTGATCAAATGCTGGAATGAAGGGAATTTTAGCTTCTCAGAGATAAGACTTCCTCGATTCTTAGCTCTGCAGAGTTGGGGCATGCCCATATACACTATGTGAATTTTAAATAGTGATCGTAGTACCTAAAATAAAGTGTCCTGTGTATCTAATTAACCCTATGTATTTAGCCAGAGTGACTCTCAGACAAACCGTAATTAAGCAGAACAATCAATTGCCCGCCCTCAACATGTGACAGGCAAACTTTTATTATCCTAAAACCATGGTGGCACATATATGTATCCTGTTATTAGTTAGGAATGTGCTTTGGGATTACAGCAAGGTATAGCTACTGCTCAGACATGTCCAAAAGCATAATTATTATGAACACATACTTAAGCCTGACCAGTCACATATCCATATTTTATAAAGGAATGCTGATGTAAATGCAATTATGCATTTGCTTTTCATTTTCTCTATCATCTTTCTATCATATAACTGTCAAGCTTCCCTCCCCCTCCCCCTTGTTTGCATCCACACAACACAGCTTATAGTAATGCTGACTTTATACTGTGACACTGGTTTAGAGTTAAAATGTACCGTGTGTACCTTCAAGCGAGCTGGAAAAGTGACCCAGGAATCAGTCCCAGTCGCTTTCAGGGATCACAACTGTCAACTATAAGCTTCCCCGTCTTCAAACCCAGACCATTTCCCTTTTCTGATTATAAACTTAGAGGCTTCGTTTGAGGGGGTTGGTAACTGTACTATTGACAGAGTTTGTAAAGCAGTAATTCCTAACTTTGTGACATGAAAGTAATGATGGAACTTCAGGCATTTCCTCTGGAAAACTAAGTGTGTCAATGCTTTCATTTCTTCTCAGCCAGTTCACAGTAATTTCTAAGGTCATCCGTGGGCCCTGTACTTAAGAATATGTGCCTATAGTATGACTATCATACAAAACAGTGTTAGGTTCCTTTAAGTTTTTAAAAACAGGACTACGATATGACCCACCCCACTTCTGGCTGTAAATCAACAGAAAATGAAATCAGTGTGTTGAAGAGAGTTTATTAGATCATTATTCACGATAGCCAAAATATGGGATAAACCTAAACATCTACTGATGGATGGATATATAAAACACATATACACAAAGAAAACTAGTCAGCTTTGAAAAACAAAAAAAAGAAAATAAATCCCATGATTTGTGAAGACAGTGGTAAACCTGGAATGTACTATAGTAAGCATTATAAGCCAGGCATTGAAAATCAAATACTCTATAACTTCAAGTTGACATTGACTATTGTTATGAGCAGTTTTCCCACCAGCCTGGTCCCACAGCTGCACCAGCCCCAAATAACACATAGAGACACTGTATTCGATATAAAGCTGTTGGCCTGTTACTAGCGTTCCTATTGGCTTATTAACCCATTTCTATTAACCTAAGTATTTCCACATGGTCTTATCTTACTGGAGAGAGGGTCTGGACCTCTTCCTTTTTCAAGACTCTATACCTTGCATCTCCTACTACAACTCCCAGAATCCCTCTAGTCCCGCCTATCTTGCTTTCCTATTGGCCAACAGTGCTTTATTCATTGACCAATAAGAGAAACATATTTACAGAATGGCATCTCCCATCAGACTATGACCATGTTGGGTTCAAAGAAGCAGCGAGTATAACAGTAGTGACCCAGGCTGGCAGAGGAGACAGGTAATAGGAAATGCTATATCTGAAAGCTGCTGAGAGAGTAGATTTTAAACACTCACAACCAAAACTGCCACATGTTGGGTATGGTGATACATTCCAGAGACCCAGCACTTAGGAGGTGGGACCAGGGGGATCAGCAGTTCAAGGCCAGTCTCAGCTTGAGGCCAGCCTGGGCTACACGAGGCTCTGCATTGAAATTAAAAATAAACAAGCAAATAAGTAAATAAATGAATGAAAGAATAAATAAACCAGAAAGCTACATGTATGAAACAAAGATGTGTTTTCTTGAAACACACATTTGCACAATACTTCTAATATAAGATATGGTGCACGTGCATGCATGCACGTGTGTGTGTGTGTGTGTGTGTGTGTTTGTTTCTGTGTGTCTGTGTGTGTCTGTGTGTGTCTGTGTGTGTCTGTGTGTGTCTGTGTGTGTCTGTGTGGTAGGGAGGACCTATGCTGGGTTGAACCCAGGCCCTTGTACATGCTGGGCAAGTGCTTTGCTACTGAGCTACCATCACCCCAGCGCTCACAGAGAAGCTTAATCAGCAGAGTCACATGTGAAAGGCAATAAGAACAGGAACTTAGTCCAAGTGTGATATTTAGAAGTAGGGCCTTTCCAGGAGGGAGGGCCTAGGCCCTACTCCAAATGACTTGACAGATTTTCTTGATCCCTCCCTGTGGAGTGTTGGGGGGGATGAGGTGGGAGGGAACTGGGATCGATATGTAAAATAAGAATAAATAAATAGGTAGCTAGATCAAAGAAGTAGGGCCTCTGAGAAGTGAATGGGGTTATACGGCAGCAAGAAGGGAGCCCACGCTTTGACCCTGACAGTTTTATAAGAAGTAGGGAGGAATTACAGATACACACATAGCCTCCGTGTTTCTGGCCATGTGATACCACAGGACTCTGTCAGCAAGAATGTCATCACCATATGTGGCCCCTCAACCTTACACCTCCAGAACTTTGAATATATAGATCTCTTTTTTTTTGTTAAGTTAGCCTGCCGTGGGTTTTGTGACAAAATGCTCACTGTTCATACTTCAGTAAAGGGTTACTTTGAGGGTGATGAAGGTGATGGAGACAAGGATGGAGATGATAAAAAAAAAAGAAGAAGAGGCGTTATCTAAGTCAGAAGGTAGGGTCTGCTGTGGGATAACCCTTCCATGCACTGTGAATATTTGTTGCTCTCATTGGTGGATAATAAAGGCTGTTTGATCAATAGCCAGGCAGGATAGGGTCAGGAGGAACAATTACACCGAGGACTTGGATGAGGAGCAGTGGAAAAAGAAAGAGATGCAAGCAGCTGCGCAAGAAACAACGTGCCAGTAGACTGGTAGAAGCCACGGCCATGTGGCAATGCATAGATTAATAGAAGTGGATTAACTGAAATGTAATGGCTATTTAGTAATAAGCCTGAGGTCTCAGCTGAGCATTTATAATTATTATTAAGTCTCTTTGCGGTTATTTGAGACTGTGCGGTCCATGAATTGAAAGCTCTGCCTCCGTTTACAAGGGTCGTGTATTCAAACGCTTGATCCCAGCTGGCGGTGCTTTGCGGAATGTTCTGGGACCACTGGCACAGAGGGGCTAGCTGTTAGATGTAAGCCACCGGAGGGGCCTTCAGATGTCTAGCCCAGCCTCTTTCTGCCACTGAGACTTCTATTTCCTGATCCACCGACACATGACTGGGCTGTGCCAGCACCGCTGTCACCCGGACTGAGCCCCCCAAACACCACCGCTGCCCCCTCAGGGTGAACTGTGAACCTACACAGCCCCTGTCCCTGCGAGCCTGTGAGGCATTGTGTCATGGCAACAAGAAGAGTAACGGATACAGTAGGCAATCTAAAAGTGTACCGTCACTTCCAAGTGGAGTATACAGTTGCGCTTCCTCGCTGTGGCTACTGTGTGGCTATTATTAGCAGTTGTGGGGGCAGCTGGGGTGACTGATGGTATCTGAGGCTTTCACTAAGCCTCAAACAGGTAAAATATCGTCATCACGCAGGCCCTTCACGCCCGCCCAGGGTTCAGACAAAAGAGAAATGCTAATTATGGGGACCAGGGCCATGAATGCTTATCTGGTGGTCTTCTGTTGCTGGAAACTACTGGAAGCCTTGAGCTTACATTCACTGATTAGTCCCTTAAGTGCTCTACCTAGAGAAGCACTTTGATCTTTGAAAATGGGCGATTTTAAAGAGCTACTGGCCTGAGCCTAAAGATTTCTCAGGTGAGTTAGGGCCCCAGGAGATGGCTGAGCTCAGCAAGGTGGTTTGAGCAGATTTTCACAGCAGGAGGCAGGGCCTGGGAGGAGGCCCCCTGCCCATCCCTATGCTCATTCCAGTGGTGACCACTGCCAGCATCGTACTTGCTACAGAGGATGAAGAATGCGCCCGCAGGCCAGCTTCACTCTGTCCGTCCCTGTCACAGATTTCCCTGATTCTGAGCTGAACCCCTTCACCGGGGGGCACAGGCTCTCACCTGCTTCTGCCCTTTGCCACCCTTCTCTCCCTCAAAGCCAGAGTCCCCGCGGCCACCTCTTTCTTCTGGAACCAGTCTAAGCTCAGGGCCTCTGTTTCTGGTTCCTCCTGCCAGGAACAGGCTTTCTTGAGTGTTTTGAATTGCCGATTCATCCTTACTTTCAGCTCTTGGCTCCATTTGCACTGTCTGACCCAGGCTTGCCACTTTATTCTATGTCGCTCTGTTTTGTTTACAGCACTTACCACTGTCTGAAATTAACTTTAGTTTATAGGTGTATTAGCCATACAGTCTGAGACACATTTGCCGTGCAGAAGGATGCCTGCTCATCCGCGCTCACGCTTGCTTGCTTGATGTGGGAGTGAATGGCCATGAGAGCACTAACTTAATGCGAGGCACATGGTGTGGGTTTCTATAAACAGTCTCACTCAATTCCCTCCTGAGCTCCCAAAGCAGTCTCTTATCCCCATTGAGTGGATGCCGGTTTCACAGAGCCCTTCCCCAATGTCACAGCTAACAAGAAACCAAAACTCTATTTGAATACCAGCATGACTGACTCCAACACCAACACTATAAGTCATTATTTTTTTTAATGAGCTAACTCGTCAGTATTTTGGGCTTTGCTAACCAATCCACAGAAAATACATGATCAAATCAATGGGGCTGTGTGCCAGCACAACTTTATTTACCAAGCAGGCGGTGGGCAGGAAGTGGCCCATGGGCTACGACTAACCATCCCTTCTGAAGACCTCATTCTATGCAATTCTAGAAAGAAACTGAAGGAAATGGTGGAAGACACTTGGGAGGTGGCTCAGTGGGCAATGTGCTGTCTCGGCTTGCCACACAAACGCGGTGACCTGAGTTCAATCCCAGGTGCCCATGAAAAGCATGGCACAGTAACACACGCCTGCAGTCCCAGTGCCGTGAAGGTGGGGAGAGGATTCCTGGCCTGTGCCGGCCAACCAGTCTGGCTGAATTGGCAAACTCAAGTTTAGGAGAAGACCTTGTCTCAAACATCAAGGTGAAGAACAATAGAGAAAAACACCTGACCTTCCACTCAGCTATGCACATGCTCCTGCTCATACTCGTGAACACATAGACTACACATGTACACACACAGGGAGAGGAGAGAGAGACAGAGACAGGAGCAGACGGGGTGTAAGAAAGGCAGTAAGCACGTGGTCTGTGCCCGGCGAGTCTCTCCAGACAGGGAAGACAGCAGACAGGTAAACGTCAGCCGGGAAGGTTAAACAGAGGCGGGGCTCTGACGGGAAACAGGGCTGTGCTGAACCCTTGACTGTACTTGACTATGGTCTTCACCTTTAGGATCACAGTGGAGGTTAGCGCGGCTTACATCCTTTGACCAAGGATTCATTCATATTGTAGTGAGACATGACTCACCTGCCAACACCCACAAACACCCGCGTGCACATCCTCACCAGGAGTCACCATCCATCGAAGGAAAGCATGCATGAAGTCACTGTGCTAAATGCTGCCTTTCCCAACCAAGCCTGGACATTTTGGAGTTTTCCCAGCAAGCAGACTTAGGAGTGATAGACGACAGGTCACAGGTAAAGTGAGGACCGTAGCTCTGAGCCAGCCCAGAGCGATCTCTTGCCATCTCACTGACAAGATGAGTGTTGTTTGTGTTTGGTTGTTTGGCCTCAGCCCTGAGTGTCAGCTTTACAGCAAGCACAGACACATCTGCCAGTCCTTTGGCTCTGTGTTGAGATGGCGTGAGCGAGGGACAAAGGATGAGTTTTACAGTGCTGGCTGTGCATAGGCAACACAGCTGTGGGATGGGATCTAAAGGGCCTGTCCCTGGGCACTCTGCTCTGAGAGGCAACTAATGTATGAGATTGAACGTGCACATTCACATGTACGCATAAAGTACATGTGGCATGCAGAAAGGGAGTGGGCAGTGCTGGGGAAGAATGTGCATATTTTGTAATATATGCGTGTGCATGTGCTTGTGTGTGTGTGTGTGGTCTATGTGTGTGTGAAATGTGTTGGATTCATCTGTGGTATATATGTGGTGTACACGTGTGATATGTACATGGTGTGTATGGTGGTGCGGATGTGGTGTGTATGGTGCATGTATAGCGTATTCATGTTGTGTATATGGTATATATGTGGTGTGTATGTGGTATGTGGTGTATGTGATATGTGTGATATGTATTGTGTGTACATGGTATATAAATGATGTGTGGTGTGTAAGTAGTATGATGGCACATGTGATATATATGTGGTATGCGGTGTGTATGTGTATAAATACGATGTGTGTGTGATATATGTCCTGTGTATAAGGTGATATTTATGACTTCCACATGGTATGCATAGTCTATATGTGTATGAGGCAGGTAGTATGCATTTATAATGTATTGTGATATGTGTATTTCTGTGCGTGGTGTATTTGTGTGGCATGCATATGTGACATTTATATGTGTGGGTGTGTGTGCCTGTGTATGTGTCAGTGTGTCTCTGTGTATGTGAGCATGTGTAGTACTTAGTCTCTTCTCCCTGCTAAGATGGAGAATTAGATTCCCTCCCTAGGTTAACCCTATGTAATTAGAGACATAGTAGAGGAAGCAATAATTTTCCTAACCCTGAAGGAATTCTCCCACTACAACAAAGCAAGCTCTCCATAGACTACATGTGAGTGTGGCTCTTGGCTTTATTTTCCTCAACTTTTGTACAGTTTCCTAAACACAGGCTTTCAACATTTGAACAAGAAAGCAGCCTCTGCAAGGGGGAAGGAATGGGTGAGAGAGAAGTCAGCTGTGCCAGCTGCTGATCTCCGCTCAGAGCCCAGGGCTCCTTTTCTGATCAGTCCCGAGTCCCGAGTCCCAAGTCCTGTCGCTTACCTTTTCATCCACTTCTCCTGAGCTTTTCTCCATGTTTGTCAAGTCTTTATCCCTGCAGGTAGTTGTCTTAGTTACTTTTCTGTTGTTCAGAGTCCGTGATGACGGGGCAAAGGTCACTCATCTTGACCTCAACCATGAGGCAGAAGAGATGACTGGAAACTGCAGGGTCTTTTGAACCCTCAAAGCCTGATCCTCTAACCCAGTGACCCCCTCCTAATCCCACCTAAAAAAAATTCTACCAAATGGGACCAAGTATTCAAACGTGAGTCCATGGGGGCCGTTCTCATCCAATCCACCACATTAATATAAAGGCCTAGAGGTCGGCACGGAGGCAGAGGGGTGGAGGGGACCTGAGAAAAGTTGGGGAAGGGGGGGGCATGGTCAGAATATGTATTGTATGAAACTTTTTTTCAATAAAGAAAAATGGTACATTTTACTGACACTGGATTTCCATTCAGTAGTTGGTACCAACAGGACCATGGTATCGCCTGTGTGTGTGCTCTCCATATGTAATATTATTTCACAGTTTTCCAAGCTAGGATGGACCCTGCCCGGGGCTTCTCAGTTCTGATGGACAGTTGAGATTCTGGAAGACCTGAGTTCCCCAAGATGAGCCAAGTGGTAGTTGGCACTACTGAGGTTGGAGTGAGAGCTTATTCTGGCAAGAGCTTCTTTCTCCAGAAGGTCTCGGGAGCCCACAATGGAGAGAGAAGCACACAGGCTCGTGCATCTGTACCCTGAGGCTCCCTGACTTGGCCCCTCATCATTTGCATGCGTGGCAGATCTCTGTGAGTTCTAAGCCATTCTTCTACTGCACAAATGAGTTCCAGAGCAACCAGAGATACATAATGAGACCCTGTCTCAAAATTAATTAGTTAATTAATTAATTGAAATTCCAGCACTCAGCCAGGAGGAGCTCCTGTTGGTGACCGGGGCAGGGTAAATCACTTTCCTCTGGGTAGGATCCCAAAAGATGATGACCCCACACCCACTTGCATATGGGAGGCTCTAGCAGGACTCAAGGGTTATAGATTATTTTGAAAAGACATGCAGTTGGTATGGAGATAGTTGTGTTGGGGAGGGAGATGGTCAGCAGGAAGGTGTATGGGGGTTATGCTCAAGATACATTGTACACATGTGTGAAGTTTTCAAAGTATAGAGATGCTAGAATTTCTTAACTACAAAAATAAATAAATGAAGACAGACCCTTGCTCTGCACACACACTGGTTGATGGAGACCACAGTGAGAACTCCACTGATGCCTTCCACCACGCTCCAGTCTGGACAACTCGGGAATAAGCATCCAAGGAAGGTTCCAGAAGACAGCAACCCAGCATCCACACTGACCTGCCGGCTGTTGCTGATCCTTGCTCTCCACACTCCCACACCTTCCTGGGCTTGTGTGCTGATCAGCCACAGTGATGAAGTCAAAGAAAACTTTTAATAGCTAATCGGGCAAGTTAAAAATAGTAGCAGTCAAGGGTCACATAGATTAAGGTAGAAACGTCCAGAAAGTAGTTGTCTCTAAAATAGATTAGTTAGTCAATTACATTAGCATTATCCCCAACAGTGTGAACTTTTTTTTTTTTTTTTTTTTTTTTTTTTTTTTTTTGCGCTATGGTACATGCAAAGAGATGTGTTGAGTCCCTAAGAAACGTGGCAGACAGGGAAATGAAAGCTTCTATTGATATGATGCACTAGGCTCACTCCAGGCAGCAATCTGTCGAGCATGAGCTTTTTCTGTGCAGTTGGATGTGGCCAAACCCACCTTACAGATCGACACCTAAGCTGAGCGAGACCTGCTTATTTTAAACATCAAACCCAGAAACCCAATTACTTGGACACTACTACTGTGATTACTGGAATTTGAGTTACCTGCTGAGGGGGTTGCCAATGCTCTTGACTATTCTGAAAATATCAAGGTAGCCATATGCCTTCTGACCCCTTGTGTACCCAGAGTAGATCTAGTGATCCCATGACTCCCCAAACCCAGCAGGTGGACAGAGGAGCCTAGGCCAGGGTCCTGGCAGCGTTTACAATAGACTAAGCACATCTAAAAGGAAGTGATAACCTAGGTTAACACAACCCCTTTTATCTTGAAACCAATGAAACATTGAGCAGCCTGCTAACACAGTGAGCCAATGGCTTTTATTTCCATTGCAACTGCTGTCTGAGATGGATAAATCCCTTTTAGAATTTCATGAGTTTGGCCCAGAAAGCAGATACTCAAGGCATTAAACATACAGGAGCCTGGGACACTAAGAACACAGTATATTCTATTTAAGGTCTGACTGCCACAACTGGCTGAGCATCTTAGGAAGTGATAAAATTCAACTGTGTCCCTGCCATTCAGACAGTTTGTGACTCAGACACTGTGAGATACACCCCAGTGGCTCTGCGTGGGTTTGGACATTGGTCAAGGGACAAGCACCGTGGTCTATAAAAAAAAAAGAGAGAGAGAATGTTTTCCTACTCCAACAAGCATGAAAGACAGACTCTCAGAAAGACAGAGTCCTTAAATTGAATATGTATACCTGTATTAAAACCTACAATTAGGGGAAGTTGGGGTTGGGATACAGCTGTCAGTAGAATATTGCCACCTCATGAGGGCCTGAGGTCTATCGGCAGCACTCAAGTCAAAAGCTGGGTATGGTGGGTCTCACTTGTAATTCTGCCACCAGGGTGGCAGAGACGGGTGGGTCCTTGAAGTTCACTGTCCAGCCAGTCTTGCCTAATTAGCAATCCCTATGTCCTAACGAAAGACTCCGCCTCAGAAACTAGGTGGATACAGCCTGAACAACATCTGAGGTTGTGCTCTGGTCTACACATCTACACATGCACATTGTAACACACACACTCTCTCACACACACACACACACACACACACAACTATGTCACATCCCGGTTCCTGTTAATAACCTGTCCCCTCTTCTGTGCTGTGGCTTCCTTAAGTGGGGTGACTCTGCCTTGTTGCTGAGTCCAGGACTAATTAGAGGTGGCTCAGGAATGCTGGCCTTCCAAAGGGGTTCTGAAGAAACAATGTAGGAAGGACGGAGCGTGATGCTTATCTACGGGTGCCGCTCGGCTGCCTGGTCTGGGGGTACCCCCACCCTGTTCGGCTGGCTCACCCTAAGCCACAAACAAGATATCAGTGAACGAGATAATTGCATGGGATTTGAGGGGACTGCTGCAAGGTGCTTGTAAACGAAATGTCAGCGTCTGCTGCAAGTCCCTGAGGGGCATCTCCAGGGGAGAGGGAGCCAGCCTTCTGCTGAGGCCTCGTCCTCCACTTTCTATGGGCAAGGCTAAAGTTCCCAATTCCCCAGGCCCTAGTTCTTCCAAGTTGCTATCTGGAATTGATTCAAAATACACAGTGTTGGCAGCAGTGGTCAAGAGTTCCCATCCATAGTCACCTACCCCCGAAGAGAAGTCAGGTTTGTGGCCACAGGGAAAAGAATGCCCTGGCCTTTCAAGACTCAGGTGGAGCAGCTCATGGGATTGGTTTGTTTTGTTTAGCTTGGTTAGGGTTTTTGTTTGTTTGTTTTAGGATTTTTGTTGTTGCTTTGGTTTGGGGGGGTTGACTGCCTTGGTTTGTGGCAGGAGACTTGAAGCCACACCCCCATTCTGGATGGAGACAAAGCTAAGTTTCCTAATCAAGTGCAGTGAGGCTGCACGGTGGGTAGGAAAGCAGGAACCCAGGGCTGTTGCAGCTGCTGCAGCAGGGTCTTCTGCTGAGGCCCCAGGACTGGTGACTGAGTACTTTCATTATCACACCCAGCATGACACCCAGAACCCCAGGTGTCATGCTGCAGGCAATTGAAGAGCTGGATGTCACTGATGTGGGGTGATCAGGTTCTGGGAAGCGAATGTTGACAATGGACCCCCCTGAGTGCAGGGAGAGGCGCGCGGGTTGCCTTGGAGTATTATGTACTGGTGAAATGCCTTTGGAAATACTCTTGGTGTAATGTTTCTCCACATCGCATCTTTGTTGCTTTCTCAGCATCCAGTCCTCAGAGTGCCCCATCCAATGAGGACTTTAAAAACCCAGAATACAAGTGCAGAGTGTCCTGCGCCTCAAATCACAGCCCTGGTCCATCCACCCAGCGATTGTTTCCTTGGGGCATCTTTGGCTAAAACATCCCGGCCCCTGGGAGGTCCCTTTTCACCTTATACCCAGGAAGCAATGGGCAGGGATTGGCTCACAGACTGATAAAGGCAAGGCTCTGGTAAGGAAAGGAAGAGGGTATGCTGCCAGAGACCATGGGGGCAGACCTTAAAAGGAAAGGTGGGAGGGAGTTAAAGAAGCTTCCTTCACCATTGTGCAGGGGCCTAATGCTAGCAGTCTCCTTGTTGCTCACCTCCCAACCCCTCCCTAGCCATTGGGCTTGTCTAGAAAATAAGCTAACCAACTTTTATAAGTACTGTCTCTAACGTCCTGGCCCGAGTTCATAAAAGATGGTGGGCGCAGGCACATGGTTCCCCTGGGGCGGCCCAAATGGGCAGCTTTGGGACATGCATGGACTCTCAAGGGAGAGACTAAGAGCTCATCTCCAGATCTTCAGTTCCCAGGTCACCCCCAAGGCTCCTGTTCTCAGAACTCCCCCAGCAGAGAGCAGCACTCTGGGTGGGTTTATCACCCAAGCTGCACCTGTAGGACTTGGGGTGAAAGAGGAACATAGCCCCTGGGATGGGGTAAAAAGGAAGTACTTGCCACTGCAGCTGGGAGGTAGGAATAGATGCTGGAGAGGGACTTCCTGGAGATGAAGTGGACCAGTCCCTCCTTCTGGAACAGCCTGAACATCAGAGAAATGGGACGGAAAGGTGCCAGGAGAGACTCACATGGCTCTCTCTTGCTGTATGCTTGGATAAGGGTCAAGAGTATCTGGGATGTCACCATGAACACTCAGCCAAGCTTTGTCCTCTGTTCACAGACTCTGAGCCCCAAACCGAGCAGGTCCCTGGCCCATGCAGGTCCCCTGAAGTAAGGTGTGCAAATGCCAAATAGCCCTTTCCTGACTGGTTCCCACTCCCTTCTAGGTCCAGTCCTTTGTCCTCGCCACAGTTATAAATGGCCTGTTCATTTAATGCTGCTTTTAATACTCCATGCCCCATTTAACCCTAGGGTCTGCAAGGTCAACTCCTTTTACTCTCCACTCTTTTTCCATGTACAAAAAACACGGTAAGCACAGAGCATAATATCATTTCATGAACAAAATATTGTGCTCATTTTACAGACAGGGAAACTAAGGTTTAAATGCAAACGAGAAACATAAGATTCAGTTACTTCCAATGTATCTTACTATGATTCTAATAAGATTAACCTAACCAGAGCAGCTTCTTAAGTTGAGGCCCTTCACATAAAAGCAAATACACAAAGAACATTCTTTGAAAGTAGAGGAGGGGGAGCCTGGTCCCTTTAAGACTGAGGGGGGCAATTCAGAGGGGGTTGTTTTAGGTAATAGTAAGGGCCACAAATATTAGTGGCCTAAGCAGGTGCTAGATCCCAGGCCCTAGGAAGAAAGGGAAGGCTGAGGACCCTCTATGTGGAGAATCCTCCAGTGACAGGGAGGGAGACAGGGCCAGATTATCTGCCTGGCAGGCAGATTCCAGAGGCCAGGCAGTAGAGTTCCATGAGCCCAAAGCCAAGGGTCCAACGAATGCTCACGTTGGGTGACAAAGTTCCAGGCTGCGTCTAGACCTGCCTGATGTGTGGTCCGAGCTCCAGCTCTTGTCAGTGGCCATGCTCAAGTCCAGGGTGACAGCACAGGGCGACGGCACCCCACCCGTGCTGAAGCACAGAGTGGCAGGGTGATGGCACCCCACTCTCTGCAGGAGATAAATGAGATTCTCCAAGACAAAGCACAGTGCAGGAGACACAGAGCCTTCTTTCGCATTGCTGGCTAGTTTGCTTCAAAGCCCGGTGTGAAATCTCCCCCGGTCTGTAGAAGGAAGTGCGATGCTGGGATGGGTAAGCAGGAGGGTGGCTAATGGGGGAGGCAGATCTTGACAGAGGGGGAAGCTTGGCCCCCCGAAAGCATTTCATTTGGAGGCCTGCACCCACGGAAACACCATCTCACAGCCAAGCTCACACGCTGACACACACTCGGTGCCCTCAGCTCACAGGCATGAAAGGGTCTCAGGGGACACGCAGGGCCCTTGCCGCGCTCTGCCTGCTGTCATCGTGTGCTGTTTCCTTCCTCTGCTCCATGTCACTGCGCTGTGAAGACATGGACTCTGTAATCTACACCGACTGTACAAACTTAGGCACATTCCTTAACTTACAGTCTGCTCACGCCCGCAATGCCTTGGCACATTCCGTCCCCGGCTTGTTCGTTCTGAAGACTGAGTCAGTCAATTACACAGCACTTGAAGTGAGGTGTGTGCAGTGTGCAGCACACAGAAGCTTCTCCGTCCGTGTCAGATGTTATGAGCGGTAAGAATGCCGCGTGTCAGTAACTGTGGAGCCCCGGGGCCTGGCTACCATGCTAAGCCCGCTCGATGTGGGGGCAGAGCTGTCCATCTGGCACCAGCCATAGATCAGAAACTAGCACTCACAAGACAACCTGGAGAAGTCCAGGAAAGGAAGTTCATCGACTCCCGACTTGTTGGGTGGACACACCCAACAGACAGAAGCCGACATAGTAGCCCTTTAACTTGGCCTGACCCACGATCACTGGCAGAGCAAGGGTGCTTTGGGGTACTAAATGTGATGCGGTCTGTGTCTGGAGGATCACAGGGCTTGAGTGTCGTCCCTTTAGCAAGACAGAGAAGGGAAGGACCGAAGGAGGCCAGCGGAGCGAGCAAACCCAGGTCAGCCAGGCCATGGGAAGAGGAAATGTTCCCCGAACAGCAGAGATGTAGGCAATAAAGCCTTTGTCCTCCACCCCACCTGCCCCTTAAGTGAACAAGAGTAGGGTTCACTCTGGTGAGCACCCCCAGACCTGACTGTTGTTCCAAGAAAGGCCACCGGGGCCCACAAAAGCAGCTGCTAGGAACCCACAGAGCAGAGGGCAAGGACAGACCTCCATCTGAATAGAAGTCTACGCAACATAGCTATCCTCTCCTTCCCTTCCACCACGGACAGCAGAGCAGAGACAGTCTGTATCCAAACATTTAAGAACTGTGACAATGGGAGAGACACACCTGGGAATAAAGATAGTGACCAAGAAAGGCTATCTGTGTGGTTAGTCCCTACCCTGTGACTTGCGGGTGGGCACTGGGGATAGACTTAAGAAACCCAAAGTAGCTGGGCACGGTGACACACGCCTTGAATCCCAGCACTCGGGAGGCAGAGGCAAGCAGATCTCTGTGAGTCTGAGGCCAGCCAGCGATGAGACCCTGTCTCAAGCAAAGAAACAACCAAAAACCCCATAGTAGCATGAGAGAATTCTTTCCCATTCAACCACTAAAGTAAAAGGGCTTTCTTTGTTTAACACCATATCCTCTCCTCCTTAGCCACCTCCACGTCTGACATAACAGGTCCCCGCATGTGTCTTCTGTCCCCCCTGGAGCCCAGCTCTCATCTGTAGGAGATGTGTCAATCACAGAGCACTAGGCCAGACACCAGCTCAGAAAACACCATTGGGACAGTGGTGGCGCATCCCACACAGATCTCCGTCAAACTGGGAAGCTAAGTCGGACACCAAATGCTAAGCTCAGAGCGTCTCCTTTGTTCTTTTATTTCCCCTGAGTATGGATACAAGGACTTGGATTCTTATCCCTCAGCAGCACACTTGAAGGTCATGTCCCAACTGCACCTCGGATTGAAGGATGCTTCAAGTGAAAGCAATTGGGTTTTCCCCTGAGCCAGGGTGACAGATGGCAGATGTCTAAAGGGTATGCAGACCTCAAGAAGAATTTCTTTGGGGTACAGACAAACTCATGCAACAGCTATATTAGCAACACCCCTGCACTTCAGTCACCCAAGCTGCAGACATCTGCTGCCCAAGCGTGATGCTTTTCCACAGAGTGCCACGACTCCCAGCTCTCTCTTCCTAGACTCGCTTTGTCCACCCTTATCTACTTGTTCTGTGTTCCACTTCATTTCCTTCCCAGACTCATCCTATCCCCATGTTCAAAGCCATTGTACCAAGAAACTGGCCCCCATGTTCCCAGTTGCTCAGGTACCTGTATCCTTGATGTGGTGTTTGAGGAATTATTTCCAGTCAGTTGACTAGCAAAGCTGTCCCAGACGGCTTCAGAAGAAGACAGCCTTGAGCGTGGGTGATGAAAAAGCTCCTCCAGGGGACTATTTGTGTGGCTGGAGGCCGGAGGCCTTTGGGTGCAGGGCAGTAACCCCAGAAAAGCACCGCAGGCAGCAGCCAACACTCCCAGGCTAGTTTTGCAATAGCAGAAGGAAGAGGAGGCCCTTTCATCAAATAATAACCAGCCAGAGATAAGGCCTGCTAGGCTGAGCTTGATCAGCCAATCGCAAGCTTGAGAGCATGAGAAGAGGCAGACCCAGCTTCTGGAGCCAGTTTTAGGGCTTGTTATAATTTAATGATGCTGCACGGGGGCGGGGTGGGGGGTTGGGTGTCTCCTTGGCCTCAACTGGTGGGGATTTCCTAACCAGGGAGTGAAGCTCAGAGCTCAATAGCCCATTCTCTATGGGGGCAGCTACACTGAGCATCTTAGGGGTCACACAGAGCTCAAGGCTCCCAGCCTGGCTGCCAAGAGTCCTTCCTCACTGCCTCGGGGGGACTGGGAAGCAGACGAGAGGAGCTGAGCAATGTATAGAGTCAACAGAGGGCAAGTATGTTTGACACTGGGTATGCAGCTCTCTGTTGGTGATGTTGATGATGTCAGGGACACCTTGGGGACTTTAGCTCTCCTTTGAGGTGGGACCTGCATACGATGGTACGTTCTTGATGCTAACTTTCCCAATTTTAGTGATAGGGGCTCTCCATCTGTCCGGCCATTGCAGCCACATTCTTTCCAAGGTAGCATTGATCTGTTAAGATAAAAGACTTATGGTAAAGAAGATGTATTCTGGAGGCTCGCTCGGCTGAGTTACATAATGGCATTGCATCTTGCCAATCCCTATGACCTGACTGCAGAAGCTAAATGCCCGGGGGGGGGAAGCCCCCCAACTCTCTAGAAACATGTACCTTTAACTGTGTTGACATGTTACAGCTGAACATTGAAAGGAACTTGAAAGAGGATCTAGAGAGTCTTAAAGACCCTCCTCTCATAAATACTCACTCCCCTTCTGCCTCCCTCTTCGCCAACTCCCCCAGAACCCCTGCTGCCATACTCTGCCCAACCCCTAATCTACTTGTATTCTCTGTGGATTCTCCTATTCTGGACATTTTTCATGCGGGGGTCATAACTATGTCACCTCTACGCATCGCTTCATTCACTTAGCACAATGCTTTCAAGTCCATCCACTCCCTTCCCTTTTATGGGGAGAAATATCCGTTCTGAAAACATGTTACAACCTGCTTGCCCACTGATAAAGAATGTGTGCTACCATGAATAATGATCGTGGGATATTCATGGGCAAGAGGTAAGAGAACCAGCCACTGAAGGGCTTCTCTCTCACAGAGGTGGGACTACACCGCAGTCTCTGGGCCTTGGTACATAAATCCAGGTTACAAGTTCATTTCCATACCCACCCTCCCCACCCTGTCAACCATGGCAAGACAAAGGGACACTTCCCACACTTGCGGGTGGGACGCCGGCAAGTTTGAGCAATTTGCAATAGCTACTCATCCAGGAATGGAAACCAGAAGTTTTTTGTCTCTTCTACCCACGTTCCTCGCACATAAATGTCTCCTTACTCTTGTCTGGATTCAGCATTGGCTTTCAGGATGCTTAGCTCAGTGTGAGACAAAACAAAGATGGCTCCTCTAAAGTGAAGGGAGGAGCCAATCGTTGAGAACCATGACTAACGGTTTTTACATAAGGCTAGAGGGGAGGAAATATCTTATGGCTCAGAGCCAGGGGCTTCTTTGCAGGGCGATAGCTTCCTCCTGGATGCTGCTGGCCCGGGTTGCCTTCCTCCCAGCAATGGGCTAAAGGCAGTACTTCCCCTGTTCAAGTAGGAGACTTGGGAACTCTGGGTAAGCCTCTTAGGTAAGGATGAGACTGGGTGAGGTGACCTCCTGCACAGCAGGGAGGCACCAAAGTAGATCCCATGACTGCAGTCTGGAGATGCAAGGGGGGAAGGTTCCGGAGAGGGAAAGAGCAGAAGAGAATGCAGAGAAAACCTGAGGAAGGTTACACTGGGAAGCTGGCCAGTTTCCCAGTTTACCTGTGGTCAAGAATGCTGTATCCTAACCCTTGATTAACAGCTTGATCAAATGTGCCAGACTGAACCATGTAGAAAAAAACAGCAACAAAACAAAATAAAAAAACTCAACCAGAGATAGCAAGTATGTAGAGGAAGTACAGGAGTGCTCCCAGATTTTCATCGCCTGTCCAGACCCAAAGTCCAAAGCTCCAACAGAGCTCTGCCAGAGACTCCCCAAGGAGGAGGATGATCCTTATGGGGAGAGATGAGGCTGAGCTGAGAAGGAGAGAACAGGTAACGGGCTGGATGCAGGCCACGCCTGAGGTGGAGATGCAGGGCTTTTCGTCTGAGGCTAAGGATGACAGGGCCCCTGTGGAGTACCAAAGGTCTTGGACCACCATGCAGTTCACCGATCCTGAACCCTGGATTATTGCATCACAGTCACGCCAACTTCTTTGATTTCCATTATTTATTTAAAGGCCCATGACTTGCAGCATCCAAGGGCATCTGGCTAGTCATTATCAGGAAGAAAATCAGTTGGTCCTGCTAGTTTCAGACCCTGCTTTTCTGCAATATCTGTGCAATCTATCAGATAATCAAATTTGGAGCATGAGGCAATATCGGGCATCAGGATTCAGAACAGGGCCAGCACAGGTCAGTAGGGCTCATCTTGGGGTAGAGAAACAGTAGCTCTTAGGACTCACCTAAACCAATGCTTCTTAGCCACATTCTCATCCATAAAAGCTTCATAGAGTGCTCAGGAATTTAGAACCATTTCAGAGCATGAGAAAGCAGAACATAGAGGTCAGTTAACCTGCCTGAGCCCATCCCATTAGTCCATGGGTGGAGGAGCTGAGACTTGAACCAAAGTCTGTGCGATTCAAATCCATGACATTCTCATGTCTCTCCCATGTTGCCACATGCTGTCACCCTTAAAAGTTCTTGTAAACCTTTTTACTTGTGTGTGTGTGTGTGTGTGTGTGTGTGTGTGTGTGTGTAAGAGAGAGAGGGAGATACAGACAGACAGAGACATAGACAGACAGAGAGCACACACATGCTTTTGTCATGGCACACATGTGGAGTTCAGAGGTCAACTCCTTCGGGGAGTTGATTCTCAACTTCCATATCTCATCTGAGTCGGAGTCTCCCTGGCTGTCCTTGCTACGCCAGGCTAACTGGCTCCTAAGCTTCTGGGCCAGTCTCTTGTCCCTGAGTCCCATCTTACCTCACAGGAGGTGTGCTGTGATAAGGGCCACATCTGGCTTTTTACATGGGTTCTAGGTATCAAACTTGGGTATGAAGCTTGTGTGGCTGGGCTTTTCCTGGTGACCATCTTCCTGGCCCCACAAGAGTTCTTGGGTTCATTATTGTGTCTATCATACAAGCTACCACTCACTTCCATTCTCTTCAAATGACTTTTATATAACCATCAAAATCACTAATCATTTGTATCTTAATTATATAGCTGTAACCTAGATGTACACACATACAGACACTCATCTTAATGTGTCTGCGTGTGTGTGCACCACAGCTTTAACCAGGTATGTTCTGTTGCTTTCAGAGAAAGGTGCAAGTGTCTTCAGTTGTAATGGCCGAGGCTCTGTGAAGAGCTTAGGGTAGTGGGCATGTGACAGGCTTCTTGTTTTATGTCAGTTCTGTTTGTTTTCCCAAGTCAGGGTCTCACTATGTAGTTCTGGATGTCCTGGAGCTCGCTCTGTAGACAGAGGCTGGCCTTGAACCCACAGAATAAACCTACCTCTGCCTCCTGAGCCCTGGGGTTAAAGGCATGTGCCACCACTGTCTGGCTCTATGTCAGTCCTTAAAAAGAGAAATCAGTTCCTTGTGATCAGGAAAATCACCACATTGCAAATATTTCTCAGTACCTTGTCTGGAGATGGATCTCTCGTCCCAGAGAAGAAGTTTTGAACAAATGTCCACTCTCGGGACATCTCCATAATGGTACCTAATGATGTATCTGTCATAAGCAAAGAAAACCCTTTGATGTGGGCTAAATTGTCACTGACTCAAGATGGGATACACACACCTTCATACACATATACCTACCAGTAAATGTGTAGATTACCCAATTCACCACAATGTCTGAAGCATTTAAGCACCAGGCAGCTAATGTAGAAGAAATACAGTAAACATAAATGAATAATGTAGAATAAAAATGGTTCTGATGTGTCAAGTGTGGAATAGTGGGGTCTGAAGGACATTGGAGGATAACTTGACTACAGACATCTACCGCCTCCAGCTGACTATTGCGAGGGGGAAGGTGGGGGTGTAACCTCTCTAACGTCAAGACAAGCTGAGCATGCCAACTGATCTGAAGTCTCCATTTTATTCCTGGCAACTATTCAAAGACAATACTTTCCAAAGTCCAGAAGCCCACGCAGATTTGCAAGGTCGCACTCGCTGGTTGGTTGCTGGTTGTCCCTGTTCTCTCTCTCTCTCTCTCTCTCTCTCTCTCTCTCTCTCTCTCTCTCTCTCTCGCTCGCTCGCTCGCTCTTGCTCTCTCTCTCTCTCTCTGGAAGAAGTGTGCATCTTGCTGACATACTGTCAGCTGCTGCATATGACTGACGCGTGACTGGTGGTCCTCTAGAAACCACGAGAGCCAGTCCTGATTGCATGTGATTCTGGCACTCCCTTCCTCTGTCTACCGTCGCCAAAGTGTGGTCAGATGGCCCCTACATCAAATAAGGGTACTAAATAAATGAATTTACAGGGTCAACTCTCAACACCTACTCAGAAATTTGCATTAGTTTTGAAACAGGATCTAATTCACCCAAGCTGTTCTTGAACTTGCCATGAAGCTGCTACTGGAATCAGACCTGGTTCTAATAGGTTTGGCCTCCCAACCCCAATAGAGCACTAAAGAATCAAATAATAGGGAAAGGAGCAGAAAAGGGAGAGGGATTGATTCAATATGGCCACATTGGGAAGAGGAACCAAGTGGTCTCATGATGCCTGCCTCCTCATGAAATTCGTCTTCTGGACCCTGACTTGGGGTTTAGGTTTAGACAGAGGCGTGCAAAGCTAAGCTGGTCTGCTCAGTGTATGGTCCCACCACGATCAGCGTCTCTCCTGCAAGGAGTTGTCAGAACCATGGGAAGGCTCCTGCTGGACAAGCTCCACCCTAGCTGGCAGAAGCTTCAACATTCTTCTCCCAACATGAGAGTCTGGGAAATTCCACTAGCGGGGCGGGAGGGGGTGTTTACTGTTTCAGTGGTCTGAGAGACAGACAGAGGGCTCCAAGCATCTCTTTAGAATATCTTTATCCCTGCAGACAGTTACATGCCTGAGATTCTCGTGAGCCCCATGTCAGTAGCAGTGCTGAGATTACAGAAATCTTAGGCCCCAAAGGGCCCTGGATATTGAGATAAAGCATTGAAGTGTGTCATGGTTCTCTGTAAAGAACATGGAGAATAACACAACTCAACTTTGTTTCTAAAAAGATGGTCCCAGCGAACCATTTTACATCCCAGAAGCGAGCATCTCAGACCGTGGTCCAGATCCTGCCTGCCTGAGAATCACCCTGACATCCTGGCAGAGTGCTGATCCGCGGCTCTCCTGGTTCACAGTTTTTCATATGTGTTACACCCATAGAGGGAATGAGGCTCAGCAGTGACCATGGGTAGGCTAGGAACTTGATACAAGTTACAGCTAAAACCTCTATTTCATAGACGACAGCAAGAGGTTCAGGAGTGCATAAATCATCACAGAAGTATCATGGATGTATTTTAAAAGAAAAACGGCATCTTTGCCTTTCACAAATGCATACCATAATATTCACTAGTGATATAGAGAGTGTCTGGGAATTATCAACAAAATAATAACAGGGAGATGTGAGTGAGGCCAAAATGAAATAAAATCTCTCATAGGAGATGATTGCTATTATTATGAGTGATGGTTGTTATTATTATGAGTGATGGATATACTGGAGGCCCAGCGTGATTCATTATTCCATATTTTTCTCTTTTTTCTATGTGCATATTTTTCCATTAGTTCATATTATGTGAGAATGAAAGACTTTATCCCAGAGAACTTGGTAAATACATGGTTGCTAACAAATGGCTTACTCACTGTTTGTGCCTAGCCACATTCTAGTTATTAAGGGTCCCACAGGAAGCCAAGCCTCTTGGCACAGGCCTGTGACCCCACGTTCTCTGGAGGATTGCAAGTTAGAGCTAACCTGGGCTACAGAGTGAGTTCAGGGCCAGCATGGGCAACTGATGAAGCTTTATCTCATAATTCAGAAAAGTTCAAAGGAAAGCTGTGGTTAGAGTATGTGCAAGGCCCTAAAACTCAATCAGAGTTACAGTGGGAAGTGAGGGAAGTCCCTCAAGAGGCCACACACGTTTCTGTAGATTGCTTTTAGTGACTCATTAGTGACCACAGCTCCTTCATAGCTTGTTTATAGTCAGATGCTGGCTAGTAAAATCACTTAATGTAGCATGCAAGATGGTGCTTTGTTCAGAGAGGCCTCATTTAGGTTTTTGCCAGCTTGGCTACTGCGTGTCTTAGTGTCAGGCTTTAGGAAAGTGCAACGCTCTGCAATAAAAATATCAGAGCTCTTGGTGTTACTTAGATAAATGATTAGCAGGTATTTATTTGGAGGGAGCACCCACAATGACAATAAACAGCCACCGTGGTCTTCCTGCTCCTGAAGATGCAGTCCCTGTCCTTGAGGATGCTCTAACCACAACCCAAGAGAAAGAGAACCAGCCCTTCCTCTTCCTTATAAGGGATCAGGACCCCACACCTGAAACCATGCTCCTAGGATGTGGCCACCACCCCAAGTCCACTGGCAGAAGAAGATGCCACTACAGTACTTGAGAGGCCCCCAATTAGAGTTGAAGGGCTGGAGGCAACTCATGGGCACAGGAAAGCCTAACTCGATGCGGAGCACACACACACACACACACACACACACACACACACACACACACACACACGGTCCCCCCCACTAATGTCAAATGGGAATACTCCAAGCTTTCCTCTTGGAGTCCTTCTTTGAATGCCTTGTTCCTGCCTCCTGACCACACCATCGCCCACCTTTTTTTTTTTTTTTTTTTTTTTTTTTTTTTGTCATAGCCTTGATCATCAAACAACACCTCTTTCCCTGCTCAGGTGTGCACCATCTTTGGTATTCCCAACTAGAGCACACTTGCTCTGGAGACAGGAACAATGGCCCTCAGATCTCTGTAGTCTCCAGTCCTAGCACAGAGCACGGTCTAGGATGCACAGGCAAATGATGGTGTCACAGCAGCCCCAAGAGGCCCCTCCCTCCCTGACGCTTCTTCTGGTCACCTGTTATGGGAGCGCAGCTGACTGGCAGCCTCTTGGCTCAGTTCCTTAGGGTCCGCCTTAGGGTCTGCTGACGCTGGCTCTGTGCCGTGTCTGAGCACAAGACATGGAGTTAGCCCTTCCCTGCCACTCACGTGCACACGCCATCACTCTACCACACGCCGTATTGCTGCAGCCTGGGGCCACTCCTGCATGGCCTCACCATCCTCCCTCTCTGCTCCTTGGACTCTCACCTGCTGTGTGGTCCATGTGCACCTGTTTCTGTTTCCGCCACCTTGCTCCTGAATGAGCATCCCTCATGGTGGTCAAGAGCTCTCAACTTCTCTTTGGTGTCGGCTGCTCGGGAATCTCACACTGTTGAAGACTGGCTAATGTGCCTGAACTCCACCAATAACAGTGGACATCCACGCTATTTCTTCCTCATAAACCAATTCTCTTAGCTTCATGTTTCCTTTTTTTTTTTTTTTTTTTTTTTTTTTTAATATTCAATGTGGACTTCTTGTCCTAAAGCAAATTAAATAAATTCTTCTGCAGCAAACTTGAATCCTCCACTTGGGTTTAGTTTTGTTTTTGTTTTTAAGACAGAGGCTCACTATGCAGCACTAGCTGGACTCAAACTCATAGTAATCCTCCTGCCTCTGGCTCCTGCGTGCTTGGTTTCTATTTTGAAGACCTATGCATTAGTGGCTTGGGAAACACTGTGTATTAAAACTCATGCTGTGACTGATCTGAGCACATCTCATGGGGACTTACATTCATTGTTCTTAAAGTGAGGCTAATAGAACCTTCCATCCTCCTTCTTGGAGATGTTAGAGGAATGTATGCTCCAAAGCTGTGGCTGCAGAGAGTTCCAGGATTAAGGGTGCATACTGCTATCCCAGAAACTGGAGTTATCTCCCCAGAACCCACATCAGGTAGCTCACTACTACCTACTCCAGTCCAGGAGGATCTGGTATTCTCCTCTGATCTGTGCATGAACCTGAACTCATGCACACACAACACACACACAAGCACACACATGTGCACGTGCACGCACACACACTTACACTTAAAACCGAAATAATACATTTCAAAAAATAATAAAGGCTCTGAAATACTCTAATGCAGGGTTAGTAAACTTTGATGCAAAGAGCCCAGTAATAAATATTTTAGTCTTTTCTTGTGACTACTCAATTCTATCACACAATGCAAAAGCTGCCCAAAAATTGTGTATGAGGGAGTATGACTATGTCTCAATAAAACTTTATAAAAATGAAACTAGAACATTGTATGAACAAGAGATGGCCCTGGTCAAAGAGCTTCAGTTTGCTGACATTGACCCCAGAGTCATGGAATCCTACAGTTAGACAAGTTCGTAGGCATCATACTAATAATGGATGCCTAAACTGTTCCTCGGACATGCGTGGCAGACATGACTAATCAATCAGGAGCACCCTTGTGCAGTGCTAGAGGCAGCCTCAGGTTCCTCCTGGACCAAGGTCTAGAGCAAGGCAAAGTTGCTAATGTATAGATGTCTATTGATGCCCCACACCCAATTCTCTTCTGTTTCCACAACTCACAACTGAGAAACAGAGGTCAGTGGTTCAGAAACAGTAAAGATAAAAGCAACCTGAAATGCACAGAGACAACTTCTTCAGTGGTAAGCACGCTGCCGTACAGCTAAAACCCAGTCATGTTTTTTTAAATAAGAAAAATTTAAATCATCTTACACAAGGTGGTCGCCCCTCTCCCGACTCCCTAGAAGGCAGGGCTCTATTGTGCTGGTATGAATAGGCGTTTATTCTGTTTCTCACTAGCAGAAAGTGGGGCAGGCTCCCTGGCTCTGGGCTACAGTCCAGGAGCAGGGTCCATGCCCCCTCTTCTACAGGACCGTCCAAGTGGTGAGAGGCAGACGGAAGCTGCCTCCTCTCTCTGCGAGCCAGTGGCTGTGTCCAGGGCGAAGACACAGAGTTCTGTTCTCTTTCCCCCTGGTACCCGTTTGCCACTGCACTCTGGAAAGGCATTTCCTCTTACATCAGCCTTTCACCAGCAAGATCAAAGCCTTCTGTAAACTACGCAGCTTCCCAGTGCCGAAAATCCACTCTCCTGCCTCAGAAAGCCAAGCTCCTTACAAATAATAAATAGGTGAACCTTTGCCATCTGGGTCCAGCTATTCCTTCTGGAAACTAATGGTGTTTCTCCACAGTTTCTCAACAGTTGAGGTACACACGCATAGGCACCCGAAACTCCCCAGTCTGCAGGACCTCTGTTTTTATTAACAAAGCAGCTAATAGTATAGTCCTCAAGAGGGATTGCTATTGCTAGCCTTGCAGTTAACACATGCTTTTAGATGACTTTCAGCTGGTTAGGGCTTCTGCAGTGACACTGTGTTAGTGACAGCTTGGCTACGTAGCTCAAAGTTGCCCATGACTTCAGAATCCCAGAGGAGAGCTGAGTACCAGGAAGTACCCTCTTTTCCTCCTCCTTCTTCCTGCTTCCTCCTCCGTGTTCCTTTCCTTTTTCTCCTCCTTCTTCTAACTGCTTTTAGACTTTTTAAGTGTACAAGGGTTCTGCTCACACGTGATCTTTCCGAGGGCTGTGCCGGAGAGTCACTGTTGTCTAGAGAATAGATTCTAGAAGTTGGGAGCTACTGAGTGAAGTCTTAAACCGCCAAAGACCAAGGTTCATACAATTAGTGTCCTGGGTCACCTGACCATGTCTGTCACCAGATAGGTATTCATCTGACATCTCCTTTTGTCCCCAGTCCCCACATGGCACCCAGAAGACTGTGTGTGTGTGTGTGTGAGAGAGAGAGAGAGAGAGAGAGAGAGAGAGAGAGAGAGAGAGAGAGAGAGCAAGAAAAGGGAAACAAATTGTCTTAGTTGGGGCTTCTATTGCTGTGATGAAACACCATGACCAAAAAGCAAGTTGGGGAGGAAAGGCTTTTTTTGGCTCATGCTCTCACATTGCTGTTCATCACCAAAGGAAGTCAGGACAGGAACTCAAACAGGACAGGAACCTGGAGGCAGGAACTGATGCAGAGGCCACGTATGGGTGCCACTTATTGGCTTGCTTTTCCCGGGCTTGTTCAGCCTGCTTTCTTATAGAACCCAGGACCACCATGGGATGGGCCCTTTGCCACTGATCACTGATTGAGAAAATGCCTTACGGCTGGATCTCATGGAGGCATTTCCTCAGCTGAGGCTCCTTCCTCTCTAATGACTCTAGCTTGTGTCAAGTTGACGCACAAACCAGCCAGGACGAGATTGTTTTGGAGCCATGAGTTGGAGGGACATGAGGAGGATCCTAGTGCTGGGGTCTGCTACAG
Organism: Phodopus roborovskii; assembly: GCF_943737965.1. Classification (NCBI taxonomy): domain Eukaryota; kingdom Metazoa; phylum Chordata; class Mammalia; order Rodentia; family Cricetidae; genus Phodopus; species Phodopus roborovskii. The sequence continues at coordinate 5,872,588 of NW_026126541.1, read as the reverse complement.
AACAGGCCCGTCTCCTAAGGGAACCCTCCTGACCTCATCATATAAAGTGCCAGCCTCCCCCTACCCCGTTCTCAGCCAGTCCGTCTCCCTCATCTGCCATCATTCTCCTCAACTTTACAAATCACTGTGAATCATGCATGAATTGCTCCCTAGCATGGCCCAGAAGTCTCGCGTGGCTCTCTCCCTCCACCAGGACCTCAAACTTCTCGAAGTAAGCAAGCACTCGTTACTCTTTTCAGCTCACTGTAGTATCTCTGCCATCTAGAAGGAAGCCTGGCACAAGATGGACTTTCTAAATCCACGTCACAAGCTAGCACAGGTGACCCAGAGGCCACAACTCTGGAGCCAGGCTCAGAAGCTGAGTCCTCGGGGAGCTCCTACGATGCTGTCTCATTCTCATTGATCTCAAGAGCCTTTCACCGAAGCCCGTGTGCTGGATTCCATGCCAGACACTGAGTGTTCAGATAAGACAAAGTCCTTCTCCTCCACAGCGTAGACTGGCACTTTGCACATGCGAAGTGTCCAGCTTGGCTTTCCAGTTGTTTCCTAAAAATAGGGTTTTTGTTTAGTTCCTTTTTCTATCTCCTCCCCTTCCCCACCCCATATAGTGTGTGTGTGTGCATGCGTGTGCATACGCACGTGTGTGTGCGCGTGCGCATGCGTGTGTGTAGGTGCCTGAACACTGATCACACATTAACACGGGATAGCTGTGCTCCTCTGTGATTAGGTGGGTCCTGGGTAGGCTGGAAGTGGGGTCAGAGGGGGCAGTGAATGCAGAACTCTGGGGTGAGGATTCCTGGAGGAGCTGTCATCCACAGGAAATACCAGGCCTGGCATCAACCCTCTGACCTTGGGTGAAGTATCGTGAGGCCCATAGTGAACCCTGTGACCTTGGGAAAATCCTCTCCCTCTATTGGTGTTTCTGTTTCAACAGCAGCAAATGTTCACCTAAAGGGGCTCTTGGGCTGTTTTCATCCGTGAATGCCTGTCACAATGATCCTTGCTAAACAAGGCTCCTCCCTCCCTTACAGATGGTCCCGACACCTCAGTCCTGAAACTGAATACTGAATACAGTGTTTAAAACGGTCTTTGCAGAGGGACAGCCCATGGAACGTGAACTTTTGACTTCAAACTGTTAGAGGATGGAGGAGCATACAGGAGTTCAGGCATTCCTGTGTCCCTGCTTCTCCACCCACACCTCGTGCATTCTGACCACTTGTCCGCCACACACCCCAGCTGGGGCCACCTCCTCCCAGAGCCCAACCATTGGCTGTCCTCATCCCTCTCTTGCTCAAGTGACTCATCTGATTGCCATTAGGGCCAACGCTCTGGCCCTCGCCAAGAGACCTTGACTTCTGGCCCGCTGGCCTCCTCCAGTTAAAAGCCAATGATAGTCTCTTCTTGAGCAACTTTTGCCTTATCATGCTGGTCCTGGCTGCAAAGGATGAGCTGAGCTGAGAAAATAGGTTAAGACCCTTGAACTGCTGGCTCGTGCCTTACGGCTGAACACAGACAGGGATAATTCAAGGTTCCCTGCCCTCATTCCCAACCATTGCCCAACCACACACAAGGAGAAGTACACGGCCAGTTGCTGCTGGCTTTTGGAACCACAAACAGCCTAGATTGATTTGTTCTCATGGCTCATTGGGTAACTGTGCCGACCTCTTCCCTCTTTGCCAGGCCATGAGGCTCCCTGCTGACCCACAGCCCATCCAGACAGGCAGGGACATCAGCCCCTTCCAAGGCGTGACGTGACAGGGTATAGCCTGTGCTTTCCCACTGACCGTTTCCAGACCCTTCCCAACACAAGCTTTCTTTCAGAGTTTATCACGTCATCCCCACCTTCAGATGTGTTTGTAGCAACAACACCTGAATGACCGAGTGGTGGCTGGAAATACTCTGAATCAGTCTGTGACTGTGTCATTTTGTCAGATCTGCATAATTTTCTGGAAAACAAGCATTCTGTGCTTGTGAGTTCTGCAAAGATGTTTAAAGCTATAGGATTGTAATGTAAAGAACTTTAGGGTGCTACAGCTGCACTGTGAACTGTCACCAGCAGCTGGCTAACTCCACTGCCATCCGGGCTGGGATCCAGATCTTCCAGTCAGTCCACGCCAGCATCCTCTCCACCCACACGCCGCTGGGGCTGCAGGAAAACCTGAACCATGGCTGCGATAGAAGATGGCAGCTGCCCCCGGCGTGTGTTGTGAGACCTCGGGGCAGCTCTGAGGAGCCTGAGAGGCCCGTGGAGGATCCAAAGGGAGGTAGGGAGGTGCAACAGCAGAGAGAGTCTGCAGAGCCTACGGTGCCCCTATAATAAGCAAAAAAAAAAAAAAAAAAAAAAAAAAAAGCCAGGCCCTGTGGGAGGACGCTCTTAAAAAGTGAACTCACAAAGTTGGAAGGAAAGATGGATGAGTAGAGCCTTGCATGGATGAGAATGCAGGGCAGTGGCACTGCCCACCGGCTGTGAGCACGACAGTTGTGCGCAGTGAGCCTCGGGACACTGGGCATCAAGAGTGGGAAGATGTGTAGAGGGCTGTAACTTGCAAATAGCCTGCCCGTCCCACCGACCCCTGAATGCCCCACCTAGCTGCAAGATCAGCCTGAGTCTGGGCAACCACAGGATATCCAAGACAAGCCTTGGTGACGGTGCAGTACTGTGGTGCTTTGGAAATCAGAAACCTGGACCCAGAGCAACGACTTGCAATGAGCATTTGCGTGTTTGTGGGGGGGGGGAGCATACATTAAGTGATGCACTGCCCTTTGCGTGTTTGTGGGGGGGATACATTAAGTGATGCACTGCCCTTTTCGTGTTTGTGGGGGGGATACATTAAGTGATGCACTGCCCTTTGCAGTGTCACTGTAATGAACGATATCAATGGAGAGATGGAAAGATGGAGAAGCAGAGTGGGACCGTGTGAGCGCACTGGAGAGAGGCGACCTAGGGATGCGCAGAGGTGACAGGGATGGGAGAAGGCTGTGGTGGACAGTGGAGAACGTTGCTGCCGAGTAGGGCTGGCAGAGTGGTGCATGGCAACCTGGAGCTCTCACAGGCTCTGCCCCCAAACATCCTGCCCAGACACACAGTCGCCCTGGCTCTGAGCCATGACAAGATGTCTGAGATGGAGAATGGTTCCTTTTCTGCATCCATTTCCTCCACAGACTCCCATGGTCCCTGGAGGTCATGCTGGTCTTCGTAGTCCATTCTGTTGCCCCAGGCTGTGTTTATGCGGGAGGTCCTTGTTGATATCCAAGGTCTCCATGTCTGTGGTCTTGCTGCAGCCAGAGGTCATGTGGCTGTCCATGGTTTGTACTGACACTGGAGACCATGCTGGTGTGTGTGTGTGTGTGTGTGTGTGTGTGTGTGTGTGTGTGTGTGTGTGATGTGTACATGTGTTCAAAGCCCTCATCCACCAAGGAAATGCAAATCAAAACTGTATTGAGATACATCTTCCTCAACCAGTCAGAATGGGCTTTCACCAAAAGCAAAAACACACTAACAAATGCTGATGACATTGCAGAGGAAAGCAGTTCTGGTAGTCTGTGGCAGGAAAATGAGCCAGAATGACCACAATGGAAACCAGTAGGGGTTCATCAGGAGCCGAAAACAGAGCTAACATAGAATCCAGCTATACTAACCCTGTAGATACGAAGGAACCTATCATACCACAGAGATTCCGGCACACTCTGTCTATTGCTGCACCGTACTCAGCCAAGTTACGTAAGCAGCCCACATGTTCAGCAGTGAATGAATGGGAGGGGAAAGTGTAACACCCAATACACAGTGCAGTTTTACTTAGCTATAAAGAAGAATAAAATTAAATCACTTACAGAAAGATGGGTAGAAGCGAAGATCATGATGTTGATTTTTTTAAAAAGCCAGATTCAGAAAAACGAATGTCAGGTGTTTACTCATATGTGGAGTTCACACTAAAAAGAGCACACACACACACACACACACACACGAATATATGTATATACAATGTGAAAACAGCAGGAGAAAAATTTAGGAAGAGGAAAGGAACCAGCAGTAAAAGGGGGGGGGCACAAGCAGGTAATGGAGGGTGACTATAATTGATGAATAAGGTGAACATGTATGAAAATGTCATTATAAAACCCATTCTTTTGCATAATGAATATATGCTAGTTTTAAAACCCCTACAAAGATTACCCAAATCTATATTCTCCAAAATCTTTACAAATTCTGCAACCCAGAAACAGGAGCATTAAAGTCAACACACCTGAGTAACTCCGACTTACAAAGCGCTGTGCTGTAGGTCAGTACACAGACCTATGGAGGTTAGTTCCGTTTGTGACTTTACTACTAGATTAGCCTGTTTTATGTTAATATGGCAAAATGCTTTGGGGCTAAATAATATGTAAAGAAGTTTGTTTGGCCTACAATGTCAGAGGTCAAAGTTGAAGAGCTGGTGTAGGCGGAGTTTTCCTATCCCAACAGCACTCCCAAATAACCACTCAGAAACTTAATATCAATTGTAAACGCTCAGCTGAAAGCTCAGGCTTGTTACTAACTAACTCTTACATTTAAACTAACCCCTATTTCTTATCTACCCTCTTGGTTCATGGCTTGACACTTTGTACGTGTCCTATTTTGTCGTGTATGCGGGCATCTCTTTTCTGGCTTTGCCCTTCTTCTTTCTAGAGACTTCTGTTGTCCCACCTATTTTCCTGTCTGGCTCCTGGCCAGTCAGCCCTTAATTAAATCCACCTGACTAACAAATCTTCACAGAGCACAAAATGGTCATTCCGTAGCGATCTGGTGGTCCATCTGTTCAGGCTCTGGAGTGAGGGTCCCCTAACTGCACCACTACAACATGGCAGAGAATCCATAGGAGGGGCCATAGTCACTTTCAAGGACCCCTAATAACTAGCCACAGAAGGCCGGCATTAATCCTTCCTAAAAGCAGCAGCCTCACAGGGTCCTAACTTGTACTCAGCCCCTCTTTTTAAGGGTTCCAGGGCCCCAGCACCACAGCACCAAGAAGCATCCTCCAGCATACACCTCAGTGGAACAAATAATGTCGCGCAGCTTCCACTGAATGGTGGTGGAGGTCAGAGAAGCTGCACATCCTACATAAAAGCAACGCAAACTCAGTCTCCTGCTGGAAACTCCTACTGGGATAGTTATCTGAGGGGGCTCCCTGATGGGAGGAGGCAACTTGTAGGTCCAGTTGATGGTTTGGCATGGAGCAAAGAGCAATTAAAAATATAAACAAAAACAAACAAACAGAACAAAACTAGGCAGGAGCAATAGTAGATTCAATCAAATGCCATGTGCAGGAGGTCAGGGTGCAGAGTGCAACTGCAAGCTCCCTCCGGGGGTGCCCTTGACAACTGTGGGGGATATCTTATCATTGCCAGGACTGACAGGGAGAGCGCCAGCTCAAAATTGGGGAAGTTACCGTGGAAACCATTGATACTCTCTACTTTTTCCACACTGCATCATCTGCTTTGTCCTGATTTCAAACCGGCTGAAACCTAAGGAGAGATTTTAAAAAGGTCTTTTGCATTTTAATTAAATTTGACCTTTGACAAGTTGGTAGTTAGATACTTGCAACTCTTTCCGGTTACCCTCGCCCATCTCTTCTTATCCCGATCCCACTCCGGCCAACTCCCCCTCCTCCCTACAAGTCCCTTTCCACATTCGCACCTTTTGTTTTGTTTTGTTTTGAGGCCCCCACTGGTTTAGTCAGCACTGAAATTGTGAACTTGCTGCAGCTACAATCGTCTGCTCTGGGCTCGCCAAGGGATGGTCATCAGGGAAGACTCTGGGGTCCTCCCCTTCCCCGGCGGTATGAAGACCTCCTTTAAAGCTATTGTCTTTATTGGAAAGGACCTTCTAAGGTGTCACCAGGCCAGGATGGACCCCATGGCCACATGGCTGCAAGGGAACGGTATTTTGTATTTTACAAGTTCCAAAAAGGAGGTAGGCGAGGGAGCAGGTTATTAAATGGATCCCATGGATCAATAGCATCTGACACACAGCACATATTAATCATCTAATAAAATGCAGTTGCTTTATACTGTTATACTAAGAGGCCATCAATGGCCACAGTGAGTGTACCATCCAAACTAAGTGCTTAAACAAACTACAGGATTTTTTTTAAGCAAATATAACTATACATAATAGTGGGTATGTCATGAGATTTTCATGCTAATATTCCCCCTTACTTTCTGATGTCTCTCCCAATCCTCTTTCCAAGTAAGCTTCCTGCTAACTGATGCATGACTTTATTTCTCTTGGTGAGCCAGTGAGTTCAGTTGAGGTTACTTATGGGAGCATGAGTACCAGTAACTGCACCCCTGAAGAAAACCTCGCCCCTTTTGCAGCAGCCTCCTTTTGCTTGTAGATCCCCCGGGAGGGGCCAGCCTTGTGAGCCCCTCCCCTGTCAATGAGGGGATGTTAACAGGCCTATTTTTGTATGGATCTTGGGCTGGTAATCACAGCTGCTGGGAGTTCAATAATGCAACCTTCATGGCGTGCCCTAAGACTGCATTCCAAACATCATCCCATCCCCTGCCCTCCTCCCCAGTGTTCTCTGAGCCTTGAGGGGTTGGCTCTGTGTGTGTGTGTGTGTGTGTGTGTGAGAGAGAGAGAGAGAGAGAGAGAGAGAGAGAGTCATTACGGCTCAGTATGAAACAGCTACTTGCTCTCAACATTTTGACCAGTCATGAGTCTGCAGGAACCACCACAGACTTCAAGAAGGAGCCTCTTTGATCGAATGGGATAGCAGCCCTAATTGTGGACAGAGACAGAACTCCTCAGGAGGCGGCTCTGCAGACACGTCACGTCTGACTAACAAAATGACAGCAGCAGTGCCCACTAGAGCATCACTAGGGTTTTAATGAATACACAAGTAAATGTGTCCATGTGTACACACTATTGTGTTTTTTGTTGTTGTTGAAGACGGTGCTTCACATTGTAGCCCAGGCTAGCCACAAATACACACTTCTGCCCCAACCTCCTAAGCACTGGGATTACAGGCAGGAACCTCCAGTCCTCACTAAATATGTATCTATCTTCAGGAACAGCTGGACTCTTATTTTGTGCTAATTGTCTCCAAAAGGTGAATTTTAATACTTTTTGTTGATTTTCCCCATGCTATCTGCTTTATTCTTTTGTTTTGCTTCTTAATTCTAACAGAACTTTATTCCCTTGTAATAAGTAAGCAAAATTTTTTTTTAATTTTTTTATTTAAAATTGAAACAAGTTTGTTTTACATGTCAATCTCAGTTCCCTTGACTTCCGCTCCTCCCCTGCTCCCCACAGTTACATCATCCCATCCCATTTGGAGCAGGGCCCAGGCAATACCCCCTGTGTCTACACTCTGTGTGGAATGGGCTCCCAACGTTCATTCATATACTAGGGATAAATACCACTACCAGAGGCTCCATAGCCTGCCCAGGCCTTCAAACTGACACCCATGTTCAGGGGGTCTGGGTCCGTCCTATGCTTTAAACTGTCCATCTGTATTGGCAGTTTGTCAGTCACTTTTCTCTGTGTCCTGCAGACTGTCTGGCAGACTCTTCCACGAAGCAGGAACCCTGTAGCAATGTCCATCTTGTTTCAGCAGTCATTTTCCTGTGGGTCCTGCATGTCCAGTTTATACAGCATAAAGTCAAACAGTCCAGACGAGCAGTATCTTGTCCAAATGGCTAGTCTTGCCATATTGGACGTAAACTCCATAACGAGTTTCTTCAATGTCCACCTTCCCTTCTGACACAGGTGGTGTTGCCAGGAGCAGTTGTACCTCACAGGGGGCGGGGGGGGGGGAGCACAAAAAGGTATTCTTAAGGCACGTGTGCTATGTTGTCATGAGACAGCGATGTATGTGGTGTGTTCTCTGTTTTCATAAATGTATGTGAGAAGAGCAGAAGTCTGGAGAAATGCCTCCAAGTGCTAAGTACAGACCGGCATTTTCATTTTCTGTCTCTGCTTTCCGGTGTTTTCCACACTGGTCATTATTTACATGTGAAACAAATGGCATTCATGGGTAAACCAGTTGTTCTCAAGGGCCTAGAAGAAACTGAGAAACTGGCTCTTCGGAACAGGAAGGGAACGAGGGACAGGGAGAGAGAATGAATGGGAATTCTATTGAGGAACAGGCCTTTTATTGTTTAGACCCAAAAGGCCAGAGTAAAATGTTGACACCTCCCATTTTCTTTCTCCAAAGGCAGTTTCTGCTAAGAAATTCTAAACCCCCTTAACATTCTTTAGGGGATTCTCAAGTCCAGGGCTCAGAGCTATGCATAGAGAGCTATTTGTTCCTGTGTGGAGAGGCATCTGGGAACCGTAGCTAACTGCTTCAGCAAATGTGGCTGCAGGACCCATGCCACCCCCTTGCCACACAGCTGAAGGCTGTGCAGCACGAAGACAGCCTCGATTGTTGGTGAGGCTGTTAATCTCTGTACAAATCCAGTAACTATTTCCTAATCAATTAATCAATTAATTAATCTCTCTCACACACACACACAATGGGAGGAAGAGAAGGAAGGAGGAAGGGAGGGAGGGAGGGAGGGAGGGAGGGAGGGAGGGAGGGAGGAAGGGAGGGAGGGAGGGAGGGAAGAGGCCCTTCTTGCTTAGAGCTTCCAGGACAATGGGCTATATTGCATGGTCTGGCGAGCAGCAGGCCGGTACTTCATGGAGGCAAGCAGGCAGATGTGGTCCTGAAGCTGAGATCGCTACATCTTACAGGCAACAGCAAGTCAACTCAGACACTGGCCAGTATCCTGAGCATAGGAAACCTCAAAGTCCAGCCCCACAGTGACACACTTCCTCCAACAAGGCTGCACCCACTTCAACAAGGCCACACCCCCTAATAGTGCCATGATATTATGGGGCCAATTACATTCAGACTACCAAGGGGCATGTCTATTCTGCAGTGTGACATTTGGACAGCTCTTCAGGCCTCCAAGTGAGACTTTGGGTAAGGTTGCACCTTAAACCTCGGCATTGCTTGCTTTCATACTGGGCACCAGGCACATCACGTCCGTCCATTGTGAGTCTACAGCCCACTCCCTTCTCCCCACAGGCACCCTTATTAGTCCCTACAGCGGGAAGACTCTTGAGTCAACAGGGGCTGCTCTTCTGTGGGGTGACAGGAGACCCAGCTATAATGCACATGGCCCTCCAAAGTCCACTGCTCTCTTATTCCTCTTGGCTGACGTGGTCCCAACCTCTGCACTACCTGATCAGTTTTGCACTTTGGACAACCGCCACTCTGACCACAGCGCCCTCCCAGGCCCCTCCTCTCCCAATGGCAGCCCTAGGGACCCAGTTCCTCTCAAGCTCCAGGTGCACTCTCATCCTGGGACCCTGAAATTTTCTAGAAGCCCTTCAGCCTGGAGTGCTCTTCGGAGGGTGACCCCTCAGTTCCCCGTGCCTCTTGGGAAATGACTCACCCCACAGCAGCTCCTCGTCTCTGGTACACATCTTATTCCTTACGCCCCTTCTCTGGGTTTTGTGAGAGCCTTGCCACACATTTCTTGCCCAAGCTGAGCACCTATCTTCTCCTTTGTGAGGGGAGCTTCAGGAGAATGGATTGCAGCCAGGAGAATTTGTTGTTAGAGCCCAGCACCCAGAACACAAGAGTGTGTTTAATAGCTATTTGATGAATGAGTGTTAGTGAGTGGAATGAATGAATTAATGAATGAATGAATGAACGAATGAATGAGAGAGAGAGAGAGTGGGCTTATACTGTCCAGTACCATCCTCACTGTTCAACTTCTTTTCCCAGCTAATTAGACCTGTGGCCCAGGCTTCCTCCCCGCTCCCCTTATTTTTGCCTCTGGATCTCTGCATCTGTCACCAGCTGTTTCGCCGCTGTAACTGAGCTCCATTGACCCCAGATCTAGAGTTCAGATGGAAAACATTAAAACATCTCTGCTTCCCCCTGCTCCACACAAGGAACTTCTCTGCAGCTTGGGCTGAAGAGCAAATAGCCGAGACATGCTGGGAGCGACGTGTAATAACCAACCACACAGGCACCATGTGAAGGGACCAGGACAGCTGCTGGCAGCCACAGCAGTTATCATTCACTCGTTCGTGAATATATTCATCCAACAGCGCTTAGAGACGGCGTTCTTCTACATATCAGTAAGTGAATTAACCGTGCCTTTAGAATCTGGGGCCATTGCAGAATTAATCAGTACAAGGTCACATTGACGTCGTCAGCCATGGATTCAGGGGAAGTAGTGTCCTTAAGAAAGGTGGCATGTGATGACAGACACAGTCAGAAGGCCATTTGACAACAAGGGCAGAGGTGTGTGTGATACAGCTGTGAGCCAGGGAATGCCAAGGACGCCAGGCAAACCATCCAAAGCTGAGCGAGCCTCGGCGGTGGAAACCATCCAAAGCTGAGCGAGCCTTGGCAGCAGCGGGGAGGCAAGCCCTTTCCCACCCCTGGATTTCAGACCTCCAGCTTTCAGATCATACAGCAGTCATTGTCTGTTGTCCTAAGCCAACAACAACAACACTTAGTAACGCCTCAGTGGCTTCTAGTCACTCTTGCCACAGATACGGCCAAGTGGCGTCTTTCAGGCTGGCGTGAACTTGTACCAGGTTTTTCCTTTTAGGGCCACCAACCAACTCCCAAATCATGACACAAAGACTTAGTATTCTTTCTTACAAATGTCTGGCCTCAGCATAGGCTCATTTCCATCTGGCTCCTTTAAGTTAACTGTCTTCTCTTTATCTACCCTTTGCCTCGGGGCTTACTACCTTTCTTACTCTGTATAGCTTCCTTTTACCACTTCTCCTGGCTTGCAACTGCCTGGTGTCTTTCCCGGGCATCTCCCTCACTTCCTCCTCATTCTGTCCCCTTTTTTCTCTTTCATTCATTACCCTTCCCTTCTCTCATCCCTTTTGAGCCTGGATTCTCCTTCTATTTATTCTCTCTGCCCGCCAGCTCCACCTATCCTTTCTCTGCCTAGCTACTGGCCATTCAGCCTTGTATGAGACCGATCAGGTGTCTTAGGCAGGCAAGGTGAAACATGCAACACATCTTTACATAATTAAACACATCCCTACAGCGCTGAGCAAATGCATCATAAACAAATGTATCACACCTTTACACAGTTAAAGTAATATTCCTCAGCATAAACAAACAGGACACATCTTTGCTTAGTTAATATTCACAACATGAACTCTCTGACTTTTTTTTCTTCCAGCTCCTAAGTTAGCCTTTGTGTATATTTCAAATTCACACTCAGTAAATCAGTTTCAAAACCGTAAGCTTTAAATTCTGCTTTAGGTTGGTGAAATGAGGTCAGCAGCTGTTGAATTCCACCCCCCCCCCATTTAAAGGCGCCCGTTGGTTATAAAGGCCTCTCAACAAGATGCCACCTCTTCACAATTATCAGGACTGCTAAACTGTCTTTAAACTGGCCACCTGGAACATTCAGAATCTTTTGGCCAGGGAAGAACAAACTCTTGAGAGGGATTGTGAGAGAACACAGTGAAGGCATGAAGGGCTCAGACAGGGAGGGGCTTGTAGTTGGAGAAGCAGTTTCCCCTCATAATGGGACGCTGAGCTCAGATTTACAGACAGGAATCCTACTCGTTAGGTCTAGAGTTGACCCTCCTTGATGGTGTGTCACCTGTAGGGACACCTCATCTGAGACAGATAGGGAGTCTTCTTGGAGACAGGGCATGCACTGGCATCCTGTCTTTTTGCCGGACCAGAACCCTCGCATTGTGTGAGAGAGACACACCGTGTCTTCCAGTGTGGCACTGGGAATGTGAGGAGACCTGAGCACGTGACTGACAGCTCTGAAGTCAGTTGTAGCCACTTTGCAGTTAACTGAAGGCTCAGAGCTTGAGGTCCTCCTGCGTTAGGAGGACCATCTGGGCTCTTACCTAGTAGGATTACAGAGAGAAATGGAAGGTGTCCTGACTGCAGTGAGCACACTATAAACATTGGGAAGGGTCTGTCTTCCTGTATTGACACTGAACTTGAGAGCAGTAGCGTTGGGTTCTCCTGTTGCCATTGATACCAACTCTACCGCATGTCATTGCCCTACACCTTCTGCCTCCAACCCCGTTCTTCATCATTTCTACAGGCTTCATCTTGATGTCTGCCAACCTGAACCACAACTCTCTAGCTTTGCTGAGACACAAGGGCTGTGTAGGGCAGTCCTGAACCTGTCAGTCACAACCCTTTTGGAGAATAGAACATCCCTTTCACAGGGGTCACCTAAAACCATAAAAAACAGATATTTACATTATGATTCATAACAGTAGCAAAATTACATTTGTTATGTTACAGTAGGAGAACTATATTCATGAAGTAGCAATGAAAATAATGTCATGTTGGGGGGTCACCTCAGCATGAGGAACTGTATGATAGGGTTGCAGCATTAAGAAGGTGGAGAACCACTGGGACAAAGACAGGGCTCACAGGAGGGGGCTGAGCTGATAGTGCCTTGACCTCTCACTGACTCCCAGAACTGTAAACTAATCAGCGTGTGTTATTTTACATCATTAAGCGTGTGTCAGCTTGTGGGAGCGGCAATGGGGAGAACTAACACACCCTGCACACACCCTTCAGCTCCTAGTTCTGTGCTTAAAGCATGCTGTGGGGCTGGCAAGATGCTTAGTAGGTAAAAGGCATTGGCCCCCAAGCCAGTGAGGTAGGGGTGTGTGAATGTGTGTGAGTATGTGTGCGAGTGTGAGTGTGTGTGAGTGTGTGTGTATGTGAGTGAGTGTGAGTGTGTGAGTGGGTGTGTGAGTGTGTGAGTGTGCAAGTGTGTGTGAGTGTGTGTGTGAGTAAGTGTGTGTGTGAGTGTGTGTGTGTGTGTGTGTGTGTGTGTGTGTGTGTGTGTGTGTGTGCTGCAAGGACAACCTGCTAGGAGTCCTAGGGATAAAACCCACACAGAATAAATGAAAAAATAAATCAAAGTAATAAATAAATACATTCTTGCTTCCTCCTCCCTGCATCCCCTCTGTGGTTGGTGTAACCCACATTCTAACCTTTCCCAACTCTTTGCTTAAATTCCCTGAATTCCCTCTTCCTAAAACACAACAGCTAAGCTAAACTAAAATGAAAATCCAACTCAAACGCTGGCAAAGGATTTCCCATAAGCATCTCTCCAAAAGCGATGTGACAATGGGGTGTCACCTCAGACCTAGGATGACTGTTAGCAGGACACAAATGATGAGTTTGCAAAACCCTGTGAAATGTACAGCTGCAATGGAGCATGCAAGCGTCTCAAAATGATCAGAAAGAAAACCGGCCCAGGCCCTGGAGATCTCCCGTCTATGTCTTAGTTAGGGTCACTATTGCTGTGACCAAGCACCATGAGCAAAAAGCGAGTTGGGGAGGAAAGGGTTTACTTGGCTTATGCTTCCACATTGCTGTTCATTACTGAAGGAGTCAGGACAGGAACTCAGACAGGGCTGGCACTTTAAGACAGGAGCTGATACCGGGGCCATGGACAGGTGCCGTTTACTGGCTATCAGAATATTGAGACAGCAGACCCCAAGGCACTGAACCTTCCCAGGAACAGTCTGAAGTCTTAAGAAGAGATGTCACACAGTTCCGACAACCTGCAGGAGAGACTGAGCTGAGACAATGGTGGTGGCACTCGCTTGACCAGGATCCCTTAGTTCTCCATACCTCTTGCTCTCCATGTGAACCTAAGCCTCATCAGGACCACAGAGATGGCTGTTTGTGGGCTTTCGAAGTCACTGGGTCCTTTTATTTGTCCCTCTTCTCAATCTGACCATGCCGACTAAATCCCTCCCCTATTTTACACTGAAACTTGTCTCACTAAATGGTCTGATGGGGACAAGTGGCCAGAACCTGGTTTTGTCAGGACCAACAGCCCCAGCGGCACTATCACAGTAGACTGCACACATAGGTCTCACTTCACTTCGGCTAGAGTCCCAGGTTTCCCTCGGACTGTAAGGCCAGGCCAGAGAAGCTGATGACATTAAGTGGCAAAGCGCACTTGTTGCCAAGCATCCTTTGTTCATGTGAGTATCAGCTTTTACAGAGTTTACCTGTCCCAGCTTCCCCGAGACACTGGAAAGTGCCGGACACAAAAGCACCCCGCAAAATGTGGCAATCATTCGAGCAGCACTTAGGTCTCAAATGTTCCTGTGAGGAACACAAAACTGATTTCTCCTGCTGGGAATGTCCTTCCCTAGACCAGCGGTTCTCAGCCTATGGGTCGCAACCCTTTTGGGGGATGAATGACCCTTTTCACAAGGGTAGCCTAAGACCGTTGGAAAACACATTTATCACAATTCATTAAAGAAGCAATGAAATAGCAACAATGTAGTGAGGTCAGCTTGCTGTCTGTCTCTGACCAGGAAGTAAGAGAGTGAGCTGGGGTCCGGGACCCCAGGCCTAGTCCCCCAGGTCATGCCCACACCTGCACACCTGTCCCCACACCCCTATAGGCACAGTCAGTGCAACAGGTGGGGTAGACATCTCACAACACACATACATACACAACACATATACACAGCACAAATAACCACAACACGAGGAACGGCATTAAAGGGTCACAGCGTCGGGGAAGTCAGAACCACTAGCCTACACAGACACACCTGATGGGGGATGTCAGTCTGAAAATATGTTTCTCATACTGGTTAATGAATAAAGCACTGTTGGCCAATAGGAAAGCAAGATAGGCGGGACTAGGAGACAAGGAGGATTCGAGGAAGTAGAAAGGAGGAGTCAGCATGGAGAGACCGGGAATAGCACACCAGCCCATTCCCCGGTAAGATGAAACCACATGGAAATACTTAGAATAACAGAAATGGGTTAATACTTAAGACAGAGCTAGTCAATAAGAAACTAGTACATGGCCAACAGCATTATATCTAATACAGAGTCTCTGCGTTATTTGGGGCTGGTGCCGCGATGGGACCGTCGGGGAAAAGAACCTTACTCCTTACACACACCGGCACACACAGAAGCACAGAGTCACATCAAGGTGTAATGGATCAGGTCAGATAAGGAGCTGAATTTGAATCCAGTCCTCTTCTCTTTGGAGCCATGGCTTTGACTAACCCTGCAATCCCCGAGCTTCATTGACTGTCAGTTTGTGGCTGAGCCTCGTGCATCCCAGGTCGGTCTTGAACTCACTGTGTTACTGGGGATAACTGAATTTCTGATCTTTCTACCCCCAGCTCCTGAATGCTGGGATTACAAGAGTGGACCACCACGCCCAGGTTATGCAGCAGTGCTGAGGACTGAACCTAAGGCTTCATGGATGCTTCCCTAGCATTGTTCTAAGCATATCACCAGCCCATCTTAGCTCCACTTTTAGGAAAGGCAATTTAACCTAGACACCTCTATGTGTCCTCTGTAACTCTGAACGGCAGTGGCCATGACTCGCTAAGTCTTAGCAGAGAAGATGCTGAAGCAACAAGGTTCACATGTTGTCTTCTTCCTCTGAACCCCAAATCCTCTCTCCACATTCCCCGGTAGGACACCATCAGCTACCTTTCCCAGTTATAGTCCTGAGTGTGACATTCTTGGGAGAAACCGATGAACTTCTCTTTGGTCACTCTGAGTTTAAATAAGCGCACACAGGCCTCTAGGGGCTGGGTGAGCAGGAAATGAGTAGATGAACAGGCATTTTCTCCTCACGTCCTTTGTTGGCTCGGACTAGTAACTTTTATGTTGCTGAGATAAAGCACCACGGCCGAGGTAACTTATAGCAGGAGGCGTCTATGTGCCAGAGAGTTCCAAAGGGAGGAGAGTGGTAACAACGGAAGGCACGCAGCAGGAACAGCAAGCATACGCTCACAAGCAGAGAGAGCAAACTGGAAAGGGCGTAGAATCTGAACCCCCAAAGCTCACTTCCCGGGGCACGCCTCCTCCCTCCAGGCTGTACCTCCCCTAAACTGTGACATCCACTGAAGACCGAGTGTTCAGACACGCAAGCCTATGGGACACTCTCACTCAAACTACCACACAGCTTCCATCTTGATGAGCTCCAGAATGGACGGACCACATAAAACCACGAGTCTCAGCCTCTGTCTGTCTTCTTTTCCTATCTCCATCCAAGGAAGACAGCAGGTCGGGCTACTCATGACCCCAACCGTGGATGGAGCTGTGTGTTCCGCCCAGGCATGGTCAGAGCATCGTGACATCAATATATATTCAGAAGCTCCTAAACCAAGATTGTATTACATTCTTACACTTGCCCTTCACAAGAGCCCTGTCAAACCATGACCGTGTCACCATTTTTCGGATAAGAAAGCTGGGGAATTCAGGTCAAAGTCACTCACAAACCATTGGGTGAAGGGACAGGACCAGAGCCACTCCCTACTGTGTTGCTTTTCCTCTCTGAGCCATCTAGTACAACGGACTTGAAGGACCCAGTCTGTCTGAAATGTGGAGCATACATACCCGGCCGGAAAAGCAAACATTGCCTGGGCTACAAATAACTCATTTCCCCTAAACGGTGCCATGCCTTAATGACTCGGGGTATGAACCTGCACACAGAGCCCTGCCACCCAGCAGGCCGTTAAGCTCAAGGAGCACAGGCTGTGCTGTGTGGGCAGACCCTTGGGCTTCTGTCAGGCTGAGGAGAGAACAAATGTCCACCATGCTCATTGGCTATTTGCCTCTGAGATGTTAAATGACTCCTCTGGCAGCCATTTCTTCTAGGAGACAGAGATGAAATCTGTCATCTTACAGAGGGCTGAGAATCAAATGAGACACGGAATAACACAAAGCACCATGCCCAGCCCCTAGCAGTGAATTTTCTTCTCTGACTCTGGACCTCAGGGCTCTGCCGTTGATACATGAAGGCCAGTTGAGATCCACGTTAGAAGAATGAGTATGTTGGCCGCACTCACTTCCTGATACCAGTGAGGGTCCCACCTGCCGTGGAGGAGTCTTTATTGCAGTGAACAGAAAAGAGCTCTTAATAAGGAAAAATAGTGTGTTACAACCTTGCTGCAAGGCTGGGGAGATGGCTCAGTGGGTAAAGTGCTTGAGGTGCAAGCATAGGGACCTGAGATCTGACCCCCAGGATCCATGTAAAGCTAGACATCTGCCCTGAAGTTCCAAGGTGAGATGGGGGAGGGCAGAGGCAGGAAGGTCCCCTAAAGCTCTTGGGCCACCTAGAAACACAGATGTGAACAAGGAACCCTGTCTCGTTTCAAAAAGGGGGAAGTGAGAACCGACACCCCAGGATGTTCACTGTCTTCGCCCTTCTGGTACCCACAGAGGAAGCTGGAGGATGGAAGGGCACCTTACTCCTCAACTAGAGGGATGGCCACAGCTAGAACACTAGCACTGTAACACTAGCTGGTGTGCCCAGAGGCAGGACAGTGCTCACCAACTGAGGTACACTTGTACTCAAATGCTTTAAATTCTATTTTTTTATGTTACGTTTTTAAACTGGCAACACAAAACCTTATCGTTTATTTTTAGTAAAATAAACAAAGGAATATTAGGATGAAATACTAAGGATTTCATTTTTGTGTTTGTTTTTGGTTTGTTGGTTTTTTTTTTTTTAAGTGGGTTTTAAAGACCAGAATGGAGAGGGAGACATACCCCACTCACACAGGCTGTTGTGAAGTAGAAAGTTTTAATAAATGGAGTGCAGTGGGCTCCCTAGATTCTCATGAGATGGCTCTGTGGCAGCACCAGCCTGCCTCTCCAAACAATAGCATTGTGTGAGAAACCAGAGACCAATCACCAAATTAACATATAAAACCAGAGAAGAAAACCGAGTTCATCTTGAAAAGAATTAGCTCAAACATCTCACAAGCCACAGACAGTTGACAAAGTGCTACCTGGCTCCAGGGTGCAGGGCTGATGGTCCTAGGGGGATGTTTCCATTCTGTGCCCAGGATGAAAGGCCCTAGCGTCATCCCTTGGGCCCAGGCAGGCGCCCTGGTGATGGAGGCAGATAGGGAATGGGCCACTCACTCTCTGCATGCAAAAGGAAGTCCTGGGGTGAATGCTGCTGTGGAGAGCTAGGTTACAAGTCAGTTAGACATCAAGGACAGCCGTATTTTTATTTCTGGGCACTGTTTATATTATGAAAGTAACTTATTTCATTGCATAAAAAACACAAGCTGGGGTGAACTCACCAGAATCCCCTTCTCAATCAGGTAACAGCGTCTGAATGTGTAGGAGAATTTTGGCACAGCTGTCTTTTAGACTTGTGTCATTGCTGATTGTGTGTATTGTGAAGGGGTGTCATGGACGCGTAAGTGCAGGTTCCTACAGTTCAGAAGAGGGAGTCAGGCCCCCTAGAGATAGTCACAGGAGGATGTGGGTACCTCTCTTGGGTGCTGGAGGACTAGGGCCTTCTGTAAGTGCAGTAAGCATGCTTAACCACTGAGCCCCTTCATGTTGTAGCTTTTGATTGACAGATGGGTTGATATGTGTCCATACTATCCACCATGCCCTAGAATCCACTTTTCACTAAACATTAAATTGTGAGCATGTTTTAAACAGTATGTTCTAAAAAAATGTTACTAGTAGTTCACATTTTTATGATGTATTATACACTCAACATATAGTAAACTGTGCATTTGAATCACAGTTACATGTACATTTCTATGTATAAACGCCCAAGAATATTGGGAATTTATTCCTGTACTCCATTCATGGTGACATCTGTGTGGTGTATGTAGATGGTCCCGTGGTGACATCTGTGTGGTGTATGCAGATGGTCCCGTGGTGACATCTGTGTGGTGTATGCAGATGGTCCCGTGGTGACATATATAGATATTCGTCCATGCTCCGTGATGACATCCACAGGAGAAATGAAAGGCTTCACCTTCCTTCCCTGGCGGACAGCACACGGATTGATGAACCAGCACACCAGCTTGCTGCCTCCTTTAATCCCCAAACCACATGAGCATTCAGAGGCAGCCAACACACAGAGGTCTGAGACCAGCCAAGAGGACACTCTGAGCTGCGTTCTGCTGACCCTCTTTGACAAACCCCGTCCACACACTGCTTACACAAACCTGCTAAAGCTCCCATTCTTCCTTCACTTTCTCATGACTTCTTCTCACACAAGAGGCTGTTTCAGAGGATGCAAAGCAACCACTTTGCCATGCCCCTCCCCCTTGCTAAGCCCCGCCCTCTTTCTAAGCCCCACCCCTTGTCATGCCCCTCCCCCTGCCAAGCCCCTCCCCCTTGCTAAGCCCCACCCCTTGCCATGCCCCTTCCCTTTGCTATGCCTTTCCCAAGGGTTCCTGAAAGCACTTTTCTGTCTGAAGCCAATGCAGGCTTTTCTCTATGTTGGCCTGGAGAAAGAAGCCAGACAGGCTGAACTGCAACAAGGGGACAAGGCAAAATCGTGCTAATTACCTCCTTCGGTCAACCCAAGGAAGAGCTCAGGGGAAGGCACAACCCTGAGGAATAATGCTGCCCTTAGAACAAGATCTTCCTGACAGCTGTGGGACAGGAGCTAGACATTAGAATGAAATGCCATATGTTCTCAGCCTGCAAGTATGGTTCTCTGTCTACAGACCACATTCTCCATGTTTCTGCTCATCTAGAGCAAGCTTCAAGATAGTCCAGTTATATTTCTTAATAGCAAGTCCTACATGGGGCTGGAGAGGTGGCTGCTCTTCCAAAGGACCCTGGTTTTATTCCCAGCACACACTTGATGGCTGACAGCCGCCTGTAAGTCCAGTTTCAGGGGATCTGACATCTGGCTTTTGCAATCACCAGGCATGCATGAGATACATATACATGTATGCAGGCTGAACATCCAAACATGTAAAAATTAAAATAACAAGAAAAAAGAAAACACTATACAAGTGTTTAATCTTTCAGATTTATTATTTTGTTTTTCATTGTGTCTCTATTTGTGGGTCTGTACATGTCTGAAGTGCCCAAAGATGCCAGAGGCATCAGATCTCTCTGGAGCTGGAGTTACAGGCAGTGAGAGCTTCCAGATGTCAGTGCCAGGAACTAGTCTCTCTTGGGTCTCCTGGAGAAGTGGATGCTCTTAGCCTCCGGGACATCTTTCCAGGCCACCACCAGCTCACAACAGCTCATGACATAGAGACTTACAAATAGTTATGAATGTTCGGCCTTAGCTTATGCTCATCTGTTTCTTTAACTTAAATTAACCTGTTTCTCTTCATCTATGTTTTGCCTCGGGGCTTTATACCCATTCTTTCTGTATATCTTACTCTGTGTCCACTGGCTGGCAGCTGCCTGGCTTCTTGCCTTGGGCATCTCCCTTTCTTTCTCCCTTGGGCTCTCCTCTCTTCTTCCCATTCTTGCAAACCTAGATTTCTCCTTAGGCAGACAAGGAAACACATCTTTTCATAATTAAACAAATGCTGACCAAACAAATGTAACAATCCTTATATTGTAAAACAACAAAGGCAGCAGAAACAAATGTAACACACCTTTACACAGTTAAAATAATATTCCACAGCATGAATGAATGTAACACCTCTTTGTCCAGTTAAAATAATACTCCACAACAAGGTCCCTCCACAGCTTTTTTAAAGCTTGTATTTGATAGTTTCTTCAATGAGAAATACAGACTCCTGAAAAAAAAAATGGCCCTTTAAAACCAAACAGGAATTCTAGCTCTGCCTGTAGAGTAGCAATACCTTTCCTAAGTGGCTTTTCAGAAGTCTTATTCCAAAACTCTCCTTTGGCAGATGGGGCGCCCGCAACTCAGAGAAATTACTTCCTCAAGACAGGATGCAGTTGTGGCGAGCAGTAAAGGACGTTGGTTTCTAGTGTACAGGAAGGATCTGTCACCGCTGCCTGAGACCTGAGCTGTGACAGCAATCCCACCTGCCAAGCCACAGCAACTCATCCCGTGCCTCAGAGAGCAAGAGAAACTCTTATGAAAGTACTGTGATGGTGTGATTCCAAAACAGCAATAGGAATTGAGTGTCTGGGTCCCTGTTGTCACTTGGCCACTCTGTGTTCTGTTTTAACCAATGATAGGAGATGACAACAGCAGCTTTTTAGGGTTCAGGGCTTCCACAGCCTGCTTCTAGATTCGAGAGCCCCAATCCTCCGCTCCCCCCCTATACCCATGAAGTTCATTCCAGCTACATGTTGACTTCCTGTGACCTTTCACCTTCCAGGAGGCTGCCCTTGACATTGTCCCAGAGCTTCAGCCATGGAAAAATAGCAAAAGCTGGAAGCCGGGGCAGGAGAAGAACACACAAGTCTGTTTTCCTGGATGAGTCCAGGGTAGAGGGGCCAGAACACACAGAGGCGAAGGATCTCGGAGGAGCATCCTGGCCACACAGGAACAAGGGAACTGAAGTCAGAGTCCCCGGAAGAAGAGTACTCGGTCGGCTCCAGCCTCCTCAGCCTGGATCAACTGTGTGTCCACCTCAGACCCTAACATTTGGAGATAAACCCTGATCCATAGATCCTTTATCTTTTAGAGAGTAAGTGAGGGTTAGAATGTCTGAGTTTGGGTGAGGAATAACTCTTGCATGGAACTTTTAAGAGAGAGAGAGAGAGACAGAGAAAAACAAAAGAAGAGGCCAGGCCTCCCCTCCCCTCATAACACTGGATTCTGGTTAGAGACTAGACAGCATCTACAGAAGTACTCTAGGGACGGACGCTTTTCATTTACTTTTACCTCAAGCCTCCAGGTATGGAGAGAAGTTCTACCACACGATACAAAGCATTTAAGACCCTATTCCCGCAGTGACTGTCCGGATCAACAATCCCCTTAGTTTCCTCCGACCCTTGTCACTCCCAGACACGACTGCTCTGGTAAACAAAAGCACCAAAAATGGTCACCCTGAAGAATGAAAGAAAATATGTGTCCCAAGTCCCCCTGGAGGTTGTCACAAAATATTAGCTGGTTACATTCAACCAAGTCATAATTGAACAGGTTGGGAACACGGCCCAGTGTCCTGTGTGTCAGCCAGAGCTGATACTGAGTCATCAATACAGGAGCCTGTGCTTTCAAACATCTGTGACAGCAGGAGACCCTCACTTCAGTGTTTGTGCTCATGGCAACGAACTGTATCTTTAAGGGCTTCACTTCCAATCAAGATCACATTCTGGAGGGACATGGCTAGGACTCGGCTGGGAAAATCCAGCTCCCCTATAGAAGATACCTAACAGGAACAACCAGCCTGGCAGGCTGGTAAACAAACCCTGGGGTCCCTCCCAGCTGCTCTCAGTTTCCCTAATGTCAGCGCATGGGGATGTTTGAAACACAAGTCTCCTGCATCCCAGCCTGCCCTCAAACTCGGTGTATAGCGGAGGATGACCTTGAACTTCCGATCACCTGCCTCCAAGTCTTCTTCTTCCTGGCTGTGGGTGTCACGGCTGTGCGCCACCATACCTGTCCTTCGCAACGCTCAGAATCAAGGCCGGCTTCATGTGTCAGGGACGCCCCAGCCTCAGCCTAAATGCCATGCTTTTAACTTTAGAGTGAGACCCTGAATGTGCCCCTTGGTTTCTTTCTGTGTCTGCCACCTCCCACCTCAGATTCACGCCTTCCCATGGCGCCTGCGTTATGGCCCCTGTGATGGTCAACCTCCCGTGTCCATTAGACTGAATCAGCGTTACCTAGGAAACACTCCTCTGAGTGTATCTTGGAGGGTGTTTCCAGGGAGGTTCAACTAGAAAGACCCATTTTGAATACAGGCAGGACCATTCCATGGGCTGGAGTCCAGGAATGAATAAAAAGAGAGAGCAAGTAAACAGAACCGCAGCGTTCCCACCCCACCAGCCCCGCAAGCGTTCCCACCCCACCAGCCCCGCATGCTTGCTGGCTGCAGATTCAGTGGACAGAACCCCTCTCACACTGTTTCCACCATGCTCCCCTCCCCGCCCCCGCCAGGACTGAGCCATGAGCCAAATATTAACCTTTCTTCCCTAAGTCGCTCTGTTGGGCATTTTGTCACAGCGGTGAGTAAAGCCACACGGATGCATTCCCCCAGTCTGTAAAGCCCTGTGATTCCCCTGAAAGCAGGAACTGAAAATGTGCATTGCCTGGTGCACATGTGAGAAGTAGGAGCCGAGAGGTGCACACAGGCAGGCTCTGTAGGAGAGGTCAGATGGTGTGACCGGAAGGCTGTGCTTCACCCAGAAAGAAGGATGGAAAGGGAGCAAACGAACTGGAAGTTGTCAGCTAAGGGAGGTTGGGGGGGAGGGGGAGACACATAAGGGAATCTGTAAACAAAGAGGAGTCATTGAAAATGCGCCCCCACGTCGGGCACTTGGCTGCACATACGAAAGCACACATGTGCGCACCTCCCCCTCTGGAACACAGAACTCTCTCCTCTGTAAGTGAATGGGTTGGCACGCTGGGGAGGGCTGCGCCCCGCGCTGCCGCTGCCATACCAGGTCAGCTGAAACCCGAGTCCACGGCAACTGCCCTGAATGGCTGACTGCCTTTTGTTCTTTTTTCCAAAAGCTGCTTTCTTGTCATCGTCTCACTCACACTGTGTCCGCCACCCCTAAAGGGACACCTTGAAGTTACTTAATACGGGTCCCAAAAGTCCCAGGACAATGGGCACAACTCTACGGGGATGCCATCGGCTCCCTTGCCATCACTGATGTGGGATTGCCCGGTAGGATAAGGGTTTCGGTGCATTGAAAAGGAGGCCCTGTGAGGTTATGGGCCTGAGTGATGAGAAGGGAAGGCTGATTCCACTCGGGATAAGCCCGAGAGAGCAGCACCTGCACCTTCCCAGCGGCCATTTGATAGGGACCCTGGGCAGGGCCCAGGGAGAGGTTCTGGGGGACAGTTTGTGGTTCAGGTTGCTGTTCACCCATCTAGTTGAAAAGCAAAGACTTCTGCATTGATGCTAAGTGAGGCTGTTCTCTGACCCTCCAGTTGTCCAAAACTGGGGAAGATAAAATAAAATTAAAATTAAAGAAAAAAAAGCCAGTTTCTGAACAAAACCATAGTCATCTGCGAGATGAAAGGGGGCAGTTTCAGAATGAAACTAGATTCCTGTTAGCAGCTCTGTATAAAAATCAACTCAAGGATCTTGGACCTTAAAGTGTCAGAGACAGAGGCTCCCTGGCCTTCCCTACCAGGACTCTGATGGCTCTGGAAGGAACTCTGAGAACTCACAAGTAGGTTTTTGTGATGTTAAATGACCTCCGGAAAGCAAAGGAAACAACAGAGCAAGTGGTTGGATGGGGGAAGTCTTTCCTAACCACAACTCTGGCAAGGACAAATATCCAGAATGCAAAAGGAACTCAAAAAAACCAGATCCCAGAATACCAAACAAATGGCCTGATGGTAAGAACAGACAGTTCTCAGAAGATGACGCACCAGGGCGAAGAACCGTAGTCGGTGAAATGCAAACGAAAATGACACTGAGGTCCCATCCCTCCATCACACTGGTTAGCATGAAGACACCAAACAAGGATCACCATGTGCCTCTGTGGCTGTGAACACTGCCATGTAAGCCCCATAGTCCGTGGAGGACAGAAGCAATCCCAAAAGTTGTCGTCCTCCACCCCACCCCCAGCTTTTGCACAGGTTTATAGCTACAGTAAAGCCCAGTGGCAAAAGCTGGTAAAAATGTGGGAGAGGGAAACCCTTGTACTCTGCTGGAGCAGGATAAACTGATATTGCCAGTACAGAAATCAGGGCAGAGGTCCCCCAAAAGCCGGAACTACCATGTGAGCCAGGTATACCACTTACGCATACGTATCCGAAGTATACTGTCGGTACACCCCAAGGATACTTACCCAGCCACATGTACTGTGGCACTATTCACAACAGCCAAGGGACAGAGTCAGCCTGAGTGTCCAACAACAGAAGAGAAATGTAAATAGCATGTGTATGCATACCAGTTTTATTCAGCCATAGGAAGAACAAAATTGTGTCACGTGCCAGAAAATAATGCAATCAAAGACAGTCATATTAAGTAAAATGCTTCAACTCAGGAGGAAATACATCACACATCACATACTTCCTCTTATGGGTAGAGACAGAGAGAGAGAGTGTGTGTGTGTGTCTTAAAGGCAGAAGAAGGGTAGGATAAGGACTGAGGGAGACTAGCTCAAAGGAACCAGCGTGAATACACTCAAAATATATAACATAATAGAAAGAAATTCTTTATGAAAACAAACATTACGCTCCATGAATCTAGAGCAGTAAAGAATATTTTATTTATTCATTAAAACATTAGT
Organism: Phodopus roborovskii; assembly: GCF_943737965.1. NCBI lineage: Eukaryota > Metazoa > Chordata > Mammalia > Rodentia > Cricetidae > Phodopus > Phodopus roborovskii. Next base: position 5,847,476 of record NW_026126541.1, on the reverse strand, counting down.
GAGCTTTTTTCTTTTTTTTTTTTTTCTGCTTATTTTATTTTACATGCATTGATGTTTTGCCTGCATGTCTGTGTGAGAATTTCAGGTCCCCAGAACTTAAGTTACAGATGTTGTGAGCTGCCATGTGGGTACCGGGAACTGAACCCAGGTCCTCTGGAAGAGCAGAGCCATCTTAATCACTGAGCCATCTTTCCAGCCCAAGAATATTTTAAAGACAACTAATAAAATAAGTCATAATGGTTGCAGTGAGGCAGGCTTTCAAATAGAGGTGACAGTTATCAGTTGTACATCCCAAGAACGTGTACGGTAGAAGCAAAACTCCAACCCATAATAAAACTATGTGTGCCTTTTAATATAAGGAATGAAAACACTCTTAAAAATCAATATCTTTTATTATTTATTTAGGTAATCTTTTCAAGACACAGTTTCTCTGGGTAGCCCTGGCTGTCCTGGAACTCACTCTATAGATCAGGCTGGCCTTGAACTCACAGACATCTGCCTGCCTGTCTCCTGAGTTCTGAACAGAGAAGGGGAGCTGGTACCATGGGTAAGCTCACCTGCTCCATAAGGTTGGGACCTTAGTTTGAGTCCCCTGAACTCATGTAAAAAGCCAGGCATGGTTGCACATGGCTGAAACCCTAGCATTGAGAAACAAAGTCAGATGAGTCCTGAACGTTTGACCTAGCCGAAACTGCCAATTTCTGGCTCAATGAGAGACTTTGTCTCAAGGCAGTAAAGTGAGGCCGGTAGAGCTAGATGCATGGCCTCTGCATATCCATGTATGCAATACGCATGCACGCACGCGCGCACACACACAAAGAGGGAGAGAAACACACAGAGAGAGACACACACAGAGAGAGACAAACACACACATGCACACACACACACAGACACACACACAGACATACACAGAGAGGGAGACACACACACAGAAAGAGAAACACACAGACACACACACAGAGACAGACAGTCACACACACACACACACACAGACACACACAGAGAGACAGACACACACAAAGAGGGAGAGAAACACACACACACAGAGAGAAACACACACATGTGCACACACACACACACACACACACACACGGGAGTGGAGACACTCACACACCACTGTCCTTACTCTGATGTAGAGGTCCGGTATACTCTCCCACTACTATGCCCCTTTCCATCGTTGTTGTTGAGTCATTGAGGTTGAAATTATTCCCAACCTTCCAAGACATGATGTACTAATTAGTGGAAAGCAGGGCGTGATGACCTCGGCGGAGGTGAGGAACATGGAAGGTGACACAGAAGAGAGGGCTCAGCAGAGACTTATAACCCAGACGCGTGTCAGCAGATGTAGTGATTCACGCAGTGCAAGCCTTGCCCGTCACCAAGGCTCTACTGTGCTTCCGCTGGAAGTGTAACTTGCAGGGCAATGGCAGTTTGTAAGCAGGGCTCCCTCAAGGGTGCCCTCGAACGGCACAGTTAAAAATAGACAGCAAGACAAACTCAGAACTAGGTGAAAGTTTGAGCAGGGGTTGTTGCTTCAAGGTGACAGCACTCTGTGTTTGCCTCTGCTTCTTAACGCTTTATACTTCCTAAATATTCTAATGTTTCTGGAACAACTTGTAAGATGAAAAATAAAAGACCCAGAGACAGGTATTGGGCTTCAAGTTGAAGATCAGAAAAGCAAAGCAGCCAGCCGCTAGCTCTTACCTCTACCTCGGGTCCAAAGGGGCGATCCTCAGCCTGCTCCCGACTTCACTGCTCGTCAGATTCGCTCAGATTGCTATGCTCTCTTCAGTATGGCTGGAGAATGAATGCCAGCTCTGCCTGTTCCTGTCTTAAATGCCTCTCAGGAGTCCTGCAATTAAAGGTGTGAGCTCTGTTACTCTTATAGACTGATTCAAGCTCATGCAGCTCCTGGGTGGCCTTGAACTCAGATCAATCTGCCTTTGTCTCCTGAGTCCTAGGATTAAAGGTATGGCCACCACCACCCAGCTTCTATAGCTAACTAGTATGGCTGCTTTGCTATTTTAATCACATGGCTATAATAAATCACAAACTGTGTCACCACAACCACCCTGTTTTATTTCTATAGTATGAACAACAAATAGGAAAAGAAGGTGAGAAGATAAAAGGAGGAAATATAACAAGGAAAACTGGGGAGGACAGAAGAGCTCAGAAGGTCCCAGCAAACTTCAGCCCAAGGACTTCCCTAGGCCTGTCTCCATCTGCACACCCAAAGGACTGTGGTCAATAGCATTTAGCCAGAGATAACAGTACCATCAGCCACAAGGCTTCACTATGAGGAATGCCTCATATGGGTGACCTTGTGGCTTTGAAAATGTCTTCACAACCTGGGCTTTCTTCCATCTTCTCCACTTAAGCAAGATTTGAGACAGACAGAGATAGACAGATAGACACATGCATATAGGTATGGATTGGCACAATTCCTTAGACAAAATACTCTGAGTCTCTCCCTCCCTTCTTCCCTCCCTCCTTCCCTTACCTCTTTCCCTCCTTTCACACAGGGATGGAATTTATGGTTGTTAGTACAGTTAATAAGGTTAATGACTGGGTTAGACTCTACAATGTTTATTTCTCCAGGAACCTGTACAGCAGGTCCCATTACTGTGAGAGCTAGCCAGCAGGAAGGACGCTCTCTGGTCAGTACCAACTTGGTTTCTTCTCATCCTGTGGCCCGGGTATGTGTGGTGTCCTCGGAAATAGGGTCTCATTGAGTTCTGGTGGGTAACCAAGAGCAATGGTACTAGCCTGTGCCTCAACACACTTGCGGAATGTCTCTCTCAACACTTCCACTAAACCTTCTTAAGGTTCTTGATAGACAACCATGACCAAAGCAGACACAGTTGCCCTTGGTCACACAGAGTTATAGGCAGAAATGGCATAGCAGGAGGGTCTAAGAGCTTCCCCAGCCCAGATCCTGCTGCAGGGATCCTCTGCCTCTCTAAGGACAGTCCATCTGGAGCTGTGTAGATCTTGGAGGTATGAACAGAGCTGTGTATGGATTGCTTATCTTAACCACCTGTTTAAATTTGCTAGGAGGATGACACCTGTTTAAATTTGTTAGGATAAACGAAGCCTTAAGGAGACTAGAAATAGGATTTCAAATAAGACTCCAAAGCAGACTTTGAATGGCCTGAGGCAACTAGGAGAGATCACAGTACACAAAGGTCAGGAGGAGGGACAGGATCACTTAGCATTTATAATATTTAGAAAAAGTATAGGCCCAATCGTGTAGCATCTTAGTCACTCAAATTCTGCTTATTGGATTATTATTTGATTTTGTTGATGTTGTTGTTGTTGGTAAAAAGAAAATCAAACTACTATACTATGTTCTCCCATGCATGGCCTTGCAACACTTACGCCCAAGTCTGGATGATGACAAAACATCAGTCATTATTCAAAGTAGCCTATCACCTCACCAGAGCACGGTAGGACAGCCCATCAGCTGTGAGCAGTCAGTGAGATGGAGAGACAGTCCGGAGGGAGCCCTGGTCACTGGCAACAACAGTAGGACAGCCCATCAGCTGTGAGCTGTCAGTGAGATGGAGAGACAGTCCGGAGGGAGCCCTGGTCACTGGCAACATTGGCTCTGGGATGGAAGTTGGCCAACACACAGTGAGACAACAGTCAGAACACCTGACTGTGCCCCGTGCTGCAGGTGGCCGGCAGTGTGAAGGGTCGCCCTACATTCTTCCTTTGGGTTCTGCTTGCCCTGCTTCCACTAGATGGATTTCCCAGTTACCTGAGTAGACATGACTTGATGGGTAGATACGGTGGGTCATTCAGACCATTTTAAAAGCAAAAGTAGCCTGGTGTGGTGGTACACGCATTTAATCCTTGCACTCTGGAGGCAGAGGCAGGTGGATATCTGTGAGTTCCAGGCCAGCCTGGTTTATCTATCAAGTTCCAGGAGTGCCAAGGCTACATAGTGAGACCCTGCTTCAAAGCAAACAAGCAAGCAAACAACAAATGAACAAGGCAAAAGTTAGAAAAGTGATGCTGTGAGATCAGAGGCAACAAAGGGGTCTTTGGCGCTCCTAAGTTCTTGAGAATGACTCCTTGTTAGCGGTTAGCGCTAACCCAAATCAAAGAACCATGGAGAAAAGAAGGAACCGATCCTAAGGAGTTGCCTTCTGATCACCCCCCCCCGCCCATGCAGGGGCACATGCTCCTACACACACTCACACTCACACATTCACTCATACACACACACTCACTCACACACACTTCACACATGCTCACACACACTCACATACACACTCACACTTACATAATCACCCTCACTCACACACACTCACCCTCACACACACACTCACACAATACTCACACACACTCACACACACTTACATTTACACTCACACGTACACCACCACAACAAATAAATACAATAAATGAAAACTGAATACCAGACTGTGACTAATCATTATCTCGAATCCCTGGGTGAACTTGCCATGTGTTTGTAGAACAACTGACAAGCAAGTTATAGATGTTCAGCGCTAGATCTTTGCTGTTCCCAAGAGTGAGTGAGCAAGGGAGCTTGCCAATGCCAGATAACAATTGGTACTCTTTGTTTTCAGTGATAAAAGTTGAGCTTTCGGGCCAGCTGTGGTTGGTATGCCTCTAGCACATAAGAGGTGGAGGCAGGTGGATCGGGAGTCTGAGCCAGCCTGGTTTCTAAACGATACAACAAAATGTGAGTTTCTTTACAGAAGCTGAGTTTCCAAATCTAGTGTCTGGTGCCGTGAACGGCTTCTTTAATGCTTTCTGGGTTTCCTGATGATATTTGGTAATAAGGAATATGATTTTCAATGTGTAGCAGCCTGTTGATAGGGAAACGCTGCAAAACTCAGAAAACCAACATTGTCCAAAGTGCATAGGTAGGCTGTTGTTACACAACATTTCCAACTAAAAGACCAATTAAAGTGCAGGATGAGGGCTGATCTGGAAGGAAGGATTTGTTGAACTTCCATGACAGGATTAAAATAAAATACCCACGTTTTCCTTAAAAGGCCTATTAAAATATACTACCTTGTCTCTTTCCTCTGCTGGAGCTACAGAGGCATGTCGTGGCTCCTGTTTAGGTTTTCTTAAGTCGGTGCTGGAGACCTAGGCCTGGCAAATTGTGCAAACTAAGCCATCCTCCAAGCTCTGGGGAAAAAAAAAAAAAAAAACCCTTTTAATGGTAGCTTTATTTTGCAGATGAAAATACAAGTTACTAAAAGGCATGCCGGTGTCCTGGGCAGACCACTCAAAGGGTCTCCTTCCTTATGATGCTTCCCTGAAGAAAGAAGGAATTCTCTCAGACCTGCTCACCACAGTTTACCAAACTTGAACTTGACTCTCCTATCTCAGCTGATTAGACCAGAGATTGGTCCAACTACAGGCTCTATGTAACTGGAGGCCATCAGCCAGCCAATCACATTTTCTTATGTGGCTACACCAGGTGTGGGCAGATGATTGGGCCAGCAGGCAGCAGAGTTAGTAGTGTCTGCCTCGGGCAGGAGAAGAAGAGCACCAGCACCGGACCAAGACTGGCTCTTTTTGCACACATGATCACCACGGTCACACCAGCTCTGACCGGACCAAGACTGGCTCTTTTTGCACACATGATCACCACGGTCACACCAGCTCTGACAACGACTCATCCACACCTGTGCCCTTCCCACCCACCCTTCAGGCCTGAAGCCCCAAACCCAGCGATGGGACGCTTGCGCGTCAGAGTCGGAGTGGAACCTGCCCTGGAATTTGCTATCTTTACACTGCACCTTCGTGGGGTCTGTTCTTTACAGAACCAGGGGGCAGAGCAGAGAGGGAAGAGGGGAGGGACCCGGGTTCCGGCTGTTGGACGATTGCCCCCCCCCATACATGAGGGATGTCAGCCACCATCAATTAAACTGCAGGGACAGCCTGCAGGCAGCTGCCAGGGGATGGATGGTCCTGACACAGTTGGGGATGCAGCCTTGTCCCAGCAGGGTCCCCCAGAAGAAACAAGAATCTTAGCCGGTGTTGGAGGACACAAGGCAGAGATCTCAGTACTGGTTTTCCTGGAGAACTAAGCAAAAAAATAAAATAAAAAATAAAATAAAATAAAAAGGCGGGGAAGATTGGAAAACCCCGGCTTACTATAATCCACTGGGGTCACTTCAATCTTCGATATGAACAATGGAGATTATTGTCAGTCTTATGTAAGGTCCCCTTAATCTCCCAGGTGCCCCATTTCCAGCTGGAACGCTACCTTAAAGCCCTTTCTTACTGAAATATGCTGCCACCATTGTGCATAAACCAGTTTTTCAAGCTAAATCAAGATTAATGAATTGCACTCCCCTCCACAGGCAGGCTCAGGAATCCCCTGGGACCCTCTCCTTGTCCACAGCCAGTGCAGAGGCTTATGGACATGAGGCTCCAACCATGGCCTATCCCAAGACTGAGCTTTCCTGATTAAAAAAAAAAAAAAAAAAAAAAAAAAATAGAGGCCAGCATGGTCTAAAGAGTTCTAGGAGGAAGCCTCAGAACGGGTTAGCAAAGAAGGCCTTCCTTAACACAACACACCAGAGAGCTTTGCTTTGCTTTTTGCTTTGGTTTGCTTTGGTTTGCTTTGGTTTGCTTTGGTTTGCTTTGGTTTGCTTTGCTTTGCTTTGGTTTGCTTTGGTTTGCTTTGGTTTGCTTTGCTTTGCTTTGCTTTGCTTTGCTTTGCTTTGCTTTGCTTTGCTTTGCTTTGCTTTGCTTTGCTTTGCTTTAAGACAGAATCTCACTATGTAGCTCTAGCTGGCCTGGAACTTACTATGCCAACAGGCTTGCCTGGAAGTCACAGAGATCTTCCTGCTTCTGCCTCCTGAGTGTTGGGCTTACAGACGTGTGCCACTATGAAGAGCAGAGCAAAGGCTTTTTTTCCCCTGCCTTCTTTGGTTTATGAGAGTATGAGTACTTTCTAGAAGTCGGTATATTCCACCGTAGCTTTTCCAGATAGCTCTATCTGGGGACTTGAACGCAGGCCAGGGCCTTTATTTTGTATTCATTAGAGAGCCGGCTAAGGAAAGCTAACTAAACATTTATTGAGGGTTTTCAGACCCTGAAGTGACCATCAGAGCTCTCTCTTAAGATTTGTCTGTTTCCCAAAAGACAAATGGTATATGTGTTCTCTTACATATGTTGTTAGCTTTTAAACTTTTTGGAGGAGTACTATTATCTGAATAACCACAGAGGTTAGGGTCAAAGTAGGGAGGAGGGTGGGAAGGTTCTCCAAGGAAGGGGAAATAGACTTTATAGTTGCAGGGGAGAGACTGGAATGGGAGGGTTAAATGAAGATAAAAGGAGGAAAGGGAAGGATTGTGGGAGAGACAACTAACATTAAGGGTCATCTGAGGGATCATATGTAAACCTACTACAGTAGAAGTTTACACACACACACACACACACACACACACACACACACACACACACACGAGTAATTAGACTTGTTCCAAAGCCTTTTGTGCCACTCATTCAGCAAATTATCTACTAGATCAGCTACATGCGATGACCTGTGTAGGAGCTAAGGCTCTGGAGCTGAGCACACCCCAGCCACAGCCCTTGCCTTGCTGGAGCTTTCACTCTGGAGAAAGGGACTTTGTGTAAAAAGCACAGCAGCTACCTCTGCCCTAACCAGATGTAGAGGGGAGTGGATGGTGCTCTAGGGCGAACTGTTCAACCCTAGAAGCAGCACATTGGTTTGTTTTGGGAATCAAGTGATGCGTTTCCATCCTGGTGTTATTTCCAGTAGCTTGCTACTGTCTGTTGGAGCACAGTGTTGGGAATGCTCCTGGGGTCGTGTCCCAGATCAGAGGGAAAGAATGTATTGATTAGTGATCTCTAACATGGATGCAAAACGGGGGGATGGCAGTATGTGTCCTGCGTACTCATTTGACTGGAGGCCACCTGGAGTTTGTGGGCATTTGAGAAGAAACTGAAGCCTGACTCTGACTCCATGGCCACTGAGTAGTGGAGTCCTCTCTTTTTCTTCTGCCTTGTACCCCAAATACGATGTCCCAGTGAGGTAGCAGCTCCTGTAACTTTACAGTAGCAGAACAAAGACAGCCATAAACCAAGGCACCTTTCAAATGTAGCAGTGGACACAAAAGTCTGTGTTGTAGGATGCAGATGCTGCCTGCTGACTTCTTGGAGTCAGTCTGTGCCTTATGAAAGGTCTACCTAATAGTCAAAAGGATGTTAGCTCACACAGAAGTGGGCAATTAATGGCTGTTTAAGGGACCAGTCACTCAAGACAATTGGCCTCCCATCCTAATACATAACAGTTCTGTATAATCAGTTCTAATCATTCAGTCAGCCCTGGGGACTGTTGAACAGGTCTGACTGTGCACTTCAGTTAACGGACACCATAGGCTTCTGTGTCTGAGGAGCTACAAGGTCAGGTGTGGGATGGGGAGGAGTGGTTCCTGGCTCTGATTCAATGATGCTCTATGAGCAGTGGGTCCTTCCTTGACCCTCAAGTTCCCTTCACAAGTACACTTTCTCTGGAGAATCGCTCATTCCCAGTGGCAAATTGGCCAAAAACCTCCCACAAAATGAAAGAAGGCTTGATCTGAGCTTACAAGGAACAACAGGGTCCATTTAACAAGCCCAATATTTAATGAACTCAAAACAGTGTGCTACCAAAAAAATAAGCTAATGAAGCAACTTTTAAACACCAAAGCACGCTTAGTAGCCTTGGCTTGAAAGCCCCATCTCTTACTTCTGCAGGGTCCACCGCAGCTCGTCCCTCCTGGACCCTTGCGTCTGATTTCATTTCAAAATGTTGATTGGCATTTGCAAGGGCATCCATTTTGTGCCTAAGCTGGCTCTCCAAAATCACTCAGGCCCTTCAAACAGAAAAGGTACCCTTTGTTGCCTAGCGATTCATAAAACAAAGATACAGGAAAGACGAGCTCATCTTTTGGGCACGTTTTCCATGAAACTCTCTTTGATGGGCTCTTTCAAAATCCTAGGGCTGATAAACCTTTCAGCCCATTTTCCTGTTTGAAGAATCTGCAACGGCCTGAGCCAGGGGTCTGTTTTTGGATTCCATTTGCAGGGGCCGCCCCTGTCACTCCAAGGGCATCTGGGGTGGAAGAGTGTTGAAAAGCCAAGAGAGGATTGAGTGGGACCCAAGAGTGGAAGGTAATTACCACAGAAAATAGATGCCTCCTGCCTTTTTTATCAAGACCAGTATCGAATACTGTTTGGCCCAAGCACATATGGTCCCCTTCTGTCTCTTATGCAAATTAAACATCCAGAGACCAGCCTGCCACAAAAGCAGAATCACCACCCCACCCCACTCCCCCTCTCCTTGAAAGCAGTATCGTGTACCTGATTGTTAGCTGAGTCTCTGCTCTGAGAAATCGTAGGAGAGATCTCTTTCTCTGTCCCCAAATTTTATCCTGATGAGACCTTTCTACAGACCAAAAAGTGCCTGCTCTTTTGTTAGGGTGGGCTTCCAAAGAGAAGACTGTTACCATGGGAACACTTGGGGTTCATCTGGGAACAGTAGGGACGGGACAAGCCGTCGCCGTCCCAGCCTGAAGACACCAACCTCGGCTGCTCATGCTTACAGCAAGTAGTCTTCGCTGTTGAGTCTGTGACAGGCGCTATGCTAAGCAATTTATAGGACTGTTCCTTTATGTGCTAGGATCAACCGAGGGCGATGAGGAGCCTATTTTACAGATTTAAAACCAAAGGTTTAAAGAGGTCAAGTTACTTGCCCAGGGCCACACCATTGGAACCCAGCAGAGCCATGGTGTTTAATTCCAGAACCATCATATTGGTGTATGACGCCCTGGCATCAGTAAAGCTGATTCCTCCCCATACCAGGACCCACTCCTAGCCAACTCTACAAGGCACAAAAGGCTTTCTGGACGCCTCATCTTCAATGAGTAAATGTCTGTGCGTGTAACATAAGCATTAGCATTATTCATTTAATGTTCTGAACAACAATGTATTGCAAACATTAATACTCCCTTTCAAGAGAGGAAGAAACGTAGGCTCACAGAATCTAGCACCTGCCCAATAACAAACATACAGCCAATAAATGGTCAGAGTGGTCTTTGGGCTCTAGGTAGGCATCTTACAGCTCAGCCTTAGCCCATCATCACCCCTGTAGCATCTTTTCAACCTCCACTAGAGACAGGGAAGTAGCATTTCCAAGACCACCCTCTCCATGAGGTTGGAGTTACTGCTGACCTGGCTGGGTCAGAGCGGGCTGTAAAGAAGTGTGCATTTAAAGATAACAGAATCCTCTTGCAATGGGAACATTAGTCCCAGCACAAGCAGAAGGGTGCTCTTGAACTGTCTGCCATGGGTAATCACTTATCCAACCCAGGGCCCTTCCTTCGCTCCAAGCACACACAAACCTTGCTCTTACACTAGTTCCTAGAGAGGGGAGGAAGAAACAACTTCTAAGAACTTGTAAGCTACCTGTGTCTTCCGGGGTCAAGTGCAGAGAGAGGCTAGCAACTTACTGTAAGGACACCACTGATGTTTAATAAAAAGGAGATAAGAGAAATGATGCTAAGCCCTGGGGAAAAGAAATCAAACTCCACATGTGAGATTCGGCGGCTCTGTTTTGCTCAGCAGCCCATGCAAGCTGCTGCTGGTATTTCCAGGCTGCACTGAATTCCATCCCAGTGTTAAAACAGTTGAACTCGTCCCTTCCTGCTATCTTCCTCCGCCCATTTGGCTCATATCTATAAACTACATTGCTTGTGTGTCATCAAAACAGACATGCCTTCTGTTGCACAAACCTGAAGTCTACGGGACCACGTACAGCTGTTTTAACAGAAAGCAGCAGGACTCAAGGAACGAGTGTGTGCGTGTTGTCAGAAACTAGGATTTTCCTTTTCACATAAAAGTGTGTATATGCTGCCTTGCCATTTAGCAAGAGCCTTCATCTCATGGCTCTGCCCCTGCCCTGGGGTATGACCAGCCAGCGTGATGGCCTCCATTTTGCAGAGAAGGAAGCTGAGTCCCAGGAATTTTTAATGGCTTCTCCTGGAGCTATTTTGTTAATTCTGAGATTCAATCATAAGACAACTCTATTCTAGTACTGTTAGGTACATCCCAATGTCACTGAAACATGAAAGTACTCCCAGGGATATGTCTGGAACACCCACCACACCAGCATCCTCAGTGTTGACTAGAGCAAGCTCAGGTTGGATGATTGAAGACTGATTCACAAGAGAGTCCCTTCAAAACTCTTTTTGGGAGAGACTAATAAAGCTTCGAAGCCTGAGGCTTTGCATTTTAAAGTTGTGTTTCACCATGAAGTTACAGGCATCAAGAAACACTGGGGGGAAAGTCATTCTTAAGGTTTGTGTTTGTTTGTTTGTTTGTTTTACATTAATACAACCCATGTTTTATTTTACTTCCAGAAGTAATTATGCCAGACTGGAATTCTTTTAGATTCAAAATCTCATTCTCCTATATGAAAATAAATCAGCAAGAAATAGAATCAGAAAACAATATAAAAGAGAATTACTACCTAGGACATTACGGAAAATGTTTGTCTCCATGAGAAGGTTGTTTGTTTGTTATTTTGATTTTTTTTGCCCGAGAAAGAAAGCTCTATCTTCCCTCTCCAACCCTGGCTGCAGCGGTAGAGGGGGTGGGACGGGATTTCTAAGTCTGTAAAGGAGAAGAAATGAGATTCAGGAGGTAACTGAGCTGCCGTCAGATACTGTACCAAGTTCCCTTTATTCTGCCTGCAGTGGGCAATGTGCACTCATTGTGACTTATCTGGACCTGGTTTCTTTTACACCCTCTGGATATATAAGGAGGAAGTGGGACCAGGGCTGGAGGCTTGGGGAGCATCCGGCAGAGAGCATCTACACTCCAGAGAGAATGAAAAAGACAGCAACATGAGCAACCGCCTGTGGCGTTAACCTGCCCAGTGGTATGAGCCCGGACAGCATCAAGGGTCCCCCCTGGAAGCCCCCCCCCGCAAGATTGTATGATAATGTGCTCTCACCCTTGACTTAAACTTTCCGTTCCTATTTCCGATACAGAACACTGGAGGCCAGGGGCCCGGAGGAGACGGGAGTGTTCGGCCTGTTTGGTTTGGCCACCTGGCAGAATTTAGCTCCTGGGACGCAATGGTGGTGAGGGCCCTCATCCTGCTGGTGCTCTTTGCGGAAGCCTCGGCGAAGTCATGCATTCCGAATAAAGCAGGTACCCAGTACCGAACTGCTTCCCCAGACAGGGGGCCCCTAGTCTCCACCTTGCTGCCATCCAAGCTTCAAGATGGCTTGGTTAGGAAAGGGTAAAACGTCATCGCTAAGTGGGCTCACAGAAGCCCCCAGTGCCAAGCAGACATCCTCTCCCAGGAAGCAAAAACGGACTGGGGGAAACAACTCTTTTTTTTTTTTTTTTTTTTTTTTTTTTCAAATTAGAGGATATTTCCTTCCTCTTCTATATGATGGGCCACTTTTTTACATTTTTGACTATTCAATGAATGCTCCGAGCCTTTAAGTGATGTTTTGCAGCATTGAGCATGAAATGATGCATCGGACATTTTAAATGACAAGAAATCGCATTTTCATGGGAATACATACAGCGGTATTCTTTAAAACCAAGTAAATGTTTTAGGGCTGGGGTGATAGCTTGGTGGTAGAGTTCTTGCCTAGAAGCATGAGGCTATGTGTTTAAGATCCAGTATGGCTGAGAGAAAAGAAATCATTGGCTCTAATACAAAGTGACACCTAAAAAAAAAAAAAAAACTGGATCCAATTAAATAAATACTAAATACTGATGCTATTATATCTGGCCTAAGTTATAAAAGAATCATTTCAGTGGCTGAAGTTTGGGGAAACCCAGCACAGCTGGTGAATAGCAAGAACACGATTTTACATTTGCTGGCCGTGTCTGACTCAAACCACGTGTGTTCTCTTCCAGATGTCATCCTTGTATTTTGTTACCCCAAAACCATCATCACTAAAATCCCTGAGTGTCCCTATGGATGGGAAGTACATCAGCTGGCGCTCGGGGGAATGTGCTACAACGGGGTCCATGAAGGAGGTTACTACCAGTTTGTGATCCCAGATCTGTCCCCTAAGAACAGGTCCTACTGCGGAACCCAGTCAGAGGTAAGGCCGCCAACCTCAGCTGGCCACCTCAGCTGGCCAGCTAGCCTCTGAGACCTCCCATCTCCAGCTCCCAGTGCTGGCTTTGCAGGCACGTACCCACCCACACACACACACACACACACACACACACACACACACACACACACTATTTTATAATTGTGTTCGCGATCGGAACGTAGGTCCTTGTGTCTGTGCAAGTGCTTTACCCCCTGAGCTGCCTCCACAGCCCTAGATGAGTCTCTGGGCTTGGACTTTTAGTCTACTAATTTGTTGGGCTATGGGGACAGCGCAAATATCCCTTCTGTGAAGGGAACAAAGCGTATTTCTCACTTAACTTTGGTGCTTTCAGCCCTGCATCGGATGCCCAAATCAATGAGCCATCCTTTCCCATGAATCAGGAGCTAAGTGCATTTGGGAAAGTGCTAACAGGATCCTAAGCAGGGCGGTGTGAAGCACCCATGACCGGAGGGGGGAGGGGCATGGAATCAGAGCCTCAGTCATCAGTTCTCAGCCACAGAAGTACTAGGAGCATGGTCCCTGCCACTGCGGGCCAGAACTCCTACTGCTTTGACAACCAGGAGAGTACATACATATGCCTCAGATCATAAAAGTCAGCTCCTCTTCCTAGAGGGCTGGAAGGATTCAGATTGGATGGGAAGAGCCATGAGCCAGGTGAACAGGGCATCCTCTCTGTGAGCCGAGGTGGAGAATGTCTCCATGCCCTCGGGCCATCGCCTCTAAAACAGACTAACACTTCTAATGTTTTGAAGGAAGAATTTCATCATTTGTGCTTTATGGTTAAAAGATGTTTTGACTACAGACGTATGGTCTAGAGTGGAGGATGGACAAAGACATTTATGGGATACTGGGCAAGGGGAGTCAATAAAACATTGAGGCTAGAAATAGAGACTCTCAATCCAACCCCTCAGGCAGAAGCACAGTGGGACTTTCCCTACACGTATTCTATCCACCTTGTTGAAGGGATTCCAGAATTCTGTGAATATTTTCACCCCACAAAACAAAACAAAACAAAAACAAACAAAAGAAGAACACGATCCTACTGTCCTATTCCTGATAAACATTTCTGTCTCCTCGATGGGGTTGTTTGCTTTGTTTTATTTCTGGCGGGCTCTTGGCTTCAAACTCACTGTGTAGCTGAAGCTTGCCTGGGATCCCTCCTCATCCAAACTCTGCCTCCCAAATCCTGGGATAACAGTCATGCACCAGCATGTCCTGCTTTTCCCAGGCCTCAGCCCCATCACGGAAGCAGGGGACCGGAACGGTGTCCACCCTAACCGCCTTCTCCCTCCCTCCAGTACAAGCCTCCCATCTACCACTTCTACAGTCACATCGTGTCCAACGACAGCACAGTGATTGTAAAGAACCAGCCTGTCAACTACTCCTTCTCCTGCACCTACCACTCTACTTACCTGGTGAACCAGGCTGCTTTTGACCAGAGGTAAGCCGCTCTGGGGGTGGAGGGCCGGCCACCATGAGGATGCTACAGTCCCTATCAATCAGACATGTTTCAGTCCTTATGCAAAATTCTCTCCCCTTTTCAGAGTGGCCACTGTTCATGTCAAGAACGGGAGCATGGGCACATTTGAAAGCCAGTTGTCTCTCAACTTCTACACTGTAAGTCCAGGTTGTCTGTCCTCGGGGTGCTGCCTCCCACGGGAGCCACTCTCTCCAGGCCTCTGGGCAGAACCCTGTTCCAGAACTCCAAAGGTGGCATGCCGCCTTAGCTTGGCTTTAAAGCCAGGGTGCATCGGAAGGTTCACTTCACAGGCGAATAGACAAGCTAAATGACACGGATGAGGCTGACCTCCCTTTTTGCCAATACAGAAATTGAGGTGAGGCCACTGGACAATAGGGTAACCGTGTCTGACTCTTACTCAAGATTAGTTGCTACTACCTTTCTCTCCAGAGACTTATTTGCCATTAGGGTCTCAAAAACGTTAGTCAAGATCTAAAGGGCTAGCCTCTGCTACTTCGTTCTTTCAGCCCACAAGCCTTTCAGTAGCATTTCCTCGCCGTTCTGATTGAATCTGTCACCTGTGTTGACGTGGGACGCTAAAGGCACACTTCAGTCTCTCTCAAAATTAAGTGCTGTGGAGAAACTAAATAAGCACTGGCCGTTAGCCCAGCTGCTCTCCCGATAGAAAAGGCACTTTGTTCTCCAGTTGCTGCTTCCGGTAGGGACATAGGGCACCCAGAGGAAATGCTGGCCCAGCTGGCTACAGGAACATGCAGGCAGAAACACGAACCTTTGTTGGGACCCTGGAATTGTCCTTAGAGGACAGCACATCTGACCCATTTCGTTTTGCGAGAGAAAACAGCAGCCCATCTGAAACCGCCCTAGCACTGAACTTGCTTCACCTATGGCCCAGAAGTTCATCTATGGGTGCTGGGAGAATCCTAAAACAAGCTAGTCTATCTTGCAAACCAGGAGCTGAAGCTCAAAAGAAGGAAGGTATTCGCCCAAGACCACACAAGGGCCTAGGGACACCCCTGGTGGAAACAGAGATCCCTGCAAAGGGCATGGGGTACAGTGTCCTGGCCATTTCCCCACAAAGCCATGTCTAATGTGGGATTCAAACGTCTTACTGTTTTTACAAATTATTGTTAAGGAAGGATCTCTAAAATGCATATGCTTCAAGTTTCCTTAAAATCCAGACTAGCCCTGGCTTCGTATCACTAATGGCTGAAACAAAGACAAGAAATAACCACAGCCACTTGACCAACACCCTGCGGGTCACCAGGGGTGATAAAATGATGATAAAAACAGCTTCCCACAGAGGGACTACAATCCTGCCTAGAAGCTAGTAGTTATTCTAATGAGATAAGTTTGAAGATTTGATCCTATGAATGTTTACAATAGTTGGTGATAGAGATCAGGGTTTTTAAAATCTCTCACCATCGACCAGGGTTGAGTTTAAGACATAGACATAACCTCGGAAATAGAAGGAACACATTGCTTTGGTCAGTCAGTCAATCTTCACCAGCAGGCCATCTTCTGAGCTGCAGAATTATTTCCTGAATTGTCTAGAAATGAAGCCAAGGTGTCCCCAAAACTCCACTTCAAACCCCTCTGGGACAAATGGACTTCAGTAAAGCTCAGCTTCCGCTGTCCAGACACTTTTGTTCTGCTTTGTTATATTCGGCTGTGGGCTCGGTTTCCTACGCCTAACCCATGAATTTTTTTTTTTTCCACTTTGAGGGCATTCTTGGGTGTTTCTAAAGCAACAACTGCCCCGTTGCATATATTTCCATCAAATTACCAGAAACAGAACCATGCCCTACATCGCACAATGGGACCAACACACTGCTAAGTATTTAGGATTCTGGGAAGTCCAGAGCTAGGGCCCCAGATACACTCCTACTCTGCATGGGTCCTCTCTCATTTCTCTCCATCCCTTCCCGCTCACTTTGGCCAAGGATCCATAGTTGAGATTCCCAGGGGAAAGTTAAAACTCCCATTCAGAAAGCAAGAAAGGTTGTTGGTCTACAGATACAGCCTGAGCCTGTGGGTTTAAAAAAAAAAAAAAAAAAAAAAAATGAGCTGTGCCTCAAAGCCTGGCTTTACTAACTACTAGTTAAATGACTTTTGGAAAGTTAGGGAGCCTCCTGCACCTCCATCTCTGATGGCATAAAATAAGAATTTAGTGGTGTGTGGTAAGTACCCAAGTCTCATGAGTGTAGACTCTGACCTCATTTCACACAGATGTTCTGAGTGGTCTTGGAATCTATACCTTTATAAAGATGAATATCAAAGTCAGTGTGAGACTAGGTTAGCTTCTTAAAATCAAAGCATGGAAAGGTTTATGGTGGGCATAGGCAAACAAAATTAAAGACCCTTCCAGAATGAGAACCAACCCCAGAAATGACCCTTGACTTCCCGCCTGAAGTCCACAGAGTTTCCACTTCCGGGCTGGCCACTCCGCCTCTTCCAGGTGAGTTAGGCCTTGTGTTTCAGACTATCACGTAAAATCTGAGCCCTGCGCCTCACTGGTATTGGTCCTGACTGCTGAAGTAATTCCGTGGGATTGTATTGGTCGGGGCTCTCAAAGAGCCCCACCCTCTTTAAACTAAACACCTCATCTCTGTTTTGTCCGCTGTCCCAGTCACTTTCCTCCCAGCACAAGCCAGCTGGCCAGTGCCTGCTACAAAGTGGGACCCAGAATTGAAATGTTCCATTCTAGTCCTCTGGTGAGCCGATAAGAGGCACAGCAGGCCACCATCGGAGTTCTGGAAAAATCTAGGAATATGTCCTGAAGTATTCACTTTGGGTTAGTTTTCTTTCATTGCTATTTCACCTATGAACAAAACCAACTAGGCCTTCCCACAAGAACTTCCGCTCAGTGAAGCAAACTTATCCTTAAGTTGGGTGACTAGATAGTTGTGAGTCAACTTTTTGGTCAAGGGAAGGAATGCTGGAACATGGTTTTTCAATGAACTTATCCATCCCATAAGGTGGAAAAGCAGTCTTTGTGATCTTTCTACTTTTAGGCATGTCAAGATCAACTTCCCTGGCCTATAATAGCTTACCGAGGTAAAGCTATCTGAAGATAGGTCTCTGATTTTCATGTTAAGAAAGCAGGGGGCGCCAGGCATGGTGGCTCATATTTGCAATCCCAGCACTATGGGTAGAAGCAGAGTTGATGGGAGTTTGAAGCCAGCCTGGTCTACATAGTGAGCTTCAGACTAGACGGCTGCATAGAAAAACCCAGAAAGGAAGGAAGAGAGAGGGGGGAGAAGGAAGGGGAAAACTCATGCTAAGCATTGTTGTAGTTATAAAAATGAAGATAGCAGCTTCTGCTCTTTGCTTTGATGGAGAATCGGACAGTCGCTCAGTATACACATCGTACTCTACCAGCTGACCTCCAGAGAGAGACTTCACAGAGGCATCTCTGGGGACCTGGGGACTAACTTGCCGTTCCCGAGTTAGCTTCATGTATGGCAACGTCCCCTGAAATCTCATAAATTTTAGGCAATACCAGAAGTACTTTAAAAACTACTGAAAGAAACCACTGAGTACTGTGCAAGCACTTACGGCTGGGGTTGGTTTTGCTTGCAACCGTTTCAGTGGAGCAGAGGCCTGACAAATGGGCAGGAGCGAGCCAGCTTCTAGGTGGCTCACTGTAGGCACCTCGCTGGACCTGTTCTGTAGGATAGCGTAAGTCATCCTCAGAGAGAGATCCGGGGCCTCTCACAGAGTCTGTGTGCTGGACCCATAGGAGGCCACGTCCACTTTGGGTGTCAGTTCTGTCTGCTGCCACCAAACAAGTTGCAAGTCTCTAAGTTCAGGGTTTGAAGCACCCTAGTCTAAGCTTTATGGTTCTATTCTACAATGTCACTGAGGCTGTTCCCATCCCACGGGAGTGAAGAAATGGACTTCCAAAGACTAGTTCCCTTCCACCAGGTCTAAAGTTAGCCCGTGGGGGCCAGGATTATCCTGGGATCTCAGCCCTTCTGACAATGCCCCTGTCTCTCATGGCTAATGCCAGAGAGTAGTTCCAGGTTCTCATTCAAGTGAATCGAACAGGAGAGGAGCAGCCTCCATTAAGGAAGGCAATCCGAGCTGTAATTCCTAATCACTCACTGAGCATTATCTGAAGATGATAGATTTAGAGTCAGCTGGGCCAGAGACCAGACCCTGACACTCCTGAGTCATGGTAGTGGCCCGTTGGCACCCTCGGGTTCAAGGCCTGCACTCCTTGCTCTACCTAGTAGCCCTGTAACCCCATCCCCTGCTGGATTCTGTTCACTCTAGCCCTCCTGCAGACCTGGCCTCACCGCTGCCCTGACAGACACGCCCTCGCCTGACAGCCACGCACTCTCTCTGGTGTGGCTGCACAAGCCCCTTGTGCCCTTTGCTCAAGCCTTGCTCCAATGCTAACTCCTCAATGAGGCTCCCTGGCTGCCCTCTTCAGACAGGCAACATGGGCCTGGGGAGAAGGCTCCAGCAGGAAGCAGTTGCTATGCTAATGTGAGGATCTGAGGTTGTCTTCAGACAACCTCAGCTGGGCATAGTAACAGCTGTAATCTCAGTGCTGGGAGGCAGAGACAGCTGATCCCTGGTGCTTACTGGCTGGTCAGCCTAGCCCACTTGGTGAGTTCTGGGCCAGCGAGGGACCTTGTCTTAAACTCAAGGTAGACAGTGCCTAAGGAATGAAACCAGAGGTTGACCTCTGGCCTCAACATACATGTGCATACCCATACATGTATATCTTTATGCAGCCATGTACCCACACAAACATACCTATGAACACACACACACACACACACACACACACACACACTGCAGACTTCTCTTCCTCGTGTTCCCAGTTCACTTTGCTATTTGGGGGGCTCCTAATAGTACACACTGTATGTTAGTCTAATGCACTGTGTAATGAACTTCTTTCCTGTTGTCTTTTTTCTCCTGATTGAAAACCAGATCATTTGGAGACAGATCTTGCTTCACTCACAATACAGAGTATCTTGACCTGAAAACTCTCCAAATATGTAGAACAATACCTAAATACATTGCAGGCAATCAATGGCTCATGTCTGTTGGTAATCACGCCATAAACTTTAGAACTCAGGCGAGCATTTTCTCAGACAGAGTAGAGTACAGGGGATCAGGAATAGTGAGGGGCTCTGTGCAGTTGGTTGCTCTTGGCCTTGAATGATTTGTGGAACCATGTCTTGACATCCTCAGGTTCCATTGTTTTTCTATTGGTCGGTTTTGTTGGCATCATTGAGACAATGTGAGTCAAACCATGACCAGCCAGTGTCCTTACCCTTTATAAGATGACATCTGCATCCTCAGAGTTACAGTGTTTTTCTGGCCTCGTGAGCTTGTTCCTTGGGTTGCTTGGTTCCATATCTATCCGTTCCCAAAGTGTCTGCTCCCACCAGACATGACTGCTCATCCTCAGAGGGTCACAATGCCTGGTATCCCATTTCCTTCCTAAGAATGCCAAGTTTTCCACCAAGAGAGAAGCCCCTTTCATTCTGGAGACTTCGGAAATCGGTTCAGACCTGTTCACAGGAGTGGAAGCCAAAGGGCTAAGCACCCGGTAAGTCCCTTCACACTGTGTGTGTTTCTAAGTACAAAAGGAAGGAAAAAAAAAAAAAAAAAAAAAAAAAAGACCAGCCAAGAGATTCTAGCCGTCAGCCGTTTGTACACGAGAGACTGGTTCTCGGTGACACCTTCTCGTTTTATTTCCAGGTTTAAAGTGGTCCTGAACAGCTGTTGGGCCACCCCCTCGGCTGACTTCATGTACCCCTTGCAGTGGCAGCTGATCAACAAGGGGTAGGTGGTACTCTCTGGAGTCAATGCAGACCAGTGGGTCCGTGTCCCCTGGTCTCTTCTGCTGTGGCTTGGAATAGCTTAGAAGAAAACTCTTTGTTTATACCAGATCCTTTGGGTGGAACTCCAGTTTTCAAGTCCTTATTGATATATATATATATATATATATATATATATGTATATATATATATATATGTATATATATATATGTGTGTGTGTGTACATACACATATGTATACCTATACATTACTATGTACATCACACACATATATGAATATGTGTGTGTGTATATGTTTTATATACATATAAAATCAGATATTATCCTGTACACATTACCACCACAATTGCAACAGCACACTCTCCTAAAAAACTGACTCCATGCAGGGCAGGGGACTTGTTCAGGGTGACATGGAGCCCTCCCAGCAGGCTGCCACCATCCAACCAACCAGAGTCAGAGTGAGATGTCACCAAGAGGCAGGTGCCACAGCTTGCGCCAAGAGATGGCGGTGCCAGGACACCTAGGCTTGCCCATTATTTGCCTCCCCTTACCCCAGCACAAGGCCCCTCTTACATTACTTTCCACTGGCTGATACAGGCCCAGGGCACTCTGGCTGCAAAGATCTATTTTAAGGCTCTGTGTCTTGAGTTCAGACAAGGATCTCAGGTTTACTGGCCAACCAATCCCGTTAGATCCTCATTCCATACAGTTGGAAAATTCTCACAGCTCTGTCACTGCCAAGGCCACAACAAATAGAAATAGCTCTGACCCTTGGCCCAGATAGGAAGGTACAACCTTTGTTTCTCACTCAGGACTTCTCTGAGAGAATGCTGAGATTATATATATATATATATATATATATATATATATATATATATATATATGAGAGAGTTCCTACTTCTCTCTCAGCAAACACACATTTATATATTTCTTCCCATTATCTAGATAATATGTGGAAAATATTTTTTTTTTACAAAGGCTACTATATAATATGTGTTAACTGAAAGTAAATTCCTTTCTCTGACTTCAGGCAAAACCTGGCAATGCAGATAGAGATTAGCGGTGGGTGTGGCTTGAGCTTAGGCATCCACTGGAACACCCTGCTCCCTTCGTTCACGGTGACCTCACCTTGTGTTACCCTGGGGTCTTCCCAAGCCAGACCAAAGAGGGCTTCTTCTCTTGGACAGGGGTTCATCTTACCAGACATGTGGGTTCTCATAAGTCATCCCTATTTAGGATAGAGACAATCACATCCACCCCTATAGCCCTTCAATTGACCTCACACCAGGGATCAGAGTTCTCTGAAAGGACAGATAACTGTACACACCTACCAGAGCGCTGTGTGAATTTGCCTTGGAGCCCTTTTGGAGTTGTCTGGTGTGATGTTTTGTCCCCCCCCCCCCCCGTTGTATACCAGCTGCCCCGCCGATGAAACAGTCTTCGTGCATGAGAACGGCAAGGATCACAGGGCAACTTTCCAATTCAATGCCTTCCGGTTCCAGAACATCCCCAAACTCTCCAAGGTTTGGTTACACTGTGAGACCTTCATCTGTGACAGTGAGAAGCTTTCCTGCCCAGTGGTAAGGGTCCTGGCTCTGGAAGGAAGATATTACCCCCAAGGGGCTGGGATTAGAGGAGCTGAATTGGCCCGGGAGATATAGGTCCTGGATGCAGAAGCAGAAGGTCTAGGCCACTCTACCTTGTTACCAAACCTTACCACTTGGTATGTGCCGCTTACCCATGGGCCTGGTTTCCTCATCTCTGAATAGAGCTCATCCATCAGTTCTGATGGCTGTTCCCTTTTCAGAGAACAGTGGAAGATAGAATACGAGCATAGTCATAGGCACGAAAATGCTTTGAAGAAGTAAAAAGTTTCAAGGAACCCAAGGCCTAGCCAGAGCTCTAGAGGTGGGTGATTGTAGCCTGGATTGGACTGTCTTCAGAGAAATGCTGAGAATCTAGGTCACGGTGTACGGCACAGTGAGGGGAAGGGCCAGGGCCCTGGGTTCTGGGGTTCGCAGAGCTGCAGAGCTCCTCCTCAGGCTCTTAAAAGTGCTGAGCTCCAAACTGTTCTGTCCTGCATGTAAACTGGAGGCCTCAGAGGCCAGAGCTTCTAAAGAGGCTGCAGCCCACATGGCCTGGAGGAGCCAGCAGAAAGGAGGTTGAGTCTCTCCTTCCGTCCACTCATGTGGCCAAAATACAGATGCTTGTGAACACAGGGAGGTGCAGGGCTGGGGTGGAGGAAAACAGTACCAACCAAAGGGTGGGCATCTGGGCACTGGAGCTGCAGTTTTAACAGAAGAAAATGAAGCAGAACACATTTTGCAAGTGTCCTCTTCTGTCACTGAGTTAAGAAGAAAAAGTAAAAAACCCTTTTCCCTGTCTTAAGTCACGGTGCCCATCCCCCACTGGAATGATACTGAACTACTCCAGCAGGATTTTCCATGCTTGGAAGAGAATAAACTCTAGGTGCATACATGTGTGCGCACGCGCGTGTGTGCGTGTGTGTGCGCGCTTTTGTGTGTGTGTGTGTGTGTGTGTGTGTGTGTGTGTGTGTGTACGCCTTATGTATGTAGTGACTGGGGACTTGGACTCCATGAAGTTTCATTTTTTTTTTTTTTTTCTTGTTTCCACTGTTCATTTCTCCAGAACTGCGACAAACGGAAGCGTATGCTACGTGAGCAGACAGGGGGTGTCCTGGTGGTGGAACTGTCCTTGCAGAGTAAGCGGGTTGCCCGATAGTCATGTGCACTCTGGGCTGTGCCCACAGGCACGGCAGGTTTGAGCATTTTGATTGAATTGTCAAACCAGGCGTGCCTGTGGACACAACACTCACCTGCTCCTCGAGTGGCGGGGGTCTGAGGGTCCAAGGAGGTGAGGTTTGCTGACTACCCTGAATGTCTTGCCGGGGACCAAATCCAAATGCTCCCAGGAATTAGGAAATGCTGAGCTGAACTTCCAAACAGGTCATGCAATGACCAATAGGGATGGAAATGCAGGTGTCCTGGCAATGTCAGGAAGCCTCCTTCACTGCCCAAGCATGGCCTGCACACGAGGTTCCAGAAATGAGCAACACTCCTAGAAACCCTGTCTCAGGATGTTGCCTTCTAGCCAGGGTAGATGATACACACTGGGGGACAGGGAATGTTGAGGGATGGGGGATGGGTAGGGTGATACAGGAGTGTAAGGCCGCAGGAACTGACCCCATACAGGCCTTATAGACTCTTGGGAAATGTCATTGTGACCTGGAAGGCACTATGAGTGTGTGTGGGGGGGGGAGCCAGATTTTGGAGTTGCACCTCAAAGCATAATTGCAAAACTACAGACCAGGGCCAAGTCCCCAGGCTTTCTTCTTGATTTTGTGAGGCTTACAAACCAAAACAGGTTTTGTATACTTTCCTGTGGTTCCAAAAACTAAAAAGAATATAAAACCATGTTGCATAAAAATTTGATAGAATTAAAATCTCGGTGTCTATAAAGTTTTATTAGTACACAGATGACATTGTCTGCAGGAGTAGTCACACTACAAGGACAATACAATGAAGCCATGTCTGGTGTGGTGGTACACACCTGTAGCCTCGGTACTCAGGCTGAGGCAGGAGGATAGTGAATTTGTGGCCCATCCGGGATATGTGGTAAGAATGCCTAGAACCTTAAAGAAAAAAATTACCTCATGGCTGGCCCCCTGCAAAGCCCAAAGTATTTAGTATCCTGTGCTTTGCAGAACACATAGGAGGCTCTGCTTTAGACAGCCGAGGAGATGATGCACATGCTTTGTCTGAAAGGGGAAGGATCATGATTTGATGGGGGTTGGACATGGTTGGGTTTGTGGCTCAGAAACAGTCCTGATATTTCTTTCATGGCTCTCTTCAAACTGCATTCTCTCTCTTTGCTCACTCCAGGCAGGGGACTCTCCAGTCTCTGTGACTTCACAGGTAAGGACAGGTACTGAGCGTTGCCAGGGGGCAACGCTTTTGTGAAGTGGATGTACCGGTAGAGATCTTTACCCTGGCCCCAGAAAAATCTGTCATGGAAAATATACATCTTACAGTGCACCTCAGAGGGGCCAGCGGCAAACAGGTCTGGCTCCAAGCAGCCTGTGACCCAAAGGAGGAGCTGCTTCCAGTGGATGAGGGACCACCCGAGTCCACAGCACCCTCTGAACAGAGCCATCACCGCGTGGCTTTCCTGACCTTCCTGCATTTGGAGAAGACACTTTGTGATCAGATCATCTGCTCATTAGCAAATATTTGAGGCCGTGCTAGGACTCTGCCGTTCCTTAATGGAGTGACTTGGATAAGGAAGAGCCTCAGCCCTCCCTGCTCAGCTTCTCTGTGTGAGCCAGGCTATGACTGTCCCTAGCGTACACGCTAGGCTGAGAATTAATTATAGCTAAGCTTTAAACAATACAGTCATGGGAGAGGGCCAAGGAAGCTTCTTAGATTAAGAGCCATTCCAGCTGTAACCAGGGTCTCCCTGGAAGATGACAAGGACCAAGGACGGAAGGAGATGGGGTGGGGCTAGGGCAGTGGCGTGCAGGCACACAGATAGAAACACTGTGTATTGCAAGAAAACCAAGTTCAGTGCCCACTTCTTGTTTTAAAGGGAAGTCCCCCAGAGAATACCCTACAGTGACAGGTGTGTGCCACCACCGTGCAGTCCAAGTTCACATTTCTGTTTGCCAATGGCCCACAATCGAGGCTCACGTGTTAGCAGAAGTGGACCGTGCAAGTCCCGCGGAAGGAACAGGAATGACTATGTATAAACTTTGGAAGCTTTACAACAGCCCCACTGCGATAACTCTGGCTGAATTCTCCCTGACTCTTGACCTTATGCAGCTGTTTCTCAGTGCTGTCTCTACCCCCTCTGATTCACAGATGTTCTCTATCACCTCATCCTGATGCTGGGGATCTGCGCTGTGTTATAGGAGCTAGCTGGGCGGCGGCGGCGGCAGCAACTCTCTCCGAGGCCACCCTGAACTACGACATACTCGGTTATTGTACTGCCAAAAAGAACAGACAGAAGACTTCATTGCCGGGGAGCCAAGAATAGCTCTTTGCCAAATATGTGTTCCCCGTGATTTTCGTGTGTGTGAGAATTTGATGACCCACTGCTGTTGGAGCCTCACTTCCTTCCTGGGGCCATTCCATCCTACCACACATACACACACACACACACACACACACACACACACACACACACACACAAACACCACATGCAGCTTAGCATTTGGAGGCAAAGACTGGCTCAAAAATCAATGCCATATACAGATTCCATGGGGATAGCCAACTTTACCCAGCAGGCACTCTGTCACTGAGACATTAGAGCTCTAAGGACAAGAATTGAGCCCCTACGCAGGAAGTTCCAATCTTCAAGTGACAATGTGAAAATCCAAGTTAAACACAGTATATTTGCTCAAACTTTTGTAACAGGCAAGGAGTGGGTTCTTACGCCTCTAGTACTAACTTGTTCTTATTATAGGGTTTCTTAAATAGATACAATGTTAGGTAGGTATTATAAAACCTTATCCTTATAACTGATTATATTTCTGCAATCAAAAATAAGTAGGAAACGACAATGGTAGGAGTAAAATCCGTCTTCATTTCACACAGTAATGTGGCATTGCTTATATGAAATGTATGTGCTGAGTCCATGCTCCCTGAGATTTGAGAGCCCACCCCCCTCCCACGTAGCTTGTGATGCTCAGTGTACACACCGGTTTGCTCTAGGAGGTCTTCCTGTCTGGGGTGGTCTAACGCACTTCACCCTCACTGAAAACGATCATGCCTGTGTCTGCTTCCATCCCGTCCGCTTATGATTGTCGGAACTGAACCAATAAAACATCAGAAATGCAATGCAAATACAGCAAGGGCATCACATGACAGCCATGCCCATCACTGGCCACCCTGTGGCAATATTAGTGACTCACACTTGTCAACGAGAAACCGAATAAACCAACCGTGCTAGAGCACCAGCTGGGGTATGACAGGATAGGCCCAAGTCCTAAATTTCCTCTTTGTCACACACAGACTTAACATTTGACATCACGTGTTAGTTTGTCCTTCTATATTCAATGCCCTTAGGAGGTTTTGAAGTCTGCAGTTTGCTGATTTTTTTACAACTTGCATAAATGAACTTAAACATTAAACCAGTTACCAAGTTGTGTTTGTTTAGCCATAGGCTGGCTAGGATGGTTCCATGCAGTCTAAACTTGATATCTAGATAATGCTCCAATCACTTTGGAATCTCTTCCTGATGTAAAGTTGGAATTCATTGTAATCGGGAAATACAGAAAACAGGATCCATTGCTTCTGGTCAGAAACTCTTACATAGCATATATATAGCCAAGTTTATGTCTTTGGCTGTCAGGCTAAAACAATATTTAAATTTCTCACCATGATCTTGTATCTCTACCCGGTGCTATGGACTAAATAAAATTCCTGGAATAAATAACCTATGATTGTAGTTTACATATTCATGTGTTATGATGGAAGGCAATCCTACACCTTTTCCAAAGGTTTCTATCCTTCATTAATCCAAATATTCCACAAACTTTCAATCGTTTGTACTTCAAACACTCTAGCACAAGAGTTTACAGAGCGAGAGGCAAGGAGGTAAAGTCTTGTGTGACTAACATTAGAGAGTGTATGATCACCTGGGCCATGCCTGCCTGTGAAACTCTAGTGTCCCTTGCAGTCACTAGATCGTGTGGTTTAGGTTTAGTCGGTAACCCCACAACGTGTTTAGTTACCCTTTCTGCCTTAGCACTCCTCTGTGAGGGATTAAGACAAGGACCCTCATTGTAATATCTGCTGCAAATCGGAATTCATACCAAATCAAAACAGACATCCAGAGAAAAGAAAAACACACATTCCCATAGGTATCCTGTCCATTCATCTATCCATTCATCCATCCACTCATGCATCCATCCACCCACCCACCCACCCACCCATCCATCCACCCACCCATCCACCCACCCACCCACCCACCCATCCATCCACCCACCCATCCACCCACCCACCCACACACGCACCCCCCCACACACACACACCATTAGATACAGATTTATAAAATTTCCTAACTATGGTATCTATACTCATTCCTTTTCTCTCCCCCTTCTCCCCTCCTCTCTCCTTTCTCTTGTGTATATATATAGAAATGCACCTAGTATATTATGTGCGTGGGTGTGTATGTATGAATATAGGTGTGCATTAGGTGCCTGAGTTCATGTGTGTGTTTTGTGTCCATGTGAATGTCTAGATATCAAGTGTTTATGCTAAGATATTAAATGAAGACAGATTTAACCAAGTCTTTAATATACGATTAGGTAAGTAGATGAGCTAGGGTTAGAAGCAAACATATCTCATTGATACAAATACAAATATGGAGCAATAATAGACAATGACCTCACTCGAACCCGCTCTGAAATTGAATAACATTTTCTAATGCCACTTTACTATAATGACATTAGATTATTTGATTACTCTATTTTTTGTTCATAGCTCCACTGGTCCCTAATGTTGTATCCCTGTGTGTTAAAAAATGTCTCCTTCCAACTAAGCTATAAGATAAAGATGAAAGTTCATATTCTCATAAGAGAATAAACTCCAAGCATGGCAGCTAGCAGAGTAAAAACTTTACACATGGTCCTTGAGTTCATGAAATTCTTGGATGGGTGGATGGATGGATGGGTGGGTGGGTGGATGGATGGGTGGGTGGGTGGATGGATGGGTGGGTGGATGGGTGGGTGGGTGGGTGAATGGGTGGATGGATGAGTGGGTGGGTGGATGGGTGGGTGGGTGGGTGGATGGGTGGATGGGTGGGTGGATGGATGGGTGGGTGGGTGGATGGGTGGGTGGGTGGGTGGGTGGGTGGGTGGGTGGGTGGATGGATGGGTGGGTGGATGGATGGGTGGGTGGATGGGTGGGTGGGTGGATGGGTGGGTGGGTGGGTGGGTGGATGGATGCATGAGTGGATGGATGAATGGATAGATGAATGGACAGATATATGGATCAGTGGATGGATGGATGCATGGTTAGATGGTTGAATGGATGGGTGGTGGGTGAATAGATGGATGGATGTGTAAAGGGCCTGGCCTATCAATCTAAGAAGCACACAAGAGATTAAGATTTGTTTTCTTTCATGATGGAGCAAAGTGTTTAGGAAAAGAAGCCATGATGCTCAACAAGGGAACAAGGTAGGAAGCCGGAGAAGATGCACTCTGTCCATTGTCTCCATGCTGCAGTAGAAGGGAGAAGCTCCCCAGCGTAAATACCTTCTGCCTTCCTTCCTCCCAAGCAGCAGTCTAAGATGGCCAGTCCTTGCTGTGAGGGCTTTGTGGGGAAGCAGAGCCTCTTGCCAGAACTCTGCCAAGGAGAGGAAGTCTCTAAGGGCAAGAGAAATCAGTCATGCACCTCTGGGAAGACACAAATTACAGTGGGTAGGACTGCTTCAAGGGTTGGGAGGGTGGCTAATACCAGGAAGGCTTTCAATGGCTCTGAAGAATTAAAGGGGGTGTTTTTGTAAATATTGGAATGCAAGCACCCCAATAAATCAAAAGGTACTCAAAAATGTGTCCACCGTAGACACCAGCAACAAAGAAAGCCTATATGGTCTCACTTCTTCTTTTGGGAATTTCAACAGCAAACCAGGATTTAATCCAAACGGTCTCTGCATTCCCTAGCAACCACATGGGCTGGGGAGGTATAAGGCTCCAAGAAAGAAGTGTTGTAACGAAGAACAACGTAGCTCACTTAAAATAATCCCCAAACAATTCAACGCAGAACTTATTGTGTGTGTGTGTTCAAAAGAGAAAATAGTTATCACAGGACCAGGCACGCTCGCCTTCCACATCTGAATTCGTTAAACTACTCTGTGCATAAACGAATGGAAAGTTCCAGGTAAATTCAAATCTTGGCTTCAAGAGCTGTTGCATGGTGTGTAGGAGCAATAGGCAATAAATTGTGGGCAGAATATTACCCATTGCCCTCACAGAGTTGAGAACCTGGTCATCTAGCTCACAATGCATCCGTCTTCCCGTACCGGCCTGGCACGGGACAGTTTCTGTCTTGAGCTCATGGTGGGGGCTTTCCATTTGGGGTTCCTAGCTCCTTCTAAGCAAATGCATGCGGCCCCTTGGCCAACTATTCCAGGAAATGAGTACCCTACATCCACCTCTGCCAGGGCCGCACTAGGTGGCACTCTAGGAGCAATGTTTGAAGCAGGAGGGAAAACCAGTTAGACAGTGCCCCCTAGTGGGAGATTGATTCAGTGCCCCAGAGCTACGCCTCTTCAGATGGACGGATATTGGGTGCATTTCCCCAAAAGGATCCCCACAGGCATTAGTGGGGCTCCACAAACATCTGGAAAGAACCTACCCGCCTCAAGAGACCTCTGGAACTGTAGCTTCCTCCTCCTCAGTAAACTCGGGGAGCAGGACAGTGCAGCCATCTTTGCCTTTCAACCAGAAGGTGGTCTGTTCTCCCTTGCCCTGTGGGAAGTGAAGGAGGGTCTGTCTGGTGGGCAGCTGACATGGAAGCCAGGCTGGGTCTGGCTTGCTCATGACTGCATGGCAGTTCATTGTCCACTCCCCAATCTTAAAAATAAAATCTGAATTCCTCGTGTGACTTGACTGCCAAGGAAAGCACGTCACATGCATACACACATAGAATCTGCAAGCTCAACATTACAACCACGCCCATTTTCCACATGCACACCCAAGTCCTCCAGTCAGATCCCCAGTGAGGAGGGGACATCATCCCAAGAAGGTTCTACCACACTGCTTGCAAAAGGTCCTCTTTCCACCTGCGAGGGATACGGTGTGCTGGTACCGGGGAGCTGACATTACTACTCACTTGTCAGCGCCTGCCTTTGGCATTACCAGGGAATGAAACTAGGCCCTCACGCCTCTTTCTCTAGGTTCCCAGTACCAGGGAATGAAACTAGGCCCTCACGCCTCTTTCTCTAGGTTCCCAGTACCAGGGAATGAAACTAGGCCCTCACGCCTCTTTCTCTAGGTTCCCAGTACCAGGGAATGAAACTAGGCCCTCACGCCTCTTTCTCTAGGTTCCCACTCTACGCAAACGGACGGTGTCACAGTGACCACCACTGGCGCTGTGTGTACATCTCCAAGAGGACACTGAGGACATCTCCAGAGGAGCAGCTGTTTTCCTCTCCTCCCCCACCCCAGGAAAGGGAAGTCTGAATGGGGGTGACGAGAATGCGCCATCCAGTCATTTCTCGGTGACAGGCCAGGATGCAGAACACAAAGAAAACGGTAGAGTGTGGGTTTTTTTGTTTGTTTGTTTTTTGTTTTGTTTTGGTTTTTGTATTACAGAGAAATGAGGTCCTGTTATCTCCGAGGCCAACCAATAGATTTCTGTCCCTTCAGTCTGGATATGGACATGTTGGTCCCAGGGGAAGGGACACAAAGGAGAAAGTGCTGTGGAGTATTCCTTTGCACTGTGTGAATATATGTTTCTGTGATTGGTTTTACTAAACAAGCTGACTGGCCAATAGCTGAACAGGATAGAGTTAGGCGGGCGAGCCAAACTGAGGATGATGGTATGAGGAAGGGCAGAGTCAGAAGAGTCACTGGCATGCACAGAGGGAGTGGACTATGATCATGCTGTATTGAAAGAAGGTACCAGCTCATGGCAGAGCATAGATAAAGAATATGGGTTAACTTAAAATGTAAGAGCTAGTTAGTAATAAGCCCGAGCTATTGACTGAGCATTTACAATTAACATAAGCCTCAGAGTGCTTATTTGGAAGCAGCTGCCTGGATGGGAAAACTCCGTCTACAAAAGAGACTTTTGTGTCTTTGTTGAGGAACTCCACTGTAGTGTCCAAGTGGAGGCTGACAAACTATTTGGTGACAGAAACGGCATCCCTCAGGAGTCATAGCAAAGGCATTTTCTATTGGAAATCCATATCTGACCACTGAGGGGTCTAAGCCTTCTCCTCAGGAGGCAGACCCAGCAGTTACAAAAGCCTCTAGAGAGCCCCCAGACGGCTCCCTGCTCCTCTGTACAGAGATTCACTCATGTCCCACAATTCTTCAACATGTCCATCAAGGACACAAACCAGAGAAGTGAAACGCAGTCAACCTGGCCTTACCTTGACTGAAATGGTGCCTCTCTTTTGCAGATGGTACCCTCCTGCTGCAAGAAGAGCTTCTGCGGTGCTCTGAGAAACATGGATCCGGAAAGCTGCCAGAAACCAGGCCTTGCCTAGTTAACATCAGGTCACTTGAGGAGTCTGACAGGAGTCAGGATGTGAGGGCTTCTTTGAAGAGGGGACTAACCCTACTCTCTCATTCTTTCCTCTCCAGAACTTCTCATGAAACCAAAACAGAGCTGGGTAACATAATCCCAGCCCACAGGAAGCATGGACAGGGGATCTGGAGCTCAAGACCAATTTTAACTACACCATAAGTTCTAGGCCAGCTAGATGACAGACAGACAGATATAGATAGATACAGACAGATGATAGAGATAGATAGATAGAGATATACAGACAGATCTTAACTAGAATATAGATAGATGATAGATAGAAGATAGATAGATAGATAGATAATAGACAGACAGACAGGCAGGAAGGTAGATAAATGTAAAGCACAAGTAATACCCAGTGTCTGGGCCACATAATTTGGGACTCTTAACCACATAGGCATTGGATACTGATGGATGCTTCTTCGTGTTTGGTTTAGGGACAAAGAGAACTGGCTCATTCTACAAGTTGGCAGAGGCTCACTGAGTTTCTCAAACTTCCTGAAATGAACGGAAGACATACTACTGAAAATGTTACCATAACCAAAGGTGTTTGCAAAAAGAGTTTGGGAGCGGAGCTACCAGCCAGCTTCCACATTTACTCTAGCCACTCCTTCACAAGCTAATAGGTCAAATCTGTGCTTTAAAGTTGGGTGGTTGACTTGGGCAATGGAATAACTGTGTGTTTATACAGTATGAGAAATCAGTACATTCAGAACAATGGAAACCTAAACCATTTGAAACTTCCACCACTGAGGATTGTTTTTCCATATTTCAACTGAACAATAGCTTGACATATATGCCATATATTTCAAATAACAGCTGGTTCAATAAAATTACTAGAAAACACACACAAATATGGTGCTTCCTAAAGTCCTGGTCACAGATTTCCTCTGCACCGCCAGGGCAAGTTACACACTATTTGTGTTTGCAAATAAAGGTTTATTGGAACAGGGTCTTGCTATACATTCACATGTTTCTCAATCTACTCTTGAACTACAACATCAGAATTAAGTAGTTGCAACTGACACTGAAAACTAAAATATTTAATGTCTAGGCCTACAGAAAAAAACCTTTCCAATTTGTGCTTTTGTTACATGCTTTCATTGTGTGCAGTCTGTTAAGAATGGCAAGACAGCCTCTAACACGGACAGTTGACTGGCCGTTAGATAAGAATGGGACCCAGTGTGGGAGGCTCCTGCTTTCACCCAGGGCTGGACTGGTCTCTATGATTTCAGCTACTTGCCCTCCTCCAAGCTGAGAGGGTGCAGGCCGGGGCCAGGACAGGCTATGCATGCTGGCTTGCCCCAAACCACATATTCTGTCTAACCCCCCTTGTCTTTGTACAGTCCCACCCATCCCCAGCTGTGGGGGAGGGGCTGCCCATCCCCCAGTGGTGATGCTGCCAGTAGCTATGAGGGTTTCATCGCCCCTTCCCTTACAGTATCTTTACCCCTTCAGGGTCAGTTAAGGGAAAGTACTGGAGCTCCTTGGTAAGGGTCAAAAGAAGGGGGGAAAGCATATAAAAGGAGGAATTAAAATGTGAAGGTTTGTAAATAGTCTAGACTATGATAATGTTGGGACAGAGTCTGATTTCTATATAGAGATGGCTTTAAAATGTTTCCCCTTATTTGTGGAAGCTCTGGGCTTCTAGACTGTGGGAAATGGCTTGGGGAGGGTGGTCCCCAGCACAGGAAAACTGAACTCATTTGTTCAATTTCAATAAAATTATTTGAAGACCCTGAAAAAAATGGGAAGAAAGGCTACAGGGATGGATAGCTCTGCGGGTCAAGTGCTTGTCATGTAGGCTTGAGGACCTGAGTTTGGATCCCCAGCACCCATATATGAGCTGGGTGTTGTGCATGACTATAGCCCCGGTGTTGGGGAGCAGAAATAGGTCCATTCTGAGAGTTCACTGGCCCCCCGACTCATCTATCAGTGAGCTTCAGCTTCAGTAAGAGACCCTGTCTCCCAAAATAAGGTGAACAGTGGTAAATACCTGACATCTGCCCCCTACACACACACACACACAGAGAGAGAGAGGTTTAAAAGGAGGAACCCATGTGTGTTTATGTAGCTCCACGGAGCACACAGGGGGGGCGGGAAGCTGTCTACACAGCTGGTGGTTCAGGTTGTCTCCCAGGAATAATGATCTTATCTTCCAGATGGAAAACAAGAGACAAAATGCAAATGAGTTCCTAAAAATACCCAGTGGTTAAAGATAAGAGGGGACAGGGATGCTGTGCTTGCAGAGTGATGCGAATGATACCCACGCAAACTGCTGCTTTCCATTCTGGATGCCATGTTCACAGTATCTCCAAACAGACAGTATCTGGGCATGGTGATTCCCACCACACCAGCCACCACCGGACCTAAGGGGGAAACAATAGAAGGGTCTAACGGCCTGCATTCCCCAAGGCTGGGCTCCACACTGGCCATCAAGTCCATACAGGAAACTGATTCAACAAGTGTTTACTGAAGAATCCTCTTGGGGCAATGCTGGACAATGCGCATCGTAGAGTGCCCGTAAAGCATCTATAGGACACACACACTTCTTGTAGAAATCAGCGGCTGAACCTTATCCGCATTATTCATGAACTGCAGAGGTAAGCAACCCCCCCCCCCCAAGCAGCATGAACTTGAGGAATAAATTCTGGCTGGAAATCGGGTTTGCTTCCAGTTGGATAGGAGGACCATGGCTACATGATTTGGGCGGAGGACTCATGCAAAGGAAAAATATGAAGCATTTTCTCAGAGGGGCATCGAGACAAGTATCTGCCTGTATCTTTAGGGAGGTTGAGGCAAGAAGATCACAAACTTATGGCGAACTTCAGCTGTGACTCCCAGCTGCAAGAATCTCTCATTTTTTTTTTTCAAAAAAGCAATAAAAGACTATTGAGCCAAGTAGGGATCATTCATCTGCAAGTCACAAGCCCATGAGTTTGACAAAAAGAGAATGTACCAAAGCAATCTAAAAGGAAAAAGGAGGAAATGTGGACCACTGTTGGCTCCCATACTCCGCCTGCCCCGGTGTGTGTGTGTGTGTGTGTGTGTGTGTGTGTGTGTGTGTTTTAAACATCTGCTTTCTATGTATCCTTATTCTCAGGCATCACTTCAATTGGAAATACACGTGCATTCTGTGGTCCCCTGTGGGGGCACCATAGCCCTTTAATGACTGTGTTCCTAAAAGCCTCAGACACAGGGCTCAAGTCCAGAGCCCCCTGCGGTCACGCTCCCACCGTCTGCCACCTGCCACTGGTTTTATCTACCTGTGTGCAGTCCTATCCGGAGCTTGAGTCTCTCCTCGGGCATGTGCCCAATCTGAAAGTGGGTGGTGGCACTAAGCAAATGCAAGGACATGGTGGCAATCTCATCTGCATGTTGAGCTCCATTGCGGATGGGGACCCCACTGGCCACCATGTATGCATCTCCGATGGTTTCAACCTGGAAATGACGCAACAAAGTGTCCTTAGTTTCCCAAGAGGGAGGCATGGGAAAATGAGGAGATGGGTTAGACGAGACCCCTCTTCCCAGCCCTCTCCTCCCCTGAGGCCCCATTCGCCAAAGCTCGGTTCTCACTGATGTCCACTCCACCTGGGTCGAGCATTTCTCCCAGTGTCTATTCTTGCCCTGGCTCCTGCCCAAGCCATCCCTCCTCCCTGTAGCCGCTGCTTGCATCTGTAGACCTGATAACCCTGGTGCCATATTTCCCTAGTGCAAGGTCAGAACAAATTAGCCATATATAAGTTGGGTAAATCCTGGAGGACAGACTGGATCTCTCAAGCAGAGTCCATATTAGTCAACCCGAAACGCTCTCATGTTACACAAGGCCTTGGAAATGTTCACACAGCATTCACAATGCTCTCTCTCTCTCTCTCTCTCTCTCTCTCTCTCTCTCTCTCTCACACACACACACACACACATACACACACACACACATACATATTTGTATCACTGATCTGTACCCCCCTCCACCAGTCCCCTAATAAAACCAGAGTCCAGAGCCCTTACTGGCATAGAAGTAACAGAAGACTAAAACTAAAGCCCAAGATTTCTGCCTTTTGCAGACCCCAGAGATGGTGCAGAAGACCACTATATTCGTCAGGTAGTAGGAAAATGTCTGCCTGTAGGAACACTTCTCTCCTGGTGACCCCAAAATAAGTCAACTACCCAACAAGTCTAACCCTGTTCGAGGCCACATTTCCCATCCTGAGATCAACCTTCACAAACATAAACCAGGGGGCACCCCCTGGGTACAGCAGGGTTGGTGATCAGGTCTCAGAGGCTCTCTGTGCCATCATCCCTTGTGAGGAGTGGTAGGGGATGCCCACTCAGTATCTGTCACTCAGGGATACGCCACACTGCCCCCAAACTGTCTCAGTCCCTCTCTGTCCTCAACATTGACAGAGGCAGAGGCAGGGTTCTGGGGTCATGGGCGGGGTGGTTCTGTTGTGGCTGCCTAGCAAGTATACAGAGGCCCAGGAACACAGTACTTCCCTAACGGTGGTCTGACCCACAGACCAGCATCAGTACCGCCACACACACACACACACAAACACACACACACACACGCACACACACACACACACAGTCACAGCATCACTGTGATCTGACCACAGACCAGCATCAGTACCGCCACACACACACACACACACACACAGCATCACTATGATCTGACCACAGACCAGCATCAGTACCGCCACACACACACACACACACACACACACACACACACACACACACAGCATCACTATGATCTGACCACAGACCAGCATCAGTACCGCCCCCCCCCCACACACACACACACAGCATCACTGTGATCTGACCCACAGACCAGCATCAGTACCACCATACCCACACACACACACAGCATCACTGTGATCTGACCACAGACCAGCATCAGTACCGCCACACACACACACACACACACACACACACACACACACACACACACCATCGCTGCTTTTTGCTCTCTTCCTCTGCCTCCTTTCGCACTCTGGGGGCCATGTCTATGTGCCCTTCAGCAGCACCATGGGGGTCAAAGCTGTCATCTCCCCTTAGCCTCAGCACGGCAGTCTAAATGTGAAGACTCTATCTTCGCCCTGGATTGCTAAGGATTTTGCAAACACAGAAGTGAGATTCACAGATGTACAGGGGGCAGCTACAGGCTTCCTGGGATCTGAAGGACACACGTTTAGTACTGGCCAATGCCTCTTGACAAACATGTTTACTGTGAGATTAAAATAATGGGCAGAGATAGAGAATAATGGTAGCAATGGTGTGTGTGTGTGTGAGAGAGAGAGAGAGACAGAGGGAGAGAGAGAACGAGAGGGAGAGGCAGAGGCAGAGGGAGAGGGAGAATATGTTCATGTAGATGGCAGCCAGAGAAAACCTCAATTGTCATTTCTCAGGTGCTTCCCACCTTGGTTTTTGAGACAAGGTCTCTCACTGGCCTAGAACTCACCAATTAAGATGGGTGACCAGTGAATCCCAGAAATCTACCTGACTGTCTCCCCAGGGCCGAGAACTTTGTACCATGAAGCCCTGCATATTTTTCACATGGGTTGTGGGGATCAAATTCAAGTCTTCCAGCTTACAAGACCATCATTTCAGTGACTGAGTCATCTGCGGTCCCCACACGGTGACTCTGAACAAGCATGTACATCTGGGACTAATCAAGCCCCTTCCCAAGAAGACAAACAGAAATAAAACATGGAGTCTCTAGTGCCGTGAACTGAGATTGGCCGAGGTATGGTCTGCCCTCAGTCAGCCCAGAGACAGTGGATAGGAGTCTGTACAAGTCTCGACTCACCTTGTACACATCATGGCTTTGTATCGTGTGATCAAACACACTATACAGGTCGTTGAGGAGCTTCACCACTTGCAAGGGAGAGCTGAGAGAGCACAGTTTTGTGAATCCCACGATGTCAGAGAAAAAGATGGTGACAGACTCAAAATGTTCTGGTTCTACAGACTTTCCAGCTATGAGCTGCTCTCCAACGAAGCTGCAACCACAGAAATGACAGCTCTCAGCCAACTCACGCTTGGTTCCGATTCCACGGCAAAGGCAACCCTTCTACAGACCCTCTGGCTTTGGTAGGCTGGGATTTTACTTATTAAATTCACCACCTAGAGGTGTTTGTGATATTTTTGATTATATTCTACACTAAAGCTTTCTTGGGGTCAGAGGAGAGAGCTAGCCAGTAGATGACCAAAATTAGCCATAGAGCTTTTGGAGGACTGAGGACAGATAGGAGACAGGAAGTAGTAAGGCAGGGCTGAGAGAGGATCTGTTGGACAGAGCAACATAAGAGCCGGGGTCACTGGCAGCTGCCATGTCTCTGATCGTTCAGGTTCTTGCACCGATATCTGACTCCCAGTTTTTATTGACAAAGAATAACTAGATGGATGCTTCATAGAGGGATTGTCATGACATGCATTTATCCACTTGCATTTTCTCTAGAGAGATATTTTAAGTGGTGGCTGTAAATTGCAGGAGAGGAGGGAGGTCAGGCACAGGTCACAGAAATGGCTTCATTAAAGATATTTCTCACTGAAAACATCTTGTTCCTTCCTATCATCGCATGTGGAGTTTGATGGTAAAGACTTGGTGTGTTAATGAGTGCACCCCATGAGGTGGTCCTCAACCTTCCTAATGCAGCTCCTTATGTCGTGATGACCCCCAACCAGCAATTATTTTCTTTGCTACTTCATAACTGTAAATGTTGCTCCTGTTGTGAATAATAATGTAAATATTTTTGAAAATAGAGGTTGCCAAGGGGGTCATAGCCCACAGGGTGAGAACCACTGCTCTAGACAGATACGATGGCCCATGCCTTTAATCCCCGCACCTGGGAGACAGGGCAAGATGAATCTCTGTGAGTTCAAAGAGAACCTTACCCTCACAATAAGTTCCAAGGCAGCCAGGGTTACATATTGAGACCCTATCTCAAAATAACTGTTCCCCCTCCCACTTTTTCGTTGACATTCAAGTGTACAAGAGTTTTGATAGCAAATGTTTTTTCCTAGTGTTCAAAGAATGTGCAGATGGAAAAAGTGAGTTTTGAATATTGATGCTACGGGCACTTTTTGAACTAAGCAAAAATTTCAGGCTCATGTTGTTGCTTAGGGGTTAGATATGCAACTAGACTGCCATCTAGTGGCTATATCCTATTGCTGCATTCACTACCTTCCACATAAACTACACTATAGCTTCCATTCCTGTGGCTTGGGTTGGTTTGCCTGTATTTTCATGAACAAGGTGGGCCAGTTTGCCAACTTTTGCATCCATACATATCTCTCCCCCTCCCTCTCCTCCTCTCCTTCCATCCCTCTCTCCCTCTACCCCTCCCTCTCTCCCTCCCTCCTCCCCACCTACCACCCAGTATCCTCCCCCTGCTTGGGTCCCTTTCACAAAGCTTGGCACTCTTTTAGAAAAAGAACAACGGAAATACACGTGTCCTCTTCCTCGGGTTGTCCTTTGCCTGCCCACCATTGCTCCCGAATACCTGGGCAACATGGTGGACAGGAGTCTCTCCACCTTCCTCTTCTCTGCGGCCAGCTGGCAGGTCCGCTCCTCCACCACTGCCTCCAGGTGACGGGCGTACATTTCCAGCTTGCCCATCATGCTATCCAAGAGGTTTACACGGCTTTAAAAACAAAAGTGCAAATGTTAGCATCCTCTTCCAGGAACCACGGGACCACAGGGGAGACACACCCCAACACATGGCCAGAAAAACACTCATTGTCAGGTGTGCTACTTGAGGACAGCAGAGGCCAAGCCCCACCACGAGACTGTACCACGCCTGGCCCCCAGCTGAAGGGGCGTCTTTTAGTCTTCTGAGCCTCGGTTCACTCATCTGAAGAAAAAAAAAAAAAAAAAACGCACCCTACCATTGTTTTCTGGGGATTCCAGGAGCTAATGTGTCTAAAATGCCTAGGGGTGAATCTTGTGGCCAGCCAACAATCCGCAGTGGCCTTTGACGGCTTCTCCTCACTTCCCAGCATGCTCCATACCACAGTTATAACAAAGTGAAGAAGTGCAGATTGTGGAACAGGACATTTCTCAGATTGCTCGCTATGGACCCTGTGTAGATTCCATCTCAGAATGTCCCTAAGAGGTCACCTAATCCTTCACCTTCCAGATGAGAAGAGACTCAGACTCAGGCAGGAAATAAGTTTGTCTTAATGTTGGGACCATAAGACAAAGAATGCATATTTTGAAACATCGTAGTTTATTTGATTAGTATAATTAGTATCAATATTTCATATAGCAATTAAAATAATATAAAAATTAGAAATTAAAAAATACTATTATAACCTGGAAAATAACACCAGTTGTTATGTTAAGAATGCCACGTTAAATGGGCCAATTAGAAGTAGACACGTTCAGGACAGGGCTCTCTCTGCTTCCTCAAGCTGCCTCTGGGGAATTAAACTTTCACTGTATTATACCATCAGGCCAACTGGGGAGGCAAATGCAGACAAACTTCTCAGCTCAGTCCATGTGGCAAGTTCCAAGCCAGGCAGGGCTGCAGAGTAAGAACTTGTCTCAAAGGGAGGGAGGGAGAGAGGGAGGGAGGGAGGGAGGGAGGGAGGGAGGGAAGGAGGAAGGAAAAAGGAAGGAAAGAAAGAAGAGAGGGAGAGAAAGAAAAAGAAAAAGCAGAAAGAGAGAAAGGGAGGAAAGAACAGGAAGGAAAAAAGGAAAGGGAAAGGAGATATAATGGGGCTGGGGAGGCTCACTAATTAATAACTCTTCCTGCTCTTGCAGAGGACCCAGGTTTGGCTCTCAGTACCCACGGGGCAGCTCACAACTGCCTATAACTCCAGTTCCAGGGAACTGGACACCAATGTCACGCATCCATGGACACTTACAATCACTGGTTCACATAAACTTAGGAAGCCACACACACTTCCACATAAATACAGTTTTGTTTTTTAGAAGTTATTCTATCAGCCTACTTTGTAGGAAGCTGCTTTTGAGAAAATGGATTTGAGAGGCAAGCTTAACCCAAAGTCAGTTGCAAACTATAAGGTTGGGAGTTAGCTCAGTGTCCCCTTGCTTAGCCCAGGCCCTGGATCTGATCCTCAGCTCTGTAGAATAAAACCAATGAGTGATAATCTAAAGTTGGTGAATGATCGTTATCCTGTAATCCAACCCCCAATATTAGTTATGATCCTTGGGATAACAGTTGAAAAGGACACTAAGGCGGTGTCAAAAAGTCCTGGGAAAGAGAGCCTTAACTGATTAGAGATGTCTGGAAGGGCCCGGTGAGCAGTGACCTTAGTGTCTGGCTCGTGTGCACAAAGTAAATGGAGACTCAACCATTCCGCTTTAACCAGCGTAGAACACAGTGTGTAAATGGCGGGCATTAAGTGGATATGATAACAGGGGGAAGGAGGGGGCAGAAGAGACGATGGATGAGAGAGACAGGAGGGGGGGAGAGAGGAGGGGGAGACAAAGAAACATAAGGAGGGAAGGGTTGGGAGGAGAGGGAAGGACAGAGAGAGAACCATGAAGTTTTTTCAGTTCCCATGGCTAAAAGAGCAGAAGGAAGAACCTATTGCACAGTTAGCTTACCCCCTGGGACTGGCTTCTTGTAACACCTTCTTGATGGAACGGAAGGTTGGCCTTTGCTCTGGAGACTCGTCCCAGCATGCCCTCACCAGGAGGATAATCTTTTCATCACCTTTATCCTCCGACAAGGATGGTCGCAGTGGAACTGGTCCCCTGGGGTCTTTGATGCAGCTGATGATTTCTGAAATCCATTTGGGACTTGGAGAAACAAGCTACCTATCTTTGTCACTCAACACCTGCCCGTCTAAGTGGTGGTGCTAACCACCAATTTGAAAACAGAGTTTAAAATAAACAACATATTTGAATTCCAGGACAATCTAGATATGTGCATAGTTGTTCGAGATCCTACTAGAAAATTAAATGGTCCAATGGAAATGTAGAACCCCCCTGACCTATCAGTTTCCAGACAGAAGCTTTTTAAAGTAGAGCTCCTCTGGGTGACCTTCATGCAAATTTGTATCCCATGCTTCATGAATGTGGTTTTTAATGCATAAATGATACTGTCTCCCCAGCGGCCCAATTCTGCAAACCCCTTTCCTCCTCCATTGGCTCCCACCAACATTTGTTTACGAATTCCATTTCCCCCCTTTAAACAGGAAATATTCTGAGAATAATACGTAGATACTTGGATATAAAGGTAATTTATGCAGCAACCGCATAATTGAACACCGAACATGCAGCTAAGTGAAAGGAGCTGGTGTGAAAAGGGTGTGTGTGTGCATGACTTGTTAATGAGGTCTAGAAAAGCAAAATTATAGTCTGGAGATGGCTCAGAGTTTTGGAGAGGGTTGCGTAGGTAAATGGGGAGGGGGTCACATTCTGTTTAATATTGCGATGGTGGTCACATGGGCATTGAATATTTGCTAACACCTAGGGAAGTTTATAGTGCAGTTAGGTTTAAGGAATGAACACAATGCTTTTTAAAACTATCAGCCAGGACGTGAGAGAAGCTGGAGGTGGTACCCAGGCCGTAAGGAAAAGCTTTAACTGTGCTGTGTGTGTGACTTTGCTGAAGGGAGGGGGGGAAGGTGCAGACACACATGATGTCTGAAACAAATCAAGAAGAAAAAGAGAGCTATTCACAATTCTTCTACCCGTAGCTAGGTCCTAGTTGCTTCTTATGAGGACCAGTTAATGAGTTTAAACCACCTTGCGCCTGTATTGTTACTGAACAGTAAGTAGACAGACAGACAGACAGCAGGAGCCAGTTTCACACTGTTGGAGAGGGAGGTTACAGATAAGCAATGGAGGTTGGAGCAAAGCACAGTGGTGATGAGGGCAAGTTGGCCATATCGTCGTGAACTCATGCTTAGCTTATATGTGCACAGACGGGTTACTATACACATCTACATTCCCATCTACTGAAGAGAGGCTGGAAGCAAGCTTATTCCAGGAGCATAATGCATCCTTACTGTCCTGGTAGCACCATCTACAGAAAGAAGCCAGGGCTGCCTGGAGAATGACCTGTGTTCCCATAGTGAGTGGGGGAACGTGTAGCGCTGAGCACTAGGACGGGAGAGTCCCCTGCCGAGCAGGGGATGTAGTACTGAGTGGGGGGGGTGCAAGACAAACCTAGAGAATCGTTAGTGCCAGAAAGTAGGAAACCACTCGAAAGCGAAACAAGACACAGCAGCAGTTATGTGTCCAAGAGGCCATGCCACCACCTGAAACGGGACAGCCAGAAATAGAACCGCCTGAGCCGCACAGGACATTAGGCAGAACATTTTCATGAGTCTGTACTGATAGATATTAACGATTGAAGACACAAATAAATGGGAACAAGTAGATCAATCCATTACAGAGGGATCTATATAATAGCTATAGTGATTCTTGATTTAAAACAGCCTGTACGTAGCAACTTCCTTCCAATATGAAAGGATGAAATCAAGAGCTCCACAGTGTGGGTATCAACTGGACTAGCTATCTCATTCAGGTAACCAGAGTCAACATCAACTTTGACAGCTGTGTTCATGGTTACATCATTAAGAATTTGCAATGTCACAAAAATGCCAATTTATATTAGCAAGCTTCCCCCAACACATATGACCACAGAATAACCATGAGAAAAAGAAAATGTCAGATGTTCCAAGTGAGAGGTGATCGCTACAATACCTGGCCAGGGGCTGGGGAGATGGCTCCCTGGGTAAAGTATCTGCCATACAAGAAGGACTGGAGTTTGAATGTGTAAATGCCAGGTGGGTGTGGTGGCCTGCCTAGAACCCCAGCACTTGAAAAGGAGTGACAGGGGCTTTCCCAAGAACGCTAGCTAGCCTGGATAGTCAGAAAGGCAAGCTCTGGGTTCAGCAAGAGACCCTGGCTCGATATGTAATGTAGCATGAATAATAAAAACCCAGAGACAGGGCTGGAGAGATGGCTCAGTCATTAAAGGCGAGGCTCTCTCTCTCTCTCTCTCTCTCTCACACACACACACACACACACACACCACCACCACCACCACCAACAACAACAACAACAAAAACAACAATAAACCAAAGACAGACACCGGGTTCAAACTGAAAATCAGAAAAGCAAAGCAGTCAACCGCTAGAGAGTTCTCACCTCTACCAAGGCTAAGACAATGGGGGGGGGGCGGGAGAGGGGCGACCCTGTCCTCAGGGTGACCGCAGACTGCAATGCTCTCCACCTAACCTCAGAGTAGCTACAGATGGCAACCTCAGCTTCCATACGGGTATACACACGCATGTGCACCTGTACACATGTACACCGATACACAGGAAAACACACAGAGCTGTACACACAGATCAGACACACGTCAAAAACCCAAGCTGATCTGTAGTTCTCAAAAACGTCAAGGTCATAAGGGGGGAGGGTGCTGGTGATGCATAAGAAGGCTTCTGAGCATAGTGTGGTGTCCAAGATGGAACGTTGAGACAGAGAAACGGGCAATCTGAATAAAGCGTGGCCTAATACAACACAAAATATGGGCATGGCTGGGTTGGTGGTGCCCACTTGACATCCCAGCACTGAAGAGACCCCTGCAGGAGGATTACTTCAAGTTGGGGACCAGTCTGTGTGCTCCAGGACAATCAGAGCGGCACAAGGAGACTCTGCTCAAACACCAAACCAAAACAAAACTGCATGTGAACTATGCCT
Organism: Phodopus roborovskii; assembly: GCF_943737965.1. Classification (NCBI taxonomy): domain Eukaryota; kingdom Metazoa; phylum Chordata; class Mammalia; order Rodentia; family Cricetidae; genus Phodopus; species Phodopus roborovskii. Next base: position 5,803,093 of record NW_026126541.1, on the reverse strand, counting down.
TTAAGTGCATGTTTTAATACCTAAAATATAGTCTGAAACAATTCCTTAAAAATGTACTTTAAGCTGGGCGGTGGTGGTGCACGCCTTTAATCCCAGCACTCGGAAGGACGGCAGAGACAGGCGGATCTCTGTAAGTAAGGCCAGCCTGGTCTACAAAGTGAGTTCCAGGACAGCTAGAACTTTCACACAGAGAAACCCTGTCTCCAGGGGAAAAAAAGGGGAGGGGGACTTTAACCAATTATGTTTTATATCCCAAAGTAAAACTCAAACCTGAGGGACAGCTAAGGCCTGAGGAGCCAAGATGAAAGACAGTGCTCTGTGCTGCCCTGAATTTAGCTGGGAGGAGTTCCTGCAGAGACCATCAGATGATGAAGCCTGAGAACACCTCTGGGATGTGGCTTGTTACCTAGCAACACACAACCTGCTGCTTCCGTCCCATCATTTCTACAGTGCATTAGCTACTTTGAAGCAGTCATCCTTTGTCTCTGGCAAATAGGCAGGACACTGGCTTGGGGTGGAGAGGTTGAGTAAACACTCCTGGACCTGTTCCCAGATTTCCAGAACGGGTTTGGAGGGCAGTTAACCAGAGCTTATGAAGTTTCCAGGTGCTACTCTTGCTGCTGGCCCAAAGATGAGGTGGACCAAGACTGCTCCTCTCAAATGTGCCTTAACAGGACCCTGAAGCAAGTGCATAGTCTCAGGCCTCACTCCAGATCCACCCAGTCAGAGACCTGGGCCAGAGTAGGGGAGAACAGCAGTTCTGAGTCTTAGCAAGCTTGTGGGTTATTCCAGCTCGCGGTAGAGTGTGAGAACCACTGGGTTGCTATGCACAGGAAACCAGGATTATTTGCCGGGAAGCATGAGAAGCAAATGGATGGCCATTTGTCTATGATCCAAGAGCACATCTGGGAAAGCATAGGCCCGTGTGACTAGCCAACAGTTGTTACAGTGAGGAGCGCTCCAGCTGTCACAGTTTTCTCTTGGCACACTCGGACCCCAGTGGCCAAGAGCAGATGGGGGTGGGGCTCTGGCACCGAAGGTAGCCTCCACCCAGACACAGACAGTGGCCTGTGTGCACTGGCTTGGTTCCAAATGCAGGAGTGCCTGGCTGCATCTTCAGCTACTACTCTTGGGACTACCCTCATTTTGAGATAGCTTCATTTCGCCTCTCATTAAAGACTGGGGTCTCGTTTAAAAGAAACTGCTTGCTTACACGCAGAGAAACTTCAGCCTTTGAAAGACATCGGAGAGGATGGTAGCCTAAAGGCCAATCTCTTTTGTTGTTCTTTTATCAATTTTGCATAAGTGTGTGCGTGTGTGTGTGTGTGAGAGAGAGTGTGTGTGAGTGTGTATGTGTGTGTGAGTGTGTGTAGAGAGAGTGTGTGAGTGTGTGTGTATGTATGTGAGTGTGTATATGTGTGTGTGAGTGTGTGTGAGTATGTGTGTGTATGTATGTGAGTGTGTATATGTATGTGAGTGTGTATGTGTGTGAGTGTGTGTGTGAGTGTGTGTGTATGTATGTGAGTGTGTATATGTGTGTGTGAGTATGTGTGTGTGTATATGTGAGTGTGTGTGTGTATATGTGTGTATGTATGTGTGTGTATGTATGTGAGTGTGTATATGTGTGTGAGTGTGTGTGTGTATGTATGTGAGTGTGTATGTGTGTGAGTGTGTGTGTATGTGTGTGTATGTATGTGAGTGTATATATGTGTGTGTGAGTGTGTATGTGTGTGAGTGTGTGTGTGAGTGTGTGTGTATGTGTGTGTGTATGTATGTGAGTGTGTGTGTATATGTGTGTGTATGTATGTGTGTGTGTATGTATGTGTGTGTGTATGTGAGTGTGTGTGTATGTATGTATGTGTGTGTGTGTGTGTGTATGTGAGTGTGTGTGTATGTATGTATGTGTGGGGTGGTACATTCTCATTACCGTCACACTCTTCATCTCTTATTTCCCTCCCACAACACCCCTCTGCCCCTCCCCTCCCCCCACACAAGCCCTTATGCCCTTTCCTGTGAGCAGCACACTCTAGCTTTACCCTCAGGAACCTCCTCAAGGTCATCAAAGGGCCCATGGGCCTGCTGGTGGATCAAGTCCCTCATGAGAACGGCAAAGCTGTAAACGTCTCCTTGCGGGGTGCCAGGCCAGGGCAGCTCCTGAAGCCGCAACAGCTCTGGGGCTGTCCAGTAGAGTTCTGCAAGACAACGGAGCGCCATTTTGAGAGAAAGCTACGTCTAATTACTCCCGTGCTGCAGAAGCTATAGGAGGACAGAGCATCCTAAGAGGTTGACCTAGGAGTGCCTCCCTGGGGAAGCTTGCAATAACCATATGAGAGACCACAGAGAAATTAAGTTAATCGCAGTTAGCCCAGTACCATGATACCATATTGTTTCTATTTATTAAATGATAAACATATGTAAGCCAAACAATAGTTTTAAATTAATTGTCTATGATTTTCAAGTCAGTAAATGTTTCATTTGTGTGCCTACTGTATATAACTAGACACCTGGAGTCGCATAAAAATTTGAGTGAAAAGGGGTTATAAGAAAAAAATTCAAAAATGTCTGGCCTAGCACACAGCTCACTCCTGGACTCGGTTATCTTTAAACAGCCTGTGGTGATGTGTTAGTTATGATTTAGTAAATTGCCTAAAGACCAGAGCAGTAGCTCTCACTTCTGCTCAGCTGAAATGGCAATCCTGTCTCCACAGGCGAAAGCGCTGAGCTCCTGTCTCCTCCTCCTTACATTCCTGTCTCCACCCAGTCACATTCTCCTGTCTCCAGCTCCCTAGTGCTGGGATTAATGGTGTGTGAACCCAAGTGCTGGGCTCAAAGGCATGAGCACTGTCACTCTTCACTCTTGGTAGGCCCGGGTGGCCTTGAACTTGGAGAGCCTGTCTCCTGAGTCCTGGGGTTAAAAGTGTGTGCTACCACTGCCTAGCTTCTACAGCTAGCTAGTGTGGCTAGCTTTGCTTTTCTGGCCCTTCAGGTAATCTTTATAAAATCATAAGTAATACGTCACCACACAGCCTGTGTGCTGGCTAGTTTATGTCAACTTGACACAGCTAGAGTCATCTGAAGGGAGGGACCTCACTGAGAAAATGTCTCCATCAGATCTGGCTGTAGGGCATTTTCTTACTTAGCATTGAAGGTGGAGGGCTCAGTTCGTTGTGAGTGAGGTCATCCCTGGACTGACTGTCCTGGATTCTATAAGAAAGAAGGTTGAGCAAGCCATGGGGAGCAAGCCAGTGAGCAGCTCTTCTCCACGGCTTTGGCATCCGCTCCTGTCTCCAGGCTCCGGCCCTGTTTGAGTTCCTGACCTGATTCCCTTTGATGACAAAGTACAAACCAAATAAATCCTTTCCTCCCCAAGTTGCTTTTGGTTACGGTTGGTTACGGTGTTTTATCACAGCAATGGTAACCTTAACTAGGACAGCCTGGCAGATCTTATCACCTATACTGAGAACATGGGATGAAAATGGGAAGGGATATAGGAGACAGCACAGGGGAGCGATGGGAGCTTCAGGTACCCAATTAAGGCTAGATGAAAACCAGACTCCTAACCCAAGCCTCACGCCATAGATTCATGCCATCCCTAGGGTGGTTTCTTTTCTCACTCTCCATGGGTGAACCGAAGAATTTCACTTCATCATCTGGAAAGGGAAAACTACCCATGGGTCTCCCTTCAAGGCAGCATCATGAAGCAAAAATGGAAGACAAAAACTTTGACTACTTAACCTAGAGCAAGTGGGTCTAAGATCTGCCGGCGGCTACCTGAATGGTCAGTGGTCTGCTGGTTGTAGATCCTGTGTGTGCGGCCATGCTTCAACTCCCACAACCCAAATCCTGTCAGCTTCACTTGCATACGGCCATCTACCAGGCAGTTGGAAGGTTTCAGGTTGCCGTGAGACCTCAGTGGGCTCCCGTGGAGGAACAGCATACCCTGCAAGGGTGAGGATGAGCATGGAGACAGAGCGGAAGGGCCTGCTCATAGCCACACAGATGACCCCAGCTTGTTCCAGAAAATCCACCAGCTCCTTGTCTATGAAGCCCATCTGGGCAGAAGTGGGAGAAAACACTGCTTGTGTGTCCTTAGTAAGAAGGCAGGCGTGTTTTAAAATTAGACTCTCCTCATGGTCAAGAATCTGAGTTCAAATCTCAGCTCTACCATCAGGCAGAGGGAGAAGCTGCTAGTTAGAAAACCAACGCAATGCTTGGGCCTCAGATCTAAGAGCCTGTGTTAGCAGCAGAGCACCTGTGGCTCAAGCTGAGTCTGAGTATTTAGGGCCCAGAAGCAAAAGGTTACTCAGAATGGGGAGACAGGTGCTCAGTGTGGAAGATACTTGTGACTCATCAAGGCGGGAAATGCACCGGTCCAGCCAAGGGAGGGTTAGGGTGTTTTTCCAGAGGACTGGAGCCTTTCCACAGGCAGGGAGGGGTTCAAAGGAACATCTGGGATGAAGGCAGGGAAAACTTTAGGAAGGTCGGTGGGAGGAAGGAGTAACGTTAAGGGAAAAACTATTATATTTGAGACAAGGTTAGAGAAACAGATCTTTGCGTTTGTAATTTCCCAAGGCAGACTGGGAGCTATGAGATGAAGGTCAAAGGGGAAAGGTCAAGTGTCTTCCTCTGTTCTGTTTTCCTTACCAGCCTTGATGGCTTCACTGGGTGTAATAATACCTAGTCAGGGAGCTGACGACGATGCCACCCTCCTCTCTAGGAGCATTCAAGAGTATGACATGAGTTAGTTTGCACAAGGGGCTTGTATTCACACCCGACCGACCGTTGTCCTTAGAACGGAAAAACAAAATCCTGTAGGACCCTTGAAAGAAACACTCATTTGTTCTTGTCTCTTTGACGCCTGCTTCCTAAGGCAGGTGGGAGGGGCCCACCACACCCAGGCTGCCCTAGTTCCCGTGTTCCCTGCTGACCTTGTACCTGGTTATACTGAGCTTGTTGCTTTTCTGCCAGATCCTAGCAAAATTCCAAAAATGAACAATTCAGAGATACTGGCTGAAAACACCCAGAGCTTTTACAGAAGTACCAAAAAAAAAAAAAAAAAAAAAAAAATCCAAGAACTTGGAAATTCTGACTACATACTGTTTCGATGGCTCCCCCAATCAATGAAGCCACCTTGCTTCAGCCAGAACCCTAGGGCCAGCATTGCATTGGAAATGTGGGCCAATACTGACAGCAATAAAGAAATAGCAGAGAGTGGATGCATCCTAACCCCACCCCTATATCAGGAGACAGGGTTGCTTTGCCTCAGCAGCACGCTCGCTATTGAGATGGCAAAACTCAGCCCCCATTCATATCAAGCAGGCTAAGATCCAAGTGTGCCATCTGACGAGACCTGAGCCCAAACCAGAGCTCTCCCTGACCTTGCAGACACACGAGATTTGTCTTTTGCCCTTGCTGGTCTAGCCCCAGGCAGGAGACTTGTCACAGTCTCACATAAACACTCATTCTCTGCCTCACAATGAGGAGACAGCGGTTTAAGTGCTCACCGGAAGGCGGGGACTTGAGTGGAGCTCATTACGCTTATAAAACCAGCATGCCAGGGATGGTGGGGTTCTGGGGGTACAGTCACCCCCACAAGGTGGCATGCATGCTTTTGTTTTTATTTTCCTTCCTAACGAAACAACGCAGTACTGTGAGAGAACAAACAGAGCTACAGTGTGTCCATGATTCACGAGCAGATACCATGCACTTAGGCACGACTTGTACGACTTGCTCTACTGGAAATTTCTGGAAAGTCCCCCAGGGCTCTCAAGTCTGACTCCCTTGTTTGTGTTCACTGGTGCTTAGCAGGAAGCATGAGAGGATATACTGCCTTTAAAGACAAACAGCCACACTCGCAATGTGACGCTCACCAGTAAGTTCACCTCGTAGGCCTCATTTGTAACCCTCTTGGAAATGGAGTAATTACTACAGCCACTAATGGTTAATTAATACATCACCATCTGACCAAAACACAATGCAGCTCACATGTGTTTTTAATGGTTTTCAGCAGCTGTCTTTAAAAAAAAAAGCTAAACACGTGAAAATAATTTAATAATACTGTGAATTTAATTTGGTGCATTTAAATATCTTTTTTTGTTGTTATTGTTTTTGCAAAATTCAACCAACATAAAAAATTCTGTAGGTTGTTTTTTTTTCCCACTGAGCCCTCAAATTGCATGTGGATTTCTTTCATATTTGAAACCTATCTCAACTTGAACTAGCTACCTTTCCAGTGTATTTTGTGGCACCATATTCAGACAGAGCACAATTATTCCATTGAATTCTTGGGAGATTTCAACAAGAGAGTGTAGTTTTTTTAATACCCATACTGGAGTGGTTAATGAGAATACTGATAATTACGATAGTACTAAAAGTTCACATTTACTACAAGTCTGTTATGGGGTAGCCACGGAGCTAAGCACTTTATGTACTTTAGCTCTCAAATCAACTTTCAGAGATGGAATCTGATATTGTCTTTAGTTCTGAGTCTCAGGGGTGGTGATGGTCATGTGACCAGTATGTGACAGAGTCAATATGTAAATCTCTAAGCCAATTTCTAGGTCCCCCTATGCCTTCCATGTTCAGACTACAGTCAGATCCAAAGTAAATACTCAACCCTCTAATTGGGCTCACTGGCTTGTTTGTAGTCTCTCTCTGATACCTGATACCTGATACAGAGGAAATGCTGGCAACTATACATCCAGAGAAGAGTTGTGTCTTATGAACAGAGTGTGACAGTCAAAGCTTCATCTGTCTTCAAACAGCCCCAGAGTAAAACAAACCTTTAGCGGATACTCATCAAAATTTTAAGGCTGTAGCTGGGCGTTGGTGGCACACACCTTTAATCCCAACAGGCAGGGGCAGGCGGATCTCTGTGAGTTCGAGACCAGCCTGGTCTACAAGAGCTAGTTCCAGGACAGGCTCCAAAGCCACAGAGAAACCCTGTCTCAAAAAATAAAATAAATAAAATAAAATTTACAGCTGTAATGACCATGGTTTTCCAGAATTTCCCTTGGAGACAAGGTGAAGCCTATGTTCTTCTACCTTTTCTAGTTCTTCATGCTACATTGTGTGGTATGGGAAATAAGACTACAAGGCTCACAACACCTAGATATAAATCATATCCATACTATTCAGAAGCTGTGGGACTTCAGGCAAGCTACGTGAATGCTCTGTGTCCAGTTATCCCATCTCCAAATGAGAGCAACAACAGATGCACCTTGTTGTAAGATAATATGTCAATAAGACAAGACACTAATAAGTGTCCTTTACCTAACAGCATCCACACATTCCATGTATGTGTGTGTGCTGTTACAGTGCCGATCATCCTTAACTAAAGCCATTATAGCTCCTTGTGGCCAAAATAAAGGCTATGCTTTCCACACCCTCTCATATTCACACGTCCAGCCCACCGTGTTACCTTTGTAGTACTGATTCCAGTTTCTGAGGAGAAGAAAAGAAAGGCATATCCTCCCCAGCTCTCCTTGTGGTCGGGTGATTGGATTCCCTCTGGGACAAGAAGTTCTCCCCAAAGCCTAAATGCCCTTCTCTTTCCTGATCGGGCACGCCTACCATTGGTTTAAAGCATGGGCGTCTGACTGGAGTGATTGAATTGAAACCTGGAGTCATTCAGTTTAAAGACATTTAAAGAGAGCCAACAAAGATGGAGGACAATTCAGGAATATACGCTGTGTGTTGTTTAAGTTAGTTTCTGTTATACTCACGTTGACTATATCATATGCAAACGAGAGCTTGAAAATCCAGTCCATCCCATGATCTGAGTTTCTCAGGACATCCTAGAAAACACAGTTGTTCCAACTATCACTAGGGTTAGGCTGACACAGAGTGAGCTCCGTACGTCGAGCAGGACAGACAATCGTGTCTTTTCGGCTATAACTAAAGTGAGACACAGCATGTGACCACACAGAAGACTGCCTAGTCTCATTCCATGAGGGGGAAGGACACTGCCTTGAATTCTACCAACATCTCGTTTCCCTGACACAAAACTGATGGCCCTGTGCCGGAAAGGGGTTGGGATTCAAGATGAGGGGTGACATTGTAGAACAAATCAAGTTCATGCAGTTTCCACCAAGAGGAAAGGAAACCTCTAGTTGGCAGATTCACTCATGTTCCTGGCAGATCCCAGGAAGAAGGCTAAGATAATTCAGGTCTTTTCGATGAGACCAAAAACAGAACCACGCATGGATGAATGGGAGAAAGGTGGGTAAGGGTTTTCTGCCAGCTGTCTAGTGAAGCCCCACATAAGACGTAATATTTTTACCTTCAGACTTCCTTTTTCGCAATACTGCGTGACAATGCAGATGTTAGGCGGTTCTGTGCAAACACCAAAGAAGGGGACGATGTTTTCGTGCTTTAACTCACACATCTGGAAAGAATGGTGGCAGTATCATTACGTGTGGGGGGTGCCTTGCATAGGGACCGCGCTGCATGCTTTGTCCACCTTCAGTTAATTGCCAGGGTACTATGAGAGAGAGTTCCTTCCAGCTTACAGGCAAAGGAACGGTGTCTCAAAGGTGGAATGGCTTATTGAAGGGGATGCAACTACTAAATGGCACAGCGAGGAAGGAAACCCAGGGGGTCGGGCAAACAAACCAACCTGGGGTGTTTATCAAAGTCCAATCCGAGCCATGGTAGTAATTAGACCTCGTGGCAGGCAGATCCTGCGCTGCTTCCCTGGTTGTGACTATTAATGCCATATGTGACACTGGGTCATTGACATGAAGCAAAGCGTCAAACCCTCCCCAAGATCCAAGCTCCAGAGGAAGCCGACACCCATCACAGACAGAGGATGAAAGGCCAGAATTAAGGCCAGGAGAGGTGGGGGGGGGGGCGAGATTAAAAAGGAACCAGATTTCAGGTTCCTGCCTCGGGGCGGAGAGTCTGAGGTCCAAGCCCCTGCTGTGCCTCGGGCTGGGAACACCCAGTCCACCACTGAACCTTTGGGCGGGGACCACGCCTCACGGTGGGACCGGACTGGCAGGGCAGGGAGGAGCCTCACCAGGCAGACTTCCTGCAGTACACTTGGCTTCTTAAGCCACGCTTCCGCTTCCTCGTCGACATGGCAGAGGGCCACGTGATTTCCCTAGAATCGGAGACAAAGTGAAAAGCTCTTTTATTTTTCCTTTTAGTGTTTTTCTTTTTTTCTTTTTTGGGTTTATTTTTCTGAGACAGGGTTTCTCTGCAGCTTTGGATCCTGTCCTGGAACTCAGTCTGTAGACCAGGCTGGCCTCGAACTCACAGAGATCCGCCTGTCTCTGTGGGGTTAAAGGTGTGCGCCACCACTTCCTGGCCCCCCTTCAATATTTTACATGCCGTGAATGGTTTGCCTGCATGCGTGTGTGCAGTACCAGGGGAGAGCAGAAGGGGGCGTTAGATCTCCTGGGATGGGAGTTCCAGATGGCTGTGAGCTGCCCTGTGTGTGCTAGGTAGGAATCGAGCCCGAGCAACCAGCGCTCTTAACCACTGAGACATCTCTCCAGCCCCAAAGTAGAATGACCCAGAAACATCACCACTCAGAAAAGGTGAGGGAGTGGAGCGAGGAAGCTGAGGAGAAAGCCACCTGTGGGCAATAGCACCCAGCTGCTCACTGACCAGTCAACCCCCTGCACCGTGGCAGGCCCAGGTTCAGCAGTAAGGTCTTCATCTGACATCACAGCCCTGCAAGGTGGCTGTGCTTGGCCCCGTTCTGGACAGGATCGCTGAGGTGGGGCAGCTTGTCCAGGGTTGCAGATGGATCTGAATACCTGGATCCGATGCCTCATTATCATCCAAGAAAATAGTGAGTGGACACCCTATGCCCAGAGTCCGGTGCCTACTTCAAGCCCATTGTGACAATTCAACGTCACTTCTCCCAGTCTCCCATTCCACACCAGTGACATGTCAGGGGGCATCACGTGGCATACGAAGGCCCTGTGAAGTTGGGATGTCTTCCTTTTGTCACCCACTGGGTCTGTTTTTAGGGTCATTCAATCCCCAACCACAACAACTCGCAATAACGGGGTAGGGGCTCATTGGAAAGGAGGTCGTGGTTTGTCGTTCAGGCTCCAAAATGAAGGCGAGGATGCAGTGACTTCACTAGACCCAAGATAAATGATAAATGGGTGTTTATTGGGGAACACTCACACACACACACACACACACACACACACACACACACACACACACACACACACACACACAGAACCACAGGAGCACATCCATTTCTCTGCCCTTCCTACCGGATGGGCTGACCCACCAAAAAGACCACACAAAGGAAAGCCGCGCCCCAAGCTTCCCTCTTTCCCACTTCTGTCTGCCTGAGGCCACGCCCAAGGGGGTGTGGCCACCGTTACAAATACAAGCTGGCTAAGGGGGGGGGGGATGACGAGGGGTGGGCAAGGCTCAGATCAGCTAAATACGAACTCCCAGATCTGTGAAAGCAACTGTGAAGGGTTTGGGATAGAGACAGGATTCCCATGGAGGAAGGGACGCCCGTGGAACTGAGGAAAAGGTTCTGGGAAGACGTGATGCCCTTGGGGAACCTGAAGGATGAGAAGGCTCCGGCTGGGATGGGGAAGGCAGAGTGAACCCGACACTGCCAGAAACTGAAACCACTCTTTAGTGCCTTGGTCGGTCAGTGATTGCTCTGCTTGGCACTTTCTGCCTCCATTTCCCAGGACCTATTTAACTTCCCCAAAGGGAGCTGAGCTCTTAAGGGGTGACTAAGCGTGTGCTCTGGGGCCAGCTGAGAAAGGAGTAATGTCTGAGCTTCAACAGCTGCCAGTTTTACATTGCTGATGCATCGATATCTCCAGCATGAGTCATTGAAATCCTGGAATAAAGAAATCCTCACTCTGTGGCTGTGCTACCTACTACGCTTGCCACTAGCCACCGAGGACTATTTAAATTGTTCGTGTATAGCTGGCTGTGTATATGGTACCAGAGGTCAATGCTGGGTATTTTCTTCTATTGGTTTCCACCTTACATTGGAGACAGGGTCTCTTGCTGAACCTAAAGCTCGTTAGTTCAGCCAGACAGGCTGGCTAATAATCCCGTCTCTGCCTCTCCAGTGCTGGGGTCACAGGCATGGGTTGCCACTCATGGTTGCTGCTCTATTTAGGTGCTGGGGATTGGAAGTCAGGTCCCAGTGCTTACAGTGAGGGCTGCCCTGGCTGAGTCATATCTGAGGCTCTCTAGCTATTTAAATTTAATTATCTTTACCATTTAGTTTCTCTAGAGACAGTAGTGTTCAGTCATCTGTAGCTGGTGGCTATGGTAGTTTTGGGATATTGTCTTCACCACAAAAGGTTCTACTGGGAAATCTAAGTCTGATCCAGTCACCAGTGTAGGAATCACAGGGGAACTTGTCACAAACACAGAATCTCAGCCTCCATCCTGCTGACCCAAAATCTTCAGATGTTTCTTCAGAAGCATCTCTTTTTAAAAAATATTTATTTATTTATTTATTTATTATGTATGCAATATACTGCCTACATGCTTTGCTACAGGTCAGAGGGGGGCACCATATCTCATTATAGATGGTTGTGAGCCACCCTGTGTTTGCTGGGGATTGAACTCAGGACCTCTGGAAGAGCAGTCAGTGCTCTTAACCTCTGAGCCATCTCTCCAGCCCCAGAAACATTTCTTAAGTTCCCTTTTAAAGTAAGACATAGTATTTACAAATACTTTGCTGTATTTTTTTTTTTTAATTACTGTGTTTCAGTTAGAGAAACACCGGTCTAGAGACACAAAACCACCTGGGGTTTTGTTTGGAGAACGTTCTTATATTCATAGTGTCCGGCCTGATCAAATTCAATCGGAGAACAGGACAGAAGCCCACCCTGCACGAAGTACCTGGTAAAGCCCCACGGGGGCATAAAACATCTCTCCACTCTGCTGGCTCTGGACAACAGAGCTACAATCTGCAGAAATCTTCACCGTAGAAGCATTGCTAACATTGCACCTCGACACAGGTGTGCCTCGTTGGGATGGCTGGAAAACAAGACACAGCTCAGTTGCTCTCAGCAGCACGGCCTAGTGCCCACAGGGTAGTTTATTTCATAGATAAGGAGGATGAATTACAAGGCCACCTGGGAAAGCCAGGCCGTGAACTCTGATCTTTCTGATCCAAAATGGGTAGGACGGGCTCTGAGGTCAGGCTATCTGTATTTATGGTCTAGTTGTGCTACTTAAGCAGAAATGGAATCGTTTCCCTGATCCAGTGAGCCCAGGTTACCTCTGGTTTCTCTGTGAAATGGTCCTGGCTGCTCACTCTATAGACCAGGCTGGCTTCAAACTCACAGAGATCCATCTTCCTCTGACTCCTGAGTGCTGGGATTAAAGGCGTGTGTGCGCCGCCGCCACCGCCCACTGATACCAGCCAATCTTCCCAGCCTTCAACATGGCATGTTCTAATACTCTAATATCCTGACATGGTCTATGTGACTTCTCTCCTTGTCACAGCTAACAATGCATTCTTCCTAAATGGCACTCCCTCTCAGAAACCTTCACATCACTCTCCATTTACAGGCTTCCACCTCACCATGGAGACATCCCTCTGCATCCCTCCGGGGCATCCCAAAGCCTTGAGTTGTGCTTAGGCTACCCTGGATGGTAGACTGGTGATTGTTATGGAAATGAACTATTTGTAGCCCTCATTGGTAGGTTAAAGGGTTAATGTTTTCAATAGGACTACCTGCTCCACTGGAAAAGTTGAGCTTTAGAAGACAACCAGTCATTTCCAAAGCTGGAACCATGCAATCAGTCTCCTCTCCCTGAGCCTTGGGAGAGGGGGCTGAAGAATGTAGGGAGACTGGCCTTGGTGAACTCACAGACACTGGGGTTATCAGCATAAGACCAACACAAGATCAAGCCAATCCAACATGGAGCATGGAGGAGCTCTTGGGAGTCTGGGCTGCTGAAAAGTGAAGAGATTCACTTTTGGAATGGAGTAGGTTCCCCACACCCCGGTGGATGACCTCATACACATTTGCATATGAACTTGGTGGGGGGGGGGCTTGAAATTGGAGCTATTTTGGAGGAGAGACGTGGAGGGAAGGAATGGAGGTATGGATACATTGTTCAGATTTTGGGAGGCAGGGTAGTTTTCTGATGAATGTAGCCTAGTCTCTCTCTGATGAATGATGAATGTAGCCTAGAAACTTAACTCGGATCTTGAAGCTTGTCTCATTGCTCACTTCATCAGCGAGTCATCCCCTTGCTGCCATAAGTTCCTAGGGGAGGTCCCTCTGCAAGCCACCAGGGAAGCGCGTGGCCTCACCTTGTGCTGGGGCAGAACCGTGATGCAGTCGTAGTGGATCTGCCACGAGGTGTTTCTGTGATGGCTCTGCCCTGTCCCTCTCATCATCCCTAACACCAGGCCTGTGAGGGCAGCTACCGTGGCAAGCACCAGAACAGTCGCTGTGAGAATCATCGCCAGAGGTGCAGGCTCACCTGGAGGCGGAGACAGACATCCCTGAGGCCCATCTGTGAACAGAGGTAAGCATGTCCCTGCCAAACACTAGTCTCAAAGGCCGTCCAGATATGGTGTAGGTTGTAACATGCTGAAGCCGGTTAGACTTGGCTCTGCTAGAATCCTACGATGATAGCCCCACCCCCTGCAGCTACCATGGCAAATATAGTCACCTCATTTTTTGTTAACAGAAACTTCTATAGTAAGAACATAGCAATGACTTCCAACCCTTTTGTTGAACAATTACTATGCATTCTCTATGGTGGTGTCCTCCAGGCATGGTCTTTCTAATTCAAAAGCCAGGCTCCTAACACATTATTCAGCCATAGCCTCTGCACAGACTACTTCTGCCTCCTTGAGGGAAGCTCTAAGACTCGACTCTCAGGATCCGGGGTTCATTATAGTGATGGCTCTGAACAGGGAAGGTGGGCATGGTGGTGTCTGAAAAACACTTTCAAATCCAGCCAGAGGGTGGATACTTCTTACTGTCCACAAGCACAGGACTGTCTCACACAGAAGGGCTTTCTGGCCCCAAAGACGGTGCCGTTGAGAAACCGCCCCTGCTATTTTCTCTGGGCTGTCATGCTTACCTGCTACAGCAAGAGGCTCTGTTTTGCAAAGCTTGTTATGAAGTCTGCAGCCAGGTCTGTCTTCAGGAGGGGGGCCATGGAGCCAAGAGATTTTAGAGACATTCCTCCAGGGCCTTTAAAGCAGGAGAGACAAAGGTCTGTGTTCAGTCAGTTTATTCTACTTGTCCTCACTTCACATACAAGAGCAACTGAGACGTGCAATAAAAAAAAAAAAAAAAAAAAAAACCGCGGCCTACAGAGAGATGTCCTAAAGCGTGAGGCACTTACTGTGAAGCTAATGACCCAGTTGGATCCCTGGAACTCTCTTGATGAAAGGACAGAACCAACTTCCCAAGTTGCCCTTGTCACTACCCATTCATGCCATGGCGTGAACATGTCCCCTATGCATGCATTCATGAATGCGTGCACAGAGATGAATAAATGTAAACAAACAACAACAAGAAAAGCAAACAGGCTTAAGTCCCCTCGTTCAAACCTCTGGTGGCCTGATGAGTGTTTTTCTACCTCCCTTAGCTCTTCAAACTTCAAACCTGGCGTCCAGTCATGTAATTCAGGGAAAACAGTGTCTTCTATTCCCCCCCCCCCCAGGTAGAATAACTTCCACAATCTTGCAACTTAAACTATGTCTCTTTCGACTAACAGATCATGCCAATACTTCACGTGTCAGTCATGCTTGGCATTCAGATCTTCGTGCATAGCAAGTATCGTGACCGTTCACTGTCTACACGGAGTGCACGCCTCCCTTCCACACTGAGGACCTGGTTTGTTATGCTACTTTGTTTTTGTCCGGACTCTTCAGGGACTTACTTTTCACAAAGAAGAAGGGAGGGAAATGTCTGAATGGAATCTGGGTTATCGGGAGTAGGCAGGGAGGCCTTGAGTTAAGCAACTAGCGTTCCTTCTCATGTCCTCACTGGTCTGTGGCTGAGAAAACAAGATGAAGGATTTCTGCAGGAATTCGTGGTATTGGGAGCCCAGAGCAGCGCAGGTCCTGATGTCCCTGTGAGTCTCTGGGAGGCAGACTTTGTAGGCAGATGGCTTTGCTGGATGCGGGCTCAGGCCTGTAGGTGGCCCTAAGATTCACTGCCTTAGGGGATCTGGGCTTCTTCTGGACACCACTGGGAATGGGATCCAGCTGGGGCATCAAAGGAAGCAAAAAGCCCCATGGAGTTACAGGTATGGTACTGCGTTTCTGTGATCTCCCTGGGTCCCGAAAAGGGCTGTACCCACAATCTGGGCAAAACCACCTTGGTTTGTTTTGTGAGTTCAACTTGGCCCAAAGTTGGTTTTTGTGAGTTCAGAAAGCTCTGCCATCATAAGAGGGTGCTACCATCTACAAAGTCTGCACTGAAGGACTGACTTTGAGTGGGTGTGGTGGTGGTGGTGGTGGTGGTGCACGCCCTTAGTCCCAGCAATCAGGAGGCAGAGGCAGAAGAATCTCTGAGTTAGAGGCCTGTCTGATCTACAGAGAGTTCCAGGACAGACAGGGCTACACAGAGAGACCCTGTCTCAAAAAACACAAACAAAAACAAAGAACTGATTGTGTGTGTGTGTGTGTGTGTGTGTGTGTGTGTGTGTGTGTACGTACATATCAAAAACAAACCAACACACAAACAAAGCCTGACGTTTTATATGAGTTCACAGTATTGCATTGGACTGCATTTGTATCTATCCTGAAACATGATCAGCCCACAGGCCACAGGTTGGACATACCTTAGTGAGTAGACTGTTTGGTGGGAAATCCTAGACCTGGATCCCAAACGCCTGGTCCCCCTCAACCCAGGCCCTTCTTACAGCACTATCAATCTTACAGATGTGACCAGCAGTACCTGACGACTTTCTGAAAACTGTCATAATGAAGGAAAGGAAGAAGAAGAGATGTGTTTCCAGATCTCTGTAGAGCATAGACTGAGTAATCCAGGCGCCTTTTCCCCTGGGAGTCCAGAAGCACAGGGCCAGAGATTCCTGGAAAGAGAGATCACACCAGCTAAGGACAGAGTGGCCCTCGTGGCTGCAAACAGCACCCATGCCAGCTCTGACTGACGTTCCCTCTCCCCACCAGACTTGGATGACAAAATCTGAGCTAGGGTCAACATGTGCATGGAGGGACTGAAGGTGACTCAGAAGTGGAGTCACGCTGGGAAGGCAGGCTATCATCTCTTTAGCTCCAAACATGGAGGCTCATCCAGTGTTGAGGGAAAAAAATTAAGCCATCTTGCATGCATTGCGCATAAAACCGCCTCCTATGAAATCAGAAATTATGATGGCTGGAAGCTGAATGGTCACAGGGCAGTAGCTGCCTGGAAATGTAGGATGGACAGCTGCCTCTCTGTTCCTTGCCATGCTGGCTACTCCCTGTAAGCATTCCTGAGACACGGGTTTGCAAAGTTCACTCTGCCTGGGCCCCTTTCTTATGACTTTGTGGGGGCTGAAGCTTTGGCCGGGCACTCAATTCCAACCAGCAGCTCTGCTGTCCCTGCTTGGGACATGCTAAACTCTATTTATCAAGGAGAACCTTCTGGAAAGGAAAATCCTATCTTACCCCCCAAGCCAGCATCTGAGCCCTGACAACAGGTTCCCCTGTGGACGGCACACAGTATTGTCACTTAGGAAGTACCTACAATATGTCTGGTTCTGTGATCTTGGTGACCTCACACACTGAGTCTCAGAAAAGGGGAATCTCAGTCCTAACACAGGGGGGCTAGAGGATGAGTGTCCCAAGTCTGCCTTCCAGAGCCAAGGGAGGCAGTGTTGGCACACAACATGGACACAGGACCCAGTGCCCTTTTCTTCCCAGGATGTTACACCGCCTTGCTGTTCAGACGTGATCTACCGGCAAGGGTCTACAAGAAGAAGCTGAGAGAGAGAGAGAGAGAGAGAGAGAGAGAGAGAGAGAGAGCTCCTGGGGGAAGACAAGAAGATGCTCAGAGACCTCATCCCCTGGTTGGGGAAACTCAGAGCTGTCAGGAGGCTTCAGCCCATGTACTCTATGGAAGACCGTTGCAATCTCGTTAAGATGATAACTATTCCATAGCAGAGTGAGGTGGGCCTTATCGAAAGCCTATAGCTCATGCCCAGCATCTCCGAGTCCACAGGGATGAGGCTAAGAAACCTGAGCTCAGAGGCCACCTTACCCTGCAGTGTGATCTGGCCAGTCCTCAGGGTGCCAATTAGCTGCTGCCCATCCCAGAAGTCTTTCTCAGCCTGGATCATCTCCTTCACGGTCTGAGCATAGAGCAAGAGGGCGTCGTGGAGGTAGGCAGAGTAAGGGCTCACCTTCAACAAGAGAAGCAAGTGTGGTGTGCATATCCCCCAACTTCCACCACCTTGCTAGAAGAAACAATTCTCTATTGTCAAGCACAAGACCAGCCTAACTGAGAGAATGGAGTTACCTCAGGCCTGTGCCCGATGATATCAAACTTAGCTGTCCAAGTCTTCACCTTTCCTGGGTCCCCCTGTCCTCTAGATGGATCACACGTGCAGACCAAGCTAAGCTCCTGGGTGCAACCGGCTATTCATTAGCAGGGGAGTGTGCCTTGGGTGAAACATCCAAAAGCCAGAATGTCTGCCATTTTGTGGCTATAAGCAGGGGTGGTGATCCCAGAAGCCTCTCCAGACCTCAGCTCACTCCTTCCCAACATGGAGACAAAATGACTCCTGAAAGATGTGTGTGCTAGATGAGGCTGACTATGTAAACTACTACAGCACAGATGCACATAGTAGGTCTTCAATGCCTGCTCGGCTCATCAACGTAAGTACCTACTCAGTGCTAGCTGCCTTTCCCCTCCAGCAGCTGGAACAGAGCCATCCCCAAAATAAGTGTCTTCTCACCCTGGTAAGGTTCACAGTCTGGCCTCATTCTTCATCAAACCCTGTCTGCAGTGTGTCATCAGCATGGCCGCAGAGTGGAAGTAGCTTCCTCTCCTGCCAGTGTTCTCTGTAAATCATTCCCCATATTGTTCTTCTGTATACACCCCTTCTCCTGCTGACCGATAGGTCCTCTCATGACAGCCCTGACAGAGCCTATCTGCTTGCCTGAACTGTGCTGGCTCAGTGCTTGACTGTTCTGTCCTGGCTGTTAGTCCTGTCGTCCTCCTGGAAAAGGCAATCAGAATCTCTTCTGCTACATCAACGTAGTGCATGTGGGACACTCAGGGTCAGCCTGGAAGGTAGATGCCATTAATGATTCTAATTCATGTTTGAGGAAAGCCAGCTACGAGGAAATTAGGTAATTTACTCCAAATTTCCACGTTAGTAGATAGCAAAAGCCAGTAGCTTTCTATCCCATAACTCTGACTCCTCTGTGGTCATGGGTATGGACTTCACATAACAACATCAAAACACTGTCAGGGAGAGGCAGAAATAAGAAATGCAAAGTCAGCTATGCATAAACCTCCACCAGACCTGGTCCTCTGTGGCGATGGAGCTTTGGAAGGGTGGCTTCTTCAGCCTTTGGTAGACTTGTTTCCGGAAGCCATCATCTCCAGAACCTTCTCCATAGGAGCTGGGGGCGATGACAAACACTGACTCATAGACTTTTGGGAAACCTGTCACCTTGTCATTTGCCAGGGCTTCTTTCCAAAATCTGTCCTAAAAAGTAACGACGTAAATCTCACCATGCTGTAGGAAGTGACCCGTGGAGCCCACCTGCATTCAAGACAGCTCAGAACTTTAATTGTTGCATGCTAATTCTTGGAACTACAATAATTCCAGAAGGCTCTGCAATGCTGAGTGCACATTTGCTAGCTAGCACACAAGCAGCAGGAAGAAAGCCATTGAGTAAAAAAGGAAGAACATAGTTGGGCACTAAGTATGTAAGACACAGAGAGCTTACGTAACCGCAAAGATCGCCGAGCTGAGCAGGGGTAGGGCCTTCTGGTCTCCCATTTTCAGAGGTTTCGGGGTTTGTTACCATTGCTATCATCCATATTATTATCACTACTCGGACAAATGCATACCACATGCATGTGGTATGCATGTATCCCAAATTCCCTAGTGCAAGCGAGTATAGAAGCACACACGTACACACATGTGTATACATACAAAGTATATATATTTTACATAACTGACATTACACTCTACTATTTCTCAGCAGCTTGATTTTTTTTTTTTTTGCAACATAAACCTAACTGGCTTTACCAAGTGGATTTGGGCATTATTTTTAAGAGAGGATGAACTCAATTGTATGGACACTTCATGCTATATTTTGTATTCTGTGTTCTTCCTGTACTATAAGCAGTTGGGACTGACCATCAGAGTTTTTATAAGGAGGAAGCAAGGGTTGGAAGGGATTCTCTGAGAACCCTACGGTCACCCCACCCCCTCCTCTCATCATCTGCCTGCAAGTAGAGATGACAGGAAAATGAGGGAGGGTAGCAACAGCAGTAGGAGGCGGGACGGTACCCGGAAAGAGAGAGGTGGGTTTCCGGGCGCCACCCAGAGAAACCCGAGGCCTTCTACCATCCAATACTTCCTGCCAAAGGAAGAGAAATATGGTCATTGGTATCCCTCTCTACAGCCACCTTGCCCCTTTTATTTCCTTCTGGTTATATAAGACAAGCTCATTTTAGAAAGCAAAACTGCGGGACACACAGTGAAAGAAAGGCAGTGGTCCTTGTAGATGTCGTTAGTGTAGCATGTGCAGACACCGAGGGCGTTAGTGTAGTGTGTGCAGACACCCAGGGCATTACTGTAGCGTGTGCAGACACCCAGGGCATTAATGTAGCATGTGCAGACACCCAGGGCGTTAGTGTAGCATGTGCAGACACCCAGGGCGTTACTGTAGCGTGTGCAGACACCCAGGGCTAGAATACAAACACTGAGGGCTAGGATACCCTGTGGTAGCTGTGCAGCGTAGGGAAAGTTGTTTCACCTCTCTAGGTGAAGCCTCCACTTCCTACTCTGTAAAGAAGATAAACAAAGACTCAGTCTGGAAACACCAGCCAGGAAACTTGGGAGTGTCGAGATCACAGGTAAGTGCCTCCCTGGCCTATCTAAGTTTTGTTTTTAAAAGTTGGAAGGATAATCATGTCTGCTTTGCAGCAACATGTCAAATATCTAACACTACTATGGCAAGTGTGTGGTTCCTCAGCCCCTCCCACCGTTAAGAACCAGACCACCTAAGAATTGCCTCACTGGGCAGGTGGCATGGCCTCTACATGTTCAACAAGGATACAGGGAAATCTACAGGAGAACAGAGATGAGAGCCACCTGAAAGTCCTTCAGATGCTCGGTTCCTGGCAGAAAGGAGAGTTTGGCTAGTGTGTGCTCACCTGGAGAGCAGAGGCTGGACTCTGGAGCCAGCTAACCGCATTCCAACCCAGGCTCTTGGTCTACGTGTGTGTGTGTATGTGTGTGTGTGTGTGTATGTGTGTGTGTGTATGTGTGTGTATGCATTCATTCATGCTCACATGATGGTGTGTGTGTGTGCTTGTGTGTGTGTGTGTATGTGTGTGTGTACAGGTGCATGTACACGTGTGTATGCACACGTGTGGAGGCTAGAGGACAACCTTGAATGTTGTTTTTGATGCTATCCTGTTGTATTTTTGAGCAGGGTCTTTCACTGGACTGAACTTCTAGGATGAGTAGCAATAAAACTCTAGGAAGCATCCTATTTCTCACCTCCGCAGGACAGGGATGACAAGTGTGGGCCACCAAGCATTTTAAAGTGGGTCCTGAGGACCAGGGTAACACTCATATCTGTGTGTCAAGCAGCACTGACTGAGCTGTACCCCAGGCCCTCAGCCCTGGGGTTAAGATAAACCTCCTACAGCTATGCTGAGTGTCTGGTTCCCATATGCACCCTGTCATATGACCCTCTCCATTACCCTCACTACAGAGCCACTGGCCAGTACCTAGACCCCTACCTCCAGCTGCTGTAAAACGATGAATACAAATTCTCCAGTGTTGAGTTCCAGGTTCTCTGCAGCCTGCAGAATGCGTTTTGTGTCCTCTGAGCAGCATATCAGGATGATAACTAGAAGGGAAAATTGAGTCAGTCAGTTGCTCATGCTCACATAGGCGTGTGTGTGTGTGTGTGTGTGTGTGTGATATGCCACCCCCCACAACACACATTCTTTTTTATGTCTAAAATAAAACCATTCCAAACAAGACACAGCCCTTTCATTCCTTTTAATATGCTTCTGGAAAGGAGCATGCCTATCCTATTGTAGGACAGTGTATCTAAACTAAGCCTCTGACATAAAAGCTGCCAACTAATCTTGACCACAATGTACAAGTCCACAAAGTTTGAGATCGTTTTTTATGCCTTGACTTTTATTTGGCTGACTCCAAAATCAACAACTCCTCAGCTGTGCGCCAATCAGGAGGAAGACAAATGGACCTGGGCCAAAGACATTTGGACCTTCTGAGTCAGGAGGGGGGGAAACGGCCAAGCTGCTCTGGTCCTTTCTGTTCAGTAACTCATTTTGAAGTCACACAAATCACAGTTTAGTTTTTTGATGAGCTATTGTCTTCCTCTGTATCTTCAAGGGTGTGATAGGCACCGTGTTCTGCACAGGAAATAGCTAGGGCAGAATGGACTCTACTGCCAGGCAGTGCATCAGCTACTGGTTTCCCTCCCGCGCATACTGGCACCCTGGAGGACAGCTTAAAGGAAGAAAGGCTCATTTGGCTCACAGTTTCAGAGAGCTCAGTCCGTGGTCTCATGGCCCCATGCTGATATGGAGCATCACAGTAGTGGGAGCACATGGAGGAGCAGACTGTTCTCTTTACGGCAGACAGGAAGGAGAGGACAAGGAGGAATCAGAACTAACTGCAGCCTCCAAACACACTCCCAGGGACCTACTTTCTGAGGTCAGGCCCCATCCCCTTAAAGCAGTGACTCTTGGTTTGTGGGTCTCACTCCCTTTGGGGGTTGAACGCTTTCACAGGGGTCACCTAAGATCGCCAGAAACACAGACATTTACATTATGACTCATAACAGTATCAAAATCACAGTTATGAAGTAGCAATGAAATAGTTTTATGGTGAGGGTCACCACAGCATGAGGAGCTGTATTGAAGGGTCACAGAGTTACACAGGTTGAGAACCACTGTCCTAAAGGTTGCAGGACCTCTTGAGATAGTCACCAGTTGGAGACCAAGCACTGGGCACAGGAGCCTACAAAGGACATCTTTGGAGTCCCAGACAGAGTGGAGAGATTAGGGGAAGACTGGACACTCACCAGAGAGACAGCTCCTATGAGTGGCCATGGGTGTCACTCTGAGGACAATGATTTGGCAAGCCCAGTATCCCAAGGCCGTGAAGAAAGAGTTCACTGAGAACCCAGAGGAGTCAGCGACGGATCCCAACATCCTCAGCAGCACCACAAGAGAGTGCTGCCGTGTGTTTGTTAGTCAGCTACCCACCTGCATCCGGTGCTCAGCCCTCCCACACACGACCCTGCCTGGTCCCAACCTTCCCAGGAGAGAAGTATGATGGCTGACTCTAGTTAATAGAGAAGGTGTCCAAGGCACAGAAAGGTTGAGGTTCTTGTCCATGGACACACTGCTAGACCGTGGGGAGATTGTAATAAAAATCCTATGTCTCCAAATCCCTTATTCTCGATAGTAAATGAAATCCAAGACCCAGATTACCAGTAATGTGCTTCTAGAACTTACTCTGTGCTGCACAACACTATAACAGCTGAGGGTTCATACTATATAAACACACACACACACACACACACACACACACACACACTGCTTTAATGTACCCTTAATTTTATACATTTACCTGCTTTTTATACTTATAGGAAAATAAGTATAAAGTCCAAAGCTATTTCTAAACAATCGTCAAACACAAGCAAAGGAAGATTCCTGCCTACTTACCCCTGGCGACAGACAATATGCTTCTGAGGTCTTCCTGCAGAAGGTCTGGACTGCTGTTACCGCACCTCATGCTGGCAATGATGGTGAAATGCAGCTGGGATCCATCCTCCACAGCCTCCCACAACTCATCCACTCCATCACTGCAGGAAGCCCCGGAGTAGCCTCCAAACAGCCCGACGTCTTCCCAGCCCAGGTACCGTAGGCTTTCCTGAAGCACAGCAACAATTGCCTGCTTGGGCGGCACGAGGGTCACACAGGTGCCACACCACAAGTGGCCCTCCAGTGCTGCCATTTGTCCAACGAAGTCGAACATGGGGATGCTCCACTCAGCGGCCAGCAAACCAATAACCTTGAAAGCGAACAAGGAGGCGACTTTCCGTAACAGAGCTTATGCCACGCTCACACGCCATGTACAATGTCTGCAGAGAACAGACTCGGGGAATCTGTGGGCCATTTCTGCAACTCCTCTTTTGGAATGTGAACAACACGTGTCCCACACAGTTTGCACTGCAGGGGCCTCGGGTGACAGGAATAATAAATGTAAGGATTTATCAAGCACTTGCTACGTCCTAAGCCCTCCGTCGAGAACTTTCATGTTCATGTCAATCCTGTTTTGAAAACTCTTTTTTAAAAAAAATACTGTGACAAACACTGTGATCAAACTTGAGTAATTGCAACAGTTTTCAAGTTGTTTTTTTTAATTGTTTGAGAGTTTTGTACACACATACAAAGTGTTTTAATCAACCCGACCCCATTTACTTCTGCTCTAATGCCTTCCTGTTCCTACAACTATCCCTTCCCAACTTCATGTGGTTTTTCATTTTGTGTTTTCTTTGTTTCTTTTTTGTTTTTTGTTTTTCCTCTTTTGTCTTTTAACCCAATGAGTCCACTCAGAGTCGGTAGCACTCAAGGGGGTATGAGGCCATCTCCCCAAACACAGGGAGCCTCACAAGGACTGCATCCTTGAAGTGAACTAATTCTCCCTCTCTCCACAGCCAACAGTTGCCAGTAGTTCCTCAGATAAGGGTGGGAAATCCTGACCGCCTTCCCTTCCATGCATAGGTTGTGCTTGGCTTGGTCTTACACGAGTCTTGTGCAAGCTGTCACAGCTAACGCAAGCTCTTCCTCATATGTAACTTCTGTACTGAGCCCCGAAAGCACTATTTGGTTGTGGCCTTTGGCGCCTAGATTTGATCCTCCTC
Organism: Phodopus roborovskii; assembly: GCF_943737965.1. Taxonomy (NCBI): domain Eukaryota; kingdom Metazoa; phylum Chordata; class Mammalia; order Rodentia; family Cricetidae; genus Phodopus; species Phodopus roborovskii. The sequence continues at coordinate 5,778,999 of NW_026126541.1, read as the reverse complement.
CTCCTTGATGACCCTGAGCTTTGAGAGAAGGGACACGGTGTAGACATCCCACTTAGGACTGAGCACTCATTTAAACTTCTAGCCTTTCTATAGGATACAAAAGACCATGGCTCCATCTTAAAGATGAAAGTGTGGAGATACGGATGGGAGTTATGTAGCTAACACTCGTGGAGTGTGATCAGAACTCAAGCCACAGGTCCCCATTTACAGGCTTCCTGAATTTACCTATTCTGTTTCTCAGGTATTTTTTTTAAGATCCTACATTTGCAAAGAATTTTGAGGACCTTTTTCTTAAGAAAGCTTATGACCCCTTATGGGAGCTCAGATATACAAAAATAGTTCTAGAAAGCAATATGCCGTACAGAATTTATAGACAAATACATACATAGGTATTTAGGAAAGCAATCAAATATGTCATTTTTTAACTTCCAATATTTTTAATTGGAATAAATTACAAAATGAATATGAGGTTTCAATCTCATTACAATAAAGCTTATAAAATAAAAGTTATAAATGAACTTAAATAATAGAATTCAGTGCCTGGGGGGAGAAATAAAGAATATTTTCTCGTCAGTTTTTCAGACTTTCTACAGAGAGAGAGAGAGAGAGAGAGAGAGAGAGAGAGAGAGAGAGAAATACATATACACAGAGATAGATACACACACAAACTGATGATAAATTACTTCACACTGAGGAATTACGGACAGGTAAGATGAAAGCAGAGAGTGGAAGTTGCCTCAGCAACACTTGAAACTGACCTTAAAGAAGAGGAGTAGGGTTCAAATCGCCAGAGAGGTGTAAAATGTAGGGCCATGGCGATTTCAAATGCAAAGGTCAACTGAATTTTATAGCAACAGTTCCAGAGAATTCTGCAGCATTAGGGGAGTGAGATCTCCTTAATCACCCTCCCCATCTTCTCTCAGATGATGCGGTGCCCAAGAACATTGACTAAGCAAATTCCATTAACCACAAACAGCTTGTCTGCATTTGCTGAAGCTTTAAGAAAGCTGTCACACTGTGTTCCCTCCAGTGAACTGTCAGCATTCCTGAATAATTTACTATACACACCAAAGGAAGCCTCCTTTAACAACCGATAGTGTTATATTTAAAAGCAAACATTTTTTGGTCAATCTCAAATTCTCCAAACCATGTGGCTGACAATATAAGCAAGTAACAAAGGAGTCTACATAACACCAACGTCAATCAGGAGAAACAGGGTTCATAAACTAATCCTTTTTCCTTGTAAGTCTTTAAAGACTTTTAACTCTCTAGTTACATGCTCTCAAAAACAAAACAAAACAGAAATGAGGACCTAGACAGCAATTGTGATTAGATTTTTGCCCAGTCTAATGAGACTAGATGTATAATATATACTTGTCTGAAAATGTCCTTATATAGTGCAGTACCATGTACAATGAATATATACAATTAACCTTTTAATCAAAAATGTAAAAACTCAAAAAGAACAGATGAATGAAATAGGCATCTTCGACTGCATGTGCACCCTTTTCAGTAGAAACCCAGACAACGTTTTTAGAATTCTCCATACTATACCTCTGCCGCCTCTGGGCATGCTGGTCCAAACAGAGCAGAAATGTGTTCTCTCTGAACCTGGTCGATGAAAACTGCAAGAGACTCCTTGGCACTGCATGATGAGTTGGTGTACGTGAACTCCCAGCTCAAGTTCCCAAGGCCCACTGGCTCTGAGTTGAGCTTGTCCATGGCGATCTGGAGGCCTGCCCCCAGCCTTTGCACACTAAATGGATGATGAATGTTCCAGGGGGCGTGGAACCCCACAGTGAGCTTGGCAGCTTCAAGACAAGTGACTATGGCAATGGCAAAGAGCATCAAAACCAGACACGAGTGATCAGTATGGGTTTCGGCTCCCACACAGGACCGAGATTTTGGTGGGACCTCAGAGAGTGCCCTGGAAGCCATGGATAGACTCTAACAATGTGTCGTTACACAACCCTGCTAGTCTCAGCCTTCTGAGCATTCATGCCCAGAACTTATAAGAGAGGGGAGAGGTCCCCCGAGACCACAGCTTGTTTTCTGTTCAGTGCTGCTAATCAACAGTCCCTTTCTGAGTCTCACAGGAAGCAGGCTGAAGTGGTGAGTCAAAAAAGTCCCTGGATGTTGATCACTGACAGCCTTCCTGTCACTAAACAAGTCACATGACCCTCTCTGTGAAAACCCAGGGTTCACTTACATTGTAAGAAAGCCGGTGCTACAATGCTAATTGCATTTCATGTTATTTGTGTGACCTTGGACCTAAATGGTGCAGATCTTCTCCAAAGTAGTGTGGTGGGGATCACAGGAGGTCATGTGTGGTGGGGATCACAGGAGGTCATGCAAATCTAGTCCTCTGTTCAAAGCCTGCACAAAGAGCCATTCCATCAATATTAGTCTTCAGGCCTTGGAGACAGCTCATTTGGCAAAATGTTCACTCACTATGCAAGCTTGAAGACCAATGTTTCAACCCTCAGAACACATTTTAAAAGATGAGCATGGTGGTGTGTGCCTGTAATCCCAACATGAGAGAGAGAGAGAGAGAGAGAGAGAGAGAGAGAGAGAGAGAGAGAGATTGAGAGAGAGAGAATCAATCCCTGGGGTGGGCAGGTGTAGAGCAGTCTCTCCAGTGACACCCACATGTGTGCACACGCATGCACAAATACATAAGAATTTAGATTCCACATGGTTATCATAGTAACAATGGTAGTTAGCACTTGCTCAATCCATTTTACAGGAAAACCTTAGAAAAAGTAGATGAATGCTTTTGAAAGACCAACCAGGCATACCTTATCTCCCTCTCCTGGGCTTGGAGAACCAGGAGCTGATTAGTTCTGGATAAATATTGACCTTCTCTCTGCATAGATCAGGGCAAGAAGATTAAATGGCATCAGCTCTTCCCTGCCTGGCATATCACAGGAACACCAGGGATTTTGGAAGGCCACAGCCATTCTAGGTAAGATGGCCCAGCCATTTCCCAGACCCGACCACACTAATCTAAAGGGTCAACTTCTGACCTTCCGTGGCTCTCGCTTGGGAAAAGTCTGACCTCTCACATGCGTTTGGTACTTACATATCTTTGTGTGGTAGACTTGCGAGGGTTCTCAAAGCTTCCTCTTTCAAGCTACCAGTGTCTCCTGAAGGGGTTAGGGACACAGTTTCTAGGGCCACACTCCAGACTTCCTGAACCTAGTGTGCTCCAGGAAACCTGCATCTGAGGTTCTCGCTTATCGTCCGTGCACTAAGGCTCAGTGACTACGACTGAAGAAGGCCTGACAGTGTGAAGTAAAGAGCAAGGAAAGGACATCGGCTACTGCTTCTCCTCCTTCAGATGCAAACCCTTCAACAGCCGTGGCTCAGGCCTGACCCAGAAGGAAAGCAGGAAACCCATAGACTACAGGGGCTATGTCTCTCCTCTTAGACTTAATTGCAATGTCTTGACTGAAACACCTCCTTCCTCATAAATTTCACCAATCTCTCTCCTTTGGCAAGTCAGATAGTGCTGTGGTTTTCTCCATTTCACAAGGAGGACATCACCAGCCCTGTCAGATTGATGTTGTGTGGATGCCATGAGTGTACATACTCAGCCTTGAATTTAGGAACTCAGTCAAATGTAATGGGTGACGGTTTGGAATAACTGCACTTAAACTTCCCCTCTGGGAAGATGAGAGGCAAAGAAGGAAACTTAGCTCCTGGGATGAGGGGTGCAAGATGGCATGCTGGAGAAGTGAAAAGAGTCAGTGAGATGCGTTACGTCCCGCTCCTGGCCTATTACGGGGAAAGACATCGAATGTCTGGAGCCTATCTGCTTCTCTGTGAAGTGGGGGTAGAGCGAAGAGAACTATGAGCTTGCCAGTTTCTTGCCCTAAGATACCAGGTGGATCCTGGGCTGAGTAGTATGGGATGGCTTGCTGAGTGACGATGCAAGTTCTCTTTCAGATCTGGCTCCCACGTTCCTCTCGGGCATGCCTTACACTAACCATCCAGGGAGCAAAGGGAAGCAGCTCTTAACTGTCTAGGCAGGAACTTCCAACCTCCCACTGTATCCTTAGGCCCTGTCCACAGCCAATGGGACCCGGTGTCTGAGATAAGGCTTCTACTCAGCAAGAAGAGTTAAGACCAAGCCGGGGGAGCCTGTATCTTAGGTCTACAACAGAACAATTTCCTCAGGACAAAGACCATTGCTTTAGAAACAATGTCCATTGTGCCTGGAAGATGGAGGCTCAATTGCTGGCTCTGCTAATGACAAAACAGTAGTGTTCCCGAAAGTCCCCACACAAGGAGAAGAGAATCCTTCCCCGACTCTTGGGGGCTGTGCCAGCCACCTGGGCATCCCACCCCTCTGATAGCTACCAGACTGCTTTCTGCAAAGGAATGAATCTTTGACACCTGAGCAGACCCTTTGGAAGATCTGGGCCTTCTGGTCAGTGGTTGAGTTTTCTCCCGGCTATCATCAGAGCCCAAGCTTAGCTGGTTGGGCTGGCTGAAAGTCCAGAGTTCTAAATATTTGTTTCACAGTCTTTGATTCTGCTCCTGGGATTACTGACCCTAAATTCACGGCGTGAAGAATAAAATCCATCAGAAGTCAGCAAGCAGGAGAGAAACTGATTGCTCCAGGGTTATGTGGTATTCAAACAAACTCAATCAACAGTAGTTAATCAATTGCAAACTACTTTCCTGTCATTTAGATTTCCTAAGATCTTTTAAAAATTATCTTTTTATGAAAGCAGGTATTGCCCATTGAACATGTTACTACCCCCTCCAAAAAAATATTTTCTTTTTTTAAAAAACTTTTTATTCATTCTTTGTCTTTCACACCTTGCATCTTGACCCCATTCATACCCATGCCCCTTTGTGTCCACCCTCCACCCCTGCGACCTCCCCCCCCACAAAAATAATAAAATTTAATAGGAAAAGAAATAAAGAGAAAACTTACCACGGACACTGTAGTGTGACACGTGAGTCACATAGTAAATTGTTTAGTAGATATAACTTTTCTTGCAAGTGTTCATTGCAGTGAGTCGTTGATGTGGTTCGAGGCCTCTGGCTTCTGCTGGGGCCCCTCCTGGATGTCCTGTTGTCCTGTGTCGTGGAGACCCTGCGGCTTTGGGTCTGCAGGACCAGCCCCTTCAGGTGCTCCAGCAGATCACAGATGGGGTGGATGTTAGGGAGGGCCAACTCGTAGCCCTGGAGCTGGGCCTGGGTGGTTGCAGGGTGGTTCAGCCTGCCGTCTCTCCCTCATCCTCACCACCGCAGTGAGCTCTGCGTCACTGCCCTGGCTAGATGCTCTCTGCAGCAAGAAGCAAGGGTCCTGTCTGCTCCTGCTTTCAAGCCCTCAAAGTCAGCTCACCCACCCACCACAGGTGGTGAGGGTGGGGTGGGGGAGGGTATCCCTCCCCCATGCACACCCCTGTGTGATCTCCAATGCATGGCGCGCTCACCTTCCTTTTCTTCTTTTTCTTGGTAAATGGAAAGTGCTCTACCATTGATCTACATCCCAGGCCAGGCCAAATCGTGTGTGTGTGTGTGTGTGTGTGTGTGTGTGTGTGTGTGTGTGTACGCACGTGCATGTGTGTATTGTGTGTGTGCATGTGTGTGCTTATGTATGCATGTATGTGCATGTGTGAGTGTGCATGTGTCTGTGCATGTGTGTGCATGTGCGTGCATGTGTGTACATGAGCATGTGCGTGTGTGCATGTGTGTGGTGTGGTATGTACATGTGTGTGGCGTGTACATACACATGTGTTTGTGTGCTCAAGCTGTGCACACAGTATGCAGAGACAAGAGGAGGCCAGAACAGGATGTCAGGTGTCTTTGCCTGTCACTCTTGACCTTACATCCCAGAGATAGGGTTTCCCGCTGAACCAGAACTTCTGTTTCAGCTAGGTTTGTTGGCTAGTGAGCTCTTAGAGTCTGCCTGTCTCCGCTGCCTAACATTAGGGTTACAAGTACATGTGGCTGTGCTCAGCTTTTGTAGATGGTCCTTGGTATTTTGAACTCAGATTCCCATGCTTACACAGCAAGCACTCCCACCTACTAAGCCATGTCTTTGTCCCCCAAGAGCCCCTTCATTGTCACATACCCCAAACGCTGGGTGTCTACTCATCATTCTCTGATGATAACATGTTTTGGATGCACGAGAAAATGCTTCCCTTCCATTCGACGGAATGTGCCAATCGACGGAACCATGTGTCCTGCATTTGGCACCTGGCCCTTAGCTCTCTGCTAGCCAGTCATAGAGAGCCAGGCAGGATGCCCCTCCTGATTCCCCACCCAGGTCAGTCTCTTGTCTGCAGATAACAGAGGCCCTCCCACTTCCTGACATTTCCTCTCAATTCCAGTTAAAGGCTCTGGATCAGCCAGCCAGGCCCTCAGGGCAGCTCACTCCACACCGTATGTTCGGAGAACCACGGCTCTGAAGCGGAAGGTATCCTTAAGGGCCTGGAGAGGTGTAAAAATAAAATCTGCTCTAAGTGACAGCCCCCTGCCTGTGACACACAGGAGTGTGCTCCTTGGTGCCTGCCTCCAGTAGGAGCCACTGCTGTAGAACATTTGTGAGTGTTGGATGTGGGAGGAGACACAAACTGGCTTGGACAAGTTAAGATTGCCTAAACCCTTGATTTGCTTGTCTATAATTAGCCTGGATGACTTTATGTGACTAGTAAAAGGAATAATAGGCATAAATCACCCAGCATAATTCATGGCACAGAATAAGAGTCAATAAACAACACAGTTTAACAAAGGACTGTAGCTAGGGTTCAGATCATAAACTCTATTGGATGGAGACGGTGTTAGCCTGCAGGGATAGGCAGCCATTTCTGCAGAAGCCAGAGAAGCAGGTAAAGGGCATTTCTGGCACAGCTTTTAATGTATGTGCATACATAGTGGTGATACATCAGATGAGGTGACAAATCCTGAACTGGTTACCAGAAAGAAAGAAGAAAGCTCACGTAGGCAAGTTTCCATGTCACTGGCATCAGCATGTGTGACTGTTCTATATGTTCTGAGTAAAGGACCTTTGGCCTCTAGTAATCAGCATTATCCCAAAACTATGCAAGGCGAGACACAGGTGTCATCGACATCTTCCTAGCTAAAGTCTTTACAAAGTGAAAGCAGAATGGGGTTGACTCATCTGGACACATGAGCATGCGGCTCGAGTTTGATCCCAAGCACACATGTGGGAAAAGGCATAGGCTCTGACAGGTGCTTATAATCCCAGTAAGGGGGACTGAGATAGGCGGTCACTGGAACTTGCTGCCTAGACACCCCAGCCCACCTGGGGACAGAAGTCCTCCTGAGGAATCACACCCAAGAATGACATCTGTCCTCTCCATGTATGCACACACATACAGACGCACATGCACCCCAACACCACACACACACACACACACAGAGCGAGAACAGAGAGAAGGCTAACTTATATCCTAACTATTATCATTTGGACATGTAATTACCACTTGAAAGCTTGTTGTGTTTTTCATACCAGGTCTCCAAGATTCCGTTTATATTTTGTCCTTAAATCTCAATTTAGGCTCACCTCATTTCAAGTGCCTGGGAGCCACCTGTAGCTTAGGGCCACAGTCCTAGACAGGAAAGGTACAAATATCCTGTGTGGACTATCTTTCCTGGCCCCTGAGTGATGGAGTTCCTGGAATTTAGGCCTTGACTTCTCTCTCGGGGACATTTATATTTTCTGTCTGAATCTTGTTTTTTGTTTTTTTGTTTTTTTTTTTTCTTCTTCACAGAATTAAATGCATTTAGGAGTAAGAGACGGATTGGTGGGTAAAGCCCCTGCCTGTGCAAGCATGAGGGACTGAGTTTGATTCTCCATGTTGTGTTATGTACTTACTTCTGGTCTCAGCGTTGATGAGACAGGAACAGGAGGGTTTCTGGACCTGCTGGCCAGGCAGCCTTCCCTAATTAGTGAACTGCAAGCCAATGGCAGACCCTTCCTCAAAACCAAAACGGAAACACTGGGAGAAACACCTGAGGCTGATCTCTGACTCCCACACAGTGTACCCACGCCCACATGAACACACATACACACACATAAATGCAAACTATGTGTATTTATTCTGTTCAATGGAATGTTTTGAAGCATGTGCATATTGACCGAGTAGTTAAAGCCAGCTATTAGCACTTAGCAAGTTCACTGTCTGACATAACATACTTGCTGCTTTGTGATGGGAACACACCTGCTCTCAGGAATATGGTACACCAGTCCAGTGAGAGGTCTCAGTGTGTAAAAGCACTCGTGTGCAAACCTGATATACAAAGTTCAATCCCCAGAACCCCAAGTACAAGAAGAGAACCACTTCCCAAAAGTTGTCTCTTACACACACACACACACACTTTCAAGAGAGTACAATATGCCACTGTGACAGTTTGAATGAGTGACATTATTTGAAAGGATCTGGATGTGTGCTCTTGTTGGAGTAGGTGTGGCATTGTTGGAGGAATTGTGTCACTGGAGGTAGGTTTTCGGTTTCAGATGCTCAAGCCGGGTCCGGTGTCTCACTCTCCCCTTCCTATTTCCTGCTGACCCAGATGTAGAACTCTCAGCTACCTCTCCAGCACCACATCTGTCCCGTCTGCAGCTGTGCTTCCCACAGTGAGGACAATGGACTAAAAACTCTGAACCGGAAGCTGCCTCGGTGAAACGCTCTCCTTTGTAAGAGCTGCCATGGTCCTGGGGTCTCTTCACAGCAATAGGACAGTGAGCAAGACAGGCACCATCAGCTGCAGTCTCTGTTACACACAGCTCTGAACTTGACCTTCCTGTTCAGCTGTCATTACACCCCCTTTGCCCAGCGTCTCTCACCGTCCACTTCCCCTTCGCCACTCACCTCTGGCAACCCTGTTTCATTTCCCTGGAGATTCTACTTTGGTAGTTTGCACTTACGAAGGAGATCAAGTCGCTTTAAACTTTTTGTGCCTGGTTATTTCGTTTGACACGGTGTCTTCCAGGTCCATCCACACTTCCCAAATGACAGGGTTTTGCTGTCTTATATGTGTATATTACATTATTTATTGGAGACCGTTTCGCACAGCCCAAGCTGGCCTTAATCTCATTAGGAAATGAAGGAAGGATGTGACTTTTGATCCTTCTGGCTCTACCTCCGGACAGCTGAGAATGTAGGCAAGTATCACAGTTGTATACAGTGCTGGGGATTGAAAACATGGGGCTGCACACAGGCTAGCAAGAGCTCAGCCCTCCCACCTGAGATATGGCCTCAGCCCCTCTAATTTAGTTATACAGTGTGATTTCCATTCATTTGTTGACTGAAGATGGAGGCCCCTCCTCCCGTCAGCCCCAAATGAGCACACAGAGGCATATCAATTATTAAACTGCTGGCCAATGGCTAGGGTTTTTTTTTTTTTTTTTTTTTTTTTTTTTTTTTTACTGGCTAGCTCTCTCTTGATTATTAACCCATTTCTGTTCATCTAAGTATTTGCCAAAGAAGGCTCTGGACCTGTTACTCCTTTCTTGGCTACATGGCGTCTCCTTGAGGCCTCTCTCTGCCTTCCTCTCCTGGTCTGCTAGCCCATCTATACTTCCTGCCTGGCTACTGACCAAACTGTTTTATTCATCAACCAATAAGGGAAACATTTACACAGAAGGACATCCCCCATCAGTTGACACTGTGGTTAATTATCTATTTTGTCTCTTATGAATAACGCCACAATGCATACAGGAGTACAGACGTCCTTTGGACATGCTGATTTAATTTTCCTTGCATGTATTGTTGAATCTCTGTCTGGATGTTTATGCCTTTCAGAAGCTCTTGATGATGAAGGAGTAGGTAGTTCCTATTCTAATTTTCAGATATTACTCTCTCCCACGACGCCGACAATTATGGTATTTGTATGGCATAATAGAACCCCTAGAATACAGCTGTCCATGAGTACAATAGCGACCCTGAGTAAGGGTTAGTTGGGATATCTTGACCTACTAGTGTGCCATGGACCAACAACTGGGAGGCTCAGTTCCAAGTCTCTAAGTCAATTTGTTTTTTGTGGCTTGGGGGAAGGAGGGATGAAGAGCTAGAAATTGGGGAGATTTCTTTTTTGTATATTTTTTAAAATTGTTTGGTAATTCCACACAATGTTATCTGACCCTATCTACTCCACATTTGATCCCCTGACTTCCCTCCAGAGCCACTCTATCTGCTTACACCCTCAACTTTGTGCCCTAATTTTTTGATAACCCACTAAGTCCAATTTGTGCTTCCCATATATCTCTGGGTATGGAGCCATCCAGTGGAGTGTGGTCAGCCTACCAGAGGCTATACCCTTAGACTGACTGGCCCTCCCTAGAAGCAATTGTTTGTCTACAGCTCCCCCCATTTAAAGGCTGGGGCTCATGAACCTTGTCTGGGAGATGCTTCTCCTTCTTGCTGTTGTGCAAACACCATTATTGTCAGCCAACATCTTTGGGTAATACTTCCTTCCCAGAAAGAATGAACAACTGGCCTCAAGATAACGCATGCCCAAGCGATCACTGTCAGTGACTGGAACTGAGAGAAATTAGCAGCTACAGATATTGAGCTGTAGGTTGAGATTTCCTCTTGTCCTCTGTGAATCCCCGAGTGGTGCATGGATGACAGCCTAGAGAGGACCCATAGCCCTTCATGGCATTAACAGATGACCAAGAGAGAAGACCGGCTGGTGGAGAGATCGCCCAGGTGGACTATGCAGCACCGGTATCTGCGGCTGTGCAGTGAGGCTTAAATGGGAAATGAGCTCAGGAGCAGAAAAGCTGCCCATCCCTTTGAAGGAGGAGAAGGGGGTGGCCAGCCTGACATCTGGTTTCAATGGCTTACTGGGTCATGCTGACTTAGGGCAAGGGTTCTTTAATGTCTATCAAGGTATCAGTGACAGTTCTCAAAAGAAATGTGTGTGTGCACACAAGAGAATAAGGGAGTTGTACAATTGATGACATTGAACTGCAGAATAAGGGAGTTGTAGAATTGATGGCATTGTGCTCTGGACCGAGACTATCTGAGCTCAAAGTTTAACTAGGAGGTTATTCTGACTGCTAGCCATCTTTTTTTAACACATTCATCGGCCTCTTTTTCCAAGAGGACCCTTTTGTTCCTCCAGAAGTCAGAAAGATCTTCCTAGGGTTGCTGTGAGATTAGATGAGATGCTGCACGTTTCTTAGTGCTCCTTGGCAAGTGCCGTAAAGCTCTCCGCTGTGGGCCCTGATTATAGAAGGCCTCTGAAAAACTCTGAGGAGCTCTTCTGCCGGCTATTGGCCAGAGGTGAGTCTGGGCCCAATCGGGGCTGCCTGTCCCCTTCAACCTCTTTCCCCCCCTCCCCCGCCTGAACTCCCTGGATTGGCCCCTGATCCTGCTGCTCCTGTCTCCGGTCCCCTTTGAGAGCACCCTTGGAGCTCTGATACACCCCCACCCATCCCAACCTCCAGCCTACCCCCCCACCCTGTGCCCTACCCCACCTACGGTCCTGCCGCTCTGGTTGAGCACTGGGACAGAGGGTGGAGCCAACAGTCCACCCTACTTCGGAGACCTCTCGGAGCAACTCCGAACAAAGGAGACCTGACTATCCACGTGGGACCACCTGTAATTTCCACCGGCTTGGTCCCTGACCCCGCCTCCAGTCCTCTGCTGGAGTCCCAGGCCCCTCCCAGAGATCCGCCTATCTCTGCGGGTCCACTTGGAGTTCCTGCAGGCAAGATCCTTGACCCCCAAATCCGGGCCCCTGCCAAAGAACAGGTCTCAGCTGGAGAGCGCCAGTTTCCAGTGAGATCCCACTACCCTGCAAAACCTTCTCAAGTTCCAGTCCAGCCCTCGTCCTCTTCTCCCGGCTATTGGCCAGAGAGAAGCCTCCTAGAGAGCTTGGACCACACAGAGATACAGACATTGAATCTTTGATCCACATAAGCCCATCTGGGAAGGACCATAGAGAGAGGGAAGAGACACCACCAACACCTACAGGAAGAAACTATGGGAAGAAGGCAATACAAGAGAACACCTAACAACAGAAAGACAAACATGACACCGCCAGAATCTAGGGAATCTACACCACCTAGAATGGAACACAACAACAAAGCAGAGGAAGCAGAAGGGTACGACTTAAAAATCACCATCATAAAAATGATAGAGGCCCTCAAAGAAGATATGAGAAAATCCCTTAAAGAAATAGAGGAAAAAACAAACAAAAAAGTGGAAGAAATGAACAAATTCCTTAAGGAAAGTACAGAAAGCCAAGAAAAAACAATTAACCAGGTGAAGGAAACGGTTCAAGATTTGAAAACCGAAATTGAGAAAATAAAGGCAACACAAATGGAAGGAAAGCTGGAAATTGAAAAGCTGGGCAAAAAATCGGAAACCACGGACACAAGCATAACCAATAGAATTCAAGAGATGGAAGAAAGAATCTCAGGCACAGAAGATAAACTAGAAGAAATAGATTCATCGACCAAAGAAAACCATAAATCCAACAAATCCTTAACACACAATATCCAGGAAATGTGGGACACCATGAAAAGGCCAAACCTAAGAATAATAGGCATAGAGGAAGGTGAGGAAGCCCAGCTCAAAGGTGCTGAAAACATATTCAACAAAATCATCGAGGAAAACTTTCCAAATCTGAAGAAGGACATGCCCATGAAAGTACAAGAAGCATACCGAACCCCAAATAGGCTGGACCAAAGAAAAAAGACCCCTCGACATATAATAATCAAAACACCTAGCATACAGAATAAAGAAAGAATATTAAGAGCAGCGAAGGAAAAAGGACAGGTAACATATAAAGGCAGACCTATCAAAATTACACCTGACTTCTCCATGGAAACCCTCAAGGCCAGAAGGTCCTGGATAGATGTTCTAAAAGTATTAAGAGAACACGGATGCCAGCCTAGGCTACTATATCCAGCAAAACTCTCAGTCAATATAGATGGAGAGAACAAGATATTCAATGACAAAACCAGATTTTCCCAATATGTATCTACAAATCCAGCCCTACAGAAAGTATTGGAAGGAAAATTCCAACCCAAGGAAGGTAACTACGCCCACAAAAATATAGGCAACAGATAATCCAACTACACCAGAAACCTAGGGTGAAGCAGAACAAATATATTCACAATACCACTGCCAACAACAAACCTAAATCAAACAACCATCAACAATCAATGGTCCTTACTCACCCTCAACATTAATGGTCTTAACTCACCTATAAAAAGACACAGATTAACAGAATGGATACGAAGACAGAATCCATCCTTCTGCTGCATACAAGAAACACATCTTAGCTCCAAAGATAGACATTACCTCAGGGTAAAGGGTTGGGAAAAGATTTTCCAATCAAATGGAAATAAGAAGCAAGCAGGCGTAGCTATCCTAATATCTAACAAGCTAGACTTCAAACCAAAACTAGTCAAAAGAGATGAAGACGGTCATTTCATATTCATCTCAGGAGAAATCCATCAACACAAAGTCTCAATTCTGAACATCTATGCCCCTAATACAAAGCCACCCACATTCGTAAAAGAAACACTACTAAAACTCAAAGCTCATATAAAACCTCACACACTTATAGTGGGAGACTTCAATACACCACTCTCAACACTAGACAGGACCACAAATCAGAAACTCAACAAAGAAACAAAAGAATTAACAGAAGTTATGTCTCAACTGGGGCTAACAGACATCTATAGAACATTCCATCCAAAGACAAAAGAATATACCTTCTTCTCTGCTCCACATGGAACCTTCTCTAAAATCGACCACATACTAGGAGACATAACAAACCTCAACAGATACAAGAGAATAGAAATAGTCCCCTGTATCTTATCGGACCACCATGCTTTAAAATTGGAATTCAACAACAATACAAATAGCAGAAAACCTGCAAACTCATGGAAACTTAACAATGTGCAATTTCACCACTCCTGGGTCAAAGAAGAAATAAAGAAAGAAATTAAGGACTTTCTAATATTCAACGAGAATGAGGATACAACATACCCGAACTTATGGGACACCTTGAAAGCAGTGCTACGAGGGAAGTTCATTGCACTAAGTGCCCATATGAAGAAAACAGAGGATAGTCACATAAATGAATTAACAGCGCAACTGAAAACCTTAGAACAGAGAGAAGCGAATTCACCCGCAGGAGCAGACGCCAGGAAATAATCAACTTGAGGGCTGAAATCAACAAAATAGAAACCAGGAAAACAATACAAAAAATCAATGCAACAAAGAGTTGGTTTTTTGAGAAAATCAACAAGATTGATAAACCTTTATCCAAATTAACGAAAAAGCAGAGACAGAACATGCAAATTAACAAAATCAGAAACGAAATGGGGAACATAACAACAGACACAGAGGAAATCCAGACAATTTTCAGGTCATACTTCGAAAATCTGTATTCCACAAAAATTGAAAATTCAAAGGAAATGGACAAGTTTCTGGATAACTATCACTTACCAAAATTAAATCAAGAACAGACAAACAACTTAAATAGACCTATAACCCGAAATGAAATAGAAGCAGTCATCGAAAGCCTTCCAACGAAAAAAAGTCCAGGGCCAGATGGATTCAGTGCAGAATTCTACCAGACATTCAAGGAAGAACTAATACCAATACTCCTCAAACTGTTCCACAAGATAGAAACAGAAGGTTTATTGCCAATCTCTTTTTATGAGGCCACAATAACTTTGGTACCCAAACCTCACAAAGACACAACTAAGAAAGAAAACTACAGACCAATATCCCTGATGAACATCGATGCAAAAATACTCAATAAAATAATGGCAAACCGAATTCAAAAATACATCAGAGAAATCATCCACCATGATCAAGTAGGCTTCATACCTGGATTGCAGGGATGGTTTAACATACGAAAATCTATCAACGTGATCCACCATATAAACAAACTGAAAAAGAAAAACCATATGATTATCTCCCTAGATGCAGAAAAAGCCTTCGATAAAATTCAACACCCTTTCATGATAAAGGTATTAGAGAGGTCAGGGATAACAGGAACATACCTAAACATAATAAGAGCAATATACAGCAAACCAACTGCCAACATCAAACTGAATGGAGAGAAACTTAAGCCAATTCCTCTAAAATCAGGAACAAGACAAGGCTGTCCTCTCTCTCCATATCTCTTCAATATCGTACTAGAAGTTCTAGCTAATGCTATAAGACAACAAAAGGAGATCAAGGGCATCCAAATTGGAAAGGAAGAAGTCAAACTGTCTCTATTTGCAGATGATATGATAGTTTACATAAGCGACCCAATAAACTCTACCAGGGAACTCCTACAGCTGATAAACACCTTCAGCAAACTAGCAGGATACAAGATAAACTCAAAAAAATCAG
The DNA here is from genome assembly GCF_943737965.1 of Phodopus roborovskii. Taxonomy (NCBI): domain Eukaryota; kingdom Metazoa; phylum Chordata; class Mammalia; order Rodentia; family Cricetidae; genus Phodopus; species Phodopus roborovskii. Next base: position 5,763,643 of record NW_026126541.1, on the reverse strand, counting down.
TAGCCCTATTTTTTTCAGACGACAAAGAGGCAGAGAAAGAAATCAGAGAAACATCACCCTTTACAATAGCCACAAGCAACATAAAGTATCTTGGTGTAACGCTTACCAAACAAGTAAAAGATCTATATAATAAGAACTTTGTGACTCTAAAGAAAGAAATTAAAGAAGATACCAGAAAATGGAAAGACCTCCCATGCTCTTGGATAGGTAGGATAAACATAGTAAAAATGGCAATCTTACCAAAAGCAATCTACAGATTCAATGCAATCCCCATTAAAATCCCACCACAATTCTTCACCGACCTTGAAAGGATAATAATCAACTTTATATGGAAAAACAAAAGACCCAGGATAGCCAAAACAACCCTATACAATAAAAGAACATCAGGAGGCATCACCATTCCTGACTTTAAGCTCTACTACAGAGCTATAGTTCTGAAAACAGCCTGGTATTGGCATAAAAATAGACAGGTAGACCAATGGAATCGAATTGAAAATCCTGATATTAATCCACGCAACTATGAACACCTGATTTTCGACAAAACAGCTAAAATGATACAATGGGGCAAAGACAGCATCTTCAACAAATGGTGCTGGCACAATTGGATGAGGGTGTGTAGAAGACTGCAGATAGACCCATGTCTGTCGCCATGCACAAAACTCAAGTCCAAATGGATCAAAGACCTCAACATCAATCCAGCCACATTGAACCTCTTAGAAGAGAAAGTAGGAGGTACCCTTGAACAAATTGGTATAGGAGACCGCTTCTTGAACATAACTCCAGGGGCACAGACACTGAAAGAAACAATTAATAAATGGGACCTCTTCAAACTTAGAAGCTTCTGTAAGGCAAAGGACACAGTTGACAAGACCAAACGGCAGCCCACAGACTGGGAAAAGATTTTCACCAATCCTATATCCGACAAAGGGCTGATCTCCAAAATATACAAAGAACTCAAGAAACTAGTCAACAAAACACCAAATAACCCTATTAAAAAATGGGGTACAGAACTGAAGAAAGAATTCTCAATGGAGGAAATCAAAAAGGCTGAAAGACACTTAAGAAAATGCTCCACATCCTTAGCTATCAGGGAAATGCAAATCAAAACAACTTTGAGATACCATCTTACCCCTGCCAGAATGGCTAAAATTAGAAACACCAGTGATGACTTATGTTGGAGAGGATGTGGAGAAAGTGGAACACTCCTCCACTGCTGGTGGGAGTGCAAACTCATACAGCCACTTTGGAGATCAGTATGGCGGTTCCTCAGGAAAATGGGAATTAGTTTACCACAGGACCCGGCAATCCCCCTCTTAGGCATATACCCAAAGGATTCACATCAATGCAACAAAGACATCTGTTCAACTATGTTCATAGCAGCACTATTTGTAATAGCAAGAACCTGGAAGCAACCTAGATGCCCTTCAATTGAAGAATGGTTAATGAAGATGTGGCACATCTACACAATGGAATACTACTCTGCAGAAAAAAATAATGGTATCTTGAAATTCGCAGGCAAGTGGATGGCACTTGAAGAAACCATCCTGAATGAGGTAACCCAGTCACAAAAAGAGGAACACAGTATGTACTCACTCATATATGGATTTTAGACCTAGATCAAATGATCACCAGCCTATAATTCACATCACCAGAGGAACTAGGATACAAGTTGTATTCTAAGAGATTCATATAAAGTCCCTCACAGAACTGGGAAGGGACAAGTCCCCCAGACCTCAGGTATAGTGGGGGAGGACAGCTAATGGAGAGAGAAGTAGGAGAAAATGAGAGGGAGGAGAGGAAGGCATGTGCGACTAGGAGGATTGAGCCTGGTTAGGAATGGAAAATAGGAAAGAGAGAGAGAGACAGAGACAGAGAGAGAGAACATAAAAGAGGGAGCCAATATTGGTTTGAAGATAAAGTTGAACACAAAGAAAGGTCGAGGGAACTACAAGACTGCTCCCAACTAACAATCTCAGCTTCCGTGGAAAGGCTATCATAAATGCCCTTCCCGGAGAGTGCGATCAACAACTAACTTCTCCATGGAGTCCTCAACTAATGCCTGTTGAAAACAGGAGCAAACACCCATACATAAACACTGAGTCAAACTAGAACCCAGAAGCAGATGGAGAGGACAAGACCATGCGGTAGAAGTACATAGAGACAGCTTACCTGAACAAGGAGGAGCTAAGGGCCACTAGACTGATAGCTGGGAAGCCAACAGGGGTCTGACTCGGACTCCCCTGAATATGGGTCTCAGCCAGAAGGTCTGAGCAGTCTAAGAGACCTCAGACAGTGGAGCCAGGATGTATCCCTGGTGCACAAAAGGACTTTGCAAACATATCCCCCCATGGAGGGATAACTGCCTTATTCTAGAGATAGGAGAGAAGCCCTAGTCCCTACTTCACAGGACCTGTCAGATCTACATGACCCCAACTGGATGGCATTCCCCTACATATTGTATTGTGGTGGGGGGTTGGGAGGGGAGGGTGTTTAGAGTGCATGGGAGAGGGTAGAGAGGGCAAAAGGGAGGGAAGGAGGGAGGGGAGGGCTTGGGGGGAGGGAGGGAGGGAGGGAGAGGGAACTGGGATCGACATGTAAAATAATAAAAAAAAAAAAAAAAAAAAAAAAAAAAAAACGCTTTGACTCCAAAATTTAAGTTGAAGAACAAGTTACTGGGGAAAAGTATTTCTATTTTTGTTTCCACAGAAAATGAAAAGATGTGGATTCCTTCCAGACTAATGTGGTTTGATCACACCAGACCACCTGAAACAGAGTACAAGCTGATCCTACATTCCAAACAGCTGGACAAAACAGCCCTACAGACTACAGCTAGGATATCTGAATCTTCTTCGAATCCCCCAAGACAGCGCCCCTTACCAGCAGGAAGTAGTTTGGAAAGAACGACGCCCAAATTCCCAAATATTGTGTATAAATGTTTGTTTTCATTTAATTGGACTTTGTTATATAAAAGTAAATAAAAAATACTCTATATGCAAAAAATAAATAAATAAATAAATAAAGAAAAAAAAAAAAAAAAAAAAAAAAAAAAAAAAAAAAAACTCTGAGGATGAGGGAACCTGAGGGCCTTAGATTACTGACTTGGAAATGTACTTTGAGTATCATTAGCCTTTTGAAATGTCAGATAAGCAGAATGGCATGGGATTCCTGCCCTGCTAGGAAAGAGTTTTAGGGTACTTTGCCCCCTTCCTTTCCATATCTCAGTCGAGGACAAACTTCAACGTCAGCTCTGCCATGTGGAAGCTAAAGTTCAGCCCTCTCGGTCCTCGCTCTATGACACTTCTAGTCAGTGAACTCTGGGACACGCCATCCCAGCTGCCTTTTTAGGGTCCATCATTGCTAAGTGGACACGAGTTGTTTGGTCTGCCTCTGTTTGCCCTTGGCCCATTCTGCCTGACTTAGTGAAGCCGTCAGGCAGCCTAACATGCTTCCTATATATGTGTTCCGCATCTCCACAGCTGCAAGCCGTTACAGGCATTATGTGCAGACTTGTCCTCCTCCTCTTCTCCTTCCTGTTTCTCTTCTTCCGTCTTCCTCCTTGCTCTTCTGTGCTGGGACTCAAACCCAGAGCCTTGCACATGCCCAGTGAGCTCTTCCCATTGGACTTCCTCCCAGCCCACCTCTCATCTCTACTCTCACCTAAACTTCTTGAGGGAAGCATTACTTTGTGTACATTCTACAATCAGAACAACAACAACAACAACAAAAATCTGAAACAGGGACTCCAGAAGCTTAAGAAGACTCTCCTAGATTCTGAGGCCAGAATATTATAAAAAAATTTCAGTTTTCCTTTATGACTTATTAGATTCAATGTTGCATCGAATCTTGAGCTAGCCTCTGTTGTAATTTTGCTGTTGTCGTTGCAATGCTGGAAGTGAATAAAATTTTAAAATAACACTTGATGCCATGTCGGACTCTTAAAGGACAATAGGGATATCACTAGATGCTACAAAATATCCCTAAAGTTATTTCAGAAATGTGTGTCCTTCCTCCCCACAGTCATAGCCTCACCCAAGGAATAGGACCTCAGGAGGTGACATGTCCTAACTGAGCTTTTACTTTCTCATTCAAGCAAATTGCAACTTCTGGCCAGCTGATTTCAAGAACCAAATGAAGACATCATCCTGGGGGCTCTGACTCCTATCCGTCACTGTTGGTTTGGATGTTTGAAGGTCTGGTTGACCCTCACACCTCGCATATATGAAGTGGCAGCTTGGAAGAGTTACAAATTAGGAAGTTCTGTATAAACAGGTCTGCCTCCCCACCCCCAGGCCCACTGAAAAGCTGGTTTCTATTAGTGAAATAATTCCAGCCCCAAGCCTAAGAGGTAACATAGCTGTCCCCAAGCTGTGTTACAGGATTCTGGAATGTTGGTGTCTGAGATTCCAGAACTATGGTGTACTGAATGTGTGGTTCCTTTGTCCCTAAGAAAAGGGAGAGAAGGTGTGTGAAGCCCTCCAGAGCATCTTTGTGGGAGAGTATGTCAGAGTCAAGGCTATTGTTCAGCCACGACACATCTCAAGGACCTTGCCTGTGAGTGACCTAAAATACTAAAGGTTTGTACATTTTGGGCATTGCTGAATTCCCAAATTGAAAGGGATTTTCTGGAACATGATTGTATTCTAAAGCATATGGCTGTGACGCTATAAAGAAGCCTTGTCTAACACACCAGAGACAGAGGTTCATCAAGAGATTGTGTGGGAGCTACAGACACAGTTCAGTGGGAAAATCGCTTGCTTTTTCAGATACACAGCAGACCGTACATGCCAGGTGGACATGGAGACGTGCCTGTAATCCCAGTCTTGGGAGACCGAAAGGATTTCCAGTCAAGCAAGCTGAGTTGCTGAACTAGCCCAGGGAGCTCTGGGTTCAAGTGTGAGATACTGCCTCAATATATAATGTGGAGGACATCCAAGGAAAACACTCAACATCAGTTTGTGGCTTCTACGTGTATGTACACACACACACCTACAAACACACTCAACAGGGACACACACAGATTGTAAGGACTCAGGCATTCTGCTGACCTGCCCCGTCAGCTGGCAGAATGCACTCAGGCAGCGCCCTGGTCAGCTGCATAGTGCGTGCAAAGGACCCTTTAAAAGACAGACCCCACCCACTTACGCTTTCTTTCTCCTCTCTTTCTCGCTATTCCCGTGGGGAAGACAGAACTTTTCCTGCCTCCCTCCTCTCTCCTGTCCTCTCTCTGTCTCTGTGTCTCTTTATCTCTTTTCTCTTTCCTTCACCCCCATCCCTGTCTAATAAAACTTCTCACAAAGCTCTGTCTGGCATGTTTGTCTCCTGCCTCGGTCACCCTTGCCCGCCACGGGATCCGCCAAGGTCTTCCATGCAGTTTATTCCTAACACATATCACATGCACAAAATACTTTATTATTATTATTGTTATTATTATTATTATTATTATTATTATTATATTTGTTTTTATTTTTTAGGAGACAGAAAGATGGCACAGCCTGTTATAAAGTTAGGGACCTGGGCTCTGGGCTTTTCACAATGTCAGTACATCATCTTTTCGAGTCTCCAATGACCCTGAGAGAAGTAAGAGTCACGAAGTCACTGATGGCTCAGTCATACCCACTTGTGGTGTCCACTCTGACTCTGCATGACTTTGAGTTAGATCTGTGGAAAGGTGGTGTGAACAGTCAGTGACAGGATTCCTGTTCAGCCAAAGTCTTCCTCTGGGATCTGCCCCCTGGCCAGATTCTCCAAAAGCACCAGTTCATATCTGGGTCAAACTGGGTCATAACCAAGGCTATCCCTAATGCAACCCCTATAGCTAGCTATTTCAGTGCCTGGCCCCATTGAAGGCAGGGTAGAATGTTTGGTGCAAACATTCATCTAGGGTGGCCACAGAACAATAGCACCCATATTACCTGACATTGATAAAACGCAGATGTCCAGGCTCCAGCTCCTGTTTGTTGAATCAAAATTGTGGCCCCGGTCCAGACAACTGTGTTGTAACATTCCCTCTGGGGGACTGTGTTCTACTAAAGTTTGGAAACCACAGCTTTGCTTGGCGCTTCTTACTCTCTGGAGAGAGTGGTGTCAGCAGGTGTTCAGTCAGTAGTTTGCTGACCAACATGCCTTGGCAACTGGTCCAGCCTGAAGGGTTAAGGCCCCTTAGGAAGAGATGACCTCTGAGGTCCATGCTTCTAAGCCCTGAATGAGAATCTGCCCTGGGAAGACCCTATGTTATTAGCATGCTAGCCAAGCCACACAGAATCAAGCAGAAAGAGGTGCTGGTACCTGACTTGGATATTGGACACCTGACCAGGTGCATTGCAAAGTAAGCCTTGATCTGCATTTCTAAAGGGTGGAAGCTCAGAAAGCACCTAAGCACTTCTGGTTCCCTGGTGGCACTGATCAGGGGGACAGCATCACAGAGGGACAAAACATGAGGAGGGGCATCTGTGGCCCTGCCTCGGGCGGGCCTGGGTCGTCTACTACCCAGTTGCAAGATTTTAGGATATCCTTTGAAGGTCCGTTGGCCTGACCTACAAAGTTGAGGTTGTGCTGGATGTCCAGATCCTCTTCTATCTCTCTGTCCGGATTTCTTCTGATTAGTGATACCTTTACAGTCTTCCTGATTTAGGGACAGCATGGTGATGAGCATCTTCCACATGGACAAAAGGAAGAAGACAGACTGAACCACGAGGCAACAGACACACTGCTCCTTCTGGGGCCTTGCTAGGGGTGAGTAGGGCAGGCTGTGCCCGTGACCCTGCTCTCTGGGAAGACAGTCCACATGGGTCTGTCTTTTGGTTCACATTCCAGACTTCTGCTTGTTTGTTTGCTTTGGAATATCCCGGAATACCCAACTTTCCTAGAAGACTCATCTCCAAACACAAACTTCTACTCTGTCCATATTTTAAGCTGTAGCCTGAATCAGTGAAAGTGCCTTCCCCATTTCCTGTCATCCTAAAATGTGGTGCACTTTCTCTGCCTTATTATTCTAGTCTGGCCTCTTCCAGTCTCAGTCCCAAAGATGGTGGCAAAGAAAAAGGTTATATGCAAAGCCCTGTGCATGCCTACCCCTTCCCCTGAAGTCTGGGCTTTACAACAGTTTCACTCCACTCAATAGTAGCTTTCTGAGCCAATTGCTCTATTTTTTTTTTTCCCTCTTAAGTTCATTGCCTAATAATCTCTTGTTTAACCTTTTGCCAAATTCTATGCTTCTGTCAGAGGTGACTCTGAGTGTTTGAGCAGGTAACTTCTACCTTTGCACGTCTATTGCGACAGGTCCAAAGGTTCCAGAGGAGCTGGCACGGCACTCTCAGGACGGGATTCAGTGGCTTCCAGTGTGCCTAGTCCAGAGTGGAGCGTGGAAAGGCAGAGGCAGCTGGATGTGGTGCTGAACCAACAAGCTAGCTGCAAGAGGAACCATCCCTCCACCCAGCCTCGGTAACTGTCCTCACAAGGTGAGCTGCCTTCCCTGTCTATGACACATGGGAGTAAAGTAGTCTGGGGAAAGGTGGGTTGTGGATGTACATTCATCCTCAGCCTGCATAGAGTTCTTTCATAACATGAGCGGTAATCTCACCTGACTTGTGTAGGAGGCAAAGAAAGAGATCGATTGGAAAGGGAAACATTTAAGCCACTTTAATTCTAGAAGAGAGGGAGAAAAGGATTGGAATAAAATACCAATCTCACCTTTTAAAAGGCACAAAGCTTTTAAAAGGTTAATGGCTGAGTTAGGATGTAAATTTCCTTCATCTTCCATTCAGAAATTCTTAGAGGTGCTACTTAACAATTGCAGATGACAGAGACTCTTATTGGAAGGGATGGGGAAAAAAGGACTTCTCAGCAGGGATGCTGTTAGGGGCTGGCAAGCATCCCAAGGACAGGATATGTTGGCTGGTGTGGGGGGCGGGAGGGACAGCTCCTGTAAGGGATGCAGCACTGGCCTCATTTTGGATGCATCTCTGAGTTGTTGAGCCGTTTGACCTGGCTTTAGATAGTACTTGGTGGTCAGTCTCTCTATGATCTGCCCCACCCTACAACAATCTTGAGTGATGTCAGAATGGTCCCATGAAAATGTTTGGAGTGTCACTACTGCCTGTGGAGACTGCATAGAAAGACAATCCAGTGAGATTTTAGAATGGCCCAGACCTTGCTGAACTTGGCATTCAATTCCAAGGGAGACTAACAGTATTAGTTGGTGTCCTCTGAACCTGCAATGGCTGAGACGGACCTTAGACAGAAGTCAGAGATTCCAGGCACCGAGGCTTGGCATCTTCCTGCCATCTAATTGTCTCCTCTGAAGAAAATTATTTCTGGGGAAGCTGAGCCCTGAGACTAAACAAAAGCCAGAGGCACCTCCTTCTATCCTTCCGGAGGGGACAAACCTGCTGTTCTCCGAGATACAGGAGGGGGTGCTCTCTGCCGAGAGTAGGAACCCTAAAGCAGCAGCTAGCACTCTAGCGAGGAGCCAGGCTCACCTTGAACTTCCTGCTGAGGGATGGAGGCTGGGAAAGTGCTGTGTAATTCTGCCTGCCTGTGAGGTTGCTGCCGGGGTGGGGGTGAGGGGCAGAACCTGTCCTCTCTCTCCAAATCCTAAAATGGGGTCTTGTGCTCCTGGGAGACCAGAGTCTTAAAGGGTGATCAAACGAGGCAGCCGTGAACCCGGGAAGTGCGGAGGTGTGAGAGGGGTCACCGAACACAATCTTACATTAAGCCTGGCTGAGCCAGAGGCCGCTCTGGTGTGTCAGAGGAAAAAGGAACCACGTCAATTTAATGGCTCGCTGCTCCAGGGGTTGCTGGCTCATTTTGTTTATTCTGTTGTCTCTGAGGTCCGCATGCCAGTGTTCCTGAGCGGGGCAGCTCTGGGGAGCGGGGAGCGGGGAGAAGACAGTTGGGTTGAGGTTGACCCAAGCGCGGCAGTCCCTCTAGCTGGACTTTCCTGTCCTGCGAACGCAGCGGGGAACAACGTCACCTCCGTCTCTCTGGCAGTGAACCCAGGGCCACCTCAAGTCGGTTTCATTTGGATTTTTGTCTTGGGGGAGAGCTGGTGGGGCGAGCGGGAGCAGGTGGACTCGTGGATTGCAAGGTGGCTTTTGTTTCAGCCCTTAGGGGCTGGGGCTAAAGGCTTTGAAAACCAGCCGGGGTAGCTTTGGCTGCCTGTCTCCTCCTGGTCTGGTCAGAAGCGCTTCCACTTTCAGTTGTGAAAGAGGAAAAAAAAAAAAAAAAAAAAAAAGCCAACCAGGAAGTGAAGTCCCCAGCAGCAGCATGTCAGAAAGCCGGGCTATGGCCTGGCCGGGGCAGCTCAGGGCAGGGCACAAGAGGGGACACTAGCCAGGCTGCCTGCCTGTCTGCATGGACGCTCTGAAGCCGCCCTGCCCCTGGAGAAGCCCGGGGTGAGCAAGGAGGGATAGGGGCTCCCCGGCCAGCAAGAAGCCGGAGCCAGGAAGCCCCGCTCAGAAGCTGCCAGCCATTCGGCCCTTCACAGGGTAAGGGATCTGCAGCGGGGCTGTGATCCAAGGACGGGTTCCCGGGCGTGTGACCGAGGCTTCCCGACCCCCTCCTCCCTGCCCAGCTTCAGGAAGCTGCTGCTAATCCAACGCTCGCTCGCCGAGCCCCACGTGTGCGCCATGCTCTTTCGGTCCCGGGGATGGGGGTGGGGGCTCCCAGGGCTACCTGTGCGCCCCGCGTGTGGAGAGGTGGGGGGCGGGGGTGGGGGATGGAGGAAGGGACAATGGGAGGGGACTTTCTCCGTCTCTTTTCCGGAGGTGGATTACAGAGACCGGGTTTTTTTTTTTTTTTTTTTTTTCTTCTATTGCGGGCCTGAGCACGTGGCATAGCTCCCTGGGGTGGGCTGGGGTGGGGGAGGTTGGCCTTGATTTTTCACTGGACTTTGCCCCCCGTCCCCGTCCCCCCCTATCTGAGGGTAGGAGACTAAGATGGAGAAACAGAAAGAATGGCTTTCAAATGAAGTTAGGTCTCTTTTCAGGGCTGTGAGTACAGGTTAGATCCAGGATGCTGTTGAAAGGCTTTGCGGGAGTGAGTATTGAGAAGGGGCTCCGTGGCTGGGTATCACACCCCTCCCTCCTTGACAGTCTAGTCTGAATGGCAGGATTGAATCTAAACTTCCTGCTTAAAGGTGACTAACAGGCAGGGCTGAAGTAAAATAGTAAAAGCATTAGTCAGGTTTAAAAACTGGAGATGGAAGCCATAGATTCTGATCCTGCCTCTGTATCCGTGTGGCAGATGTTTCAGGTAATTTTAGAATGCACCTTGGAAGAAATAAAGGCAGTATAAAGGCTTGTGAGCATTGTGCCTGTCTCTACCAGCGAAAGGCACAAAAGCCTAAATAAATAGCTCTGAATGCAAGCAGTCAGGCGCTTTGAGAAATGCAGGTAACACAGGCAGGTGAAGTAGTTGGTCTATAACAGGATATTGGTGATGGGAACGCTAGGAAAATGTGCAGCACATATAACCCAGAGAAGCACATTCAATTTAATTTTCAAAAGAATACTGTCTACACCAAACAAAGTTTCAGCCAAGCATTCTGACTTAAGGCCATGTTATAATTTTGTTTTGGTTTGTTTTTTGAACCAAACTTTCGTTGTAGTCCAGACTGAGCTGGAACTTCTTACTTAGATGAGACTGGCTGAGCAAGTGCTGGGATTAAAGGTGTGTGTGCCACCACGCCGAGCTATAAGAGTTCTTTAGGGCAAGGACACACGCCACAGTTTCAGTGTGCCTCTGTGCCCCTCAGTGCTACAGCACAATGAGGCTGCAGGTTGGAGGAAGGTGGACAGTACAGAAGAACAGAGAACTAAGCTGAGTACCAACACACAGCAGAGATGGCATTTGGTCGAGGCAATGTTTTGAGGTGGATGGTTTCGCTATTTTTGGTTAAGAGAGGTGGAGCTACTTCCCCAAGGTCACACATGGAGCAAGCAGGCTGTCAATTGTATTGGAATTGTAGGCTGTCTGTTGCTTTCAAAAATAAAATACTTGTAATTTTATCCTAAAAACTTGCTCTTCATTCACTTGTAGGATTAGCCTTCCTTTGAACAGCCTACAATTTTAGCTTGAAAAAAGATTTTCATGTGTGACACCCTGGATACCAGGTATTAGGTTTATATGGTCATCTCCTATTTGATAATTTTCTGGAACCATGAACATTACTGCTGCCGTCATTGGGGGAAGGGCTCTGTGCTTAGAGTCCTATGGGTCCTATCTTTTGATTCTCAGCGGACCCTATGGAGTAGGGCTAAAAGTGTGACCTAGAAAGACACTCAACACATCATAGATGGTTGGCCCTGGAGTGTGAACGTGCACTCATTTAGTTCCAAGGATGATCTGTTCTCTAACACTGCTGAGTCTGACTTAATGCATAGGTCAAAGAATAAGAAACTGGGAGATAGTTAATCTTTAGAAATCCTGCCATCTCAAATGCATAGAGATAGAATCTAGACAGACTAGTTGTCGGGGCTGGGGACAGGGGGAGTGCTTTTGGGATGATGAAAATATTTTGGGATTAAGTAAAAGTATTCGGTGGCATAGCATTATGAATGTGTTAGAGGGTCCATTTAAAAAAGTATATATATATCTTGCTGAGTCTCATACTCCTGCCTAACAGATGCACTGATTCTTGGCTGGGAGCAGCCAGAGGTGACTTCTGAGTCTGGCAGCACTCTGTGGTGTGGTCCAAGCAGTGACCTCAGCCTTCACAGCTGACACCACATTCCATGTTCTGTCATGATGTTAGGCACAGTCTCTCCATTGCCCTTCCCACTGGCACAGGGCCGGATTCTTCCTGGCTTCCCCATTCCTGGTATGTGAATAATACATGAGTTCATAGGGTTTGGAAGGTCAGACAGTCCACGAACGGCCATTACAGATCTCTCGGTCTTCCTGGGTCATTCTATTCTAAGGCTGTGGGGTTGTGAGTGGCTTGTGGGAGGATGTGAGGAAGGGCGTGGGGCTCGGTCCCAGATAGCCCTGTCTCCTCCAATTAGAAGTGCTGTCTTTAAACAAGACACAAGGACTTGTTAAGACATTTGTCTGGAAGAGGAACCAAGATGATTGTATCTTTTGGGACATCTCATAACAGGTCATGTCATAGGAGTAAGGATGTGAAAACGGAGGTAAATGGAAGAGAGAAAAGAGAAACCCTTTGTGTTGGTGTGTGCGTGCAGGAACACATGTGTGCAGGTGTAACAGGGATTAATGAAAGACCCACAGACTGATACTGGGGTTCAAACTTCCAGCTGAGCATCATTAAAGCAAAGCAGCTGGCCACCAGCTTAACTCTACCTCAGGCTGAACAGGCTGGTCCTGTCTCCACGAGCTCTCACCAACCTCTCAGTGTGGCTGGAGAATGAATGTCTCATACAGACTACTTGCTCCTGTCTTTTATATCCCTCTAGTACTGGGATTAAAGGTGTGAGCTATAATTCACTTTTAGACTGATCCAATCTCCTGTAGATCCGGGTAGCCTTGGACTATCTCTTAATCCTGTCTGTCTCTTAATCCTGAGTCCTAGGATTAAAGGTACGCACCACCACCTCCTAGCTTCTGGATGCTGGGATTAAAAGTGTGTGCCTGACTTCTATGGTTTGTGGCTGACTCTGCTTTCTGAATCCTCAGGCAAGATTTACTAGGTCATAAATAATGTATCACTACATATAAGCGTGTGTAGGTAGGCATGTGTAAATATACCTGGATGCCGGAGGACAACCTTTGGAGTTCTTCCTCAGCTTCTTGACATCTTCGTTGTGAGACAGAGGTTCTCATCAGCCTGGAACTCAATAAGCAGACTAAGTTAGCTCTAGCAATCTACTGCCTCCATCTTCCCAGGGCTGGGATTATAAGCATGTGCCATCACACCTGACTTTTGTCTTTTCAGACCTGGGTTCTGAGAAAACCTAACTTAGGTCCTCAGACTTGTGCGGCAAATACTGCACTGACTGAACCATCTCCCCAGCCCTGACAAGAGAGGCTCTTTCCTCAGGATTCGCCAAGTGCCCAGTAGTGCACCAGGTACCACAGAACTTTTGCTATGTGCAGTTGAAAGAGAAGATTTGCAGATGTTGAGTGACTATCCCTGGGTCCACTTGTCTGGTAAATGATAGATCTGCTGCTGCTCTAAAGTCAAAAGAGCAATGACCTTGGAGGTTTGTCTCTGGCCAGGGGAGTCCTGGCAGTCAAGCTCACTGCCTACACTTCAGATCTGGTGATGCTTGACCATTGGTCTAATCAGGTAGTGTGAGAGACCTGATTGTGCAGAGAACCCAGGCAGGAAGTGCTCTTTCACAACCTGTTACATCATCTGCTCTTTATCACAAAGGAGTGATGAGCGCCCAGCACTTTGCCCACTCTATCTGTTTTACAGACCCTCTTATCAAATCTAGGGGACCTGTGACACTGGCTTTGCTTAACCAGTTCTCTTAAAATGCATTTGGTCAGCAAGAAGCTAGAGCTGCCCTTTGGGGTGCTCACCTTGACAAGTTTTTTTTTTTTTTTTTTTAGGGTGGGGCCATTGGACTGTGGTTTGTTCAAAATATAATAGTAGATTAAGGTCAGTTTTATCAACCTGAGTGCCGGTGGGATTTGTCACTTCCTGTCACCACCCTGTGGGTGGCTCTACAAATATCCCAAGGGGCTGAGTTAATAGGCTGTTGGAACTTGAATTAACAAGGGGTGTCCTATTAAGTGCCACTTGGCTCAGCTGGCTAAGGCCTATCACCGCCACACCCCAGTGACGGTGTCTGAGACCCAAACTGAGCCCAGTGGAGCACTGTGCACCGACACTGTCTCGCTGATGCCTCTTGGAGCCTTTTTCTTTACTCTCCTTAACTAAAAATGAACCTTCCACCTCCATTTCCTGAGCTGGGCATTGGTGGTGCATGCCTTTAATCCCAGCACTTGGGAGGCAAAGGCTGGTGGGTCTTTGTGAGTTCGAAGCTAGCCTGGTTTACACAGCTAGTTCCAGGACAGCCTGCAAAACAATACAGAGAAACTCTGTCTCAAAAACCAAAACAAAACAAAAGACCATTTCCCAGGGGTTAGTGGGAGTGGGAGGAGAAAGGGTTATGGGAGAGAATGTGAGCAAAAACTACATTAGACACAGTTACATACAATGAATATTACTAAAAAAGAAACACCCTTCCCTCCTTGCAAAGACTTATTATAATGCTGCAGGGTAGGAGTTAAAGGTTCTAATGTTTGTCAACCAACACTGGATGCATTGCTGGACACATAGACCCATGGTCTTTATTTGCCTCTTCTTTTTTTTTCTTTTTCTTCTGTTCTACTCTTCCCTTCTCTTCTTGTCTTCCTCTTGTTCTTTTCTGTTTTGTTGTGGTCTTTTGCTTTTGTTTTTATTTTATTTTGGCATTTTGTTTCTGAGATAGAATGTTGTGTGTCCCAGGCTGGCTCCAAACTCATTGTATAGCAGGACTCATTGGCCCTTGAATCTGACCTTCAGATTCTCCTGCCTCCACCCCCTGAATGCTGGGGTGACAGGGGTGTGTTGCTACTCCTGGTTTATATGGTTTTGGGGATCAAACCCAGGGCTCTATGAATGCTGGCCCGATGCTCTGCCAATAGCTACACCCCCAGCTCCACTTACCTTTTCCAAAATAAACATAGGAATCACAGTGTCACAGGCTAAATAAACATTTCCTACCATACATACCTTTGTCAACCCATAACAGCCAACATTTGGGTACACTGCAGTAGATCACCTTAACTCTCTGAGAAAATGACTTTATCCCCTACCAGCTGAAGAGCTGCAAGTCCTTTCCTGTGCTGAATGTTATAGCTACCTGGACATAGTGGGTTTGAATATCCCAGGGCACACATGACATGCTTGGGGCTCTGCCTTGACCTCATTTACGTTGGGCACCTGTTACCCTTCATGTGTGAAGTCCCAGCTGTGGTACTCCCAAGAATGATCAAGCAGACTCCAGTCCAGGCTAACGTCGTGTTTCTGCTGAGACTGAGCTCTGCATTGAGTGTACTTCAACAGACTCCTCTCCCTGGTTGTCCTACTCCGAGCATGTGCCAGACAGACAAAACAAAGAGGGGCACAGTCTCGGTGGATCCCCACTTTAATGTGGGGTCTGTGCTGGGTGCACTGGAATCCAAAGGCTGGATGACCTTCACACAGGGTGCTCATAGCATGTCACGGAGATGCTCCGCTGACTTACAGAAGCCTCGCTGAGGACCAAACCAGAAGAGGATGCCATCGCAGCCCTCCTGAGATCTGAGATCATGGCCCTGTGTGTACAGAACATCTTTGACAGTTCTCATGATTCGTTGACACAGTGCTTGCTTATGGCAGGGGTCTTACATCTTCCAGCCGTGGGACTCATCCTAGCAGTTGGGCTGAGAAGGGAGAGGGCAGTGGGAGCTGCTTCTTACTTGTTCCTGTTCTTATCCCCGCCCTCCAATCATGTAAACAATAGAGGTCAATCGTTCTGTTTCATGGAAAGCACTCCTCAGCCATCTCCTGGGGTCTTTAACAGGGCTCCCTTTTTTTGTTATGCCCAGTTCTGCTCACAGATCTTTGTGAAGAGTCCAAGATTCCATTTTTCCGATTTCCAGAGCTAGTATGCGTGTGTCTTTCCAAACACCCAGGAGCAGGTCTATGGCTGATCACATGGCTAATGTGAGGTGGTGGCCTGAGAGCCCAGATACTGCTAAGTGGCTGGGAACTTATCTACTGGCTCATAGGTCAGGCTCTCACCCCAGCCTTCTCAGCTACTTGGAGTAAACGTTGAGAGTTGCATATCCATAGCTCTTTTGGCACTGTGACTCAGACTCCACCTTTGCTCTGGATTCTTATCTGTGGAGAGATGAATGAAAAAGTTTCCACTCTCAGAGATGCAGTTCAGGCTGGCCTGTTCAGGGGTTGAGACATCCTTTACACCCTGGACGCCCTGCAAGAGGCTCCTGTGGAATGTTGTTTTGGTGAGGGGAGAGTGGCACCAAGGGAAACAAGGCTGGGAGGTGGCCATGTTCCCAGGTGTGTACACCGCAGGTGCTGTACTGAACTGAAGGCGGGACATTCTGCACCAGCTGCCTGACCTGGGGGTGGGACATCCTGCACCAGTCGCCTGAGTCAGAGTCGGGAGAATAGTCATAAATATTAGTTTGTAGATAAAACAAAATATGCATTTCAGATTAAACAATATACACCATCAAGAATTTCCTTCCCAGTTAGAGCTACTCAAACCTCCTTGACCAAAGCTCACCACTTCCTGTAGAATCCAGTCCCTTTTGCTGGTGTTGTTTAAGTCATCGGTGTTCTACCACACTACAGTGATCTATGCAGTACTCGGGTGTGTTGTCACAATCTCCAATGGACAATAATCAATGGACAATAATCCCACTTAGCTAGAATGGCCTGTGCTCTTTTTTTTTTTTTCCCCTCAAGGCAGGGTTTGTAACAGCTCTGGCTGTCCTGGAACTTACTCTATAGCCAAGGCTGGCCTTGAACTCACAGAGATCCACCTGCCTCTGCCTCCCAGGTGCTGGGGTTAAAGGCATTGGGCCATCACTGCCCATCTGGCCTGAGCTTGTGACCCTAGCTTTCCTATCCCTTCGGAAACACCAATTCTATACAGTCCATCACAGTTGTCTATATTCACTTTACCTAGCAGTAGATGCTGGAGCTGCTTTCATATCAACACATTTGAATCTGTTTGCCTACTAAGACTTCCATTGTGTAGAAGCAGTATTGTTTGGGTGCCAACTTAAACAGGCAGACTTTTCTAGGATTTGAAACAACATTTTAGCTTTATGATGAGTGGATGGGTATAGCTTTAACACTCTACACATACTTCTGTTTAGTTCTTAAATCACAGCAACAGGTTATGGAGATACTGTAGCCATTCTGTGGACAGAAGCCACCCAGAGAATAAGTTACCTTTCCTGGATGACAGAAGACAGCATGGCAGGAATTAAGCTCAGGAGCTGACTCAAGCTCAAATCCTCAGGCTGTACTTCATACAATGTTTCCAGTGCCCTTTGTTTATTTTCTATTGGGTAAATTGATGGTAGAATCACTGGGGCAAAGGGCAAACTTTTAAATTACAGCAGAGGGCACTCCTCCTCTTAAGAGGCTATACCAAATTTATATTCCACAATTAACATTGCATGTTGTACTTTGTTTCTGCTGGTGTGATGTGGGGATGGGAGGTAGGCAGACACTTTTAAGTTTGTATTTTTCAAAAATTATAACTGAAGTTGAATGCCTTGTCCTCACTTTAAGGACCCTGTTTTTCCATAAGCATGCTTCTCTATGTCCCTGCCCTTGTCTCATTGGGTTAGATTTTTATCATTATCTGGCTTCCGAGTGTGTAGTGCAGCGAGTTACCTTCCAACAAGACATCAATTTTAAAAAGTTTTATGTAATCGAGCTTGTTATTGTTTCCCTTTCTGGGTCTCAGTTTACATGCTCATCTTGAGTCTTTCCCACCAACATTTTAAACTTTGTTTCTGGACTCTTCCAAATATCCTTATGCTTTTCATCTTGCTGTATTTGAAGACTTTGATCCATCTCCGACTTACTTTATTGGAGTAAGTCAATAATCAGCTTTATATGTTTTCTCTCTGGGTGGCTAGCCCATTATCTATTTATTGTAAACAAAGTCTATTTTGATCTTAAGTGCTATCTAGTATATGTTTATACTGTCTATTGGGTGTGTTTCATGATTATCTTACTAAATAAACGTGGAGGCTCAGTAGCCACTGGAAAACTTTCATAGCTCGTTAGTGAAATTCAAATATGATAATGTTTGCCCGACTCCATTATGTTTTAGAATATTTTTGACTCTCCTTGTAAGTTTTATTTTTCTGGGTGTTTTTACAGATTGTCTCAGGTTACCAGGAAAATCATGCATAGGTTTGGGGAGACAGATATCAACTATTTCAGGCATGTTCTTCCATCTTCATGCTCTCTTACATGACCTTGTGTCTTTTTCAATTTATTATGTATTTGCTTGTGTCTTCAATCACACATGCCACCGTGCACATGTGGAGGTCAGGTGATAGTTTCTGGGCGTCAGCTCTCTCCTCCCATCGTGGGATTTCCAGGGGTTATCCTCAAGCTGTCAGCCGTGGTAGTGAGTACCAATACCCTTTGAACCATCTCCCCAGCCCCAAACATTTACATTTATCCCCGTAATTGTATCTTTCCATGATTTTTAAATTAGTTATTTGTATGAATTATGGGGGACTTTGACTTCCCTGTTTGCTGAGTTTGTTTTAGCCACCTTACGGGATTATGTGAGCAAATACAAAGTAAAAAAAGAACTAATTGCCTCTATTTCCTTAGAAGGTTTGTTTTCCTGCTCTCAGTTTTTTCCCCCATATGTTTATTTTACATCCTGGCTGCAGCCTCTCCCCACTTTCTTCTCCTCTCACAGTACCTCTCCCCCAACCCCCAATCCTCTCCTCTCCTGTCTCCATCCAGGAAAGGGCAGCTCTCCTATGAGTATCAGTTAAACATAGCATACCATGTTGCAGTAAGACTGAGCGCCTCCCCTGTATTAAGGCTGGGCAAAGTGACCCAGTATGAGGAGTAGAGTTCCAACAGCCAGGAGAGGAGTCAGAGGCAGACCCACTCCTGCTATTAGGGTCTCCTCTCTTACGTTTTGTCTGAGATAGGTATCACTATATTGCCCAGGCTGGTCTCCAACTCCTGGGGTCAAACATTCCTCTGCTTCGTAAGAGTATGCCATCAACGGTTGTCTTGTCCTTCAGTGAAAACTGATGCCATACTTTGTGTGTGTGTGTGTGTGTGTGTGTGTGTGTGCGTGCATGTGTGTGTGTGTCTGTGTTATATGTATATACATGTACCTGGTCATGTATGTGTATGAACTGGAATGCATGCACATAGATGCCAACAGCCAAGTGTCTTCTACCTCTTTTTTTCCTCTTTGAAGAATGCCTCTCACTGAAAGGACTTACTAGTTCAGCTGGATCTCAGTCAGCCAACCTCCAGGATCCTCCCCTGTCTGCTTCCCCAGCACTGAGGCTACAGGCACAGGCAACTTTCTTCCCCCTTGAGACAACATCTCTCCCTTTCTTGGAAAAAGAACACACACTCAACTGACTTTCATTGCCCATTAATGAAGAGGCTATCCCGTCCTTCTAAGTATACCAATGATACTATTGGCCATTGATTTTTGACCTTTGACCATTTCTTTTTCTGGGCATAAAGGCTTGATAACTGAGGAGGGTCCTAATAAGTTGAAGGCTGAATTAGAAATGGGAAGCCCAGGCCAGAGCTTTCATACTCAGCATCCTAATGATCCCTTCAGAATCATGGGGAGTTCTAAGACATGTGACATGGTTGTTAATAGACAAAAAGCACACCGAAGTATGGAATATGTTAACTAATTGGGTGTGAGAACTTGCGGGACTTTGGTCTCTGTTTTAATGAGCTTTTACTCACCACAAAATAAGTCCATACATGCAACAGGAAAACAGAGAAACCAATTAGGTCTAAATGAGCCTGGCCACCTTCTAGAAGGCAGATTTTTTTTTAACTTTATAGTTGCAAATTTATATATCATTATTTCATGGAAAATAATTAGTTCCCCAGAAACAGAAAGGAAAGATACCCTGCCTTATCATCATCATTTCCTAAGACTCCAATTACATAGTGATTATTGGCTAGACTTTCTACAGATGTGAAAAACCAGACTGCTTAATTCCAGTCCCTCTGAGCCTGGTTCTGCTGTGTATCATAAACACAACCTTTCCATTTTAATTCATTTTTCACCAAAATATTGATGTGAGAGGATTCTTCTTAAGGGTGGCAAGAGAGAAGAAGTACATGCGTGTCTGTGTGTGTATGTGTATGTGTGTTTATGTGTGTGTATGTGTGCACGTGTGTGTGTGTGTGTATGCTTGCCTGTGTGTATGTGTGCGTGTGTGCACGCGCATGTCTGTGTGTGCGTATGCCTGTTTGTGTATGTCTCTGTGTGTGTGTCTGCATGCCTCTGTGTGTGTGTGTGTGCATGTGTGTTTATGTGCATGTGTGCGCATGCATGTGTGTGTACACGTGTTTGTTTGTGTGTGTGTGTGCATGCCTGTGTGTGTGTGTATGTCTGTGTGTGCGTATGTCTCTGTGTGTATGTGTATGCGTGCCTGTGTGTGTGTGTGTGCGCATGTGTGTGTTTGTGTGTGTGTGTGTGTGTGTACACATGCCTGTGTGTATGTGTGTGTGCATGCATGTCTCTGTGTGTGTATGCTGTGTGTGTGTGTGAGTGTGTGTGTGTGTGTGTGTGTGTATGGATAGAGGCATGTTGCTGCCCTCAAGTCTGAAAGCAGAGGAAGCTGTGCAGCTGGGGTGTCCTCGTGTGTAATGTGGCCCCCTCTCCGTGTGTAGACTGCCTAGAACTGAAACTCTACTCACAGCGGGACACGCCTCTTTCCTCTTCCCGATTTTTTTCCCACAGAGGCATGACATCAAAGCAACTAGCAAAAGCCACCATACCACATTTGCAGGGGATTCTAGAGGGGACTGGACCACAAACTCAGTTTGTTCCACACAGAACCCAGGACAAAAGGGGTGGTGGCTTTGCCTGGGTTTATTTGAATATGTCTGTGAGTGTTTGTAGATTCTAAGGGATAGAATAGTAACCATAGCATCCTCATCCAGTGAGATTTCAACCTAAGAACTCACCTTCTCTCAGGCTCTGTTTTTTTCCTACCAAAACAGCTGCATTTGTGTATCATATGTAGTGCTACACTAGTGTCATAGGGGGTGTATGTGTGTTCATGTGAGTGTGCATGGAACATTCAGATACACTCAAGGGTGTGCACAGGTGAGGTTCCTCAGGAAACTGGAGGCCCCGTTACTGGGATTGAGGCTTGCTCACGAAGCTAGGCTGCCCGGGCAGTGAGATCCAGGATCTGTGCGCATCTGCTTTCCTACTGTGAGGATTACAAACATGTGCCACCGCCCCAAAGATTTCTCATGGGTCCAGTGGGTGGACCTCGGACCCATATAGCAAGAACTTTGCTGATTATCTTCCCAGGCCCCTGAATGATACATTTTTAAATGGCTAATTCTGCTGGATGATTTTTGTCACAATTTAAAAATAAATGTGAGGGTAGCAAGGAGAAGCCTCTGAAATTCTATGAGTAATCGTCTTGGGTTTGAAACTCAGTTAGCAACAACAAGCTGAGCAGGTCAGCCGTTTCTATGGACGGGTAAAGAGACCCTCAGCACCTCCTCATCAGACCCCTTGCCAGCATACCCAAGCCCCATTCACTCTCTTCACATGTTTAAGTCAGCCTGCAATGGTGGCACACACCTCTAACCCAGGCAGAGGCAGGCGGATCTTGGCAAGTTTGAGGCCAACCTGATCGACAGAGAGAGTTCTAGGGCAGGCTCCAAAACCACACAGAGAAACCCTGTGTCGAAAAACAAAAACAAAATATGTAAATTGTCTATTATTTGTGGGGACACGGTCAGACTCATTCTCTGGCATTCTAAAAAGAATAGCCAGATATGGTCAGGCTGTGGTTCAAATTAAAGTAGGCGATATGCTCCTATTGGTTTCTTTAAAAGCTTCCCTTTCATTAAAACTGAGATTTTATGATACCTTAGTCTTCTGGATTATCTGAGGAGGAAAGATTTGACAGCCCTGTGACCCTGAGCCCATGCGACTATGTGGTAACAATTAGCTGTGATTGACAGCATTTGCTCTTCCTGAGACAGACGAGTCAAGGGCTCCTAGTCTCCTTTCTCCCAGTGGTTTTACCTACCAGGCCGTTGGCCTTCCCTCCCCCTTTTCCTTACCCCACCCCACCACCACGGAACAGAAACTTCACCTTTAGACCCTCCTGTGAAGATAGTGTTTGTAAGTCTCCCATTTAACGTCAGCTTGCCGTCTAGAGGAGATGGCAGCATGCGCAGCGCCAGAAACTTGTTACCACAGTTGAAGGAGGTCAGGTAAGGCTCTGTTTGTTTGCAGGGCAGCTTGGGGCAGAGGGGAAAAGCCCAAGTGATAAGATCCAGCTAGCAGCATTGCCCCAGCCCCACGAGAGGACGGGGGGGGGGGGGCAGGTGCAGGCAAGCACCAAGCAGATTTCTGATTGGCTTTGCTACTTGCTGCCAAAGCCATTCTTCCTGGGGCCGGCTCCCTTTTGCCCTGTGTTGGAATTGGCTGCCTGAAAAATGGTGACCTAGCTGGCTGCTGCGACACACTGATTCCTGGAGTCCCGCACAGCTGTACAGGCCCCGGCACAGCCGGGGTCCCAAGCCCCTGCTGTCAGGACCCTGGCAGGGAATCGTGATAGCCCCTCAAGTTACCAGCTAGGTAGTTCTGGCTCCTGCTTCTCTTTAGTTTTCTACTCCTGACTTCAATGTAGAAGACTCAGAGCTTTGAGGTCTGTTGTCTGAGCCTCTGGAAGTTGGTTTTCCTCCATAAAACGGGAAGAAACCACTCCTCAGTCAGACAACGGACTGACCCATGAGAACAGTGATCCAGAATTCTCTCTCTCTCTGCTTGTTCTTCTCCCTGCCCGCCCCCGTGCCTTATGGCTTTGCTTGGACTAGAACGAAAGTCGTCTTCACTGAAGAAGGTTCCAGATGCCAAATAATGGCAGCTGTCTCAAAACACTCTATCAGTAGCTAAGATCCTGATCTGATAAAACTTTTTATTGGGCTTGTTTTGCCCCTCTGATTTTGAGTAGGATCAGTTTGGCCTGGACTCTGAGATGCTGCTCTGTCGTGTGTTGCAATCAAGCCTGAAGAATGCAGATCTGGGACTTCATTTGCTGTGATCTGTAAGGCCCCAGATATTTGGTTCTTGAGTCCCGAGCCTAGAAATGATAAGAAACAAGGTATATGCTTATATCTCTTCCTAGAGAAGAAGACCAGTGAGTGAACCTGGAAAAGTCACTGCATTTAGAAGCCTCTATATTGTCATCTGTGAAATGGTACCTCGTGGCATTAGCGTCCACCTCTGCCCATTGTTGGGCATAGATAGTACTCACTGGCTGCTGTTAGCCTGACCAAGTGATGAGGACACAGACATAAGAATGGCTCCCTTATGGAGATGCTCTTAGGGTCTGCCCCCCAAGTTAGTTCTTCTTGTAGAGTAGCTGGGAGGAGAATATGGCTGGAAATGCTATGGAAAGCTAGGGAGAGGAAGCTTGGGCTGCGTCAGTCCCTTTAAGAGCGTTTCATGGCCCAAACCCTTATTTGTCCATCGTGCATCGAGTACATTCTTGACAACCTTTCTCTGTACTTCAAATGTTTGTCTCAGGGGGAAATGGTCCCTCAGGGCTTCTAAGGTGGGGTACTGGATGCTGGAGGTTGTACCTCTGTTAATCTCAGTGATCCTCTTGGTGCTTCAAAACAGAAAGTAATAAGCAAAGCCTGTCTGGCCAGCAGGAAGTGCCTTGCACACAGTGATTGATTTGTGAACCCTGTGACATCACCTCTGTGAGGTCCCTTCTGTTTAGTGTATGCCAAGGGAAGTCCAGACGGAAGAGCAGGCCTCTGCCTGAGCAGGCGAAGCTGTCTGTGCACTCTCTCCTACTAGCATGTACTGGGTGCCTAGGCTGCCTTCTAGGCTCTGTGGGCCACAAACAAAGAGGCAGTCGGTTCTCACAATTGGGAAATGATTAACTTGTCTTCTTTGACCCTTTCTGCCTTGTGTGAGGACGGTCAAGTGGCCAGGGTGGAGAACGCTCCCATTATTTCCGGCATTGCTAAGGTAAACAGTGGGAGAAATTCTAGAGAGGCCCAGCTCTGTTTGGAGAGCAGGAGTGCGAGCGTGTGTGTGTGTGTGTGTGTGTGTGTGTGTGTGTGTGTGTGTGTGTACATGTGTGCACCTCTGTAAACCAAACTTCCTGACTTTTTCCTTCTTTCTCTTTTTTTAAGGTCTGAATTTCCTGTTGGCACTCACAAAGATGCTTTTTATTTTTAACTACTTCTTTTCCCCACTTCCGGCCCCGGCCCTGATCTGCCTCCTGACATTTGGAACGGCCATCTTCCTGTGGCTGATCAACAGGCCTCAGCCAGCCTTACCTCTCATTGACCTGGACAACCAGTCTGTGGGGATTGAGGTAATGTCCGCACCGCCTTCAGTTTGTCAGCTCGACTGGACACGAACCGCAACGCAAAACCTGGGGGTGACCGAGAATGTGGGAGAGCGAACCCTCACTCTCCAAATGTACATTTCTCCTTAATTTCCCTTGAAACAAAGTAAAGCAACTACTAGGGCCTTTGGGTGACAGTGGTCTGGACCGCAGGTTGCAAGCCAGTCTCCTTTCTTTGCAGATGAAAAGCTGAGGATAGTGCTCAAACCCTTAAATGGATAAGTTGTTTCTAAAGGGCAGCTTATATATGACCTATGAAGCCTAAAGCATGTACTGCCTAGCTGTTCAGAGAGACACTTTGCTGGGAGACGCGCTTCATGGAAACGTCCAATGTGTGAGGACAGTAGAGAAGTTGTTTTCTTGATCCCTCTGTCTTTCAGACAGAGTCTCAGCTCCCTCCCGACCTCCGAGACAAAGGGGCAAGGGTGTCCCCGCACCCTTTCTAACTTTACCTTCCACGAGGGGCACCCTTCTTAGCCAGATGGCCCTGCCTGTCCTTTTCAGTCTTCCTTCACCGGCTCCGTCTACTACCCACCCCCTTCAGGTTTCCTCCCCACTGATTTGACGCTCGTACCTTGACACCCCTCCGGACGTCAGTGAAGCCCCACCTCACCCCCAGGGAGGACACCCTCAGTCATCTAGGCTCCTTCCTCTCGTCTTCATACATAGTTTATCTCTCATCTTTTGATTCCCCTTTGGCAAAGAAACCTCTGTAAGTAGAAGGCAGTAAATTGTGTCCGCGTTACGGGCCACATGGTGTCCGTTGTAACCACTTATGCTATCTATCGCAGTGTGAAAGCGCCAGTCCCGTGGTGTAAACAGGCGAGCAGGGCTGTGTTCAATAAAAGCACAGGCAGGCCAGATCCAGACAGTTACGTGCCGACTCTGAGCAGTCATCTGCTTTTGCTAGTGACATGCTCCGTAGATAACGGCTCTTGCTCCTGCTGGTGACCTGAGCTCTGTCCCCAGAGCCCATGGAAAGATGGGCAGAATTGTCTTCTGCCCCCATACACGCGCCGCGGAGTGCACACCTAGACATTACTCCAACAGAATACATACATACCCATGAATGTACTCACATGTACGCTTTCACACATATGTACGCATGTGTGCACATACATGTAAAATATAATCTGACTGTACCAACAACTTGGAGGTTCAAGACCTTGACTGAGGGGCTGTTGAGATGCTCAGTGGGTAAAAGGTGCTGACTCCCTGAGTTCAATCCCCTGGAGCCTGAATTAAAAAAAAAAAAAAAGAAAGAAAGGAAAGGAAAAAGAAGTAAGGAGGAAAGAGAGAGCTGAAAGCAGATACTGCGGGACCGCAGTTGCTAGGGGAAGGCACGAGAAAGCTAGGGGGACGAGAGGGCAGTGGGAAGCGGAGATGCTAAGTGTTTGTGGTAGAGGTACCCAGCAGAACTGAGCTGAGATGTGAGAGGAGGGCCCAGGCTGGTGCCTTGGAAGGGTGTGGAAGGGTCTAGCAGCTGTAGACACAGTCAACACTCATGCCATTGACAAGGGGCGGGAAGGGAGCTAAGAAGGCGGGCCCTAGAAATGGAGTCAGACTCGATGGGTGGCAAGAGCCAGCGGAAACAAATGGTAGCAAATGGGTGGGGCAGCCAGAATGTCTGGGTTCCATAGAGAAACAGCCCCGCTCCTTGGCTGGAGAGGGTTAGGGTAGAGGCCGGGTTGTGCCAGCCATGCCCTGGAACACTTACTGAGTACTGAGGGATGCTGGGAGAACCTGGCGGCCAGCTCTGCTTTGGTATGTTAAATAGGCGCCTCATCCATTTGCCCCGGGTTTGAGACCTAGCAGGGCCCACAGGGGATAGAAAGGGAGAACCAAATCCAAGTGTGCTATGTTACACGTGCCAACACATGTGCACATGCATGCAACCAAGAAATGAAAACATCAATTTTTAACGGTCTGAGCATGGAAGGAGGAGGAGCTCATGGGGGCTATGCCTGTCCTCCCCCTGGGGAGCTGTCAACTGTTGGAAGCTGCTTTATATATAGGAGCTTAGAATACTCAATGGTGCCAGCAATGACCAGTTTCCTACAGTCCTCTGGATTGTTCTTCATTCATACCCATGTAGACTCTGTCAGCTCCAAAGGAAACTCCAATTTCCCAAACTCCAAAAGGCAATCGTGGACTCTGAGAGACAAAAGCCAGCAGCTCCCCGTTCACTTATCACTGGCAGAAGGGACTGATGGCTATCTGTGACAACTGTCAGCATACCACAGCGCATGCTGGTTTCCAGGCGCCATCACTATCACAAAAGCAGCTGTTACACATTCTAAGTGCATGCGAAGATCTTAGTCGTCCTTATCCTGGACTCCCTCCAGCTCATAGGCTCCCGCCACCCCCATTCTCCTTAGAACCCTGCTTTTTTATCTCTCTCCATAAGCCCCGCTCCCCACCTCCTTCTCGTGGCCAAGTCCAGTCTGCCGGCCATGTTCATCTAGTCCATTCTCTCTCTCTGCTCTGGACTCTCCCAGTTGCTTCTGGCTGGTCTCTCTGTCATCTACAATAAAAACCTTCCCCTTAACCATACCAAGGGCAGGTCATGCCATCAGTTTATATAGATTCCAAGCCCCTGTGAAGGCGGGAGGGGAATTGTTGTTAGGAAGAGGAGAGATGGGAATGGGAAGGGTCAGGGGGGGTAAAGGGGCAAGTGTGATCAGATCAAATTACATACATGCATGAAAGTTTCAATGAACAAATTTAATCTTACAAGTTGACTGAGGAAGGCAGTGGCCCCATGACTTCAAGAATCAGCAGTTATGATGTCTTCTTAACATTTTGGAGTGAGTAGAGAGAAAACTCAGACACTTTTCCTAACCTTGGTCTTGTGTCCTAGGGAGGAGCACGGCGTGGAGCGTTCCAGAAGAACAACGAACTAATCCTTTATTACTTCTCAGACGCCAAGACGGTGTATGAAATTTTCCAAAGAGGACTTGCTGTGTCTGGTAAGCCTGAGCGCCTGGCCTTGTCTGTAACAAGCCTGGGCTGGCTTCGGTTTGCCCTGGTCCTCCCTGTGAGTCTCCTCCTCCTCCCACAGTGGGAAGGCTGTGTTCCACAGAGATGCACTGTGACAGATGGGAAGCGCTGTATCACGATGGCTGCTGGCAGCCAGTTCTTCCACACTGGGGTTCAGTGCCCCGCGGTTTCTGAATCTACACTCAACAGACAGGAAGCTTCTCTTCCCAGGCGTGGGCCAGTGCTGTGTGGGCAGGCGCACTGGTTAAGAACGACTCTTCATAATGTAATTCCTGGCGGTCGATCACATAAAAAACCAGTCAGGATTAACAGCTGAGATGTAAAAAACGTTCCCAGCTCTTTATTGACTCCCATGTCATGCTTTTGGTCCTGCCATCCTGTTTGATATCACATTAAGTAGTGATCTCTGGGCCTTGGGGGAGGGTTATCCAATAGGCTTTGTTACGTTCATTTGGAACAAATGAAGTCTTGCTACTTAATGTCTGATGCTGAATCCAGTGCTAGGCACCCACGTTTCTTTACCGAACTGCCTGTCTCACGGCTCTCTCTCTCCTCATGATCAGTACTTTTCCAGTATCCGTTTTTTGCCTGTGAGGCAGCTACCTCTCCCTCCCTTCCCATGTTATCAATGACCAAGTCAGTAGTCAACCCCCAAGATGAACTAACAATGCAACAGCTACTGCACACATGTTATCTATGCAACCAACTAATTACTAGCTAGTTACTGCCACTCTCCATATTCAAGGTTAGGAAATGGAGACTCCAGGGTTCAAGGACATTCACAAGGTCAAAAAAGTAGAAAAGGTTAGGGCTGGTACTTTAGCTTACGTCTGTTAGGTTACAGTCTGATGGATTCTATTAGACAGGTCGGTCAATATTTTGAACAAAATAGTTACTCCTTTGTAGAAGTTTTTGACTCGCCTGTTCCCGTAGCCATTTAGTCCTAAAGAAACACACGGAAGCTTATATTAATCATAAACTGTTTGGCCGATGGCTCGGGCTTCTTTTGGCTATAGTTATTAGTCCATTTTTATCAGTATGTGTATCTCCACGTGATCTTGGCTTACTGGTGACGCCCAGGCTTCCTTCTTCCTGAGCAGCCACATGTCATTTCCCTGACTCCTCCTACTACCTTTCTCTATCCCCATTTGGATTTCTTGCCTGGCTAAATCCTGCCTGTCCATTGACCAAACCAGCTTTATTCATCAACCAATAAAAGAAACATATATTCACAGCATACAGAAGGACATCCCCCATTACTCCTCCATAGGAAAGATTTTATATTTTAGCCCTTTAAAAATTATTCACTTGTTTTTAATTTTCATTGTGTATATTCATTGTACACAATACTTTTACATAAGGACACATTCATATAAGTATATAACATATATTAGCACATTTTGTCATTCTCCCTAGAATAAAGTACAGAGATCAGTTCCTCACAAATAAAAATAAAACTACCACGTGACTCAGCTACAACATTCCTGAGTATTTACCCAAAGGACTTTAAATCAACACATCACAGAGACCCCCTTCATGCCAGTATTTATTGTAGCAGCATTGCAATAGCTAAGGTATGGGGCCAACATAGGTGTCTAAGAATGGAAGACCGCACTAAGGAAATGAAATAAATATATATATATATATATATATATATATATATATATATATACACACACACACATACATGCATATATATATATACACACACACACATATACACACTATATATATACACATACACATATATACACACACATATACACACTATATATATATATACACATACACATATATACACACACACACATATACACACTATATATATACACACGTATATATATACACACATATATATACATGCACACGTATATATATATATATACACACATGTATATATATACACACATGTATATATGTACACACATGTATGTATATATACACACACACATATACACACTATATATATAAACAGTTTTTTCTTTGTATATTTGTTTTATTCAACATAAGATAGTACATTTCTAAAATGACTTCAGATATTGTTCAAAATGTAGACTTGGCGTATTTTCAGGGCATGGTGTAATGGCATGTCCGTAAAGAAATAATTTGTATGAGAAGAACGTAAAAGTATCCTCACAGGTGAATTCTTAAATATTATTTTTTGAAATATATGTTACTAAGATGAGCATTTTCTTTTGCCAAAGATTTGAGTGAAAAAGACATTCTGCATGGTAGGTACTGCAATATTTATGAAAAAGATACATATGTCAATTTAAATTTATGATGAAGATAGAAAATCAATAAAGCAATAATGAAAAATTAAACTGAGAACTGAAACATAATCGTTGCACTTGTGTACCAGCTAGTGTCAACTCGACATAAGCTAGATTTACCTGAGAGGAGAGAACTGCATTGGAGAAAATACCTTTGTAAGATTGGGCTAGAGGCAAGGGCATGTTCTTAATTAGTGATGGAGAGCCTAGCTCATGATGGGTGTGGCCACCCCTGGGCCTGGGCCTGGGTTCTATAGTAAAGCAGGCTGAGCAAGCCCGAGGAAGGAAGGCAGTAAGCAGCACCCCTCCATGGCCTCTGCATCAGCTCCTGCCTCCAGCTCCCTGCCCTGCTTGAGTTCCTGTTCTGATTTCCCTCAGTGACGGACTGTTGCCTGGAAATGTGAGTGGAAGAGGCCCCTTCATCCCCAAGTTGCTTTTGGTCATGGTGTTTCATCACAGCGATGACAACCTCAAGACGATTTGCTAAACTTGCTTGCTTATTTCACCATATTTTTCCTTTTCTGTTCAATATATATGTATATATAGACATACCTAAACTATTTGTAAATAAATTCTGACCTATTGTTTACACAAGGACATACCTATTAGTTTTGATTTTAAACTTAGAGCAGATTCCATGCTATGACTTTTAAAAAGCAGATTATATGCACAATGCATTGTATAAATGTAGTTTATCAAACAATAGAATTTATTCAGCCTTAGAAAAGAGTGAAGTGTGCTGTCTGCAGGAAAATGGATGCAAATGGAAATAAATCATAGAATTAAGTGAATCAAATCAGTCTCAGAAAAGCAAGTATCAGGTTTTCTCTCAGTTTTGTAGATATAAAGTCATGTAGGTTTATTTTTAAGGAAACTTTCCATAAGCTGTCCCCACAACAGCCTGA
Organism: Phodopus roborovskii; assembly: GCF_943737965.1. Taxonomy (NCBI): domain Eukaryota; kingdom Metazoa; phylum Chordata; class Mammalia; order Rodentia; family Cricetidae; genus Phodopus; species Phodopus roborovskii. Next base: position 5,733,348 of record NW_026126541.1, on the reverse strand, counting down.
GCTCAGCATTTCTGGGTCTAAATCAGCATTTGTTTGGATTCCATGCAGATAACAGAGAGCAAATCAAACATTAAAGGCTTTGCTTCCCTGGGGACTTCAGATGGTAGATAGCTAAAGCCAAATTTCCTTTGTGGTTGTAGAAATTCTGTTGAGTGATGAGAGTATTTGCTGTTTTTCGCCAAAAAAAAAAAAAAAAAAAAAAAAAGACATTCCACATGTTATATGTGACTGAGAAGACATTTAATTTGGGACATTTTGAAAAATTTAATTCCAGTGGAAGGGCTAATATAGTATATTATGCAAGCAGGCTTATGGACTGGCCTGGCTACTGCTGAAGAAGTAAACAGCCATTCTGATGTTACCTGGGGTTGAATGTATCAGTCAGTCCTTTTAACACCCAGATTCATCCCGGAATAGAGGTTAAAATGTGTACTCATGGTTCAAGCTTTTATCCACTGAATCAGAATTCCAGAAAATGAGACCTAGCCATTCTTGGGAAGAGTTAAGAGGAGGACTCTGGGGATCCTGAGTGCAGCTTAAACTCTGCTTAGCTCCGGGTGCCCATCTAGCTGTGATATTCTTCTCAACTGTACTCTGTGAAACTTGCCACACCCTAGAACCCAACCAAGTCCAAGCGGAGTAAGTTCAAAAGGAGGTCAGGTTTGCAAGCTAAAGCTGACAGGCACAGAATTTAATGAGAGTCGAGCTGTTGCCCCTTTGGGCTAATTATTTGCCTTGCTCCTTGGCCAGGGCCTCTGTTAGCAGTGTTACTAATCAGGGAGTGAATGAGAAGGTGTGGGAGAGTCTCATCTACACGCACAGACTCCCCTCTTATTAGGTGAGCTTCAAGTTGGCCCAGTCCTTCGCAGTTCTTAGTCTAACGGGAATGGCGGTGGCCACGAAGATCAAGTGTTTCATGTGCTGCTATAACACAGGCAGTCTGTCATTGGAGACTGATATCAGGACAACGGATGTCATTGGTGGGCCCAGAGCACACAGTGAGTGTGGTCAGTGTGCATATCAGGACTTGCTGTACTCCAGGGAGAGTTTTGTCTGTTTCAGCAGGAAGTTATAGTGCTCCCTCTGTCTCCTCGTTCATTTCCCCCATCTCTCCAATCAGAATGGCCATCTCCTTCCTACTTCTCTTCCTTTCTTCCTTTATCACTGCATTGAATAGTTCACATTTTTGCCCCAACTGTCAGTGATGATTCCCCGGGCAAGACCTGAATTCCTCTCAGCAATCCGACTGAGTTCTTGGACTGTCACTCATTGCTCTCTGTTTATTTTGGTGGTGCTGAGGATTGAACCCAGGGCTCTCTGCATGCCCGGCCCATGCTCTATCACTCAACCACATCCCCAGAATCCCCCAGACTTGTTCCGATTTTGTGTCAGGCCACGAGCTTCAGAGGTCCAGAAGCGGAGTTCTCTTACTGTTCAGTGTAAGGTACAGACTGTAGAAATGCTGAAGGCAAGTGTGTGTTCTTCCAGGCGTGTGTAAGACTCCCTGTCCTAGAAGACACTCTCAGACAGAAGTAAAGTGCACGAACAGCTGGTTAGAAAAATGCCGGGAAAGATCCAATTTCATTATCTGTTAAAGCAGATGAAAGCAACCACTTTTCAAATCTAAAAAACCCCAAGTTGGTTTTAAATAGCACTGTTTACATCTATGAGGTGCTAAATCCCAATTCGCTGGACAGAAGTAGATGTTTACAACAGTCCTGCCAAGTAGCACAGAGCTAGGTGACCAGACCCCTTCTGCCCTACTTTGCTTTCTGTTGGTGTGAGAGGGGGAGAAAGCCATGGCCAAAAGTAACTTGGGAAGGAAAGTGGTATGGCTCATACTTCCTCTTCATAGTCACCGAGGGAAGTCAGGGCAGGAACTCAAGCAGGAGCAGAGGCAGGGACCATGAGTATCACTGCTCCTGCTTGAGTTTTAATACAACCCAGGCTCATCTGCCCGAGCCATCCATAGTGGACTGCGCCTCCCATGTCAGTCACTAATCAGTGACTTACTCGTGAGCCAATCTGGTGGAGGCAGTTTCTCAGTTAAGGTTCCATCCTCCCAGATGACTCCAGCTTGTGTCAAGCTGACAAAAAACAAAACAAAACAAAACAAACACAAACAAACAACAAACTCAAAACTAGCCAATCCTTCCAGTCCTTCTACTTCATACTAAGGAACACTGTTTAAGGGGGTATTCTAAATTGAAATGATAAATGTGACAATACTTAGCATTATTTAGCGGGACCCAGGAACTTGGGGCTATTGTACAGATCCACAATAAAATAAAGTCAACTACTGGAGAGTCCTCCATCAGATAGATGGCTGTGGAAATCTCTGCAGAGAAAACATAGCATGGAAATGTTTATAGCAGATTGAGGAAGGAAGCACAGAACCAAACTTCTCTGTTCATTCCACATACATGGATGAGCACATCTGTGTAAAGCCATGTATACGAACAGTGGAAGGAAATAGCATGAGGAGGACTCGTCATGGCTTTTTAGTAGCATGTTTTTATTATAGAGATGCTCAGTTCCTCCCTCTCTCATTTAATGCCGGCTGTTTGTGTATATTTGTGCAGCTTATTTATTTATTTATTTATTTATTTATTTATTTATTTATTGTCATGTTACACAGGCTAAGCCACACTGGTAGCCTGAATGCCTGTCTTACTATGGTAGCCATGGAATTAGTACTGAACTACTCTGTCTTGTAATATTTCCTAAATGTTTGCCCTTCAATTTCCCGGACACCAGAGAAATTCAGATTCTTGCTAGATTTACCCTTTGTGTTCTGGGTACACTTTTATCATGTCTGATCCAAACGATTTGCAGCTGGGATTGATTTGCTTTCAATGTTGTATGTTTTAGACAATGGACCTTGTCTGGGATACAGAAAGCCAAACCAGCCCTACAGATGGATATCCTACAAACAGGCAAGAAAACCTCCTGCTTTAGGAAATGCCTTTGCTAATGTGTCATGGACTGATTTGGTCTCTTTTGATCTTGGGCCTTTCCTCCCTGACACCTTATTTTCTCTCCTAGGTGTCTGATCGAGCAGAGTACCTGGGCTCCTGTCTTTTGCATAAAGGATACAAACCATCACAGGACCAATTTGTTGGCATCTTTGCTCAAAATAGGCCAGAGGTACCATGTTGATGCTAAGTAAATGAAATTATATCCCTGACACAGCATTTTGACATTTGCTGATGACTTACCAAAGCTACTTAAAGATTCCATATTATTCTTCTAGTCAGAGAGTCTGGCTCCAGATCCTCCTTATTCCCTACTCAATGTCCACTGCTCTAGTCTGAGTGTTTGGACTTGCATTTCCTACCTTTGTGTGGATCATTTTAAGTCAGTCTGATTTTCGTATGTGGGAAATAAATAAATATGGTATGAGAGATGACTAAATAAAATCTTGAAGGTCTTGAAGAACAGGATGACTCAGGGTTAGAACTAGAATTTGTGCTTTGTACTTGACCCGGTGAGCCAAAGGTGCCCATGGCTGTTGAGTCTGGCCATCACCATCTTTCCACAGTGAGTGGGAGCAGATGGTACACACTAAGATGGTTGGAAATAATCTTATTCCCAAGTTGTAATAAAATCATTAGCCCCAAAGTCCCCAGGAAGAGATTTTTTGGGGGGCCCATGCATTTGCTAGAGTCAGTTACTTTAGATTTTTAACTTGGTCCTGAAAAGCACCATGTACCCCAGTTTGGGCGTGTCAATAAGAACACGTGACCTTACTCTGTTCTGGGAATTCAGTATCGAACCTGCCATGAGGCTGAGGTACCTGTAGTTGTTTCTCTTAATGCATCTCGCATTGACGTGAGGGTGGCTACCTTCACATCATGTTCTACACTGGCTTTCCTCTGTGCACATGCATCCCTGGGCTGTCTGCTTCATCTATGGATTATGACCATTTTCTTAAGTCCCAATTAGCCTCACAGTCACACTGATTGTCAGGGTTTCAGCATGAATTTGAGTGGCGAGAGTAGGGACATTTAAGAACAATGGTTAAAAGATCATGGTATTCTCTGAGACACACTCTTCATGCTTGTATGTGGACATAGTGGCATGGTTTTATCTTTGTTCATTTCCACTGTTTTAGATGTATTTTTAAAAATATATTTAATTTTATTTTATGTACACTGGTGTAAGGGTTTCAGATCTGTTGGAACTGGAGTTACAGATAGTTGTGAGCTGCCATGTGGGTGCTGGGAATTGAACCAAGGTCCTCTAGAAGAGCAGTCAGTACTCTTAACTACTAAGTCATTGCTGCAGCTTCCTAGATGTATTTCTAACCACGGTATCTAGATATACTTTTTTTTTTTTTTTTACCTCCATGTTCCTAACCCTCTCTAGCAGTCCTTTGAAGTTTTGTCCAATGTCCAATTTATTTATCTGCTGGAGCAGTCCCAGATAATCTTGACCCCAGCTCCTGAAAATGATCTCTGCCTCCTATGCATAGTCTCCATAATGCTTTTGACGGAACGACCACTTTCTTCCGTTGTGTGCTGGTCTACCTCAGTTTGGTGGTTATTTCTGTACACACCTTAACATGCTTACTAAATGTCTCTTATAGCAGGATCACTGGCAACCCCTATGGCTATTCCTAAAGCTTTTTTTTTTTTTTTTTAATATAAACATGTCAAATAATCATTTGTTAGTTGAATGTCTGAATCAATGTTTTCGAAGTTATCTTCTAGGCCTTAACCTAAACTTTGTCTCTGCAGTGGGTCATCTCTGAGTTGGCCTGTTACACATATTCCATGGTAGCTGTCCCCCTGTATGACACTTTGGGAGCAGAAGCCATCGTATATGTTATCAACAAGGGTAAAACTTTGCTATTACATTATAACTTTAATCTTTCTTAATGTGGAATAATTCTTCAATTTGATTCTTTTTTTTTTTTCTTTCTCTTTTCTTATTTTCCTGATATTATAGTACTTAGGCTATCATTTACGTGGAAACTACACATTCCTATGAGACCAAGATATGCTTAGATAAGAGGTTTAGTGAAATTATTTAATATGGTATAGGATAGTAGCATGTTTACAGACAAGACTACTTTAAACACACGGAATAAAAGTCTGCATACAATGGGCTTGCCTAAGTCACAGTACAACTACAGAGTTTATTTCCTGTCCTTTGAAAGCTTCATTCAGTATAGCTGAGCAATATGCACCAATATGCATGTGAATATATGGACGAAAATTGCCATTGTTATTCGAGAAACATACCCAAGTTCAACTGGCAAGCAGCTCTCTCACAGACCCCAGGGAGCATTTTCTCATTTTCCGTCTCTGGGTTGGTGGACTGGGTAGATTTGTTTGAATAGTGGACACCAGAAATTTTCTAGTTGTGAGGATAAGAATCAGAAAATGATGGCATTTAGAATCCTAAAATGTTGGATCTACTAAACATTCTATCTGTTCTTTGCTTCTTTGTGGGTTATCTACTCTGCAGAGCACATAGCAGGAATGAATCCCAACAAGAAGTGTTTGAGTTTTTTTTTTTTTTTAAACAAAGTGATTTGCATAATTCTAGAAAATAAAATGTGTCAGCAATATTAATAAGATGGGACTTGTATTTCTTTTTTTATAATTAATAGAGTAAGTATTTCAGCTTGAACTCTGTAAATCCAACTCACAGATGTAGTCTCATTCAGGGACCTACTGGGTTTGACTTAAAAAAAAAAGTTCCCTCCTCCCTTTGCAAAGTAGAGTATGTTAATGACCTCTGGCTTGGTTTTTGCTTTTAGCTGATATTCCTGTGGTCATCTGTGATACACCCCAAAAAGCAACAATGCTAATAGAAAATGTAGAGAAGGGCCTTACTCCGGGCCTGAAGACAGTCATCCTCATGGACCCCTTTGATGCCGACCTGACGGAAAGAGGGGAGAAGACTGGGGTTGAGATTTTATCCCTGTCTGATGCTGAGGTAGGAATCAAAAATGGCTTGCGGCTTATAGTTGATTCATCATTGAGCAATTTCAGGGCACCTCCACAAAAAGTATATGGGCTGTTGTTGTTCAGGGATGGCATACAAGACATAAATAGACATTAATTAGACTCAGAAGCTTGAAGAACCATTTCTTCAAGATGACTACAGAACTCATGATGGAGGTGGACAAGGTCCCTTGGCTGGCTGTATACACTTCTGAGTAGAGAATGTCTGGATAGAGAGAACTCAAGGATGGTTATAGGTCTGGCCCCTGATGCAGGTTACCCGGTTCACACTATAATTCTCTATCTGTCTGGAAGTACATCTCCCCATAGCAATAAACAGAGGTTAATGTGATCTCGCTCTCGCAGGCATGTTGGCAAGAGCTAAATGAGTTTGTGTGTGTGTGTGTGTGTGTGTGTGTGTGTGCGTGTGTGTCTGTGTGTGAATTGCTCAGAAAAGTGATTGGTAAATTCTGTCATGCTCTTGATTTACACTATCCAGCAATGGTGTTGGCCATGGTCTTATAGGACCGGACCTTAACAGAGTGTTGAGAAGTTAGGAAATTGAGGTTGCCTTCTTTAGATTAACATTCTTGAGAAGCTTTCTGCTGGAAAGCTTCCGTTACCCATCAGCACTGGCTTGGGGACCCAATCCGGGTTGGAAGTCGGGAGGTTGGGAACAGAGAAAGAGAGCCGAGTTTGTCATAAGTTTACCCACTCTCAACAACTCTTTTTTTCTTCTTGATTTCCTGTGCACGTAGACTCTAGGCAAAGAGAACTTCAAAAAGCCAGTGGTAAGTGCTGCTCCTGAATTTGAGTTTTGTAAAAGTCCCTTCTCAGCTCGTGGCAGCCTAACTGTTTTGTGCTTCCTACCTCCAGCCTCCAAACCCAGAAAACCTAAGTGTTGTCTGCTTCACCAGTGGGACCACAGGTCAGTGCCCGTGAGACCTTGATAGAGCTCCCAGGGAATGGGAAACAAGGTTCAAGTCCTTGCTTACAACCCAAGACATTTATGAGTGGATTCCCAGATAGAAAAACCGAGGCATAAGAAACAGATTCCACTGAATACACGTGGCTACATTCACATGCTCTGGACTTCAGCGTTCTTCAAGATGATGTCAAAATGTCAGCCTTGTTCTCCGCCTTCCACTGTTAATTAGCCGTGTCACTGGGATAGTTTCATACAACACAACACTGAGATGGATGGTTGTGATGGCTCTCTGTAGATGGGTGTGTCCTTAACATTTAGTAGAAGGTATAATTGTATTTACTGTGGTCCATTCCAGTATTCCTGGTTTATAAAGTTTATTAGCAGTATTGTTAGATGATCTTAGGGTTAAAGTCTTAAACATGTGAAGAGCACATGAAGGGTTTATTTGTAATCTCTTAACTATTGCCATCTGAGATTGTGGCTGTGCTGTATCAGTAAGAGGCCTAAGATACGGTAAGTGTAGGCCGTGAATCGTTCCTAAGCAGAGGCATATATCTCTTCAGAAAGCTGCAGCAAGAGGACACACTTTTGTCTCTAGAATGGAACCAAATTGAAAACAGCTTCTTTCAAGGCCAAATCTTACCAATTAGCCACACTAAGGATCTTTCTCTTCGCCTCTGATTTCCTACAGGTGACCCCAAAGGAGCTATGATAACCCATCAAAATGTTGTTTCAAACATGGCTGCTTTTCTCAGATTGCTGGAGGTCAGTGGTCAAAATGAGTCAAAAATGAGACCCTCATTAAAACGTGAATCAGCTATAAGATTTTAAATTGTGGAATTTAGATGGAGCAGAGGTGGGAAAATACAGTTAAAAGTCTCTCATTGCTGTGAAAAAAATACCCAACATAAGTTACTTAAGGGAGTAAGGGCTTATTTTGGATTAATGTTTGTGGCGTTAATAGTCTAGCATGAAGGAGAAGGCTGGAAGCCAGGCAGCTTCGTCTGTGAGGCATGCCCAGCTGGGATTCTTCATATCTTGGTGGATCCAGACTCAGTAGACAGGAAGTAGGGCGGGACCTTAGACCTCAATACAAGCCCCAAGTAGTCTACTTCCTCCAGTGAGGTTCCACCTCCTAAAAGTTGTGCAACCTTAGGAAAGAGTAATCCTGTCTGAGGACCAGATTGTTTGAACACAGAGGCCTAGAGGGCCTTTTGCTTGTAAGCCGCAGCAGTACCTAAGTATGGAAACCACTGGCATAGTCTTTAGGTCTACATGTCAAGCCTCAGTCTTTTAGGATCTGTATGCCATGTGGTTCAAAGCAAGGAATGGTTACAGAACGTAACAAGTTGTGGGATTCATGGAGTACCCAGGGAGGTGTTCGTGCGCCATGGATTTTAAGAATCTTAAAGATGATGCCAACATGTCAAGCTTTTTCTCTCCCCTACCACTCTCTCAGTTAGATGGGATGGGATGGTTTCCGTCCGCCAGGCTTCCTCAGACAAGGGTGAGAGTTGTAGTTTTAACATTGCTATTGGAAGAGAAACTCAACATTGATCCACGGTTGTTTCCTTGTCCCTCATCTACAGCCTATCTTCCATCCCACTCCCGAGGACGTGTCCATATCCTACCTTCCCTTGGCCCATATGTTTGAGAGGGTTGTTCAGGTGAGTGTCCTGTGTGCCTCGTGTGTAGGAGAAGGGGTTTCTGACTTGTTGGTCCCACATTTATCTAGAAGCCAGTGCAGCTCTCTCTTTAGCGGATCAGGCACAGGCATGCCGTTGGATCCTGTGTCATAATCATGGTAGCGCCCCAACTTCCTGAGGTCCTCCATGAAGAAACTCTGCACCCCTAAGGAGGTTAATACTTGCTCCTGACTTCCTGTCTGTCTTTCCTTACCCTTGAGGTGATTCAACAGACATCATGTCTTCTTTTATACGCTTGTGTTGGTTAACATTTTGAGAGGGTTCAAGGTTAGAGAAAAAGTGTTCACAGAGGAATCAGGAAAGGAACATGTGACCCAGGTCAAGGGCCAGCTGTGCCCAAGGAGCACTGTTACCTCCCTCTTGAGTGTGTAAGGGCCAGCTGTCCCCAAGGAGCACTGTTACCCCTCACTTGAGTGTGTAAGGTGATATTGCCAGGCACAGTGTGTGTCCCTGCTGGGAATGGTCTACAAAATTTCCAGCCATTCTGAAGCGGATTTGAGGACAAAAGACGTACTGAGCTTTCAAAACCACAGGTGCTGTGGGTGGAAGGTGCTTTCATTCTCTCTGCCCGAGTATCACTTTACTCAGGATATCATTGGTTGATATATAAAATGACTCAGTGGCTATAACAACACTTTACATGTATTTTAGCATTTCTCAAATCGGGATGGTCTTAACTGAAGGCGTGCTTTTCTATTTTAACTGACAGTGGATTTTCTTAGTCCCACAAGATGAGTGTTTCTTATGAAGGATGCTATCTTAGGCTGGCATACAGAACTGTGGGAGAGCCTTAGGGTGGGACCCACCGTCTCACAGTTTATCTGTCTTGCCACCTCAACAGTAATACGTTTCCATCCTTTATTGGGGGAGCCTCTGAGAGATGCCTAGGTATCTACGTTGGTAGGAAGCAGGTGTCAGGCCAAAGAAAGTGCCTGTGGATTTCTGCTTGCTTCCTTAATTCCATCAGAGGCAGGTCCCGCCTACAGTGATCCATGGCTCTCAGCCTTGTCTTCCATCTTGTTTCAGGCTGTCATATTTTCCTGTGGAGGCAAAGTTGGGTTCTTCCAAGGAGATATCCGGTTGCTACCTGACGACATGAAGGTCTTGAAACCCACAGTGTTTCCCACGGTGCCTCGACTCCTTAACAGGGTCTATGACAAGGTACGAGCCCTGTTCTGTTGGGACGTGTAGACACAACCCCTCCAGTTCCTCATCACACTGTGGAATCCTTAGGGTGGATTGTTAGGGTTCCTGTTTGTGTGCTTGAACTTTTTTATTCTTGAGTGGAAGTATTTTGAAAGATTAATGCTTGTTCCCTAACCTCCATGAGTTCCTCACACAACTATGTGCCTTCCTACAACTTGAGATTGTCTTCTTGGGGTCTTCACCTCAAAGCTATTTGACAAAAACGTCTGGTCTAAACTTAAGTTATTTTCGAAGCTTTGATTCAGCTGTGATGCACCCCGAATCCTGTGAACACATCTCCTAACATTAAGATAGAAGAATTTAAACTAGCTGGGCTTCTGTGACTCAACTGTTTCTCCTGATCACTAACCGGAGCCACAGTCTATGCGGCTCCTCAGGAGAAACCCGTGTGTCCCAGCTGTGTGACACTTGTCTTGTCTTTTATCCTCTGCAGCCTCTGCTCTACCAGAGGCAAGGGCAACATTTTATCCTACCTTTACTTATGTTAACTTTGCTACTAAAATAACCTCTATTATAATCCCTTACTATATTTGTTTAAACCTCAATCATCAAAATCCTATTTAAATTAACACTGTTACTGTGTAAAATCCTTGCTTCAGTTAAATAGTACAGCTTAGGAGGAAATCATCTTCCTAATAATCCACAGGTAAAAATGCCCAGGGGAAGGGAATATTCCCATGAGATAAACACACTACATTATAAGCCGTGGGGATGTCCCCACACCCATTCACAGCACGCCAGACACCAGAGGAAGATGACAGAGGCAATCAGGTAAAAGGCCAGCAGAAGCAAAAGGCACTCTGGGGTCTGGGATCTCAGAACTTACCTATCAGCTATGCATCCAGGAGTTGCCTCCTGGTGGGCTGACACCCTGAACTTCAGCTGCCACCTGCTGCTCCTCTGCTGCCACCTGCTGCTCTTCTGACATGGCCACTGGTAGTTTCGTGGGTTTATTAGTAAGCAAACTAGTTCATGAGTGTGGGCTGCTTCCTTATGAAGCAAGAAGTCGGCATCTTGGCTGCTCACAAATGGCCTTATCATCCTCCAGGTACAAAATGAAGCGAAGACACCCTTGAAGAAGTTCCTGTTGAACCTGGCCATCATGAGTAAATTCAATGAAGTGAAAAATGGCATTATTCGGCGGGACAGTTTGTGGGACAAGCTTGTCTTTTCAAAGATCCAGGTAAGCTGAATGGATCCTGGACACCAGGGCAGGCTGCTACTCAGCATCTTCCTCCCGGCTCAGGTCTCAGGGCACCCTAACTAGAGATTGTCGTAGATCTTCTGTGGCCACTCACACTGTTTTCTTTGTGTCCTTCTTCCTCGTGTGTGTGTGTGTGTGTGTGTGTGTGTGTGTGTGTGTGTGTGTGTGTGAGTGGTGCTGGAGTGGAAAGCCTGTGCCACAGTGTATGTGTAGAGTTCAGAGGACAACTCAGATATCAAGCCTTAACTTCTGCCTTGTCTGAGACAGGGTCTCTCTTGTTCACTGCTGCATACACCAGGCTCCCTGTTGGCCTGCTGACTTCTAGGGATTTTCTTGTATTCACTTCCCTTCTCGTCACAGGAGAGCGTTGGGACTACAGGTGTGCACCATGGCATTCCGAGTATGAGTTCTGATTTTCATGCTTGCACAGCAGGTGCTGCCTTACCCACCTCCTAACCCTTGCTGTTACCTCTTGAGATCACTCTCTTGCCGCTAAAGAGAAAAAAAGAAAGCATAAAACAGTTTTTATGTAGGTGTGAGCACTCTGTTATTGCCTTCGTCTATTTTGTTGAGTCTGTAAATTGAAGAACTTAAAAACAAAATCTCACAGAAGCTCTCCCAGGCACGTTGGCGATTTAAGTGATTTTCTAGAGTGTCAGGCTGTAATGTAAGTGCTTATAAACCAAGTCAGACAGCTGGGCATGTGATTTCACCCATTTTGCAGTAGATGAAGCCAGGGACGGAGGTTCAACAGCTCTTTTTGTCTCCACCAAACAGAACGGCCTGGGTGGGAAGGTTCGCCTCATGATCACCGGAGCCGCTCCCATCTCCACTCCAGTCTTGACATTCTTCCGGGCTGCAATGGGGTGTTCGGTAAGATTTCACACTTACATCAGTGGTGCACACCATTCCAGGGAAATTAAACTGTACATGAAAAGTGCTAAAGAGAAGGTCGCCCCAAATCTTAGACAAAATACCCAACCCGACTACTCATTTCTTCACGCATCAAAAAATAGGAATCTTGACACACATGGAATCAACGTTCCAGAGGACCCGTTGTCTCGTGTTCTGCCCACTGTACTCCTTACCCAAAAGGGTGGTTAGCACCATCTGATGGCATCACGGCAGCTAACTGAAAGCAGTGGTTAGTGACCATTGCTAGACACTTCAGCCCGCAGCCTGGCGTGTGTGGCAGTCAGAACACACATGCGTGTGGCTGTCAGAGCACGCATGCGTGTGGCAGAGCACGCCTGTGTGTGGCTGTCAGAGCATGCATGTGTGTGGCAGTCAGAGCACACATGTGTGTGGCAGTCAGAGCACACATGTGTGTGGCTGTCAGAGCACGCATGTGTGTGGCAGAGCACGCCTGTGTGTGGCTGTCAGAGCACGCATGTGTGTGGCTGTCAGCACGCATGTGTGTGGCTGTCAGAGCACGCATGTGTGTGGCAGTCAGAGCACAGATGGAGAGTTTTGGCTCTCTTCTTTCACCATGTGAGGCCCAAGGGTGGACTTTAGATCCTCAGGTTTGGGAATAAGTACCTTTACCTGTCTTGCCAGTAAATGCTAATGTATATCACCAAACTTTCTGGCAGGTCTCGTCTTTTTTCATACATTCAGGTAATGCTTGAAGTGCCTTTCCCCACATACTTGCCAATAAGATTTTTCAGCCAGTTAGTTGCCTCTAAGCAAAATACTTCATTTCATGCCGTTTCTTTTATGAATTCTCTGCCCATGGACACTTGCATTTCTTCCACAGAAAACAGGCAAAGAGAGATTTAGTTGCGTTGCCTAAGAGTCCTTCATGTACTTAAAATTAACCTCTGCTATGCCAGGCATCTTTTCCTAGTCCATCTTTTTTCTTTCGCCCTGTTTTAGCTATATAAAAACCAAATTGATATGCAGGTCAAATGATGCGTGTTTTTCTATTGTGGTTTTTTAATTGCCAAGACAGGCCTTTCTTTTTTATTTTTTCCTTTTAAAATTTTTGTTGCCTTTTGTTTAAATAATTTAAAAGTTTTTAATTTTATATAAATGGGTATTCTTCCACATGCGTGCCTGTTGACCCAAGAGGCTTGCTACTGCATCTGTAACTGTAGCTATAGATGCTTTTGAGCTGCTGAGAATTGAACACAGATCTGGAAGAGTAGCCAGTGCTCTTAACTTCAGAGCCATCTCTCCAACTCCAATAATCCTTTCTAATCCCTGATTTCTTAAAACTGTCTGTGCCCACATTTTCTTGAGATCTTGTGGATTTACATTTTTCGTGTATGCCTCATCCACCTGAAATGTATAGATCTGACTGTGGATATTTTCTCTCCGATTCCAAGTGAGTAACAAGTTTGCCGATTCTGCCAGCCATGGTTCATGAACACAATAGAGAACAGATCCAGGCTTACATCACACAGAACATCCCCCATACACATGCCCATTATCAAAAGACTGGTACCAGTTAGTGACACGTCTTTGGGGTTTTCAAACGACCATCCCCTTGGCCATTCTTAGTATCTTTCTTTCCTTCAGCCCCAAAGACTAATAGAAAGTTGTGCGTCCAACCCCTTTCCCAGAGATATCGTCTCTCTGCATCTCTCTTTATCTCTACTACCCCTGCCAATTGCAGGACACACCTCTGGCTGCGTAGCCTATCAACTTGCTTCCAGACACCAGCCTTTCTTTGGTCAAGATTATCTTCTCTCTGCGCGGGTTAGCAACCATAGTGCAACCCCCACTCCCTGCTTTAGAGTTGAAAATGCACAGTAACTTAGCTAACCCCATCATTCACATGAGGCTGCCGTTATGTTACACCGGCAGAGTTAAGTTGTTGAGACAGAGACTAAATGTCTCGCAAAGCACAAACTATTTCATCTTGGCCTATACAGAAAGTTTGAGGACCTTGGCCTCTATCAAAGCTGGAGCTCTTTCTTCAATAAGCACACCACTGTTTCTCAATTCCTTATAGGTGCTCTCTTGCCCAGGCTAAGTCCAGTGGCCACTGGACTGTCTGCCACTTAGTGGATAATTTGCATTTCCCACCTACTTGATAGGCTGCATTTTTTTAATGTAGATTTCTGTACTTTGGTTTGTTTCTGAATGCTCTTGTTTCATAACGAACCCCCGCTTGTGGGAACCCTTTCAAGGGTTCACAAAACTATCTCCACCCTGTTGTTGCAACAGCCTGTTTGCCTGCCTTGGCCGTAAGGCATGGCCAGTCGTACTTAATCTCAAGTCTCAAAGCTGCTCTTTGGTTTCCCAGGTGTTTGAAGCTTATGGCCAAACAGAATGCACAGCTGGATGTACAATTACGTCACCCGGGGACTGGACAGCAGGTGGGTTTCCCAGCTTCTGGTTGGGAGAAGGCTACTAACTGAACCAGGGTCTAGGCATTTAGACAGTTTTGGATAAATGTGTAAGTCCTGTTCCCATTCTTAGAATCAATCCCAAAAACATCTGAGAAAAACCCTTGTGTCATGTTGCTTAGCCCAGAATATCTGCTATGTTTTAGGCCATGTTGGGACTCCAGTGGCTTGCAATTTTGTGAAGCTGGAAGATGTGGCTGACATGAACTATTTCTCAGTAAACAACGAAGGCGAGGTGGGTAGGTCATGCCCAGTACTCAGATAATCATAGTGGGGAGGTTTAGTCCAAAAGGAACACAGCTGTGATCTGGCGTAGGCTTGACTCAGTGAGCTGCCTTTTCCTACAGTGGGGACTGAGAGCCCCATACTGTAGTGGCAAGCACCAAGTGAACTTGGTTGGAGCAGGTGTTTCATCAGGTATAAGCAGCAGTCATTTCTATTGTTTTGCCCCCTTTACTGTCTGGCACACAGATCTGCATCAAAGGCAACAATGTGTTCCAAGGCTACTTGAAGGACCCGGAGAAGACACAGGAAGCCCTGGACAAGGATGGCTGGCTTCACACTGGAGACATTGGTCGCTGGCTTCCAGTGGGTATTCCTCTGTAACTATGAAACTGGGGAGAGTAATCTACTTGTTGCAAGAGGGATAAGAATGTGAACTCAAATCAGCTGGGGCAGGGAGATAGGTCTGCAGCCTCCTTTTGAATGGTTTCCTAAAGAGAGAAGAGTACCAACCGAGGACCCCAGATTGGGAACCGGGAGATCTATGGTCTAGTCCTAGCTCTCTTATGGACAGATGGTGTAAAATCCAGAAAAAGTTGGCTGATGTGTGATTGGAAGCTGCCAACTCCAGCCTTTCCTCTCGGCCAAAGCACTCACCTGATTTTGACCACATATTACGGAAGACACCAGATTATAAAGTGGGATCCTTTAGAGTTAGAGCATCATGGACCTCAGAGTTGACATGATTCCCTTGCAGTGAAAAAGGCCAGGTTCATGGCCAGGGAAAAATTAGGTGACTTCTCTAGGAAAGAGGCGGGTGAGTGTAGTATTCTTTTCCATTTCCCTGAACACTTTTCTTCCTACTCTTCTCAAGGTAGAAATTAGTGTTTGACAGTTTCACGTACAAAGGAATGAGAATTCTAAACCATGTGTTTACACAGGCTAATGTAGGTGAAAGTTTCTGTTCCTTGAGGTCCTGCCGCCGTTTAGTGCCAATTAAACACACAGAGGCTTATGTGTGTGTATATATATGTATGTGTAAACAATTATAAACTGTCTGGCCTATTGCACAGGCTTATTACTAACCAACTCTTACAACTTAAATTAGCCCATAGTTCTTATCTATGCTTAGCCAGGTAGCGTGGTACCTTTTCTCAGTATGGCCTTCTCATCTTACTTCCTTTGCATCAGGCTGGCGACTGCATCCCTGTCTTCCCTCTTTCCAGAATTCTCCTATCTGGTAGCCCTGCCTATCCTTCCTGCCTGGCTACCGGCCCATCAGCATTTTATTAAACCAATATGTGTTACAGTGAACGAGAACATTATCCGGCATCAGGCTAATGTCTGCCTCTCACTGACCTTCAGCCCTCTCTGTGGCAGACACAGAGACTGTTTTATAGCTTCCTGATGAACAATTGGCAGTAGTTGCTGCCAATCTCATGTTTTCTCAAAACTCCTACAGGGGAATTTTCCAGGGGTCTCTTTCCTTGTTTTCTTTATCTACTAAGAGTTAGGGGAATGGGGCTATAACTATTTCTTCAAACACCTTTTTTTTGTTTTGTTTTTTCGTTTTGCTTTTTGAGACAGGTTTCTCTGTGTAGACCTACCTGTCCTGGAACTAGCCCTTGTAGAGCAGGCTGGCCTTGAACTCACAGAGATCCACCTGCCTCTGCCTCCCAAGTGCTGGGATTAGAGGTGTGTGACATCACTATGCAGCTCAAACAACTTCTTGCTCATTATTCAAGATTTAAGAGAAATTCAGAATGCTTGACTATGCAGAACACTTGACTACGAAGATTCCCAAGAACACAGTCTCCATGATACACTTAGGTGTTTAGGTTTAATGTATTTCTGTTTAATCAGTCCCAGGCTCTAAGTCTAGGATGCAAGCAATAGATATGGCTCCCCACGTGGGTGATAAAAGGCTGCTTATTATTAATTAATCACTTTCAGTTGAATTGCTGAGTCTGGCTCATTGATTGTTCCACGATTTGTTCAGTAGAGAGCCCTACTTTGGTGTGGCCTTGTGGATTGTGTTTGCCCCTTGTCCCAATTCTACAATTCAAATCCCTAAGACGATAAGCTTCCCAGAGAAATTAAGTCAGGAAAATGAGGCAGCAAATGACCAGTGATGGTGGCCAGAGCCCTGCCAGCCCTACTTCTGTGCTAACAAGCCCGATCACTGGCTGGCTTGGTCAGTAGCACGCAGCTGTTTTAGCCTGCTCCTGGAATTTAACATGAAGTAAACATGGCCGTGAGAGCAAGATCCTTCAGCAATTTAGTAAAAGATAACGCCTCCATTTCTCAGAGTTCTTGAGGTGCAGTTGGAAATAAGCTACTGGAAATGGAGAGCTGCAGAATGTGTTCACTGAATGAGGCAGCCATTTGCATAACCCCGCTGGCCTCTGGGACTCCCCCTGAGGCTTGCTGGTTGGCTTTCTGTAGACAGTCACTACTCATTTCCCCAAAGTCAAGAAAGAGAAACAGCAGAAATCTCCAGAGTAACCATTTTAAATAAGGACAGTACCTGTGGCTTTCCCACATTGCTACAGAGTAACCATTTTAAATAAGGACAGTACCTGTGGCTTTCCCACATTGCTACAGAGTAACCATTGTAAATAAGGACAGTACCTGTGGCTTTCCCACATTGCTACAGAGTAACCATTTTAAATAAGGACAGTACCTGTGGCTTTCTCACATTGCTACAGAGTAACCATTGTAAATAAGGACAGTACCCGTGGCTTTCCCACATTGCTACAGAGTAACAGTTTTAAATAAGGACAGTACCTGTGGCTTTCCCACATTGCTACAGAGTAACCATTTTAAATAAGGACAGTACCTGTGGCTTTCCCACATTGCTACAGAGTAACCATTTTAAATAAGGACAGTACCTGTGGCTTTCCCACATTGCTACAGAGTAACCATTGTAAATAAGGACAGTACCTGTGGCTTTCCCACCTTGCTGCTGACACCATCTCTAAGGCTCTCACACAGATGCTTTTATCTGCCTCGTACAGAATGGAACTCTGAAGATTATCGACCGGAAGAAGAATATCTTCAAGTTGGCACAAGGAGAGTACATTGCTCCAGAGAAGATAGAAAATGTTTACACCAGGAGCAGACCAGTATTGCAAGTTTTTATCCATGGGGAGAGCTTACGGGTAACACACCAGTTTCAGGGATGGCCTATGTTGGTTCTCATAGTCAGTCATAGGACATTTGGGCAGCTGGGTCCAGATAAGACACCCCAGCTTACTGCCACTTAACTACACTCTGAGTCATTAACATCCATCAAATCATTTCTTGGGATTATGAAAACAACTATTTTCAGAGGTGGCCTCTATCTCACCCGACTTTGTGTTTGGGACCCTTGGTGTCCACTCTGAGGAGCTCCTCTGACACAGAAGTGTCCTTCACATACTGCACTTGGACCTGGTTTTGTAGGGGTTGGGAAAGCTCTTTGAAGAATCAGGTGTGGTTAGAACATCTGTGTAGTGAGTGCCGAGTGGGAGAATACACGGTGGGGGAAACTGGGTACCAGATCGGTCGGGACGTCTGACCTGTTACAATAATCCATATTCCTTCCCACAGTCGTTCCTGGTAGGAGTAGTGGTCCCTGACCCAGATTCACTTCCCTCATTTGCAGCCAAGATCGGGGTGAAGGGTTCCTTCGAGGAACTGTGCCAAAACCAAGTAAGCATGCCTCAAAATGTTGTCGAAGTAACCCTGACTGAGAACGTTCCCCATATAAGCATGATTGAGAACCTTTGCCATGTAGCCTGACTGGGAACCTCTGTTTACTGAATAAGCATGGGCGTTGGGAGTCCTCATGGCCTGCCGTGGCAACTCTGGGTTCTCTGAGCCTCCTCTCTGGGGGGGACGGGACTCTTCCTGCTTCTGTGACAGGTAACTGCACCCTAGATGGACTTAATAGTCTTACTAGACTGAGAAACAGAATGGACAGTTTAAAACACAAAATGCTGTGTCCTGTTTTGTTTTTAAGCAGTAATGTGCTGCTTGTGAGAGGAAATGGAGTATGCAGACGGAAAACTGCCATATAGACAGCACCTGTTAGCCTGTGGGTCAGTCTTTCCTGTTCCCTTTCCTTTGGTAAATGCAAAGTACATGACCAGCTTTAATACACTTTTTCCGCATCTCAATTTTATCCAAATCTTTTAGGCATTGCCAGTTAGTTCTTGCCTAGCCTTCCATTTAAAACTCCTCAGACATGCCTGCTCTAAGTGATGTTTTCCATTTTAGAGTGTAAAAGAAGCTATTTTAGAAGACTTGCAGAAAATTGGGAAAGAAGGTGGCCTGAAATCCTTTGAACAGGTTTGTATTGTTGATGTCCTCCTGGTCTCACAAGTGCCACTAGAGAGTTTAAAGCTTCCACTTATACTGGTTTCAAGCCTTTTAACTTACAAGGAATTTACATTTTAGATTTACTTAAAAAAAAGTGGTTTATTGTTATGTATTTTGTCCCCCTTTGCTGTCCATCCATTATTCCTTCTTCCTGCTCACCTAGCATGCATGGGTTAATCTCCAGTGCTGCATTAATGGTACATGATGGGGGATACTGGTAACCTCGGCACTGTTCAGATGGGGAAGGAGGGTCAGAAGTTCTGGGTCAATCTCAGCTATACAGAGTTCAGCCTGGACTACAGAAGGCCGTATCGTGGAAAGGACATGGGTCTGCGTTTTTACTCTCATAAAGTGAAACAAACGTTGCAGTTTGTCATGGAGGAGTTGGGGGCACTTTGCAGGTGAAATGCCAGCAATCAACGTGTGCCCACCTTCCAGGTGAAAAGCATCTTTGTGCATCCAGAGCCGTTCTCCATTGAAAACGGGCTTTTGACGCCAACCCTGAAAGCCAAACGAGTGGAGCTCGCCAAATTCTTCCAGACCCAGATCAAGAGCCTCTATGAGAGTGTCCAGGAGTAGGGTAAGGTACCGGCTGCTGAAGGGCTCCAGGAAGCCAAAGCATGCAATCGGACCTAGCCCTCGTTTGCCTTTTCCTCATACCTGTTATCTACTGAACTATCAGAGTGTAAGATACAGGCGAGAATAAAAGCCCACATGTCCCTGCTTAGACTTTGCTGACATTTTAGGCCTTCGGGCTGCTTTATCCACATGCCGTCCTGCAGGGCCCCAGTTTTTGTCCAGTGTTACTGCTCAAGATCGCCATCGCAGGGCCGTCTTGATTACCCATCACTAGTTCTAGGGTCCCAGGGTTCCTCTAGGTAGCTGCCTTGTTTTATAAAGCCCCTGCTTGCCAGCGGCTCAGCACTCCCACAAGTGCTAAGCACAAGCGGTCACTCTTCAGTACACCCTCAAGCCGTGGTGAACCCAACCATAAATGCCATCGCTACTTCATAAGTGTAGTAGCGCTACTGTTACGAACTGTAATGTAGATGTCTGATATGAGACCTCCAAGGCAATTGCGATCAACAGGTTGAGAATTGCTGCTCTAACAGATCAAGAGACTTTTAATTTATAATTCATATTTTTCAGTTACTCCATAAAACTACTAATTTGAGTTTTAACCTGCCGCCTATACTAATCCTATTTATGAGACAAACGTCTACACACTTCTGTGTACGTCAATGTTTATGCAATGAAGGGACAAGGTAGAATAGCAAAGTGTTGCTTTCCTAGACAGACTTCTGCGTTGGGAATTTATTAAACATAGTAGATAGTGCGTCCAAAGAGAATGCTGTTTTAAAATGTTATCTGCAGCGGCAGCTTCTGATACTTACAGTCTGTTCCTTACAGTTTGCTGAGCCAAAAGCTGTGGAAGAAGAGACAGAAACTTATGTCCAGTGAACTTTTCCAGTAAATGGGGCAAGCAATGAGCTACTTTCCCGCACTGGGAGCAAAGGTCTGTGGGCAAGCGCAAAGCGTGCACTGCTGGCCTGTCTTCTGTGAATGGGACTTCTGGATTTTTCCCCTGGACTCCCAATTCCTGCAGTATCTTACTGCCAGACAGAATGTGGTGCCTCTACTTGTAAATGTCAAATCTTTGAAATAAACTATTGCTGATATTTATGTTGTGCCTGCTATCGTGTGGATTGTGATGAGATTCAGTCTTAAACAAGACTCGGAGAAAAATCGGATGTACAGTAGAATCACTCGACTTGAAAAGTGGTATCATGACTCGGCACTTCTCTGGGGTCCCTGAGTTACAAAACTTTGTAGCCAGATGTGGCGACACATACCCACAATGAGGACACTCAGGAGGCCAAGGCATGATTGTTGCAAGTCTGAGGCTAGTTTGAGCTATGTAGTGAGACTCTGTCTCAAAATTCAATAAACATTGCCTGGGATTGTTACAAGGTCCTCAGACGAGTCTAGCATGCAGCAAACTCAGGTAAACTGACAGCCTGCACCTCTGGTCCTATCACAGCTCAGGGTAATAAGCCTGTAAGGCAGGCTTACACTCTAAGCATGCCCACGTTGTTTCCTTTATTTTGGTGTATGGCTCTCTTTTTTTTTTTTTTTAAGATAGGGTCTCATTATAGCCCTGACTAGCCTGTAACTTTCTACGCAGACCAGGCTGGCCTATTACTCAGCTCCACCAGCCTCTGCAGTGCTGAGATTAAAGGTATGTGCCACCAGGTCTGGCTGCTGTACTATAGTCTTAACATCTACTCTGTTCTGGCTTCTAACTGGAACTTAGAATACTCAAGGTTTTTTTTTTTTTCCTTTTTAATACATCTGTCCTTGAAACAAAGGGAAGGCAGGACTACCTTGTAGGGACCTTGGGGGTCTGGAGCCTTCTCAGCTCTGACTCCCATCTCAGTTTGCCCCTGTTCATCTGACCTCAATGGCTGCCTCACTGATCTTCAGGCATGCCAGGCCCACTGCAGTGAGTTCTTGCTGTTTCTGTTTCAAATGCTGCCACTTCCACAGGAATGACTGGCTCTTCTTATCTGCTTTGTCAACACAAGACCATCCTGCCTTCAGAAATGACTGTACCTGACACTTTGTTCACCCGCTGCCCCTGCAATGGAGTACAAGCCACACTTGCTCCACTGCCGAGTCCCCAAGCACCCATTTCTAACTCTTACCTACTACAGTGGCCCCGGAAGCCTCAAGTCCCCCCAGTGCAAAGACTTAAGGAATGCTCAATCAGTTTACTCAAGCGCAGAGAAGTAGGCTTCCCCTGTAACTCCACTCACTGTTTTGACAAGCTCACCTTTATGCTTAGATCCTAGTATCTGCACAAACTTCAGGTTTTGATATTAGACACGAGCAGTGTCTAATGACTCTCACAAGCTGTAAAGCCGTTAAATCAATCCATCAATAACAGAGCTCACATATTGAACTGAATATGTCACATCTTAAGACTCAGGATTCAAGATGCCAAGTCTGCCCATGGTAGCAGGGCAGTGTCTCCATGCAGATATAATTTTTTTTACTCAAAACAAACAAAACAAAAAAACAAAATGCACTTTTGAGTGAAAACTGTATTTTTTACATAACATCCATTGACTTTTATTGGATTTGATAAAATCTGCATTATTAAAAGTAACAAAAGTTGAGTTTATATTGAATCTGGCAAGTTTTATAGTCTCTAGATTATGAAGAAAAGTCAACCGAGGAAGAAACAGAATGACCACCACATGCGGACACTCCTGGTCAGGGGAACTAGACCTGCAGGTGAGGTCAGGTGTGCGGCACACAGAAACCTAACAAGTGCAATCTGCTCATTGGCCAACGACTCCCCTTCAGGAGGAAGAGGAAGGACGACAGGGATTCAAAGGCATATGCAGAATGGCTTCTGTTTCACAGGGTAATCAAAATCCTTAGTTCATGGCACTGGAACATCTTTGAGGAAAAGGAGGCCTTAAGCAGAGTAGACTCGTTGCATAATTCTTGGGTAACGTGCGATTTTCAAGTAATGAAGATTCAATGGTCTCATTTTAACAGTGGCTATCTGTTCTTCTTCTCGCCCTCCGGGGCTGCGTCTGACTCACCATCACAGGGACACTTTTCCACACAGTTTCTAGGGAACCACCCTCTTATTCTGGAAGTGCCTGAGGGAGAAAGTGATGGCACGGTGAAGCAGGCAAGCAGCAAGAGGTGCCGACACTGGGGGCCAGTCCTACTACTTCACATGAGGATAGACTCAGACACTCCGTGGTTTCCACATCAGGTCTCAAACACAGGTCAGGGAAAGCATGGCTTCCAAATGCTTCTGCCAAGCTAGGAAATACGTTCCCCAAACGCCATTAACTGGGAAAGGAGCTAGTGTGCTTTAGAGAGTGCATTACTGAACTGGGGTCACTTAATATATGCGTGATTGTTCTGACATGCCATTACATTGTACTCCAGAGATGATCTTCCCATAGCCTTTATACATTCCCTTCTTTTTCTTTTTTGGGAGAGTTTTGCTATGTAGCCCAGGCTAGGCTAGAAACTATGATCCCCCTGAATACTGGGATTATAGGCATTTGCCTTCATATCAATTTCTACACCAAGATCACCCTAGCTGTCCGTCACATAGGGTTAACTTATGATTAATCCCAAGTACTTTCTTTCTTTAAGAAGATCCTAGGTTAATCTGTACTTGATAAGGGAGTAATTCTGGAATTCTCCCTTAAAGGGGATGCAGATCCGGCACGGGGTGGGTGTCTGGAGCCCGACTCGTCAGATCTGGTCTGCACTGGGCTGTGAGCAAGCTGCTTTTGCTTAGTGTCCCTGTGCTTCTCTTCCCTCACTGAAGGGCAGCTCCTGTCTAAGACATCTGCCAGGACTTTTGATTAATGTTTAAAATTAGCATAGAAAGTAATGAGTTTCTTCCCAGCAGCTTTATAGACTTTATTTCAATGGTTATCTCCCCCATCCCCTCGGCCGTCTCCCTCCCAACTCTCACTGGTCCCTCCTAACGATAGCCCTGTTTCCATGCCTCACATGTCTGTATCCAATCAGGTCTTTTAAGTCATTTTCGGGGCTGGAGAAATGGCTCGGCAGTTAGGAGCACCAACTGCTTTCCCAGAGGACCGGAGTTCAATTCCCAGCACCCTCATGGCAGCTCACAAATGTCTGTAAGTCCAGTTGTTTGTGTGTGTGTGGGACCAGATGCCCTTACAGACATACATGTAGACAAAACACCAATTTATACAAAAATAAAGATATATTATTAAAATTAGTTTTCCCATTTCTAGTTTAAACATAACCTAAGCCACTCTCTAGAATCTATATATATATGTTTTTAAAAAGTTGTAGTTACTTGTTCAAGTGTGGCTTATTTTACTTAACAATGAATTTCATTCACATCTATTTTCTTGGAAATGACATTTCACATTTCTTTATAGATGAATAAAATTCGACTGTGTATATGCTGTATTTTCTTTTCCTACTCATCTGTCAGCAGGCATCTAGGCTGGTTCTGTTCCTTAGCTACTGTGAACGATTTAGCAATAAACTTGTGTGAAGGTGTCTATGTGGTGGAGACCAAGTCATTTAAGGGTATACTATAGATCAGCTCACCCGAGTGATTTAAGGGTATACTATAGATCGGCTCACCCGAGTAATACAGAAGTTCTACTTTTAGTATTTTAGAAACCTCTACACTGATTGTCCAGGGGGCTGTAGCAGACTACACTCCCAACAGCAGTGAACAAAGGCTCCCTGGTCTCCATATCCCCCAGATTTGCTAGCAGTTATTAATTTTCAGTGCTTGGCATATGCCATTCCAAAACTCTTGGTTTTCATTGTCACTGACAAGAGGCTTGATGTTACTTTACAGGTCTGACCTTGCCATTCTCTTCGTAGCTGTTTTTGCTCTGCATTTCTGATATCTTGACTGAGATCTCTGGCCATGACTATTTAGGGTTCTACATGCATCTTGTGCTCCGATGTCAATTTCTTCGTCTATTTTATGAAACTTTCCAATTTCACTGACTAAACTGCCTGTGACATTAGACTATCTTCTTCTAGCCTGTAATTCTTAGGTTTAGTTTACCCTGGAAGTTTTTGCCTTGCTGTTTTGTTTTGTGTATGTTTGTGTGCTTCTATCTGAAGTCATCTGTCCCTAACAGATGTTCTCTGCCTGGCCTCTGCTGATTCTTCCTTTCTACTGTTTTGTTTGCTGGGTGGTTTTTTTTTTTTTTTTTTTTTTATTGGATCTTTCATTTCCTGCATTTCTGTCTGTTTTTTGTCAGCGTCTCAATTACTTACTGACTTTTCCCTGCACTTTTCAATTCTCTGACAAATGACTGTTCATTGGGTAACTTTCTTGTGTAGGTTCTGAGCTGGCTGCTTTACTGCCTTCCTTCACCTCTGTTGAGTCTTCACGAGGTCAGTGATACATTACGGAAGCAGAGCTCTGAAATCCCTCCCCTAGCGCCTTAGTTCGGGTCTCTGGTACTGAGGAGCTGTAAGCTTGGGCTGCTGTCCTAATGGCAGTTGTCTGATGCTTTTCAAACTGTGTTTGTTTGTGCACCTGCTGGGACTAAGGTGCCCTCTGGTGTTTACTTTCCAGTCAGGGTCTTCACTTTAGGGACAGCTGTAAAGGCAGCAGTTCTGCTGTGACCTACACTGGGAAGACACATGTTGACTTCCATTGTGTCCCTGCTGGGGCCCGAGTCAGCAGCTGGGGTTCTGCATGGGGAAAACGGGACTTCCCAAAGGAATGAGTAGGGGATGGAGGGGATGGAGGGAGGAGGAAGATAGGAATGAGATGGGAGGGATTTGCTCTAGAGGTAAGAGAAACAGCAGGGACACTGAGGACCATAAAACCCTGTTCAGACAGGACACAGCTGACAGACAATGGAACAATAACAAAAGGAGGGATAAAACCACACATAAAATGATAAAGTAGAATGAAACAAGGCATTGCGGCCTTGGCCAACAGTTCCTTCTCGCTATCTTTAGAGCAGCAGTCTATGCAGGAAGGGGGCAAGGCTTCTAGCCTCAAAATTTCAAACAAATTCAATGTTTTCTTCCTGATGAGGGCCATTTCTGTGGGGAAGCTCACTTCCTGCTGGAATCTCCAGTTCTGAGACAACTTCCCTCGACCCCCGGAACTGGTTCTTCCCATGTGCAAGGTTTTCTATGATGAGGCTCTGGGCAAGTGTGGCGTTCTTTTTTTCTTGGCATGCCTGCTGGAAGGCACTGACTCAATGCAGTGGCAAGACTACGCTTCTCATTCACTAGCTCTGGGTGCCAACAAAGAATCACAATTTCAAACTCATGTGCCAGACTCCTGCCTCCACAGCCTGCCATATCCTGGCTATCTCTCCAGCTCATCCCCCACATAGATCCCAGGCCAGGAGGGGACAGCACTTTCAAGGAAGCTGTTGGCTGGGCTCACTGTGAACACACGTTGCAAACAGGCACTGGCTTGGTTGCCTCTTTGCAGAGACGATAGGACATAGGCTTCCTCCTTCTCTAGATGTTTCTCTTCTAAGAATAGGGTCTAATGTTTTTATCTTGACCCTTCTCACTGGGTCATATCCACTTGTCTTCTAATCTGTTCTATTACCCATAGGTGCCTACTGGGGACTCAGTGTTTGCCATATAGTCGCATAAGGACTTGGATGCTAGCTATTACCGTAAAGATCAGACAGACACAGTACTGCAGAGAGATGTCTAAGAAGCATGCTTGTATATCTATACAGTTTCCTAATGCACTTTACATGTGATTACATTGTTTGAAGGTATTGTTAAGTCACATAATTTAAGCACACCTTCCCACCTCCATACCTTCTATGAAGCAATCATCGAGAATTTTGTCTCCATACAACCAGTATCTGAAATATTTAAAAGATGAAATTACTTTTGAAGTTCACGTCCCATTTCCTATTAAGGAAATGTAACATTCCCACCTCTTACCGTAACCCTCTTGTTGCTAAAATGAGCTCCCCTTTCTGCAGCTGTATCCGAGGTTCCTCTGTGCAGGGGCTTGTAAAGAAGGTTTTAATTCCTCTATTCAAAGGACAACAGGCACCATTATAATCTTCTATGACTTTATAGCGAACCTGCAATCAGTGGTCACAAGAACAATCTCAATATTTACCATATAGGAGTTCTTTCAAGCAAAAAAAAAATAAATTTTTTAAAGACCACCAAATTCTCAGTGATAGAACATTTTTTTCCACCATTTCCCATTTCCCGGAAGGGAATTATGATGCTTGTTCTCAGGCTGTCTGATCTGTCATTTCAAGCACACATCTGCTAAGCATGTGACCTCCAGAGTGCTGTGTCCAGGAAACATTTCTGCAGTGGCAGAAGTGCCTGCACGTCTCTGTCACGTGTGGTCTGTATTAATGGAAGTGCCTGCACGTCTGTCTGTGGTCTGGAATAGGTTGTTGGGTAGAGATTTGTAGCTACAGAGTGTTCAGGGTGGCCACTACAAACAGAAACTTAATTTCCACTGTATTTATCTTTAATTTAGACTTCTTCAGCCACAGGTGGCATCATCTCTACCTGTCAGTGTTCTTGCTAAGTGGTTCCATTGGCTGTACTAAAGGCATTTTCCTAGGGTGGCAATACACAACGCCTAAATGCCGTGGAAACCTCCGGCTAAAATGAAGTATTTTAAAGAAAACTAAAGGTAACGGTATGTGCCGGGCATGGCACGACACACCTTTGATCCCAGCTCTCCAGAGGCAGAGGAAAGCAGATCTCCGGGTTTAAGACCAGTCAGGGGTAGATAATGTGACTGTCTCAAAAGGAGTGAATTGTACCAAATTCCAACAAAAGCAAGGAGATCCCTGGAGCCCACATGGGGAAACAGACTCCCACAAGGCTCTGCGCTGCATAAGCATATATAATATAAACAATAAACATAATAAAAAGGAATATATTTAATAAAAGGCAACTGTTTAAGACATACAGAAACAGTACTGGCAGGAGAAAACACGAATCGGCACCACTGCAAACACGCCACTTACACTTCTCACTCGCTTGTCTGCTTTCTGTTTCAACTGTTCTACCTGTTTGAAAGAAAAGGGACAGGTTTGGTCATCTGCCTCAGTGATGAGCAGCCTCCCCTTCCGCCAGGCATCCCGGGTTCTGGTGTTCTGTATTTGCTGAGCTGCAGCCTCAGAATCTGCTCTCCAGAGACTTCTCCACCTCTCCATGTCCCTCAAGTGCTCACATGGCACCAGAATTAGGGAGGCACAGTCTCTGCTCCTGCAAAGTTTCTAGGCTGAGTCTTACTGACTTTTCTAATGGAAAAACTCTTTCTAATGGACAAACTCATTATTAATGAGTCTCGACTACATAATTCTTGCTACTTTCCCCTTTAATCAGCAACTAGAACTGTATTAGACACAGCCAGGGAAATATGGTCTCTGTTCTAGAATCACATTAAAGATAAAAGAGAAAAAAGAAAAGAAGATTCTATGAGTTACATACAAAACTGTGGTGGTATCTCACTTGTACAAATAAGCCTGAAGGTCAGAGAATGGAGCATGCCACCAGCTAACCACAGAGGTTGGGAGGTCTGTACAGGCAGACGGGAAGTGTGATGGCTGGGCGGAGACGGGAAGTGAGATGGCTGGGCGGAGACGGGAAGTGAGATGGCTGGGCGGAGAAGGGAAGTGAGATGGCTGGGTGGAGAGAAGATATAAGTGGGCAGAAACAGGAATTCGCTCTTGTCTGTGGAGACACTAAAGAGGTAAGTTGTGGCTGTGGCTTGCTCCATGTTCTCTTAGATCTCTCAGCATTTCCCCTGTGTTTTTATTAGTTATACCATTTAATAACTCCATTGATATTTGCCTTCCAATGTGGAGCACAAACCCATATCCCTGAGATTATGAGTCTTATGCTCTACCAACTGAGCTAACCGAGCTTCTTACCCATTTAAAGTAGCAAAATTTCATTACACAAGACTGGCATGTGTCTACTGTCCAGTAAGGAAGGAACTTGCTGGAGAAAGTTAGACAGCTGAGAGAGACAACTGAGGGGCAGAGTTGAGAGCTGCGGACGAACCTTGAGTTCATGTGGCAACGCAGGACAAATGGAAGATAAAGGCCAGACCGTATAAAGCAGAGTTACAGAGTAAGGACTTTACACCAGCCCAGAGTGTTCAGGAGAGCTGAGGCCATGATACTAAAACTCTCTATGGATGTTAGTGTTGCAGGAAAACTCTTCATACAGCCAACCCACTGTACCAGTAAAGCTACCTCAAATCAAAGGATGGAGTCAGTGACTGGCTGACCAGGGTTAGCCAGAGTTCTTAGAGGATTCAGGAAGACTTGTAGAAGGGCAGGCAGAAAGGAGACTTTCCCTGGCTAGTGGACTGGGAAAAACATGGGGAGAGGGTCAGCCAATCGACCCTCTGCTTCTCTTGGATCTATCAGGACTTTAATTCCTGACTCCTGAGTATTTATTAGAGTGGAACAATTTAGGTAATCATTTACATTAGGCTCGTTCTGACATACTGGAAATGCACATACTGCTGTGTGACTGGGAAGTCTCAGGAAGTTGAGTGGGTTAACAAACGGACCACCAAGAAAAAGGAAGGTCTTCTAAACAAAACTACTCACTGTTAGGCTGTATCGGTGACAGCCTTCTCTTATCGGCCACTCCAGTCCATCTCCTTCAGGGACTCCTGACCATGTGAATACCTGTTTAAAATTCTCCCATTTACTTCCCATATCATAAGGAAAAATGAAGATTTCTTCCAGTTGGTAATACTGAATCCGATCTTTAGCCTGTGGAAGACAAAGGTATAAAGTTGACAGCTGCTTCTGCCTGCAATAACTTTTGTTAATAAGTTACTGAGAATACTCACTTGTGAAATTTGTATTATTCATAAAACACTTTCTTATTGCTAAAATATTAGTAGTGTTGACAGAGAATATGAATTTACCATGGCACAGCAAGGATCTGACTGAAAATACTAACCTTGTTTGTGATATCCAAGAGAGCACACGACAGGGTGTGTCTTAGGAACAAGCATTCAGAAGGAGGCGTATAAATAGTTAGCTAACTGTAGCCTATGCAGAAAACTCTCAGTGCTCCCGGTCGCTTAGCAGCCCAAGAGAGCACAGGTAAAGAGAAGTGATGCTGTCAACCGACTCAGGGGAAGTGTGGGGTATGGTCTGCAATGGCGAGGAAGGGTGAGTAGGGAGGTACTGGTTTACAAAAAACATTTTGCAAAGTTTGTGAAGGATATTTCATGTTTTTATACCATCACAAACACATATACTTCATCTTTATTCACACACGCTTATTCTCATGGTGCAGCTCATATTCTTGGCATTTAAATGGCTAGCTGAAATAAACTACCTTTGAATTTGTTACATTCTACTGCCACCTAGTGGTACAAGCATGCATTATTTAATTCCAAGTGTAGCTCCTGTACACATTCAACACCAGTGTTGGTAATCTTACACATTTTTGATGAATTTTATTTCCTTATTTGAAGCTTTATCTATGATAAAGCACCCATTTAAACAATTTTTATATTAACATGGTTTAATACAGGGCCATGGTCATTAGCAAAACAAAACAAACAAAAAACCCTTTATTTCAACACATTTATGCTATTTGTTGAAACAACTGTCAAACTATGATATGAATGTACTGAATTTTATAAATCCATGTTGACCCGAATGACAGAGGGTAATTCCCCTTTTCATAAATGAAAGCTTTAGGTGTCTGCAGTGCAGCTCAGCACTAGATCATCGGCCTTGCCAAATGACAACATCAGACTTTTAATAATAAAAATAGGCTGATTTCAAAACCCAATATTGAAACTTAGAAGCTGCTTTTGAGGAAGCAAAAAAAAAAAAAAAAAAAAAAAAAAAGGAAACAGGTACATGGTGTTCTCAGGGGAAAAGGCAGCAAATAGTGCTTAGCCAGATTGAGGGTAAAGGAAGGCTTCTTGAAAGAAATGATACCTAAACTGTACCTTGAGGAGCAGAAAGTCAGGGAGAAACCACGGGAAGATGCAGAGTAAGATGGACAAGCGATGAGGGTGAGGCGGGCAGTGGGCAGGAAGCAGGCTGGATGAGTGCCTACGCGAGGCGGAAAGGAACCTGTCCTCAGCCCTCTTCTCTGGGCTCAGGAAGGACAAACCTCTCATAACACTGAGACATTATCTACTTTTTCACTTTGCTGACACTGGCAATGGTGGTGAAAGTGCCAGGAACTCAAAAGACAGTGGCACAGCCCTGTGTCCGTTACCACATTGTTTGCAAATGAACTCAACCTGTGTTCAGATTCTAGAATCTTGGATTCAATCAATCATGGATGGGGAGAAATAAATTCACATGAGGCAGACATGAGGGTGTATACCTATGACCCCACAACTCTGGAGGTTGAGGCAGGTCTGCAATGTAATGAGACCAAAATACAAAAATCTCAAAAATACAAAAAAATTAAAATGAAAATTGCACGTGCACAGATCATGTACACATCATTTTCTTGTCTTTATTCCCTAAATGATACATCTAACAACTACTTAGTGCATTAGGCAGAGGTCTAGAGGAGCAGAACTTGGGTGGTGATGTTTTCAAAGGTAAAGTCAGACTAACGCCGCGGCAGGTACATGACTGTAGGCATTTACAGCCAGATGAAGAAAATTTGGGCTTGCAAGTGAAATTAAGGATTCTTGGAAAACTTGCGTTCCCTGCTATGACTCTGACAGCGTGCCCATGTTCAAAGATGTTTCTGTTTTAATAAAAACTTTTACATGTCATTTATAAATAATTAAATATAAAAGAGTACAAAAAGGTTACTGACAGATGCTCTCTGTTGATCTGGGGTGAGGCTCAATGGCAGACTCCATGCTAAGCAAATCTGAGATTCTGAGTTTCAGCCAAGTTTTAATGTAAAGTCGAAGAATGTCTATTATACTCTAAAGTGTCCTTCAAAGTCCTCCAATCTTCTCTACCTACTTCTCTGTACCAAGGTGGATTTTATTCATAAATGTCAGCCAAAGTAATGTTTCAACAGAATGAATGAGAAAGGAGTGAGATCCCAACTGTCTATTAGTCAGCTATTAAAGAGATTTGTAAATCTTTAAAACAAGGCCACTCCTTCTATTTTTGGTTGTCAAATATAATTACCTTTTACAAAATGCTATGTCAACAGAGTGGACGGTCTTTGAATTTTTCACTTAGAAAATATGTCAATTAGCATTGAGCCATGAGCTCTTTAGTGAAGCTGGCAATGTGAGTGTGTGAACTGGAGAGCGTGAGCTGACCTGAGACAACAGGGTTTGGGAACTGCGGCTGTGAGTTAGGATCCAGGCCGGGTGCAATGGGCTGGACAGTTGTATGGTGCTGGTGTTTCACTACACCATTGTTTTGCCCATCCAAGGACTGACCACAGCTGGCCCTGCTTAGCTTCTGAGAACAGATGAGATTGGAAGCATTCTGACTGACAGGACCAATGTTACAGCCCAACTTCTCCAAATGGGCTATCTCTCTTTCTGCTTGAGATAGCTAACTGCAGCTAAGGTGTGAAGAGGCATTTTGGTGGGAGTTCCTCACGGTGGAAAGAAGTCTACATGTTGTCTTTGCTTACCTGTCATGTGGCATGTTAATGACCCAAGTTTTCATATTCTAGCACTCACTAAATTAGTAATCAGTACTTTAGATCGAAGAAATAATTATTAAAATTTACCTTCTCTTCAATCCATGATTCAATGGAAGTTTTGTTTCTGAGAATAATTTTTATCTAGAAAGGAAATGACAGTGAAATTTAACAAGGCTGACTTCAGTTTACTTTGGATCATTACCATCCTAATAATTCTGAGATAGCTTTTATTTTTCTACCTCAGAGATAAAAACACCAAAGACGGCAGAGGTAAGTAGCAGTTGGCACGAAGCCTATCCTACTCTGTAGTACTTCTTAATTAGTGCACTATAGCATCTCTACGCCCATCATCCCCATCCAAAGCAAAGCTACACCCAATACCTGTATTAGAACTCATGCCTTAAGTACCATGATTTTCAAGGTATTAACTGTAGTGAGGTAGTCCTTCTGTAGCACTGACCACGCCCATTGGGGGGTGGAGCGATGGGCGGAGGTGACCTGAGGAAGGAGGTCGGAGGGGGCCAGGAAGGCGCTCTTTCTGGCGTGACTCGGACAGGAGAGGATCGGGTTGAATTTCCTGGTGTTCATCTGTCTAGGTTGTAAGTTATTTCTCCCTGAATAAACATCTATTCGGCCTATTTGTTTATCCTGATCCTTATTTACCGCAATAATTAACAAAACAGTAATATAGTTTAATCAGTTCTTAAACACACTTGCTATTACAATTTATTACCATTACATATGTGTATGCATGTGCATACAGTGTGTGTGTAGGGGGTATGTACCTGTCCCACTCAGCACTAGTACTGGGCTGCCAGGCACACACAGCTTTCTTTTATATAGGTATGATGCAACTTTAAATTTATGATTAATCATTCACAATATAAGAGTGTCTCATTTCTGTCAACCTACACATTTTCCTCATGTTAAGGTCTGAATGAGAAGCATCCTCCACAGGTTCACCTGGAATGCTTGGTCCCCAGGTGGCAGCACTAATTAGGAGGTTCTGGAAACTAGTTCTGGCCCAGCTGCATGATATGATCACTGGAGGCGTGGTCAGCGTAGCTGAATCCCAGCTGGCTCCCTCCCAACAGCCCACTTCTTGCCCACCACTCTGTGAACAGCTCCCTCCCCACAAGCCCTTGCTGTGATGCTCTGCCTCCCTGTAGGGCACAGTCAACTTTCAAAGCCAAGGCAGTAGCTTGTATTCTGAAACAGTGAAGCCTCTGTCCCACTGATACTCAAGTAGCTAACAAAACTTATGCCTGCCCTGGATTAAATAAAGCCATTTAAAGAATGGTTCATATAAGATTTTACACCTATTACAATTCTTAATTTACAAGATTTGGAAAGAAAATCCAATCTCTAGGCTTTCCCTCAGAGCCTCTTCATTTTCATTAACGAGTACTGTTACTAAGCACAGGCATGGGTGGCCACAGGTGATCTCTTAAGCTTTTTGCCAACCACTCATTTACTTGTATGGAAGGAAAGATCAGCGCATTCTTCTGTGGACCTCTACTAGAGGGACGTGAAGGTCATGAACATCTGGGGGGGGGGGGCTCTCAGCTGTTAAGACTTCTTTCTACCAGTGTGTTCATAGCACACGAATTGATGGCTAGAAATTCTGCCAAAATTATTTCTAGGTGACTTACTGCACACAGGTGATTAACTAATGTCAACAGATAAGTCAAAGCCGTCTCTCTCACATACTCCAACTGTACATGCAGGTTCATCCCTTCCTTACTGCAATCAGCCCACACACGGCAACTCTGACACAGATGTGGCCAAATACTTTACCTGTATGAAAAACAACATCCCAACAGCTACGGTTGTCCCCAGTGCTAATCCCAAGGCAAACAAGGTTGCAGCAAATGCAGCCAATCCGAAGGGAACAATTGGGGGAGGATCTCTCCGGGCCATACTCATGTCAATCTTGACTGTGTTCCACCCAAAGGAGAGCTGCAAGCAATAACAACACCCACGTGAAATGCTTGTTGAGGCAAAGCTGTTCAAAGAGTCATTTACTGTTGGGGACCATCACCTTCCTCACAACCTCAGGTCTCTGAGACAGAAAGTTACTGCCTCTTAAGAAATAAGCAGAATGTTCAGCAGAACATTCCAAGCAAGGTACAGGCTTGCGTTTTTAGAGCCAGTTAAAGAATAGCTCAGGGCTATCTCTCCTGCTGCAGTTTAACAGCCAATTACAGGTTAGCTAAACAACTTAGGGCTTTCCTTCTACCGACGTTCTCACTCTGCCTACGTGCCAGCGCCCATGCCCTGGCCACGAGCAAACCCCGCTCACATCCTGCCCACGGTCCTATGTAAGCCTCCCTTTCGAAAATACAATGTGTCAGCTTGATCAGAATCCTGTCTTGCTGTTCTTCCTTGTATCCCTTGTCCTCCATTCCTTCCTAGGTGCTTCCTGGTTCGTCGTTGACTGCCCCTCGGGTCAGGGCAATTTACACAATATTACTAGATCTAGGGTGACTGTTCAGTGGATAATGTGCTTGCTGTGTAAGTATGAAGACTGAGTTCAGATCCCCAGCATCCACATAAACGTTCCATGGGCATGCTGGCCCTGCTATACATCCAGTGTCAAGAAGGCCAACACAGAGGATCCCCAGGGAAATTTGGGTAGCCACACCGATCTTATCTCAATTTCTAAGTTCAATTATGAGAACCTGCCTCAATGAACAAAGTGGATAGCCATCAAGAAAGACATCTGCTATCAGTCTTGGACCTCCATGTACATGGGCCCCTACATGGCCCCCCACATGTGCATATGCAAACATGTAGAGAGCCACCGGTGCCATTCCCGAAGATGGCGCCGGTTTCCTGTCCATAAGCCAGCAAGGCGCGGATGCATGATCCACGTCATGGGGTGACCGTTACGAGCGTTGCGGGCTGCACCTGTCAGTAACGGACACGACTCCTCTGAGCATATATAAGCAGAGCCCTTTTTCCTCCTCGGAGTCTTCCCTCAACTTGCTGTAATGAGCCACGCAATAAACATAGCTGCAGAAGAATCCTGTTGTTGAGCATTGTTCTTGCAGGCAAGGCGATAGCGCTCGACACATACACACCGGTATACTACCCATGGGGGAAAAGCATGACCAAACAGGTAACAATAATGATAGCAACCGCACCAAACAGCAGTTTCTGATGAACACTTGACTCCTATGACACATACAGTATTTTTTTTTTTTTTAAGTGCAAGGAATAAAATCAAAGGCCTCGCACACGCTGGGCAAGAACTGTATTGCTGAGCTGTGTACACCCACAGCTCCATCAATGATTATTTAACTGTGCACACCCACAGCTCTGTCAATCATTAGTTAACTGTGCACACACAGCTCCATCATGAGTTAACTGTGCACACACAGCTCCATCATTAGTTAACTGTGCACACCCACAGCTCTGTCAATCATTAGTTAACTGTGCACACACAGCTCCATCATTAGTTAACTGTGCACACACAGCTCCATCATTAGTTAACTGTGCACACACACAGCTCTGTCAATCATTAGTTAACTGTGCACACACAGCTCCGTCATTAGTTAACTGTGCACACACAGCTCCATCATTAGTTAACTGTGCACACACAGCTCCATCATTAGTTAACTGTGCACACACACAGCTCCATCATTAGTTAACTGTGCACACACAGCTCCATCATGAGTTAACTGTGCACACACAGCTCCATTATTAACTGTGCACACACAGCTCCGTCATGAGTTAACTGTGCACACACAGCTCCGTCAATCATTAGTTAACTGTGCACACACAGCTCCATCATTACTTATTCTCCAGTATCAGTTTTCCTTCTCAGAAGCATGAGGTCGACCCTAAGCACCAATAGTTATGAACACCAACACAACAACACTAAGCCACTGTCTCCTGCTACCCTAAAATTACAGTACTGTTCCTCAGCAGCAGACACAGCTCAGTCCACAATCAGTGGTGAAGAGCTAGTAAAAAGTTGACAAACAGATCCTGCAGATGTACAGTGTTCTAAAACAGTGGCTCTCAACCTATGTGTCTCAAGCCCCCTTGAAGGTTGCACATCAGATAGTCTAAATATCAGATATTTACACTACAATACACAGCAGTAGCAAAACTACAGTTATGAAGTAACCAACAATGAAGTAACTTTATGGTTGGGGGTCATCACAACTTAGAAGTTAGGTGCTAACATTTAAAAATCTTGAGAGCTCATGTGAAATCCCAATTCCCTTTGTTCTCTTTTTTGTTTTGCAAGAACTTATAACTTAAAAGTCCCAAGGTACAATCTTTCTTTTTATTCTTCTCCTTTTCTACCTTCTTTAAAAAAAAAAAAAAAAAAAAAAAAAAAATCCTACTTCCTTAATACTGGAAGATTAGCAATGCTTGGACTAGGACTAACTGCAAAACACAAACTGGCTGAAATCATGTGCTCTCCAGTTTGCTGTGCACCCTCTCTTACTTGCAAGCCTATTTACAGATTTTTTTTTTTTTTTTCATTTGTATAACCTCTGTACTTTCTCTAATGACCGAATGTCCAAAAGTCAACTCCAACTGTTTCTGGTTTAATGTGTTTACTGTAGAAGTGTGCTTGTTCCAAGGACCAAATGAACACAGGAGAGCCAATCTGTCAGAGACACTGAATGGAACAGAAAGTAAAGTACCACTATTTCTTCTAGTTCTTTCTGTTCACTATACTCACCATAACTGCTAAGTTAGAAATGTAATAAACCACAGATAAGGGAAAACAGTGAGCATAGACTTCAACTGAAACATAAAAGATGAGTTTCCAGAATAAAGCACTTTTTCCTCATTTCCAAGTTTAAGAGCTTTGTAAAAGAGGAATGATAGAGACGTCAAGCAAAGCTGTGGTAGCAGCTAAATCACAAAATGTGTATTTCCGAGAGGGCCCTCTTCAGTAACCTTGAAAACGTCACTGAATCCGACAGGAATGGTAGTGTGTCATGATGACTACTCACCCGATTATAAAGCTGTGTGTACATAGTCATCACAAAAATAAAGGCAGCGTGGATGCAGCCCAGAGGCGCCAGCAGGAGGAACAGCGTGAAGGAAGCATGGTTCTGGTGGCCACAGCAGTTGTTGATCCAGGGACAGTGGTGATCCATCTTCATCACACATCTAATAAGAAAGGCACACATGAAGCAGAAAAGCAGAAAACCCTGTGCCCTTTAGCTCTGGCTTTTCAAAAGACCACAGGGAGTTAATTCTCATAAAACAGGTAAATCTTTATGGCCTTTTGAAGTTACACCGACTTCTTTAAAATTCTAAATAGCAGAAGAGCAAGTAGATATTACAACAACTTCTAAATTAAACACGTCTGAGGCAGAGGTTGGTGGGTCTCTGAGTTCGAGGCCAGCCTGGTCTACAAAGTGAGTTCCAGGACAGCCAGTGCTACTCAGAGAAACCCTGTCTCAAAAAAAAGTCACTACCACCACCAATTTCTTAGAGAAGCTGGGAGGCTCTGCAGGAGTCTCAGTACAAAGGAGGAAGCTCAGCTATCCTTCTCCTTAGGCTCAGAAACACCATGACTGTCATACAGTTCCAGTGTCTACAGAAGGGTTATAAAACCCTCCAAACACAGCTGCAGCTCCCTTTCCTCCTCTCAGTGTGTAAAACAAGCTCAGCACAGAAGATGACAGTGCTTGTGTTCTTTGCTGAAGGATAACTTCCTAGCAACAAGGCAGACTTTAGGAGTATCCCATGATTTCCTAAATTTCACATTAATTAATAGATGTTGCTGATAGCCAGCTACTGGCGTACTTTGCATTTTTATAATGATGCAGTTTTCTTCCCATTAAATTTTTGATAACACTTATGAATGAGTCTGAGAAAACCAGTCTAATTTATACTCAAAATAATTCTGAGCTAGTCAACTTGGCACTCAACAAATTCTGAAACAGCAAATGGAACAATTAAAAAGAAAATCTTTACTTTGGCAAAGGTATGATGGGGGATGTCTTTCTGTATATGTTTCTCTTATTGGTTGATGAATAAAACACTGATTGGCCAGTAACTGGGCAGGAAATACAGCAGGGCTACAAAACAAGGAGAATTCTGGGAGGAGGAAGACAGAAAGAAGCTTCTGGGGACACCATGTAGCAGAACATGCTGGAGAATTCTCCAGAAGGATGAAACAATGTGGGAATACTTAGATTAATAGAAATGGGTTATAAACCAATAAGAAGTCTGAGCCATCGGCCAAACAGGTTATAATTAATATAAGTCTCTGCATGCTTCTTTGGGGCTGAAGGGTGGCAGGACCAGGTGGGAAAGAAACTCGGTCTACAAAGGAATACCTATTTTTCTAGAAAAATCTCTTTCTTATAACAGAAAGAAATTATCTTTGTTGGTACTTGTTGGGAACAAGTCTTACACACAAGTCTTTTTTTTTTTTTTTAATTATGAAACTGTTGGCCATTGACTATGGTTTCTTATCGGCTAGCTCTTAACTATTAACACATTTTTCTACTAATCTAAGTGTTTCCACGTGGTCTTGGCTTACTGGGAATGGCTGACCTGCATCTCCTTTGCCTGCTACATACCTGCAGAGAAGAGAGTGATTTCCTGTTTGTCCCTGTTTATATTCTGATTCTGCCCAGCTACATCACTTCCTGCCTGTCTGTATAAACCTCCAGATCTCTATGGTTAGCTAGGGGAAGTATGTGCTATGATATGTTGTCACTTCCTACTTGGCCAATCAGTGTTTTATCTGTCAACCAATAAGACAAACATATACAGAAGAACATTCCCCATCACCTCCTCTTCTCTGTCTAAAAACAAGCGTTTTAACTTTAACATAGTAAAATTACATATAACAAAACAGTTATTAAGCAAGAATTATAGTTACAATATTTAGTCCATTAACATCAAGAACTAAAGAAAATATTCTATCATCTATTCTATCTTTGTGATTCTGAAGTCTTGTATGTAACTTACCTTTAATTTTAACTAAAGAAAAATATAACCATAACTATCTGTTTTCAACTCCATCAAAGACCACAGAAGGGTAATATATAAACTATAGAGACAACACACTGCCTGGTCAGTCACCCAGTTCTTCTGTAATCTTCCATCTTTGGCCCATATGGCACAATGTGTCTGGCAGACTCCTCAGCAAAGGAAGAAATTTCAAACTGTCTGCCTGTATTGGCAGTTTGTCAATCACTTTTCTCTGTGTCCTGCAGAATGTCTGGCAGATTTTTCCATGAAGCAGGAACCCTGTAGCAATGTCCATCTTGTATCGGCAGTCACTTTTCTGTGGGTCCTGCATGTCCAGTTTATACAGCATAAAGTCAAACGTCCAGACATGAGCAGTATCTTGCCCAAATGGCTAGTCTTGACACATTGGAAATAAATTCCATAATGAGTTTCTTTGATGTCCATCTTCCTTTCTGACGCAGCTGGTGTTGCCAGGAGCAGTTGTGTCTCACTGTTAAGAAAAACCCTAAACCATTTTAAATGCCATATTCTGTAGCTCTTTGACAGGTTTGAAGAATGCCTACCCAATTGAAATATAGCTCTCTATATCTATAAAAACATAACAAACCTAACTATAAGTTTTGACTATTATAGGTAACTATCTATAATTTGTACTTAATTATACATTACATTTTTAAATGAGCTATGCAAACATAGTATCTAACAAGAGGAGAAATATACATATCATAAAATTAACCTTAAACTTGTATCAATAAATGAAAATCCACTCCAAAACAAAGTATTCATTTCTATACTATAATCCCCTTTTACCTTTAAAAAGAAATTGGTTGTAATCATTGACCATTTATAGCCAACCCCATTTAAATGAAAGCAAACATCTATAAATGATATTTGGGAATTTGGGCATCATTCTTTCCAAATTGCTTCCTGCTGTTAGAGGGTGCTGTCTTGGGGAATCTTAAGAAGACCCAGAAATCCTGGCTGTAGTGGTCTGCAAGGCTGCCTTGTCCCAGCTGTTTTGAGTGTTGGATCACCTGGGACACTGTTTCAGGGGGTCCTCCATCATCAAACCATGTTAGTCTGGAAGGAATCCCCAGATTCTCATTTTCGAGACTGCTGGACCTGCAGCTCCTTTACCTGCAATATCTCTGCAGAGGAGAGCACACGCACGTCTTTTGATGATAGTTTTGACAAAATGGATTCCTTGCTATTCTGGTTGGTTGCTTTTAGCTTGTCCCAAACCTACACAGACCTGGGAAGAGGGTTCTCAGTGAGCAAGGCCCACTGTGGGTAGTACCACCTCTAGGCAGCTGGGCCTCAACTGTCTATAAATGGTAGCAAGTAAGCCAGGTAGAGCCGAGTCAGTAGGCAGAATCCCCTAGTTTCTGGTTCAAGCTCCCGTTGTGGCTTAACCTTGATAATGGACTGTGACCTGTGACCTGTGACCTGTGACCTGTGAGACAAATACATCCAGCAAAAGAGAAGCAAACTGAGGCACCGTGCAGAGAACAAAAATGGTTTCTATTGGCAACCAAGTGGATCAGTCCCCAGTAAACAGAAAAGTCACACACCTGTTACACTTCCTGCAATGGTGTGAACGAGGTGCCTTGTATGCTTGGCAGACTTTACAATACTGGAGATACATGCTATCCTGAGGATTTTCCTTGATAGGAAAAAAAGAAATGTTAGTTACTTGAACCTAACAGTAACAAGTCAGGCTTTATAAATGAAGGTCTCTACAGAGGTATAAGTGACTTTATTTAGGGAAAACACTTTCAAGTGATAAACTGTAAAAGCAGCTTCATTCTCCGTATTACTTAGCGGTCATGTTTCTTTCACTTTCTCTGTGCTCAACCCAAACCTAGTGTCTCTTGGTCCAAGTCTCTCAATAGCAGGGGTTGTTTTAGATAACGTGACTGGTGCTTCAGAGTGAAGCACGGCTTGACACTGAACTCCCCCTCCGTCAGGCTGCCCTTGTCATCGTCCCTTAGTGTCCTTTCAGTAACTCCCTGTCTGGTTGTGTCCCTCCCTATCCAGCTCTCCCAGAGCTCTCCCTGGAGCCTCCACATATCCGGTAGTCCAGGCCTTCAGACCTCCTGGCCCTGTTTCACCCTCAGCTGCACTACACACTCACGCAAGGCTGCCCGTGTTCTGGATGTGTGTTCTCGGCCTCAGGCTGCCTCTTCCCTTTCCTCTCTGGAAACTTGCTATTTTGCCCTGGTGTGGTAGCTCACAAGATGACATGCCTCTGCCTCCCCAGTGCGGAGACTGGGCTACCACACACAGCCTTTTTTTATTATTATTATTATTGCTGCTATGGAATAGCTAATATAGATCAATATTTCATAAAGATGTCAATTCTAAGCACAAGTGTTCACCAGTGCCTGGGTACCATGCAGTGTCTCCTAGGACAAAAGTTGACAAGGCAAAAACAGAATGTAATTACCACGGCAAATTACATACAAGATTATGAAATGATCATTGTCAAAATGGATCGTTTTCTTACCGGTCTCCACCCTCGAGGGACAAAACCAGGACCAGCAAACATGGCATTGAAGTAATTGTAGACAATCATGACAGTCCAGTTTATCAACATGATGAAATTCACACTTCCTCCTGTTGTGTGTAAGGGCCAGTACCACAACACAGAGTCGATCATGGCCATCGTGGAACATATTGCTATAACACCAAGGGCTATCATGGGACCCCAGTGACACAGTCGTTTCAATTCCTGAAGATTTTCAAACTTGATTACTGAGCAGAATGTGCCCATTTTGGACGCTGCCATTTATCTAGAGAACCAGAGAGTTTCTTTTTCTGTGCGCACATTTCTGTGTCCAAGAAGTCCACATGTTCCTGAACTGTCATGCCTTTGGCTGACAGAGTGTGAACCTGGAGTTGGCCATTTTCACTGTCGACATCCAGAACACGTTATCTCGAGGCTGGTTTGAAACTCAACCTAAAGAAAACAAAACGGGAAAATTCCTCTTAAAGGTTCCACATGCCATTCATTTAACTCCAAGAAGGAGAGACAGCACTTCCAAAGCACGCTAGTGTGAGGATGGCCTCTTATCGAGGCCAAAAAGTATTGCTTTGGACCAATCCAAAATACAGTTGAAGCTTGAGCTGCATATAAACAGGACAGGTTAAACAGAGAGTTTTACTCCTTTGTTCAAACTGTCAGAAAGGATTGACTATCCCGTCCGTCTGTCCGTACTCAGAGGGTAGTTTGAGAAAACAGAGACTTGGAGTGCTAAGAAGCAGGGTCTTATCTAATTATCGCTCATCTAATTCTTCCTACAACAGAAACTGGCTTAGAGAGGCTGAGTGATTAGGCCAAGGTCACAAGTAACAGCGGAGCCCAGAATAGAAGCCAAGGCAAGGAGTCAGCGTGGCGGATTTGGTGTAACATGCTCTAGGCATGTAGAACTTTGTGTGTGCGTGTGTATGTGTGCGTGTGTGTGCGCGTGTGAGAAGCAGTGCACGAGAACGAGCACAAACAAGATCATTTGAGGAAAAGTCAATTCCCTCCGCGGTCGAGGGAGGGAGGAGGGGGGGGAGGCACGCCCGGGGAATGGTTGGAGAAGTGAGTTCTGAATGCAGTGCAGTGAGTCTGGAAAAGACCTGCGACACACGGGTATGACGTATGCGTAACGGATTCCCACGCGGCTGTTGCGCCCGCGGGTGCCTCAGTTTCCCGCCCGAGCCGCGGAGCGGGGCGGCCTGGGGATCTTCTGCCACGAGACAAATTCTTACTGAGTGAGGCTGGGCTCAACATTTCGGAGACCCCGGCGGGACAGGGTCGGGGCGAAAGCCGCCCGCGTCGCGGGCTGCACCCCCTGCGGCGCCTCCCACCTCAGTCTGGGCTCCGGGGCCCGCTGCGCGGCCATGGCGTTTCCGGGACGGCCTGGGGTCACCCGGAACAGATTTTCTCCTGCTTATAGCTCCGTCGTGAGCGCTGCAGTCCCGAGCAAGCGGCGTGCGAAGCCTGAAGGTGCGGAGAGCGCGAGCAGCCCGGAGCCGCGCGTCTGGGGCTCACGCTGCCGCCGCCAGGCTCGCACCCGGGCTCTCGGCGCAGGCTCCGCCAGAGCCACTTCCGGCAGGTCCGCCGCGTCAGTCTTCCCTCCGGAAGCAGGCGCTTTCCGCCACTCAGAGCCCGGGAGAGCTCCCTCCGAGTCCCCGCACGCGAATGTGGGGAAGTGCTTTCGGCGATCCCGGAGAGGGGAGCACGCAGCTTTCCGTGGTTCTTTAGGCGACACCGAAAGTGACGTTTCCCCCTTGGTTCCACTCTCGAAAGACCGAGTGGAAAGGAAAAGGCGCAGGCAGCTCAGTTTCCGGGGGACACAGATTGCGGGGAACAACCAGGAAGCCGCGGGGCTGGGAGTCGTCCCCGGTCGGCGCCGTGCTGATGACGCGTCTTCCCGGGCTCCGTGCACCGAGGCCCGGCGCCCGCCGTGAGTCCTGCGCTGAGCCAGGCCCCGGCCCCGGCCCCGGCCGACCGATCCCCAGCGGCCATGTCTTCCGACTTCGAAGGCTACGAGCAGGACTTCGCAGTGCTCACCGCGGAGATCACCAGCAAGATTTCCAGGGTCCCTCGGCTCCCTCCCGGTGAGTACCTGCCCGGCCGGCCGGGGGCGGCCTGGGGCGGCCGGGGCGGCCGGGGCGGGACTGCTGTGGGCGGTGCTGGCGGCCCCCGAAGTCCTGACTTGGAAGTTGTATGCACGGAATCCAATTGGGGGGTGGTGGTGCAGAATTCCTACCCCATGGCTTTTAAAGCTTGGGTAACCTCGGAAGCATTGCTCTGCATTTTTTGGGGGGGGGGGTAAACTAAAGATAAGAGTATTCCGAGAAAATGTAAGAGTGCCAAGACCGGATCCCCAGATGCAGCAGCGTTGTTGTTGTAATAAATAATCCTGTGAACCTTATTTGCGGCACATTTCCGTGACCAGCCAGAATGCCTTCATTCCAGCCCAACTCCTGACGCTTAGAAATTGCCTTGTAGGCATGTTTTCGTAATCTTTCGGTTCTTCTTGGTTTAGAGAGAAACGTACTTCTCTCAGCAAATATCAAGTGACACACGCCTGTGAAGCCTTTTGTGTTAACTGTCGTTAGGGTCCGTGGTTTTCAGACCTCTGCCTTGATTTTGTGTTTTTCATACTTCTTGAGTATTTATAACCCGATTTTTTTTTTTTTATGTAAAACTTGGTAGAGGGTGATTTTGCTCACTTCTAAAATTCCGCATCTCCCAGGTTTTGTTACCCTCCATGCTAGGTTGTGAACAGTGTG
The DNA here is from genome assembly GCF_943737965.1 of Phodopus roborovskii. Lineage (NCBI taxonomy): Eukaryota > Metazoa > Chordata > Mammalia > Rodentia > Cricetidae > Phodopus > Phodopus roborovskii. The sequence continues at coordinate 5,689,030 of NW_026126541.1, read as the reverse complement.
AAGGTGGGGGGGCGTGTGTGATTTCCTAGACATTTCTTTTCTAAGGGCTCAGAAGAATGTTCTTGAGAATAAGCAGGTGATTGTGATATGATGTCTTGTGATTTGTAAGATGGTGTTTTAAGATTTATTTTTCTTTAAGTACAGATTTAACTTAAGTAGGAGAAAATTAAGTGTGTTATTATTTTGGCACAGTTTCTTTAGGGAAATTGAATGATTATTGGGCTGCTGAACTTGTCTCTACTTCCGCTCTGGAGCATACTGTCTGGAAACGACCGTTCTCATTGGTCGGCAGAATTGTGGGTAACGCCACTTTCTTACCCAGTCAGCCCAGTCCAAGATGCCAACAGTAGCTTCTCTTGGATCTAAGGTGTTGTTGCTCACCCCTTTCCAGGACTCCCCCGCCCCCAGTCTTTGCGTTATAAATAATTTTCTTTATTTCCTTGTACCCTCCCACCTGTTTTCTGTTATTAGGGAGATTTGCTTGAAGCCAGGACCTCTGAACTTCCGTCCCGAAGGCCCTGTTAGTTCTGAAGGAGGTGGATGATGTCTTAAAGAGGGTAGAGTTGAAGTGAGGGAGCAAGAGGAGAGAGCCAAGGTAGCATATACCACGGAGCTGTGTTACCTTCATGATGCTTCACCACGCCTCTTCTCTTCAATCCCACTTTTCTCCGTTGCCCAAGATCATCTTGATTTTGTTGTCACTGTGGTCTGAGACGTCTGCCCTTGGATTGAGTCCCAGAGCCTCAGAGTACCGGGACTTGTAGCTGCAGCTGGATTTTACTCATTTTGAATTTTAATGTGTTTTTGTTTGTCTTTAGCAGTAGAAATATTTCTTGGGCAAAGAACTTCAGTATTGAAAGACTGTTTTACAAAATAATATCATCCAGGGTACAGAGTTGTGAAGATTCTTTCTAAGAAAACCGATTTTGTTACAATTGATTTTTCTTGCCTTTGTGTTTAAAATCCTTGCCACATAGATGGAAACAGTTGACTTAAGTATCTTGAGAAATAAAGATACTGTTATGCCTCTTCTTACATGTAATGTGAGGCCCAAACATAGCAACCATATTTCATTTGGAAGGATACTGTATTGCTGGCACTGTGGGAACAAATTTGTACTTAAATAATGAAATGACTCTAAAATACAGTGGTTTTCCTCTTAGTAATGACTTGTGTTTGCTCCATTCTTAATCTGCCCCTAATTGGCAGAAATGTATGTTTTCCCATGAGTTTATGAATAACAGGAATTAGCAACAAAAAGCAGTGGGCTAGCTGAGCATACAGCTTTTATTTTGTAATTACTTTTACATTAGTATCATAATTACTGGTAATTATAACATCCCACAGCATCAGAGTTGTATCACTCGGCTGAAGTAGGCCAAAAGATGAGCTTATCAGCTATAAGATGATTAAAAAAATGGAGCAATCTTTAAAGTCAAAGCAGCTCACCTCCAGTGATGATGTACTTAGGCAGGAGCACCCAGAGTCTGTGGGAATGAACTCTCTGTTGTGTGTGTACAATGTATACATATTAAGGTGACTTCCACATAGAAAAGGAGAAAAACATTCTGAAATTTTATTTTAAAAAGAAACTTGATGACTCTGTAACATCTTACCAATAAACTTTGCTCTTTGAAGTGTTTGAATCTTAACTAATTTTAGTATCTGGTTTTTGGATGGGTGAGTCCCTGTGTTTACTGAGTTTAAAGATTGATTTTTAATGATTATTGTTCTCTTCGAAAATAAGGAAAATCACTGAGCTGAGACTGTAAGTCACTTGATTTGGAAATTCCTGATTCTGTGGTGTGGGGAGAGAATTCCTTAGCATAAGAGAACTCCACAGAGCCAGGGCTTCCATTGCAGTGGGGTCCTGGAGTTCACCTCACCAGGAGTTCATCTCAAAATCACGTCCTTAGCTCCTCATTCACGGAGATAGAAGGGCGGTAGCTAGGATGTACCAAGAGTCTATTTTAGCTGGTGCTATCAGACCTGTTTAGCCTCCCACGTCTGCCTAAACTTACTACACACGTGGTTGTGAACAGACTTCTTGGCCTCCGTAAGCTTCCCTCTCCCATCTGTAGAATAGGAAGGACAGGGTGATCATTTTAATCTTACAATGCTATGAGAAGCAAATAAGGCATGCAACACAAACGAGAAAGCATAGTAAACCAGCCATGGGGGATGTCACTTAATCTACTGTGCTTCAGTCAGCAGTGGGCAGGGCTGGCCAGACTCCAGCTCTTCAGACTTTGTCCTCTTAACTGTACTTTACCGGGTACCTTGCACTTAAATCCTCGCGCCTTTTCTGTGCCTAAGCTAGAGTGACGTTAAGGTCTCTTGATGAAAAGTAGGTGCTCAGGGAAGTGGAAATGGTTCCGATTCAGGGTGTCAAGAAGGGAGTGAAGGCAGGGAGTAGCAGTGGTGAGTAGACGTGTTTTAGAAGATGCTGGAATCACCCTGGAAGTGTAGGTGACCATCGAAGCTGGCAGATGAGTGTATTGGGAAAACAGCCATCAGTTATCACCTCTGACCCACTTACTTATAAACAAATGTTTATGGAATTTTAGTCCTTTTTGGATAGTAGACACATCGAAATTTGTGGCATGTGCACATATATACACGTTTCATGTTTACATTTACACACATTGTCTACACTCAAAATCCAGAGGAACCTTGCACCCTTAGACAGTTTAGTCAATTCACGTCATAGCTTCATTTTGTGTTTGTGGTACTGGGGGTTGGATCCAAGGCCTTGTTAAACACGCACTCAGCCGGCTATACTGCTGACCCTAAACCTTTTCTTTCACAACAGTAGAAGTTATATAAAAACCCAGAAAAATAACTCCATTTACCCATGTGAGCGGCCCTCCGTTAACACCACACACTGGTGTGTTTGCCACAAGTCCTGCATCCATATTATTTGGTGTTGACTAAAGTCCGTACTTTACTCACATCATCTGAGTTAAAAGTAGAAAGAATTCTTTTCCCCTTTAAACCAAATGGCCTTTTACTGACCAGGATCCAGACATAGATCCTACAATGGGTTCAGTGGGTCCTTTAGACCCCTGCGGGCTGTAAGTTCAGAGCGCCTTGCTTGTTTGTTGTTTGTTTATTTGTTTTACATTCTTTTTAAATTTAAATTAGAAACAGTCTTATTTTACTTATCAGCCCCAGTTCCCCCTCCCTCCTACCCTCTCATGCCCCCCACCAATCCCCCATTCTGCTCCCCCATCCACACCCCAGGGAGAGTGAGGCCTTCCTTGGGGGTCATCAAAGTCTGTCACATCATTATCATTTGGGGCTGAGTATCTAGGCTGAAAGTATTCCTCCATGGGGGAATGGGCTCCCAAAGCCATTCATGCACTAGGGATAAATACTGGTTCCACTGCCAGAGGCCCCATAGACTGCCCAGTCCTCCTAACTGACACCCACATTCAGGGGGCCTGGTTCAATCCTATGCTGGATTCCCCTTGTTCAGGTCAGCTGTTTCTGTGGGTTTCCCCAGCCTGGTCTTGACCCCTTTGCTCATCACTCCTCCTTCTCTGTAACTGGATTCCAGGAGTTCAGCTCAGTGTTTAGCTGTGGGTGTCTGCTTCTGCTTCCATCAGCTACTGTGTGATGGCTCTAGGATGACAAATAAGGTAGTCATCAATCTCATTATCGGGGAAGGGCATTAAAGGTAGCCTCACCACTATTGCTTAGGTTGTTAGTTGGGGTCATCCTTGTAGAACTCTGAACATTTCCCTAGTGCCAGATTTCTCTTTAAAAACTTATAATGGCTCCCTCTATTAAGGTATCTCTCTTCTTGCTCTCCTCTGTTCTTCCCCTGACTCAATCTTCCCCCTCCTCTTTTATCCTCCCCCAACCCCCGTGCTCCCAATTTTTCAGGAGTTCTTGTCCCTTTCCCCTTCTCCAGGGGACCATGTGTGTCTCTCTTAGGGTCCTCCTTGTTTCCTAGCTTCTCTGGAGATGTGGATCATAGCTGGTAATCCTTTGTGCTATGTCTAATATCCATTTTTGAGTGAGTACATACCATGTTTGTCTCTCTGTGACTGGATGGCCTCACTCAGGATAGTGTCTTTTAGTTCCATCCATTTGCCTGTGATTCAAGATTTCATTGGTTTGTTTGTTTGTTTTGTTTTCCTGCTGAGTATTACTCCATTATGTAAATGTACCACATTTTCTGTATCCATTCTTTGGATGAGGGGCATCTAGGCTGCTTCCAGGTTCTGGCTATTACAAATAATGCTGCTATGAACAGAGTCGAACAGATGTCCTTGTTGTATCAGTGTGCACCCTTTGGGTATGTGCCTAAGAGTGGAATTACTGGATTCTGAGGTAGACTGATTCCCATTTTCCTGAGGAACCACCATACTGATTTCCAAAGTGGCTGTACAAGTTTGCACTCCCACCAGCAGTGGAGGAGTGTTCCCCTTTCTCCACATCCTCTCCAGCATAAACTGATGTTTTTGATTTTAGCTATTCTGACAGGAGTAAGATGGTATCTCAGAGTTGTTTTGATATGCATTTACTGATGGCTAAGGATGTTGATTGATTTCTTAAGTGCCTTTTAGCCATTTTAGATTCCTCTGTTGAGAATTCTCTATCTAGTTCTGTACCCCACTTTCTAATTGGATTATTTGGTGTTTTGGTGACTAGCTTCTTGATTTCTTTGTATATTTTGGAGATCAGCCCTCTGTCAGATGTGGGGTTGGTGAAGATCTTTTCCCATTCTGTGGGCTGCCGTTTTGTCTTGTTGACCGTGTCCTTTGCCTTACAGAAGCTTCTCAGTTTCAGGAGGTCCCATTTATTAATTGTTGATCTCAGTGTCTGTGCTTCTGGTGTTATGTTCAGGAAGTTTTCTCCTGTATTTCTCCTGTAACACTTCATTCAAGGGTAGCTCCCATTTTCCCTTCAATGCAATCCCATTCAAAATCCTAACACAATTCTTCTCAAACCTTGAAAGAACAATATTTAACTTTATATGGAAAAACAAAAAATTCAGGATAGCCAAAACAACCCTGTACATTAAAGGATCTTCCAGAGGTATCACCATCCCTAACTTCAAGCTCTACTATAGAGCTATAATAATGAAAACAGCTTGGTATTGGCACAAAAAAAAAAAAAAAAAAAAAAAAAGACAGGTAGACCAATGCAATTGAATGGAAACCCTTTGATTTTAACCCACACACCTACAAACACCTGATTTTTGACAAAGCAGCTAAAGTTATACAATGAAAAGAGGAAAGCATCTTCAATAAATGGTGCTGGCATAACTGGACACTAGCGTGTAGAAGGCTGCAGATAGATCCATATCTATTGCCATGCATAGAACTTATATGTGTGAGTTTTAAATAGTCACAAATCAGTGATTCCGATTTATTACAACAGTGACTTAGCAGGTTTCTCAGATCACCATTCTATCTGCTGCTGTTTACATTATCTTTACCAGTGAACAAAGTTCCTTTTAGTCTCACGTATAAATATATGACCTCTTAACAATTCGGCCCTTCCTTGGATTATGTATTTCCACATAGTGCACAGTCAATGTTCAGTGTGTCCTGTAACCTACCAAAGAATGATTTTTAAAAAAATGATTTATTCATTTATGTACTCTTTGTCTTTATATTTCCATACTAGAAGAAGGCATCATATCTCATGAGACTACAGTTGCAGATGGTTGTGAGCCACCATGTGGGTGCTGTCAATTGAATGGAGGGCCTCTGGAAGAGCAGCCTGTGCTCTTAACTTCCGAACCATGTCTCCAACCCCCAAAGAATGATCTGCTTGCTTTAATTTTCTAATCTGTTGGTTCAGAAAGGACAAGGTTATATTAAAATAAAAGGCTTTGGTGCGTGGTTCTCAACCTTTGGGTCTTGACCCTTTGGGGGGGTCAAATGACCCTTTCAGAGGGGCTGTCTTAAGACAACCGGAAAACATTGTTATTTACATTGTGACTCATAATAGTAACAAAATTACAGTTATGAAATAGTAATGAAAATAATTTAAATGGTTGGGGGTCACCACAACATGAGGAGCTGTATTAAAGGGTTGCAGCATTGGGAAGGTTGGGAACCAGTGCATATTCAATATATGTTGTATAATTCTCATTTCTTTGATATTCTTGCTTGTTTTAGATGAGAAGAAGCAAATGGTTGCCAACGTGGAGAAACAGCTTGAAGAGGCCAGAGAATTGGTGCGTAGCCTTAAGGATTTATTGAACACAGCCCCTTGAGCCAAACCCCAGAGCCTGCCGTGTTTGTGGACACGCGTGGAACGGTGCTGTGTATGCTGTGGACACACGTGGACAGTATGCACTTGGTCTCTTTAACAGCTCCTCCCTTTTCATGTTAAAGGGGGTTTAATAGCTTCTAGAGATTTTATTCTTTTTACTAAAGGTGGCTCAATAAATGCCAGACTAATTTACATTTCGTTTGAATACTCCTCCTAAGAACCAGTCTCTTAGTACATGATCTTAGTAGCTAATGTTTGGTAAAGCCATACTACACCCTAGGGTAAGTTTGTGTTACCATCTGTAACTTTCTATCCCCGTTAGATAACTTGTCTTTCAAAACTGACAGAGGTCTGAGATTTCCACCAACTTGGAAGCTGACGAAATTTGCCAGTGTCTGTGGATTCCCACAGAAGATGTGAGATTTCTTGTGTATGTGTGTGTGTTTGCACATGTGGGGGAGGGGTACTTGTGAACATATGTATGTGTGCACATAAGTACATATGGGTGTGGAGGCCAGAAGTGGACATCAGGTGTCTTCTTCAGTTTCTCCCTGCCTTCTTTTTTGAGACAGAGTTTCTCCCTGGACCCCAGGCTCATCTGACTCAGCTAGAATGGCTGTCAGTCAAGCTCCAGAGGCCCTGCATCTACTTTCCAGTGACGGATATTGCAGGCATGTATTTTGCCTCAGCCTTCTTTTATGTGGGTGCTGTGACCCGAACTCAGGCCCTCATGCTTGTGGGGCAAGCATTTTGCTGACTGAGCTGTTTGCCCCAGCTCCCGAGACATGAGACTCCTGAGTCAGAAGCTGAGGCCTCCTGATACAATAGAAGTAACTGCCAGGACATCAGCTTCGTCGTATTGGTTCCCTGACCCCAGTTTCCACAGGGAGACCCGAACACAAAGTGTGGGCAGTAAGACGCACACAGCAGCCTAGAAACAAGCCTGGTCTTTGTCCCAGAGAGACATATTATCCCATTCTTCAGTTGCTCTGTGTTGGGGACCATCACCATCCTCACTACCTCAGGCCTCTGAGATAGAAAATCACTGCCTCTTAAGAAGTGAGCAGATTGTTCAGCAGAACATTCCTAGATACAGACTTTTGGTTTTACAACCAGTTAAAGAATAACTCAGGATAGTCTTCCTGTTGTAGCTTTACAACCAGTTAAAGAATAGCTCAGGATATTCCTCCTGCTAGTTTTACAGCCAGTTAAAGATTAGTCCAGGGCATTCCTTCTACTGACCCTTTCCCCCTGCCCACTTGCAAACTCTGCTCCCATCCTGCCTATGGCCCTGTGTAAGCCTCCCCTGAGGAAATAAAGTCTAACAGCTTGATCAGAATCCTGTCTTGCTGCGGCCCTTCTTTGTATCCCTGGTCCTTCATTCTCTCCTAGGTGCTTCCCGCTTCCTTGTTGACTGCCCGTGGGTCGGGGCAGCTCTGTGTGGATAGACTTTGAGACAGAGTTGTTAGAACATCACATTCATGCTCAGAGAACTCTGTAGGAGCATCAGATAATCCCAGTAGAGTGGTGCCTAGATCACTGCTACCACCATTACAGACGAGGGCAGAGGAGGCTTAGGAAGGCTGGAAATACACCTGAGGTCCCACACCCTCCTGTGGGCTCTGTTGGCTTTGTGCCTGGGTGACTACAACTAGAGCCCTGGCTCATACTCTGCTTTTTCATGACAATAAATCCAAGGGACAAAAGAGATGTTATGAGTAATTTTCCCACCAGCCTGGTCCCACAGCCATGCCAGCCCCAAATAACACACAGAGATGCTATATTAAATGTAAAGCTGTTGGCCTGTTAACTAACGTTTCTTATCGGCTAGCTCTGTCTTAAATATTAACCTATTTCTATCAATCTAAGTATTTCCATGTGGTCTCATCTTAGCGGAGAGAGGGTCTGGAGTTTTGCTCTCTCAAGTCCCTGTATGTTGAAGCTCCTCCTCCTTCTCCCGAATCCTCCTTTTCTCCTAGTCCCACCTATCTTGCTTTTTTGTTGGACAGCAGTGCTTTATTCATTAACGAATATGAGAAACATATATACTGAATGATATCTCCCATCATCTCTTTTCTGTCTAAAATAAAAAGAAGGGTTTTAACCTTAACATAGCAAAATATATAACAAAACAGTTATCAGATAAGAACCACAGTTAACAATATTTAGTTCATTAACATTTAGCAAGATTTAAAGAAAATATTCTATCATCTATCCTATCTTTGTGAGTCTAAAGTCCTATATGTAAATTATCTTTAATTCTAACTAAGGAAAACTATAACCATAACTATCTGTCTTCAACTTCATCAAAGAAGTATAATATATAAACTATAGAATTGACAGAGACAACTCGCCTGGTCAGTCACCCAAAGTTCTTCTGTAATGTTCCATCTTTGGCCCATATGGCACAATGTGTCTGGCAGACTCCTCAGCAAAGGAAGAAATTTCAAACTGTCTGCCTGTATTGGCAGTTTGTCAGTCATTTTTGTCTGTGTCCTGCAGACTGTCTGGCAGACTCTTCCATGAAGCAGAAACTCTGTAGCAGTGTCCATCTTGTATCGGCAGGCACTTTTCTGTGGGTTCTGCATGTCCAGTTTATACAGCATAAAGTCAAGTAGTTCAGACAACAGCAATATCTCATCAAATGGCTAGTCTTTCCATGTTAGAAGTCAACTCCATAACGAGTTTCTTCGATGGCCATCTTCCTTTCTGACACAGGTGGTGTAGCCAGGAGCAGTTGTGCCTTGCTGTTAAGAAAAACCCTAAACCATTTTAAATGCCACATTCTGTAGGTCTTTGAAAGGTTTGAAGAATTTCTATCTATCTCAAATACATCTCTTTATATCTAGAAAACCTAACTCAACCTTACTTTAAGTTTTGACTATTATAGGTAACTATCTATAATTTGTACTTAACTATACATTACATTTTTAAATGAGCTATATAAACATAATACCTAAAGAAGAGGAGAAATATACATATCACAAAATTGACCTTAAATTTGTGTCAATAAATGAAAATCCATTCCAAAACAAAGTATTTATATCTATACCATAATCCCATTTTTACCTTTAAAGATATTGGTTGTGGTCATTAACCATTTATAACCAACCCCACTTAAATGAAAACAAACATTTATAAACAATAGTTGGGAATTTAGGGGTCATTCTTTCCAAACTGCTTCCTGCTGGTAGGGGGTGCTGTCATGGGGAATCCTAAGATGATGCAGAAATCCTGGCTGTAGTGGTCTGCAAGGCTGCCTTGTCCCAGCTGTTTTGAATGTTGGATCACCTAGAACATTGTTTCAGGGGGTCTTGCTTGATCAAACCATGTTAGTCTGGAAGGAATACACAACTTCTCATTTTATGTGGAAACAAAAATAAAAATCATTTTCCCCAGTAACCTGTCCTTGGACTTAAATTTGGAAGTCAAAGAATTTTTAAAATATATACATTGGATTAATTTAGCAGCATTGATAATCAAGTGTATTGTAGCAATTGTTCCTTCCTTAGCAATTGAGGAATTTAAAGACAACCCCATAGCATACAGTATCCAGACTCTGTGCTTTTCATCTCCACGTGGAGTCTCTGGGAAGGCAGAGACTTCTCTAGAGTCTTGCTTCGATGGATGGTACTTGTTAGTGGAACCGTGTACCAGAGGCAGCAGATTTGGGGTCTTCAAGGGGGGGAGTTGTTCCTCGTTGCACAGCATGCCTTTCCTGGGGTCTAAGATGGACCTGACTGGGATCTACAGGCTGCTGCTCTGTTTGCAGTGGTCAGAGTGTCCAGCTGTCTCCAAACCCTATGACCTGTAGTTGCTTGTGGCTGCTGCCACTGTCTCCATCCCCCTTCCAAATCTCCTAATGCCTGGCTCTCTTCTTCATCCTCCCTTTTATAGTAACTGTCTTTCACACGTCTTGCCTCTCATGTGAAGACCCCGACTTTAGATGAGAGCAGCCAGCCAATCAGTGCACTTCTGCCTGGTGGGTGACTATAAACGTTAAGTTCCCACTTAACGTTAAGTTTCCTCTTAAGAACACTGCTTTTATTTCTTTACCTTCGGGAGGCATTTTGTTTACCTGATAATAAGAGAAAGCTTGTCTCTTTAGGATTGAGATTCTACCATAACCAAGCCCTCATGGAACTTGCAATACTTTATTATTAATAATGTAAGGATTTGAACCTAAAATAAGCATTTCTGTTTGGTTAAAATGTTCAGAAAGCTGAACTATTTAGTTTTAATGGTATCTTAAATTACATACTGTTCTTTTGATTCAGAAACTGACAGGAAAGCTTGATTTTGATTTGGTTGCAAGGACGGTTATATTTCTGCCAATCATGTAGTTTCTAATAATCTATGGGCACTGCACTTTTTGAACTTACGGTGTCTTGTACTCCTCAGTAGCTGCCCAAGTGCTGTGAGGACAGAGTGAGTGTATGCGGCCCTTGTTCCTGATTCTAATAGGACATAGTTCACCTTACAGGGACTAAATACCAACCCTTCCGCCTTATTCAGGGTAGTGCTGGGAGCCCTAGCTAGAGTGATAGATGAGAGAGACGTGAAGAGAGTATAACGGGAAAGGAGACGCCGGGATGTCACTCCCTCCTTCTCTGTGTAGCTTTGCTTCCTGCCCTGGAACTCTCTCTGTAGACCAAGCTGTCCTCCAACTCCCAGAGATCCTCCTGCTTCTGCCTCCCAAGTGCTGGGATCAAAGGCCTGCACACCATGCATGGCCTAGTAGTGATCACTCTTTCAGGATGGCCCTATTTTTAGAGATCCTTAAGCTTCTATTAGATGGTGTCTAGATCCAGTGTGCATTTGCAACCAAGCAGAAGGAGGCAAAATCAGTAAATAATGAATGGACTTACCAAGAAAGACATCACTTAAAAAAAAAAAAAAAAAATCCCCATTTACAATTCCTGAAAAAAAGAGAAGAAATTGGAACAAACCTATCAAGGAAATGAGACCTCTGTCCTGTAAACTTTACAGCACTGAAGATGTTGAAAAAGAGCAGGAAGATGGCAGGCCCTTCCATGCTTATGGTTTGCAAATTAATATTATGAAAATGGCTATCTTACTGTAAATTATCTGCATGTTTAATATATTCTCCGTCAAAACCCCAGTGTCATTCTTCATAAAGCTGGAAAAAGCAACCCAAAATTTATATGGGGCCATAAAGGGCCCCATGTAGCCAAAGTGTTCTTAATCAGAAACAGTAATGGTAGAAGCTCCGTGTCACCCAATCTCAAACTACACTACAGAGCCATAGTGACGGAGGCAGTATGGGTACCGGCACAAAAACAGCCATGCAGACCACTGGAATGAAACCAGGTACCCAGAAATGAACTCACACAGCTCTAGACACCTGTATTTTTTCCCGTAGGTGTCAAAAGCATACATGGCAGAATAGGCAGCCTTTCCAACAAACCGTGCTGTGGAAACTGCCTTTCACATGTAGAAAAGTGAAACTAGAGCCATACCTCTCACCCTGCACAGATACCAGGTGAGACTGAGCCACGGGCCTTCACGTGAAGCTTGAAATTGCTATGGCCAGCATATTTATTTTCATTTATGTGTACACACACGTGTGTGTGGGTGCTCCTAGAGGCCAGAAGATGGTGTCAGATCCCCTGGAGATACAGTTACAAGAGGCTGTACGTCACCTGCCCGAGATTCTAGCAATCAAATTCAGGTCCTCTGCAAGGCAGCCAAGTAGCCTCTACCCTGAGCCATCCCTCCAGCTCCGAAAAACTTTAACAGGCAGAAGCAAGACCTTTCCTAAAAGGAATACATATAACTGCGAAGACTGGCAGAGAAGATTACATGAAATTGGAAAGCTTCACACGACAAAGGAAATAATTACCAAAGTGAAGAGACTATGGGATGGGAGAAAAATCTTTGCCAGCTATATGGTAGGAAATATAAAGAACTGCAAAAACTAGACACAAGAAAAATCAATTGTCAAAGAAACAGGCTAGTTTAAAAAAATGTTTTACATTTTTACCCATCAGAGAAATGCAAACTAAAACCACTGGAGGATTTACTTGTCTGGTCAGAGTGGTTATCATCAAAAGACAGCAGAGCCAGGGGGTGGCAAATGCTGTAATCTCAAGAAGAGGCGGCAGGAGAAGTTTAGAGGTCATGTTCTCCTCAGGTACACAGTAAGTTCAAGGCCAGCCTGTATTAGACACTGTCTCAACAAAATTAAAAAAATAAAACAAACCCAAAAAGTTAACTAATACGGCAAGGGTGTCGGAGAAAGGAACCTTGTTCACTGTAGATGAGAATGAGGACTGATAAAAGCAGTATGGAAATCAATATGGAGGGTTCTTAAAACGCTTTAAGTAGGCATGCCGAGTGATACAGGGATGCCACTGTTGAATATGTCCCACCACAGAGATATTTACATGTCCATGTGTCTGCAGTAGTTGAGACATGCATGTCCATGTGTCCGCAGTAGTTGAGAATGCATGTCCATGTGTCTGCAGTAGTTGAGACATGCATGTCCATGTGTCCGCAGTAGTTGAGACATGCATGTCCATGTGTCCGCAGTAGTTGAGACATGCATGTCCATGTGTCCGCAGTAGTTGAGACATGCATGTCCATGTGTCCGCAGTAGTTGAGACATGCATGTCCATGTGTCCGAAGTAGTTGAGACATGCATGTCCATGTGTCCGCAGTAGTTGAGACATGCATGTCCATGTGTCCGCAGTAGTTGAGACATGCATGTCCATGTGTCTGCAGTAGTTGAGACATGCATGTCCATGTGTCCGCAGTAGTTGAGACATGCATGTCCATGTGTCCGCAGTAGTTGAGACATGCATGTCCATGTGTCTGCAGTAGTTGAGACATGCATGCAGCCTCAGTGTCCTCCAACAGGGTGAAAGGGTAAAGAAACAAGGGACATACCTAACAGAATTACACTCTGCTGTAAAGAAAGTGGAATCATGACATTTGCAGGACAATGGATCAAACTGGAAGCCGTTATGTTAAGTGGAACAATCTAGATTCTGAAAAACAAGGATTTCTTGTATTTACTACGCAGATTAGATCTGAGAGAGCAGGTGTAGGGAAGGGTGTCCGATAAACTGGGAAGGTGACAGTGAGCAGTGGAGAGTTCTGACAGGAAGGAGAGAGGGACGAAAGAGTGCGATTGGGTGTATGTGACACGCGAGAGGAAGACAGAATGACGGGGGAGGGAGATGGGGTAGGGGCAGGTAACAAAGTGTGCGTGAAAATGCCGTAGCAAACCCACCACTTTGTACGTTAACTTCAAATACTGACACAACGGTAGTAAACAGCGATGCTGTCAGAGACTGAGATGCCTTGATAAGTGATGATTTCATCCATTCCACACAAGCGAGGACCCCACGTTTGGAAACCTAGCAGTCACATAAAGAACTGGGCAAGGCTGTGCCGGTCTCTGAACCTGGCATTGGGAGGTGGGCAGCTATCCCAGCCAATTGATGCACAGTGGGCTCAATGAGAGGCTGTCTACTTCTTAGGAAGTTTAGTAAAACTTCTAAAAGCATAATGTTAAAATGCTTAATAATGACAGGGGGAAAGACAGTTAAGCAAGTCCTGCTTCTGGTTGTAATCGATAGAATGGAAAGCAGAGTCTTGAAGTGGTCTCGCCCACATCCGTAGCATTTTCCTAACATGGCAGTGATGGGTAGATAGGCACACTACACACGTCTCTGCTTGGGAAGGGCCGTTCACACTACCCCCGTCTCTGCTTGGGAAGGGGCGTTCACACTACCCCCGTCTCTGCTTGGGAAGGGGTGTTCACACTACCCCCGTCTCTGCTTGGGAAGGGGTGTTCACACTACCCCCGTCTCTGCTTGGGAAGGGGCGTTCAGCCTTCATATTTGTGATGAGCTGTATCAATTACTTACATGATCACTCTTTGAAAAGGGCTAATTAAAAATATCTTATTTTCTTATGAAAGTACACATCTTAATTACAATTGTTTATTTGGTCTGTCTGTAATTCTATTCAGTCTCTACCAGTGGTCAGTAGGTGCTCAGCTTGGTCATGAACCTGTAAGGATGCTCTCGGAAGCAAATTCATTGCTGTGTTTTCCTGAGGACGTTATTGACTTAGTCTGGGCCAATTTTCTGTTCTTCCTGGTTTTTCCTCTTTTAGGGGCATGTAGAGTGCTGGCTCTGTTTCTTTGTAACTATTGCTACAGTTATTGTCATTCTAGCGATACAGTAGATACAGTACTTTACACACATTGTAGCGATTACTCAGTTAATTTTCATGGCTGTCCTAGGAAAGAGATTACTCTTTAAGAGGTGGGAACAATGAGGTGGGTGGAGGGTCACTGAGACCTCTGTTCAAGCCCGCATGGCTGGTGAGTAGTGGTGCCTGCAGTGTGAACACAGGCTCTCACTACAAAGCCTGGGCTCTGAGCTGGTGTCGCATGTCTGTCCTGGCACCCCTTAACTCATGTGCTGTATCCAAGTGTTACAGGATGACAGATAGCTAAGCATGGCTGCTGTGGCTTCAGTGAGCAGGCTCACCAACATTGCCATGTCCATTTCCTCCTTACCAGGGTGGTTTAAATGTGTAGGAGTTAAGCCGTCAGCCGAGGTCCATGTTGGCTGCATGTGAGCTTTCCTAATTAGGAAAGACTTTCTCAAAGAAATTTGCTTGTGTGTCTAAGCCGGGCTGCCGTTTCACTGATGAGCCATAGGAAACGATCGCCCATCCCACAGAGTCACAGTCTGAAGATCAGATCAGGGTGCACTGAACAATTGGCTGATCCAAGGACACTGAGAACCAATTAAGGAGAATGTTTTGATTAACGCATATGTTTTTCAAAACAAATTCTAAACAAAGCAGGCAGCTTATCGCCCCTGTCATTCCCTAGCTGCTTACTGACCCGGTCAGGAAGTAAGCGCCAAAGCATCTCCAATGTTACTTGATCGTGAGCAGCCAGCGCTGTAGCTCTGCTTCCTCAGCCTCAAATCCAGGACTTAGAATCCAGTCCTTTTAGCGCTAACATGTGGGTGAATAAAGAATATGCACGTGGTTCACATTTCTCTCTCCCCACTTCAGCTTGAACAGATGGATTTGGAAGTCCGAGAAATTCCACCTCAGAGTCGAGGGATGTACAGCAACAGAATGCGAAGCTACAAGCAAGAAATGGGCAAGCTGGAAGCAGAGTTTGTGAGTTCACTTCTGCCTCTGTCGTCCTCAGTGTTAAGTTGGATTTTCGCTTCATTTCTTTGCTGTTTCCTCCCTGTTCCTTAGTCAGCATTAAATGCAATCTCAGGGCTCCTGCAGGAGATGAACAAGGGATTTGTTTAGGACTTGGAGATCACAGGGATTAGTGCTGGCAGATGACGTGGCTCTCAGCTAGGTCCAAGATGCCCAGTCCTTGAGTCTGCATAGCACTTACTGGTATTTAGCACTGGTTAGAATGTCAAAACCCAGGGTTTCGGGCCTTTACAGCACATCGGGCTGAGTCTATGGCTCAGCAGGTGAGCTGCCACACAAGCCTGAGGGTCCCAGTTTGGAAACCCAGCAGTCACGTAAGCAACTGGACATGGTGGTCCCTGTCAGCCTTCTGCATATGCTACAAGCAGCAGGACCCCGAGGACGTTAGGCAAAGCGCAGCAAGTCACTCCCAGAAGGTAGATGAGATACATGGCTAGAGTGGCCAGACCCAGAAACAGGAAGTAAAATGGCACTTGCTGGGGTGGGGCAGGGGGGCCTCCAGCTGTTAGATGTGTGGACTCTCCATTCTACAAGAAGCAGAGTTTATAGCTCAGTACTGGGAGTTTGTCTAGCACCAGTAGGCTAGGCACCTAAAACGACCTAAAGTAGTAAATTTTAGGTCATTGGGATTTCACCACTATTTTAGGATTCAGATTAGAACATTGATAAAATACTGCGAATGATGAAAGAGATAAAGTAGTGGATGCAGTGGTAACAATTGTTCTTGTGCACGTGGGCATAGCACACTAGGGTTTCAATAAACAAATTCAATTCCATCTTCTTCACATTTAAAGTGAAAGAACATGCATATGAAGAAAGAATTGTCCCTGCCTCGTGAGTGGCACAGTTATGTTTTGTTACACGACTCTGCTGTATTTGTGAGTCCACATTTATAGGGGAAGTCAAATTTATAAGGATTTTCTGTGTCTGGCTCTCCCTTAGTTATTTGGAAAGCAAACTTCCAGACTACACGATTCCTTTCTGCGTGCAGTGGCGTTAAGGGAAATGCTTGTGAGGCTTGGAAGCGTTGTGAGTTTACGTCTCAGTGGGAAACACCCTGAGGAGTAAGATGGCTGCATGAGCACTGTGCCAGTCAGCCATGGCGAAACGTGCTGAGGGAGCTGGCAGCTAAGGAGGAAAGGCAGATTTGGCTCAGAGTCAGAAGCGAGTCTGTGGCTGTTAGAATGTCGTGCTCAAGCCAAGCAGTGCTCTTTGTGGTGGCCAGGATCCAAACGGAGAAAGAAGC
Organism: Phodopus roborovskii; assembly: GCF_943737965.1. Taxonomy (NCBI): domain Eukaryota; kingdom Metazoa; phylum Chordata; class Mammalia; order Rodentia; family Cricetidae; genus Phodopus; species Phodopus roborovskii. The sequence continues at coordinate 5,672,325 of NW_026126541.1, read as the reverse complement.
GGCCACTGGCCCTTTCCTGTGCAGGGTATCCCGCACTGACTGACTCCCTTTCACAGGTCCCGTTTCCGAAAGACTCACCTTCCTGTAGGACCCCTGGCAGGCCGGCCACTAAGCCTTAACATGGGCTTTGGGAGGGACATTTAAGTTCCAAACCATAAGTCACTCTGATGGAAATGCCACTGTGTTCTTACTTTTAATAAAGGCACAAGTTGGGCAGTGGTGGTGGTGGAGGCGGTGGCGGTGGTGTGGGTGTCTACGATGGTGCTGGCGTGGGTGTCTACAATGGCGGTGGCGTGGGTGTCTAGATGGTTCTGAAAGTCAGTGTTTAGCTCCCGGGCCCCAATGGGTCACGTCTTCTCCAGCTGCTCTATGGGAGGTTGACTTCTGTTGTAGAAGAAATTTGAGGTAGGAAGAAAATTACACTGACTTAATAATTTGTACCTTATATAGTGAAATAAAAAACAGAATTTGTCAACTCAAATTTATACTTAGAAAAGCCTAAGCTACTGTCCAGTGATAAGTGATGATACCCGTAAAGATTATTTTTAATTTGCTCATCTCATTTTTATGGAATACTTTTGCAGATACTTTTTTCCTTTAGAGTGCCACCCAAGCAACCCAGCAGCAAATGTGTCATGTAGGAGAACTGTCCTGACAGAGGGCTGCGGTCGGGAGGTCTGACAAGGAGCGGCCAGCTCACTCCGTTCAAGGCTTTGCTCTGTTTGTGGGTGGCCTCCTCCCGTCCTTACAGAATCTCCTGCTCGCGCTCGCTAACCAGTGGCCTGGTTGGGATTTGGCCACCTCCTAGAAGACCTGTTCTCTAAACACATCTCATGCTGGGATGGGAAGTAGGGCCTGGAAACCTGGAGACACGGCTCAACCCAGGGCACTCGGGCTTCACTTCGGTCTTTCCATGGCAGACACACGTTACTTCACTTCCGTAGGCCCTGCCTCACCAAACCCGACGCTCAGTTCCGTGTCTTTCCTCGGAGAGGCTAATATTTGGCACACGCCTTTTCTTTAGGTATTTAGAAATTATGTTTCTGGATGAGTGTTCCTTTCTTGGTTACATTTTCTACTATGAAAAAAACATGGAGCTAACAGCTGTGAACTTAAACTTCACATCCGATGACGTCACTAAGTATTCATGTTTACGTATGTAGTCAGTGCTTCAGCTTTCTTCTGCTGTGTGTGGAGACAACTTCCTCCAGGGATCTTTATTTATAGAAAGGGTTGGTCTCACTGTGTACCTCTGGCTGGTCTGGAACTTACTATATAGACCAGGCTCACAGAGATCACCCAGCCTCTGCCTCCTAAGTGCTAGGATTAAAGGTGTTCTCTGCAATGCCTAGTATTAAAACATTTTTTTTTAAATGTGCACTAGTAGTTTGCTTTCATGTGTCTCTGTGTTACCACATGTATTCCTGGGGCCAGCGGAGGAAGACGGGGGTGTTGCATACCTTAGATCTGGAGTTACAAGAGAATTGTGAGCCAGCATGTGGTGGCTGGGGACCTGGGTCCTCTGGAAGAGCAGCCAATGCTCTTAACCACTGAGTCAAGCCCCTAAATATTTCTTTTTGTTCTTAAGATTAAAATATGTTCTAATTAATGTATATGAGTTTTGCATATTAATAAGCTTCACTAGAGCATTTCCATGCATGTCTCTGCCCACTGCATACATCAAGTTTATGCAGTCTCTCCCCGGCAACACTTTCCTTATACCTGAAAGGCATCGCTTTCTTTGTCTCCCTCTCCCTGTCCCTGTCTCTGGTGACCACTGTTGTATCTCTACTGGTTGACATCTGCTTCCATAAGTGAGTGAGAAGGTGTGACATTTGACTTTCTGCTCATCTGCCATTGATAGCTTATAATGATTGGAAGTTTATAAAGTTCTTCAATATACATTGCTTCATCTCATGCTGTGGTGTGTAGAGAGCATGGCTGGGTTACTGCACCATGGAACGCAGTCTGAAGTAGAATCAGTGTAGTGTTGTTCTTGTGGAACTGAAACTCTACTGTGGAGCTTGGAGGGGAGCTCCTGCGAAGATGGAATCACAGCATTACTGCTGCTCTCCCCATTTATGTTTTCAGGGTTCTGTGAGCCTCCCCAGGGCTTGAAAAACAACTGACCCAGGCCCCTGAATGTGTGTCAGTTAGGAGGCCTGGGCAGTCTATGGGGCCTCTGGCAGTGGATCAGTATTTGTCCTTAGTATACAGATGGACTTTGGGAGCCCAGTCCACATACATGGATACTCTCTCAGCCTAGACACATGGGGAAGGGCCTGGGCCCTGCTCCATATGATATGATAGACTTGGAAGACTCCCCATGGAAGGCCTCACCCTCCCTGGGGAGCAGAGAGAGGATGGGCTGGGGTTTGGTGGGGGAGACAGGGGAGGATGGGAAGGAGAGAGATTTGGGATTGACATATAAAACAACCTTGTTTAAATAAAAAAGGAAAAACAAACAAACAAACAAAATGTGTGAAGCAGGTGTCTCAGGCATTAATTAGCACAGAGAGGTCATGATGTTAGAATAGTCAAAGAAGATAAACCAGCGAAAGGAATAAAATAGCGAGCTGAGGGTTGTACTTTTTCCCTTCAATTTAAGATTGTTTCTTAACAAAACACAAATAAATTAACACCATTGAAGTTGTCTTTTTAAAAGTTACAAACATGTATAAGATGTTTGGTTAAGTCACAGTAAATAACAAGGGATGGGAATAGTGCCTGGTGAACCAGAATGAGATTCCAGTCTGTTGAGTGCTTGGGAAGGCTGATACTGCACTGTGATGCTAGCACCATCTTGTGGTTGGTCTTCGTAGTTGCATATCTTTTTCTTGTCACAGGGCTGAGCTTCCCCGGAAGATAGCCAGCTCCCATAGAAAGGAGGGTGAGCCTGTGATGGGAGTTGGAAGTAGCACTCCTCTCCCGGGTCAGGGCGCCAGAATGCTGTCCTTTTCTGTCTGGCAGGAGCTGCCTACATCAGAGCCTGGCACTGCTATGGCAGTCTCTGCAGAGACCGAATGCTCCGAGAGTCCAGCTGCCTGCAGACTGCTGGCCGCTCCCTTAGGTCAGGGCTCAGAGGGTGCTGGGAAAGAGCTTGAAGCTTTTGCTGCATTTGCTGCACTGCCTTCTCACAGGTGACAGACGACTCGAGTGTCTGCGGAAGTCTGAGACGAAAGAAGTGTAGGTGAGAAGGAGGAATTGAAATCTTAGTTTTTACTTTTGTCCAGGGTCAAGCACTTGACGCCTGTGTTGACATCCTACTGTCCTTACACTGTGGCTGCCTGAGATGGCGCTATCTTTGTGGGAGCCATAGGAAACAGTTGAAGCATGTTTACAAGTATGGCTGATCTCAGCTGTAAAGTAGAGAAAGTATCACACACTTGAACCTTCTTGCAGGAACATACATGTATTCTAACAAGAAATACAGGAGATAATATGATGGCTAACATTACATTTAAAGTGTAATTTACTGTATGAGAAACAAAAAGACAAAGCAGGTCTGTAACATGCAGGCCTTAATTTGTATAGACTGTAGCCTAGCAGCCCATTCCCCTTTCCTCCGGACATTGAAGGCCGCTCTTACGTTGACTGATCTCTTACAATTTGCTGTTTTAACAAAATAGTAGGTCATAAGACTGCCATTTTTGCTTTTGTAATCAAACTGCTTATGTTGCAAAAAAGAAAAAAAAAAAGAATAAGACTTGTTAAATTAATACCCTGCCTACGTGAAGACAAAACATGTGTAAGCTTGTGGGCTTTGCCTTTGTGAGCATAGGGCTAATATGGGCTTCGTCTTAGGAATGCTCTTATTGCAGCCCTGGCCCCACAGTGGGTGCCAGCACCACAGCCTCTGCTGATTAAAGGTATTTGTGGTCACAGTGAATATCTGAGCGACCCCATACTTGCAGCACCAGAGGGACAGAACCATCTCAGCAAAGAAACTTCCCTTCACCATGGATGCATAAGATGTCAGCTATTTAAAAAAGTATATACTTATTTGATGAAAATATCAAAGCATTCCAAAAGATTTTGGAAAGCAAAGAAAAGTAAACAGAAGACCGAAATCACCTTAGTCCCTGTAGCTCCAGGAGGGTCTGGAGGGTTGTTTTCCAATTTCTCCTTTCCCTTGCATTACTTTCCATACTAATGATGCCACACCATCCACATTTTAAAAGTGTATGTTCTAATATTTATATTTTTGATTTCTAGATCATTGTAATGGGAACATGCTATTTATTCAGTGATGTTAACTTATTGTGCTGTAGTGAATATATCTGAGTGGGATTTAAAAATCAGGATCATCCCTAAGAAGGTAAGAGGGTCCCGGTTTCCAGTTCTTAATACCACTTGGCGGGGCTGTGTTCCGGGTCTTTGCATGTGTTCCAAGTCTGCTTCTCCTCTATGTTAAGATGGGCCTCAAGAAGGGGCTGGTAGAGTGGGTCTGAGCATGTGGACATTGCCCATCTAACTCTCAGACAATTGTAGGAGAGAGACTGTGACTGTGGCTCTCCCAGACTCCAGGGTGTGATGCTGCTGGGATTCTTGGGGTGACACACGGTGTTGACAGGGCTAGCAAACGTGGGTACTTCCTCATAGCTGTTTGGACTTTGAGCTCATTGTCCATTTTTAGTATTTCCTATTTAGAACCGTAGACTGGTTCCTTTCGGCACTTGCACGTGCCTGCGACCTTTCAGGAGAAAGACACTGGTCTATTTAGATAGCATGCGCATGTGCGCATGCATGCTTCTCTGGGACAAGAGGGTTTTGTCTGTCCCACCAGGGAAAACGATTGGGAAGCTATCATGCAACTCGCCATCTTTGTTTGTGAGATTGTTGTTTTATCGTCTTCACTTGGTAACTCTGCTCATACATAGGGCCTTGTTGATTTCAAAGATGCACACAGAAGTGGACCTACATGGTGTGGAGGACACCGAGGCCTGTTTTCAGCTGTGATGGATGCTTTCCGTGGGACAGTCCATGCTGTGTGTTGCTCTGGTCTCCCCACCAAGAGCATGGACGGTTCTCGCCCTCGGTCCTGGCCCATCGTGTGTGCTTGCGTGAAGCAGTGTTACGATCTAAGCCTCCCAAGCACTTTCCTGTTGGACTTACGTGCTGGTGACTAGGAGGTTGGCCTTAATAGATTTTCTTGACCTACGAAGCTTTACTGTTTTTCCAGTGTGAGTAATTTTGTGATGGCCGCCTCAGTCTTGAGACTGTGGGTCTTACTTAGGTACTGTAGACTTTTATGACCTGTGAAAATAATGTCCATATTCACTGAAGCATGACACAGGTCACGTGAGCCCTGGTACATATGTGTGTACCCACATGTGCATCCCATGTAAACTTATATTTCTGTGGTATTAGTCTGAGATGGGTTTTGCTATTGAATTGAAAATTTTCCTTAAGTAACGATGCGCTCTTTAACAAAATTTAAAATTATGGTGCCATTTTCTGATTAAAGGATAGTTTTCTATTTAGGCTTTATAACATTTTGATTTTCCTATGTAGCTGGAGTATGTATTTTCCAGAGAGAATGCTAAATTGTGTGTGTGTGTGTGTGTGTGTGTGTGTGTGTGTGTGTGTGTGTGTCCGTGTGTAGCTTATTGGTTTTCAATGTTTTATCAGTTATAATCCATCTTAATGACAAGCTACTTTCAACTTTTCTGAAATTTACTTGTATTCGTGATCTCACTAGAAAATAAGAGAAATTTTCTTTTGTTTTTGCAAACAAAAAAGTTTGTAATATTAACTGTAAGCCTGTGACAGATTTGGCTTTCTCGTTAGTCACTAGATGGCACTGTTTGTTTGCAGAGTGTCATTAAAAAAAAAAGAAGAAAAAGAAAGGAAGCAACTGACGCAGTAACAGAAATTACTGCCTCATGAATAAAATATCTCTGATGGGATTTGCATTTCTATATTGGCTGAAGACACTGTGTTGAATGTTTTATTAACCAGCCCAGTGCAACTGTCAGCCTATTAAAGAGATCCAATGGTCCCTGTTTAGATAAATAAGCTAAATAAATCCAATTCGTCAAATTGTGTTCCTGGCTGTTTATTTTACATTCTTTTGATGTACAGTTTATTTTAAGTTAAAGCCACATCGGTTTAAAAATTAATGGGAAAATGTTATTTGGTGTTTGGAACATGAAGAAGTTAATTGCCATAGTCAAAAAGCCATCTCAGTGTTAATGTTAAATTGTTTGCTCACAAATAGCAAACTTTTCACCAGTTGCTTACAAACTGTGTCGTGGTCAGAAGTTATCTGCCATTCTGCAAACGGATGGCCAGAAGACTTCTGTCGCCCTCCACTCACTCACTGCTCAGTCTCCCTGGCATCAGCCTTGTATGCTTTTTACTGGGTTTCCCCGTGGCATCCTGCTCGTTTCTCAGGTGTGACCCACACTTCCATGGACACAACAGTAGCTCATTCACTTATAAGTGAAATGCCTTTTATGAATGTGCTCTCCTGGTGGATGACAACAAGGGAGTGACTTTTGTTGAAGAAACCAAAGCCCCAAGGTGGGTGACGCCTCCATGCAAAAACAGCTTCCGTCTGCTCATTGCCCTCTTAAAGTTTATGCTCGGGGGAATTCACAGCTGCATAGTATAGCATTACCAACCGAGCTAGGTATTTCACACTTAGGCCCTAGGGCTACAACGATATTTGAATAAAACACGTCAGTTTTGTGCTTTGCCAAACTAAAATAAGTTGGTAACTTGAAATGATATACAGTGGTTCTGACGTCTCATTTCTTTCTGCTTGAACCTTGAGTTGCGTTTTATGCTATTCTTGCTGTCTTTCATCTACTTCTGCATCGGTGAGGCTCACAGCACAGCTTAAAGTGGGTTAGGCACTTTTGACTTTGCACTCTGGTTCTCAGGGCGTTCAGCTGGTGGTGGTGGGACTGTGCCAGATCTGATCTCCAGGGCGAGGCTTTCAAGCTGTGCAATGGCAGTTGAAGACGCGTGCTCTGCCAACTATTTTAAGCTTTCTTGTACAAGAAGTTAAAGTAGGGCTGGGATGGACTTTGCCAGACTTTGCTTTTGATTTCAAGTTAGCATAAACCTGACAGACAGTGGGCCATAGTTTAAAAAAATGCTTTCAGTTTTGTTTGTTACTTTGCTTGAATTTGTGTCCTTCTGAGGCTGAGAAAATCATTTGAGAGTATAAGAAAATTTAAAGTATGGAGTGAAATTGCTTTAAAAAAAATCTTTGTCTTGCTTTTAAGAGATAAGATAATGGAGTGTGTGTCCATGCTCAAGTGTCTCTGAAGTGCCCACGTGTTGCCACCATAGGTCACCAGGGCAGAGACTTCATTCCCCGATCCTATCAGACACCAAAGCTCCTAGAGGATGCGGGACCCAGGAGACTAAGTGGACAGGCCGCTCCTCACCCCGCCTCACCCTCTTGAACGTTGCTGGAAGCACATTCTCACTCAGAACCCGGCTGTGAAAGCGGACATCTCTTCTATTGGCAATGACAGAATTGACCTGTATTTCATCCCTAAGGTGGGCAGAGGGAATCCAGTTTTATCCTTTGGAAAGTCACTTTGCCCAGACGTCGCCTTGCTGTGAAGCCTCTAATCTATAAAATTAAACACATCTCTTAAGATGACTTCCGAGGGTCTGTCCTGAAGTCTTTTTCTCATACTCCCCAGCTAACAATTCTGGTTCCCCCCAGGTTTGGTTGCTTTTGCATTGAGTATACTCGCACATTTTTAACCCACTCCTCCACTTTGCTTGCTATGCAGCTGCGCTCTCACCAAACTTACAAATACATTTCAGCTGAAGACAGAGTACAGGTGTCTTCTTTGTGGTCCCATGATATTGAAACTAAACAGGAAGAAGAAACTTTTATTTCACAGTTAGAAACCTACAGGTTTATAGTTGCTATTTTAGTGACGTTTAAACTTTCCTTCCCTTTCCTTATTGAAGGAATGTGCTCAGGGTTACTCACTGCAAATACTGTCTGACCCAGGGATTCTATTTGAAGACTTGTTTACACTTCAAAAATATCAGGCAAATATTGTTGCAGGTTTGCTAGAAGTAGTTAATACCTTCTTATTTTTTTTATATTGTACACAAGCTAAGTTTGGTCATGGGCCACGTTTCTAAAACACAAGTGGGAAAGGGTGTGAAAAGCCAGGGTCTGTGGCCCTGAGCCCTCCCGCGCATGGTTCTGCCCCATAAGGGGGAGTGTCCACTGGGACCATAAATGTGAAAACACTTGGAGAGCTGCATGAAGTTTTAGTTGGCAACTTTGCTATGTACAGACAATAATCCTATAACTAAAGAATTAAGAGGTTAAAGTATGTCAAGGCCAGAAGATCCTTGAAAATCCTAAAAAGTGTAGACCGTCTTCCTCAGGGCTCGGGGGGCAAGCGCAGGAGCTTGCACAAAGGACTGAAACATGAAATCTTCCATGGCATTCTCAGATGTGACCTTCATGTTTGTGCTGCTTTTGTGTGACAGTACATTTTGTTTTGTAAAAGACATCTTAGAAATTAATCTATAGTAACAAAAAGCAAGCTTTCTCCTTGACCTTGTGGGAGTAGAACAGAAATAAAGGTAAAGGAATTGTGATAGTATATATTCTATGTCATTTTATCATATGCATTTATTACTATTAGAGTTGTCTTTGTACCAAGTTTTCATCTGGAGTTCAAAATACACATTTAATGTCTTCGGCTTTCTTTCATATACTTTCTCCAATTTTTAATAATTAGCAGTTCCCTGAACCCATGAGAAGTCACCATTGTGACCAGAGGCAAAGAGAGTCTGTAGTTTGTGCTGACTGTTGTCATCAACAAGAGGAGAGTTCATGGTAGCATGCCCAAGACGACACCAAAAATCCCAGTAGTTTAAAACATAGAAGTAACATGGTGGGAACAAAATGAAATGACTTGTGTCTAGTTCCTACCAGGAAGACACATTTTTCAGAGGCAAGCGCAAACCTGGAAGCCAAATAAGAAAACTTGCAAGGTGGTGATGTTCCCTTGCTTTGTTGAGCTCACTTCTAAATTTGGCCCTTCTCAATAGTTTGCTGTTGTCGATTTGGATATGTGACCCTGGGACTTGAACCTAGGGTCTCACAGATGCGAGACAAGCACTTAACCACTGATCTGTATCCTCAACCCCAAATTTGCACGTTTTTCGTATTGATTATAACGTTAGTGATTGTAATACTTTGGTTGGCAGAGCTATGGGTGCCTTTAAACACTCCTGACATCGGACGGAGCTCCGCCTACGCACTTAGGACTTTTTGGGGCATCACAGTGGTGTTCCTACTGCAGCTCCTCCGGTGACCCTCTGTACAGTTGAGTTTGGAGACTAGTAGCTGGTGTGGGAAACCAAGGCAGACAGGGACAAAGCCGGTTTGGTTAAGCCGGACAGCCCAGCCCCGAGCCCATTTTGATTAGGAGGCACTAATGGATGACACAGCAGCTTTTCACCTAAAACAGTGTGGTTCTTTCTTCTGTGTGAGTTAGGGCTCTGCTTAATTTTAATTTTTTTCTGCTTTAAATCCCTAAAATGATTTTAAATGACAATTTTAATTCAGCAAAATCTGTTACCTTACAATAACATGTATGTCAAATAGTCTTAAAATTAATGTTCTTCAGTATACTTAGGTCCTTTAATAATCTTCACTTGGAGGAAACGAAGAAGGTACACATACGTAATTTTTCTCTCTAGGTGGCAAAACAAATATTTTAAGGTCTCCCTTGAGCTCCGAAGAAAACAAAAGCAAGCTGTAAGCTTTAGTTAGCACTGATTGTGGCTTTGGCCGGAGCCTTAAGTCAGTGGATGGAGCAGCTTCACGTGAGTGCATTGAAGGCAGGCTGTGATGACTTCACTAGACCCAAGATAAATGATAAATGGGTCTTCATTGGAGAACACTTACACAGAACAATAAAGAACACCATAGCCTGTCTCTGCCCTTCTGATCCGCAGCATCCTGAGGAAGGGAGGGAGGGAGGGAGAGAGAAGGAGAGAGAGAGAGAGAGAGAGAGAGACCTTACCTCTTTCCTCTTCTGAACCTAAAGCCTCGCCCAAAGGGGTGTGGCCACTGTTATAGGTTCACAGGAAAGATAGCACTACATGTTTTCATTTTAAAAGTTGCCGATTCTCAGGCATTGAATCGGGCATAAAGTTTCTAAAGTGAAATACAAGAGTCTTATATGAGCATACACATGTGCTGTTTCTGGTTTTATAGGCCAAACTGCGTGTTGTACACAGGTGCATGCTTGAGCACACACAGCACACACTCACAAACATTATTTTCTCCTTTGTGAAGTCCTGAAAGATGGTTTGTAACAAATTTGTTCAAGAATTGTCAAGAAATTACAAGTAATCTCTAACCAAGGAAAAAGAAGTACGGACATGATAGATAAATGGAATTCTATTATGGCCAATGTCTTCATTGACCTGAACAGAATTGCTCTTTGTTTCCATGTGTCTCTGTTTTCTCTTGGCAGAAAGCCTGTGGATTTGGAATAGAGAGAAAGTGAACATCTCTTTGGTTCCGAATGATACTAGCTGTGCACTGGGATGGGGAAAGTCACGGGAGCCTGATAGCAGGATTACTAGAAGATTGCTTGCTTCTTGTTTAGGGAGAAACTGGAACTTCCTTAAATAGCCAGGTTGGGAAAATTTTAATTTTATACCACCTGAAGCTTATGATTGCAATTTAAATCTTCAAATGATATAATACAGTGGTTCTCAACATTCCTAGTGCGGTATCCCTTTAATACAGTTCCTCATGGTGTGGTGGTCCCAAACTATAAAGTTATTTTCGTTACCACTTCATTACTGTAATTTTGCTGCTGGATTAATATGTAAATGTCTCTAGTTTCTGATGGTCTCTATTTTCATGACCCCTATGAAAGAGTCATTTGACCCCAAAAGGGTTGGTGACCCACAGGTTGATAACCACTGATATAATAGTTAGAATTTTAAGCTATGAAAGTTTAAAACTACTTCTGAGTAGAATTTACTCAAAAAAATACCCAGGTTGGAAAAATAGTTCCATTTGTCTTTCTTAAATGTGCTATTTTAAAATCTATTATAATTTTTCACCAAATTAATTATTTTTCTAGTTTTTTAAAACATAGTATATTTACTGAGCATTTTGCCTTACTTTGTTTTCATAGAGATATCTTCCAGAGATCATATAATTTCAAATTTTTTTTTTTTATCATTAAATTGACCTCTTTTGAGTTATTTGTTAGAATACCCTTAGGTGGATCCCACAGAAGCATGCCCGTGTGTGAGAAAGACACACTTGGGTGCAAATCATTGCCAGGGTATTTTCTACCTGAAACAGTGTTCTGCCTTCTAACAGTGCTCAGAGGCGGTCAACACTGTAAAATTGGGCTCTCTGACTCAAGTGGGAAATGGCCATAGATGACACTGTGGCTCAGCCTGGTATTTAAAAATATGCCATGTTGTGGCATGTTGATATAGAAATTTCCAGGACCAAATTCATCTAAGGTAATCCCTTTGCATTAAGAGTTTACTTTTCACTCTGAACAGCTTATTTAAACCCAGCACAATCAGAAGTGCTCTCTGAATTCCAAAAAGCGTTAGTAGCCACTATTGGGAACTCACTGTTAGAACTGTCTGGTGCTCTTGATAGTGTCTTTGGAAATCGGGTCTGTTTTCATACTTCTCTGCAAAACCTTTTTCTACAGGGGTAACACTTCAAATGCAAAAATTAAAATGTAGGAACACCCCCATCCCCCATTCTCCTTATCTGCCCAAAACTATCACTGAGACCTAGCCAGCAAATCAAGGCATTTTGTCTTTTGGAGTTCTGTCATGACTAACTGTACATGTGAGTGACAAGAGGTACCACCCACGGGCAGAAGAATTGAGGGACAAAGTAGGAGTAGGTGTAAACAGGAGCCTTAGAGAAGAGGGGCACAGGTTCCTTCAGAGTAAGGGTGCTGTGGCTCCAACCCCTGGTGTCAGTGTGTTTGTTCAGCAGCCTGCCTACTCCTGCTCTGTCTCACATCTCCCATGGCCCCGTGGAATCTAAGCACTCTTAAGAAATAACTCCAAGTACATATGATGTTGTCAGTAAGAGAAATTTATCAGTCAGCACGAAGACCTCTCCACTTCAACATTGTTGTCATGTGTGGACACTCACTGTCTGGATGGGAGGGGAGACTAACACAGCTGTGTTCTTTACTCCCGTGTAAACTGGGATGTTGGGCGCATCCCTTCCTGGATGCTAATGTTTTGGTGGGAATAGGATGGTTCCCTTTTAGGGCAGAAGGAGGCATTCTCCTGGTTCTCGACAGGATCCTTAGCCCCAGTACTGCTGAAATTTTGAATGGCCCATCTTTGCTGGAGAACACCGTGCTGTGTGGGGTGTTTACCAACACACAAGCCTCACCAGCAGCCACCCCCTGGTCTTCAGTTGTGACCGTCCAACGAAGGCCTGTGGTTGTTCCAGATGTTCTTCTAAGTAGACACTTAACCATATTTAGGAGCTATCCAGTCTGTTCTGATGGCTTCCAAAGGGGAGGGGATTTGTGAATTAATGATTATGAGCACCCTACAGACTAGATGTGTGTCATTTATTCATCAGCCATTTATAGTTCAGACATAAGACATAGGAAAACCTACGAGACTTTTTCTGAGTTCTCACAGTCTGGACCCAAGCTATGAAGTCCTACTTCTCTGTAGCATCTACCTTTGAAGAGTTTTGTAGTCTTTTAGAACCAGGATATAGAGTTGGAAGATGGTTGGTCCATTAACCAGCCTGTGAGCCATGAGAGGCAGTGGATGGACACTGGAGTTCTGGCTGTGGGCACCAGCACTGATGCTAACCAGCTTAGTGCTGTCAGCCAAGTCACTGTGCCTCTGTGTTCAGCTCAGAATGTAAGGCCAATCTCCATGTTCTGTAAGGGCAGTGATCTCCTTGACTAATGATGCTGGCAGTGGAGTCCTTGGTCTTTCAAGATTGCTGGTAGTGTTCCTATAGCTTTACCAATGTTCTTTCTGTGGGCTGTTTAGATAATTAGTATGCTTTGGAACCTTTGGCTCAACTTAATCTATTAATCTCATATTATTACATCTCCATTTTCCCAATCCCTAGACTATTGTTCACCTCCTTTGTGGAGTCATTTCTAATCATCTTTCCTGTCGTGATAGATTTTCTTTACTCTTCACTCACCAGGTTCTTATACCTGTAACCTGTGCTAAGTCATACCATTCCAGTATCAGAGCCAAGATGATTTTCATTTTCCACATGCTTATGTTTTATCACTGCAATCAATTACAGATCTTCACGCGAAGAGAGTGCAACTTCTGCTGTATGTCTTATAGGTATTTACTAAATATGGGACAGCGTGGACGTTCAGTGGATGCCTACGACCCAGAATTCACCATCTTAAGGAAAATTTAAAAAGAAACACGTATGACAGTCACCTTAGAAGGTGACATCTAAGATCTCCAGTGAGGAAGTCACATGTGGCTTGAGATGTTCTCTGAGCACAGCTTCTGTTAAACAGCACTGGGCTGTGCTTGAGGGAGTGTTTCAGTCTCACACCAGGGGATTATGTGCTTTAAGAATGAAGGTTCTGGGGCTGGAGAGATGACCTTGGACCTATGAGCCTGGTGCTTCTGCTCCCAGGGCTGGGACTGTAGGTATTTGCTTCCATGCTTGGTTTATACCGTGATGGATATTAAACCCAGTTCTTTGTGAGTTCTTTGTGCATGCTAGAAAAGCACTCTACAAACTCAGTTGCTTCCCATCTCGTCATAATCATTGCATTCCCACAGCTGCATTTTTCTGTCTACAACATATCCTTGACTTTGCCATCTTTAATCCCCTGATACATACATATATCAAGGTATTTTTGTATGTGTTTATTAAGACAGTAGTACTTCAGCTAGTAATAGGTCAAACTGATCTCAGAATAGGAACGCATGCCTTACACATGTTCTTTGCTTGGGTTGAGAAACAGTCACTATGAGTAGTGAACTTTAAGAGAGGGAATTGTGAGGGGGAGGGTTCCACAGTGTTGCATTTTAGAGTTTCCATGTAGTGTTTTTGCCGACTGGATCAGATTTGTAACACCCCAGCATTCACTTCACTCCCGATACTTCGCAATGCCGAAGAAACATTACTTGAAATGTTTTAGCTGCCCTTGTCTACTTCCCTTAAGTTGTTGTCATATATGATGGGTGATTTCCACCTTTTTCTGTTATTTATGCTCTCCTGTCTGAAGTCTTCACCTTCTACTTGTAGCCTAATAGCCTTCAGTGTACCATCTGAACATTTTACTCAACTGGCCTTTGTTACCAATAACATTGTCTCTACTGTGAAGATCTTTTATAATGTAGTTGCCTGAAAGTAAGGACATGTTTTTATCCATGTAATTTGGTTTCAAAATTGTCAACTTAAAAGTTATCTTGGTGAAGTGAACATTTGAGTAATAGTTAATAGATGTAGTCTTTACTTTTCCTGCTTGTGTCTATTATTAGAGAAGAGAAGTCTATAATTATAGGAAGAAATGTTCAACAGGCTATTTGGAGGATGGTTTATTTACTGGGTCACATTTTGTCATACCACAAAAAGTAAACTAAAAGAATGTTGTGAGAATATCAGAAAACGCACCGTGGGTTCAACCCTGACCTGCTTTGGATGTCTTATCCCCCTCCCCCGAGGCCTTTAGCATGTTCTAGCTCTTATACTGACCTACAGTTTGCTTTATTTTCATGTACAATGAATTGTGCTGGTCCCACTCTATCACACACTGTTAGAACAAGAATTCCTAGCCGTTATGCTATGTTAAATGATTTTGAATTCCACTTAGAACTAGGCCTCGTGGAATAGAGGAAGCCTGAATTCCCAGCTTCTCTTGAGACTAATATAGGACTAATCCAAAATTCAAGTCCTGCCTAGGCTACAGATTAAGTTCAAGGCACGGTCTCTTTAGCAACACCCTGTCTCAAAAATGAAAAAGTAGTATTTAATAATAAAGGCCAGGACAAAGCTCAGCAGTAGAGTTTCTAGCCTAATATTTAGGAGACCCAAGGTTATACCCCAAGAATACACCCTCACTATACATACAATCAAAAATAAATTTTATGATTTTTTGTAAGTGAATAGGTTATCAAATCTGATATTCTACAGATTTGACTTGTCCAGTTAGCTGTTGGTTAGTGATGAACGAGGAGAGTCAAGTTGGGCTAGCTGATGGAGCCCACAGAAAGAGTTCCTAAGTTTGAGTAAGCCTCTTGATTCTCGGTTAGGACACCGGACTTTACTGTAGCCCTTATCAAATGAAACAGAGCTGTAGGCTTTTGCTTTGTGAATGTGGCTTTCTTACTGAGCTGGCCTGTAGTTGAGCAAACATTTGGAACTGACATTTGACTGACTTGACTGTAGTATTCTTCCCACCATACTATTCATTGTCTATAACATGTATACCTCACAGTGATCCAAATTTTAATTTAGGCAAAACTTTGGCTTCTTCTCATTTCTCTAGTCTTCACTTTTTATTGGTTCAAGATCTGTGGAATATTAGGTTTTAGCAAATCTTATGACCAGCAACTTAAGAATGACCAAGTGTTTTTAGCTTCCAGAACCTCGGAAGTGTATCACGAAAGGAGAGAGCTAAGGGGAACAGGAGACTCGGTCATCGCAGAGGTTTCCAGACTCATCACAGTGCTGTGTTCCATCTCTAAGCAAAGTTTCTTTGTAGTGGAAAGTAAAAAAGGGTAGTGGCCAATTCTCTGGTATCATTTTCCCCTATGGAACGTAGTTTAGACCTCTCTGTCTAGAGCTAGACCTGTAGGTTTGAGTGGATATCACAATTATCCACTCAGTGTTAATACATAGACCTGGGATTATCCTGGAGTTTCCAATTTGGAAGGATCTGGAGGATCCCAGGAAAGACTTGGGTCATGAAGTTTTGAAGGGTTCAGAGTAGGTGCTGAAGCCCCTGTCACAGCACCATACCTTGAGAACCCTTGGAGAAGATGATCCCCAGATTCTCCTGAGCTCTGATGGTCTGTGACTTGCCTGAGCCAGCCTCCCGAAGTGCTCATCAGAAGGGGTCCGTGTCTTCACAGGAATGTCCCTCATCGGCTAATGCATTTGAACACTGGTTCTGCAGCCGGTGGCACTGTAAGGAGTAGGTTTTCCCCCCGCCGCCGGTCTTGTCCCGCCACCACGCCAGCCCCAATTAACACACCGAGATTCTGTATTTGATATAATGCTGTTGGCCAGGTACTAGTTTCTTATTGGCTAGCTGTCTTAATTATTAACCCATTTCTATTAATCTAAGTACTTCCACGTGGTCTCATCTTACCGGAGAGAGAGACCGCCGGCATTCTGCTCTCTCTGTCTTCCATCTTGACTCCTCCTTCCTACTTCCTCTCTCCTCCTTGTCTCCTAGTCCCTCCTATCTTGCTTTCCTATTGGCCAACAGTGCTTTATTCATTAACCAGTATGAGAAGCATATACAGATGACATCTCCCATCAGTGGCACTGTTTGGGTTGTGGGACCTTTAGGAGGTGGAGCCTTGCCAGAGTTGCAGTCATGGGCTGGGGTTGAGTGTGGTAGCTTCGCCCTCCTGCTGGCTCTCCCTCCCTCCCTGTGCGCATGCTCACATGCTCGTGGTTGCAAGTGTGGTCCTCCCACCTCCTCTGGCTGCCTCGAGCCTTCCTCGCCATTATTGACACCGTTTCTGAAGCCAAAGGCCGAGTGGCACTTCCTTCTCTAAGCTGCCTTGGTCATGGAGTTTTATCTCCACAACAGAGAGTCATTGATACACCCTTCCAGGGTCCCTGCTGTCTGACTTTGTTTGGCACCTTCTCAAACAAAGCTCAGTGTAAGTCTCTTCCCTCAGAAGCTCTCCACCCCCACAGCTCCTTCCCCAAATACTGCCAAACAGGATATTTGTGTGAGGAATGTTAGCAAAATACGTTTCCAGAACTGCTCTGTGGGGAAATTTAAATGAAAATTTAAAATACTAGCAAGAATGCCAACAATATAAATTCCTTTGATTAGCTTTAGGCATCTTTACATTGCGATGACTAAGAAAAGGCTGTGGTAATTAGAAGTAATTTGTTAGAAACCTGAATACCATACTTTTTCTCTCTTAGATTAAAACTCAGTTCCCAGCTGGATGCTTATGAGTACAGGAAATGTAATTGTCAGATGATTAATTGCAAAAGATAGATAATTAGAGTTCGTGTTCTGTGTCAAATATGGGTAAGCGAGAGGTTGGCTACTCGGTGGGAGAGAGCAGCTGAAATCAGGTTGTGGCTTGTGGCAGTGGGTGGAGGATTTACCTTCCCACCCTGTTTCCAGAAGGGTGCTGGCCATTCCCCTTCCGTTCCCCACCAGTTCCTCTCCACAAAGCTCCCACTGCTTCAAATTAGGCTCTGACAACCGAGCTGCTGCCCAGATTGCCCTTCTAATGTTAAATAAAGGACTCGCAGCCTTTGCTGGTTCTTAAACAAAAGTCTGCGCTGAGGCTATGGAGACTATTTTTCTTTCAGTTGAAATAACCTGTTTTTATTTCATAATTTTAAGAGCAAATCTTAGGTCCTTTAGCCTCCATGTACTGGGTTCCTGGGAAGTTAAGTCTTTTCATCCTAAACTGTTGGCTCCCAAGACAGAAGCATTTGTTGCCCTTTAAAATAAATATATTAATGGTGTTCTGTCTTTTTTATTCTATCAAAAGATTAATGAGGACAAACAAACAAACAAACAGAAACCTGTTACAACCAGCCCTCCAGCAGCCAAATTCACCATCATCGACCTGGTTCACCTGTTGGTTTATTTAAAATCACAATGAAATAAAAAGCAGGCCCCACACTTTTATTATAAACAGCTGTCTTTCTCCACCTTTAAACTTTGCATTCTTACTAAGAGTTTCTCAGCCCTCAGAAACACTGTTTTACAAATTCAGCTAATGACCCAAATCCAGGGTGTTTGTTGTATAGGAGTCGTATTAAAAATAACTCTCTGTGTGTGCGTTGTCATTAATGATAAGCTCATTTTGATAATGCGGCTGCAGATTCTTAGTCCATAGTCCTTGGGGAGATGCTACAATTTTTTTTCCTAACTAAGTATTGTTCTGGCTCCTTTCCTTGATTGGCCCAGAAATAGCAATCAGCTGGGGAGCAGGGTGGTGTGCCTCTCAGCGATCCCTTTGATCTCTGAGATGAGTATCAACATTGTATGCTTCCTAATGGAAGTGTAATTTAATGAAATCTATTGGGTAAACATACTTCAGATGTTCAAAGGAGGTGACAAAATTTTTGCTGGCAGCCAGGACCTGGCTGCTTTCCAGCTTGCCTCTAGCTGCTATGCATATAGCATTGAGAAAAGGCTCTCAAAATAGGGACACAAAGTGTTATTTCCATTGTTTCAGCTCCCTCTGTCCCGGCTTCTTTCCCTGAAGTTTATTTTTGTGGTGTTTCTACAAGCACCCTTTGACATGTAACCTCTTCTAATACAAAGTAGGGCGTGTGGTTTGATCCTGTTTCCAGACTGTTCTCTGACACCAGGTGTATATGCACTGAATGCGAGGCATGGAACCCCACAAGCCTGTAGGCATGGGACTCACCCAGAACATCTAGACGGAGAAAAGTACACCCTGATTTTGAGAGGAGGCGGTTGGGTGTTTTGGTTTTGATAATTTTGGAGAGTGTGGTGGAAGTCGCCCTAGATGGCAGGAATCTGGGGCCCTGCTAACCTAGGTAGGTCAAGTTCACTTTCTGGGGATTTCAGTCCCCATCTGTACAGTGAGGGGTTTGAGTTGGATATTTCCAAAGACCGCTTGGATTCTTTTTAAGCTGAAGATCAGCACTCTCCAATAAAGGTATGATAGCTGCCAGCCTCCCTGTCTCCCTTCCTTAATCCCTCCCCCTCCCTCCCTCAATCTCTCCTCCCTCTCCCTTCAACCGCTGCCCCTTGCTATTTGACTCACTAATACTGCTGTCTTTGAGAAATCTTCCAGGTGAGGCCGAGGGCGGCTGAGTCTGCTCTGCATCTTAACCGATTGAGCTGAACGTCTCTATAGCTTGCTTCTCTGCTTGTCCAAAGCTTTGTGGAACTTTTGTGCTGAATGCATCATTTCTTAGAAGAAACTTTATCTTCCTGTGGTAACAGTCCAGAGAGTCTACCACATTCTGCCTGTGTTGGGGTCCCAATGCTCAGAGAGCTCTTCATCGGAAGCTCTCTTAGAGTCTCTAGAACTTCCCTAATTATAGGTGAAGGCAATATCACTTTCCACATTGTGTTAATCCCTAGTCACCTCCACTTGACCTTGAGCGGTTTTACCCATGCCAACCCCAGTGTGCGGCGGCAGCAGCACACTGTACTACAGTACCGCTTGTCGGGCTGACCTGTCTACAATAGTTGGGTAGTTCCCCTGCTGTGTAGAACGTGATTCCCTTTTCCCTGTGGATGGGCAGCCACATAACACACAGAGACACTGTATTAGATATAAAGCCTGTTACTAGCTTTTCTTATTGGCTAGCTCTGTCTTAAATGTTAACCCATTTCTATTAATCTAAGTACTTCCTCGTGGTCTCATCTTACCGGAGGGTCCCAAGTTGTTCTTCCTCAAGTCTCTACATGTTGAATCTCCTCTTACCTCTCCCCGAATACTCCTTGTCTCCTAGTCCCGCCTATCTTGCTTTCCTATTGGCCAACAGGGTTTTATTCATTAACAAATGTATTATATATATACATACATACATACAGACTGACATCTCCCATCATCTCCTTTCTGTCTAAAATAAAAAGAAGGGTTTTTAACTTTAACATAGTAAAAGATATAACAAAACAGTTATCAAATAAGAACCACAGTTAACAATGTTCAGTTCATTAACATTTAGCAAGATTTAAAGAAAATATTCCATCATCTATCCTATCTTTGTGAGTCTAAAGTCCTATATGTAACTTATCTTTAATCCTAACTAAGGAAAACTATAACCATAACTATCTGTCTTCAACTCCATCAAAGGCCACAGAAGAATAATATATAAACTCTAGAGATGACAGAGACAACTCACTGCCTGGTCAGTCACCCAAAGTTCTTCTGTAATGTTTTATCTTCAGCCCATAGGCCATAGTGTGTCTGGCAGACTCCTCAGCAAAGCAAGAAATTTCAAAATGTCCCACCTGTATTGGCAGTTTGTCAGTCCCTTTTCTCTGTGTCCTGCAGACTGTCTGGAAGATTCTTCCATGAAGCAGGAACCCTGTAGCAATGTCCATCTTGTATCAGAAGTCACTTTCCTGTGGGTCCTGCATGTCCAGTTTATACAGCATAAAGTCAGTCCAGAAAAGAGCAGTGTCTTGCCCAAATGGCTATTCTTGCCATATTGAAAGCAAACTCCTTAACACGTTTCTTCAACATCCATCTTTCTTTCTGATGCAGGTGGTGTTGCCAGGAGCAGTTGTGCCTCATTGTCAAGAAAAACCCTAAACCATTGTGAATGCCATATTTTGTAGGTCTTGGAAAGGTTTGAAGAATGCCTATCCATCTCAAATAAATCTCTGTATATCTTGAAAACCTCACTAACTTAACTCTAAGTTTTGACTATCATAGGTAATTATCTATAATCTACTAAATTATACATTATATTTCTAAATGAGCTATATAAACACAATACCTAAACAAGAGGAGAAATATACATATCACAAAATTGACCTTAAATTTGTATCAATAAATGAAAATCCATTCCAAAACAAAGTATTTATATCTATACCATAATCATCTTTTTACCTTTAAAGAGATTGGTTGTGATCGTTAACCATTTATAACCAAGCCTATTTAAATGAAAACCAACATTTATAAACAATATTTGGGAATTTGAGCGTTGTTCTTTCCAAACTGCTTCCTGCTGGTAGGGGGCGCTGTCATGGGGGATTCTAAGAAGATGCAGAAATCCTGGCTGTGGTCTGCAAGGCTGCCGTGTCCCAGCTGTTTTGAATGTTGGTTCACCTGGAACATCAGGGGGTCTGGCTTGATCAAACCATATTAGTCTGAAAGGAATCCACAGCTTTTCATCTTCTGTGGAAACAAAAGCTGAACCTCTTTTCCAAAGTAACCTGTCCTTAGACATAAATTTTGAAGTCAAGACATTTTCAAAATATATAGGCTGTATTAATCCAACAGGATTTATAATCAAATGTCATTTAGCAGCTGCTGTTCCTTCCTCAGCAATCATAATTCCAAGACAACACAGTAACATACAGTATCCAGATTCTGTGTATTTTCTATGTTTATGTTGCTGTTTTTCATTACTCTATTTCTTTTATTTTTATTTTATTTTATTTTTATTTTTGAGACAGGGTTTCTCTGTGTATCTTTGGCTGTCCTGAAACTCACTCTGTAGATCATGCTTGCCTTGAAATCAGAGATCTGACTGTCTCTGACTCCCGAGTTCTTGGATTAAAGGCATGTGCCGCCACACCAATAACTACTCTGTTTCTATTTTAAGGACTTCCTCTATCCTTTTTCTTTTCTGTCCCAAGCCTATGCAAATTTTAAAACACACTATAAATCATTTAGCCCCACCCACCCCTCCACTGACTTTGTTCTTACTGTATAGCTCTATCTTTTTCTGACCGCATGGGTTTTTAATCTGCTAAGGGGTATGGCTAGGAGCAAAGCAGTGGCTGGCTCCGCCCCAATCCTTGGTTAGCTGAGACTCTGGCTTCATGGTGGAGGTACTGGTGGGAGCCATGCCACTACCAAGAAGCCTGCCACCACCGGCGGCTCATAAACAATATTTAATTGTTTGATAGCAGGGCCTCTTAAAAGTGCCTTGCAGTTTTTGCCGATAACAGAGTCAGGAAGCCTCTGTTAAAGGAGCTGAGCCTCTTCTTGCCTCTGGCAAACAGAGCCCACCCAAGAAAAGGCTACTTCCGAGAAGCCATGTTTGATTTTGTTCTTTTGTGTTTAGAGCCTCTTTTTAAGCTTTTGTCAGGTTTTACATGGAAGTTCTTGCCAAATGTTTGGGCACCACATGTAGACAGAGGTTTCTGTACTACCCCGTCCCACAGCTGTTTAGTCCCAAATAAACACACAGAGGCTTTTATCAATTATAAACTGTTTGGCCTATTGCTCAGGCTTTTTATTGGCTGGCTCTCTCTTAAGTATCAACCCATTTCTATTAGTCTGTATGTATACACGTGGTCTTGGCTTAAGAGTGATGCCCAGTCCTCTTCCTTCCTGGGCAGCTACATGGTGTCTTCCCTACTCTGCCTACTACCTTTCTCTATCCCTGTTTGGATTTCTGCCTGGCTAACTCGTGCCTATCCATTGGCTGAAACAGCTTTATTCACCAATAAGAGAAGCATACATTCAGAGCACACAGAAGGGCATCCCCCATCACACAGTACATAGTTGTATGTAATCACCCTGTGTTAGTGCAGTAGTCTTAGAACATCCCTCTAATCTCACTCTAATGTAGCAATCACTGACAAACTCTTCCCAGGCTCCCAGCCTTCCTCACATTCCGCCTGACCCCTCAGAATGTGAACTCACATTCCGCCTGACCCCTCAGAATGTGAACTCTAGGAGATAACTTTTTCACATGATGCGCTTGAGTCAGGTCTTGTATTTTGGTGTCTGGCTTATTTACTTAACATAATGACCTTCAGTTTGATTTTCAAATGATAGTGTTTCACTGTTTGACGGTTAAATTATATCCCATTGTGTGAACATTGTGCTTTTTTATTCATCAGTTGGTGGACACTTAGTTTTCCTTTCTTGACCTGTCAGTAGTGTTGCACTAAACACGGAAATGCAAATTAATAAAAATTGCTCCTCTCCCACTGTTTAGTTCAGTCTCACTGGATGTATATATCTATATCTATATGTATGTATATATAAATCCCATAGTTGGATTGCAGGATCATACGGTGACATCTTGTAAGTTTTTTTCGTTTGCATTTTTGCATTGACTCATGATATTGAGCATCTCTTCATGTACTTTTTAAGCCATTTATGCATTTAGTGAAATATCTATTCAAATATTCTGCTCATTTTTGTGAGATTGTTTGTCTTCATCATATTTCGAGTGAATCATATATGGTTTGCAAATGCTCCCCTCTGTAATCTTTCTTCCCCCCTTCCCACACATCCTTACCCCCTTCCCACCCTCTCCCCTCCTTTTCTTTCACCACCTTCCCTTTTCTTTTTTGATCGACTCCCACTGAGCATCCCAGAGTGGCCTAGGACTCCCAGTGTGGCCCACACGTTGAGACCCTGCTTCTGCCTTTGGCTCCCAAGTTCCAGGGTAGCAGTTATGCACAACCACACCCAGCGTGTCCTTTCATGTTCTCGGGGATGACTTTTGAGTTACACAAGTTTTGTGATTAGTAAAAGCAAATGTATAAATTATTTCAGTGGGGTATGCTCTTGGTATTGGATCTCATGAATCTTTACCTAGACAAAGAACACACGACTGTTCTTGTAGAAGTTTCAGAACGATTTTGATTATCATATTAGGTCCATGGTCCGTTTTGAATTATTTTCTTTGGCGCAGTATGAGGTAAATGATCTTGGTTCTTCCTGCTCTGTATGTGGGTAGGGTTGTAGAGTTGTTTGTTGAAGAGACTGTCCTTTCTTCTGTTGGGTTCCCTGGGCACATTTGTAGACACTAAGATGGCAGTGATGGAGAGTTCATTTCCGGATTGCCAGCTCTTTCTGGCTACCCTATGCCAGGCCCATACATTTTGATCACCACAGTTGTGAAATAATAAAATGTGAGTCTTCTAGCTTTGTTTTTCAAAATTGGCTTTCTAATTCTGTGTTTTTGGCATTTCCACATACTTTCAGGATGACTTCACCCTGAGCCGCTGCTGAGCCGCTGATAGAGATGTTCAGTAGGAACAGTATACATTGATTATGGAAGAAGTTGCGATTTTAACCGTAGTGTCTCCCAGTCAATTGTTTATAGATTTCGTTCCTCTCAGCGGTATGCACTAGTTTTCAATATATAGAACTTGGACCTCTTTGGCGAAATTTATTTCAATTATTTTATTCATTGTGAGTGAACTTTATTGTAATTTTAGTTTTGTTTTATTGTTGTTACATAGAAATGCAAGTAATCTTTGTACATAGAGCATATATCTTGCCGAACTCATTTTAGTCTTCATGGATTCCTTCTGTTTCCCATCGAAAACGCCCTGTTATTTTAGAATAGAATACAGGGCATTCCCATCTAAAACACCCTGTTGCTTTAGATATTGGAGACAGTGAATTCTTTCTGATGTATTCCTCTTCCATTTCTGATTTCAAACACTGAGCCCTTTTACATTGGTTAAACAGATCGGTTTGTCTTATTGCATAGCGTTAGAAGGGAACACTCAGAATTTAATTATTGTCATAAATAGTTGTTAGATCTCCTCAAATGTCAGTTCTGTCCATTGTGGTGATCATGTGGGGTTGTGTGTCGTCTATCGGGACGTGTTAGTTGAGTTTCAGACACTCAGTCAGCCTTGCCTGACTGGGTAGCATCCTAAGTGCATCCACTTCACCATCACCTGTGACCTTTTATACCTCACTTTGTTTGCTTCACCAGTGTTGCGCGAGGAGTTTCACAACTAAGCTTACAAGGAGTATTTGTCTCTAAGTCTTCATGTTGCATTTGCTTCATAGAACTGGTCCCATAGAGGGGTGGATGGATGGATGGAAGGAGGGAGGGAGGGAGCGAGGTGGCAGACTTCTTCCTCCGCTTTCTAGGTGACCTGTGTAGAAGGCTGTCTTCTTCTCAAATATGTGATACATTTTGCCACTAAGCCATGTGGCATTAGGTTTGTTTTTACTGTCATTTGGCAGATAGATTGTATGGCTACTTTAACTTGTTTACTTCATATATGTTTGTTCTGTTTCCGTGTCCTT
This sequence comes from Phodopus roborovskii, assembly GCF_943737965.1. Classification (NCBI taxonomy): domain Eukaryota; kingdom Metazoa; phylum Chordata; class Mammalia; order Rodentia; family Cricetidae; genus Phodopus; species Phodopus roborovskii. Next base: position 5,647,431 of record NW_026126541.1, on the reverse strand, counting down.
CTTTACAGTTGTAGGGTTGAGGGCAGGTTCTTGCACATGTGAATGAGTACTTTAGTGCTGAGGTCATCCCCAGCCCCTGTATTTCCTTTGAGTTGATTTTTGTAAGCCATGTCTGTATGTCCCTTTCATTAAGCCCTGGAGTTTCCACGTACCATTTCCACATCCCTCTGTGTCCTCTTAGTCCCTGTGGTCTTCAGATACCATCTCTCCTTCCATCTCTCAGTCCTCCAGTTCTGTCATTCCCCTTTCTACTTAGTTTAGCAAAAAACTCTGTTTTGTTTAGTTTGTCTCACTTGGAAAAAGAGCTTTTGAGTCTTTGATTTTCCTTGTCATTTATGTTTTTTCTGTAACTCGTTTGGGCAACTTTTCTTTTTCATTCCTCTCTTAGTCACTTAACGGGGTTTTATCTGTTCTAGTTTCTTGACATGGAATCTTAGATTATTGATTTTTTTTTTTTAAAGAATTTTGATCCTTTCTAAGCTAAGTGCCCCTTCTCATTGCTCTTAAAACTCAAACCCATGGCCATTTTCCAAGTTGCACTCTAGATTAATACTTCCAGGCTGGAGTAAGATTCAAACACGTGCCTGGGTAGCTAAGAATCAGGGAGGTTTTTGTTGTCCTTGTCATCGTCATCAGCACTGAGACAAATGCTCCTTTGGCCACACGAATTTGGAGCAGGGGAAACGCAATGCAGAAGCTGATGGAGACAATACTGCTTCTTGATGCAGCAGGGAGGCCATCGGTCAGTCACCCTGCTTTGCCTGTAAACAGTGTCTGGTGTCATTCCACAAGAGAATGAGAAAGAGAAGAGCTCAGCAAAGTTGTTTTTGTTTGCTTGCTTGTTTGTTTGGTTTGTTTTTTAAAGAATGGTCAAAACAGTACAGAGTCAGCTCTGTACTTGAACCTGTGTGTAATTGGTATGTGTCCCCCACTTGCTCTCCGCCTCTCAGAGAGGGACAGTTGGTGTTAAGTTTGAAGACTAGGGAGTCAGCATGTCAGAGGCTGGAGAGAGCAGAACACTGACCCCCACTCTCCGGTAAGATGAGACCAGGTGGAAACACTTAGATTAATGGAAATGGTTAATATGTAAGATAGTGTTAGCTGATAAGAAATTTGTACCTGCAAGAAGGGGCGGGGCTGTAGCGAGGCTCAGTGGTTCATACTGGCTGTTCTCCAGAGGCCCAGCACTCACCTGTGGCTCATAGCCATCCTTAACTCTGGTCCTGGGAAATCTGATGCCCTCTTCTAGCTTCTGATAGCACCAGACATGCACATACTGTACAGACAGACATATAGACAAAACACCTTTTATATGGCAATTATAAAAATAGGGTTTTTAAAAGACAAGAAACGTGAGCATGTGTAACTAGCTCTACAGAGATTTACCTTAAGAGCTGCTTTCAGGGTCTTACTCTGACACTGATTAGTTGTTTGAACTTGGGCAAATAACTGCCCTGTTTTCAGAGCTGTGAAATGGGAATGTTGATGGTGGTCTGCCTGGCAGGATTGATTGCTGGGGTGTGGAGTTGGCATATACACCTGCAAGCTCAGCTCTCACAAGATACCTCAATGGGAGTGCACTTGTGAAATATATTAGCTGATGCTTTTTCTGACACAAATAATCTTTTCCTCCCTTCCCAGAAGAAGACACTATCTAAATTGGGCCAAACTCCCCAGGAGAGAAAGCCTCTCTGGCCCAAGATCCCTCTGATGTAAGGCCACAAGCTGCCTTTGCCCACTCTGTGCCATCACGGTTAATTGCTGACATTCTGTAGGTGATGGGCATAGTTTTTCCTGTGTCCAGAAAAGAGGTGTAGATGGATGTGCACTGGGGTCACACACAGGACGGGATGAAAAGTGCTTAGCTTCTCCTCAAGTTTGTAGTTCTTAAGATGAGAAGTCACACCTCTGTTCTCAGTCAGCTCCCAAGTGCGACTCCTTATGCCCTGCCCCCTGATTGTCTACATCATAAAGTGCTTCCTGCCTAGTGTTTAGTGTAAACAAGGTTTTGGGCTACAATTGGTCTTTATGAGCAGAGTAGCCAGCTTATACTGGCTGGAGAATTGTCCTGTGTGACTAGCCGACTAGACAGTAATTGGCGTTGTCTTCATCTGTGAGAAGATCAGGTTAGGTTAAGTTCTTCTTAAGGAGCTTTATAATTCTGAAGTGCAATTATTGTATGATTTATAGAAATCAATAAATATTGATGTTTTACCTTATAGGACCATGAAAGGTGATTTATTATGCTTCAAAATGAATACTTTCCTTCTTATTGATGAATTCACTCCCCGGATTCACTTGCTTCCCATCTACTAATAACAGATGAAGTCAACACTTAGAGTTCCTAGACACATTTGTAAAAAAATTTTTTTATTTTTTGCAAATCTAAGATGTTATGACCATTTAGAGGAACAAAATGTCTATACCTAAAGATTAAACTTAAGGCAGGCATCATGCTGCACAGGAAGCGTGTAGAGTGTTGCCTGTTTCTGAGAATTCCTGTGGGTGTAAGATTGAGTGGGCAAGGCCGGGTGTTGCCCCTTTGGTTATTTGTCTTGTGTGTCGCGTGACTGTGAAGGCTCGCATATTCAGATGAGCAGTCTTCTTAGACTGGCTTCAGGTGGCCCGTCCTTTAATAGATGTCCTCCTTGCTAGCCTCTCTACCTGCGTTACTCCACTTTCACCACAGGGATGGGAATGTTACCCAGCAGAGCTCTGTCCACAGAGAAGGCAGGATGTGCTATGGATCACTCATCTGCTGGGTGTCAGCATGGGCTTAAAGGAAATGAAGAAATCCCAGGCGCTGTGGCAAGTGGCTTCGTCTGGGGTCTGTCTGTGTAAATACTCTTGAATTTAGAGGAAGTGAGATAAGGCCGTCATACCTCTGCAATGACCTGGGTGTGGTCCCTTTCCAGTTGTGCCCTCACTCCCTCTCACGTGGCCCTGACTCACCGCCTTCACGGACGTGGGTGCTGTGTCCCCGTAGACTCTGTCTGAACGTCTGTTCTCATTGTCCAGTGGAGCCTCGTTCAACGCCTTTTAGTATTTGAAGTCTCAGGCCACCGCTCTTGAATCATCACCTCATTATTCTCTCTCATTAGTTTTGTTTATCTTTACTCCAAGTACAAGATGTTCAATAAAACTTGGTGGCCTTATTCACAGAATTCCACCCCCCCCAAACTAGCAGTAGCCCGTTATGTCCTTTAAAATCTTCCAACATTTTCAATTTTATAAACAATTCATGTATTTCTGGTCTTTCATGATTAAGGTCTTTTAATAACTTTTAATAATCTTTCCATTCTTTCTAAAGGCAGATTCCAGGTTAGAGCTGAAAAGAAAGATGCTTTTGGAAAAGTAAGAATTGTGATATTATTTTTAATACCCCCCTTTATCAATATTTCTATTTGCTTTGATTTTTAAGAGCTCTTTATTATCACATTTCTCTTAATATTTTTATTTAATTATGTATTCACTTATTTAGTGTGTATATGTGTGTGCTTCAGCATGTGTGCATTGTGTGTGTGCTTCAGCATGTGTGCATTGTGTGTGTGCATTGTGTGTGTGCTTCAGCATGTGTGCATTGCTTTCTGCATCTATTTCTCTTTTGTTTGTTTGCTTTTAGGTAGGGTATCTCTATTTATCCTTGGCTGGCTTGGAACTTTATGTGGACCAGCCTGTTCTCAAAGTTGTAGACATTGCTTGCCTCTGCCTCCCGAGTGCTGGGACTGAAGGCGTGTCCAGTTCTCTGTCTCCTTTTTTAAGTGTTCTTCACATGGGGTGCAAGGAGAGATCTTGAAGGATTAACTCCCATGTGGTGAGATCACTGTTCGCCACTTACTCACCCAGTTTTGGAGGTTTTATTGATTGCTGTAAAATAGCAGCGGTCCCTACCATTGTGCAGGGACCATTAGTTACCCCTTCTTATTTTGCCTGTGCACAGGTCTACACATAGGTCAGCCATCACAGATGTACAGGACTGGGCGTAAAAAGTATTCATTAAACTCCCGCCCCTTCTTCACGGGATCTAGAATGTGATTGCTCCCTGTGGCGTCCTGATCAGCATCTTGGCCAATCCTCCCTTTTCCCTTGGGAAATGATTCAGCGATCCAAAAGATCGCACTGTTTTGGAAAATTCTGTAACCTTGAAATTTCCCTATTGTGTAAGCTACCCAGCAAAACATTCATAGGCAGGTCCTGAGAAGTTGTCCTAAAAATACAGCCTGAAGTTCTCTGTCACGGTGTTAAAATCATACTCAGCAGGTGCTGGGATCATGGTGATTATATAGATGCTCGTGGCAAGTTCTTTTCACATCTGTTTCCCATCCCAATTCCTCACTCTGCCTCCTCCCCGATTTCCAGCACAGGTAACTGTGCCTGGTGATTTCTCATACTGGCAAATACAAGTGTGTGTTTCCTTTTGGGTAAAAGACACAGTTTTAAGTATTTGGTTCTGTCTACTCTATTTAAATGTTAGGTATACTTGTTGGTGTTACTGTTTTGACAACAAAGTACACATGCCACTTCATGGGCAGCGTGAGGGCATATCCAGTAGAGTTCCATTTGTTTGTCTCCAAACATTCTACTTTTGCTGTGCTATATAGTCTACCTTGACGTAGGCTGTGAGCTTCATGGTGTGACTACACAAAGTGCTTCCCCCTAATTTTTCTTGAAGAACCTTCAATGCGCATAACCTTCTTCTTTGCAGGCTGAGGGCCTTAAGGCAAGGACTTAGCCCTTCCGCAACGACTCTAGCGGGCTGTTTTGTTAGAGGAAGCCTGTCAGCTCTCACCCATCTACGATGTCGTTCTGTTTACGTTGCTGCCAGTTTAATGGTTTAGCCTTGGCATGCTACGTTTTAGTCTGGCATCACTTTTATCACCTTTTTCCTTCCTGCGCTTTCAAGACCCCTTACGTGTCTTCAGATTTTTTTGTATCATTGGCTTTCTGTTAGGTGTTCAAATCTTTGCCCGTGTAGTTTCTCCAGCTTGTGTTCTCTCATGGGAAACAGTGGTCTCCTGCACTTTGTTCCCGTACCCCGGGAAGCAGACCTCTTCCTTGTATATAACGCTGCAACCTTTGCTGCTTTGAACAGTTCCTGTCTGAGGGTGCTTCTACCAACATCTGGATTTTTCTGTTTGTGCACACATTATCTCAGAGACCCAAATTGAGGCTTTGTGCTGCAGACTGGTCCGCTTCTGCCGGTGCTGTTGGAATCCAGCTGTTGCCGAGAACCCTTGTAATACCTGTTTCTAGTTTTGCCCCAAATGGAGATTTCAGAGTATACTTTTTCTTATTCCTCACCTGCCAGCAAGAACAATGGTTAGGAGATCTCTTAACTTAGGAGGCTGTGGCCACAGAGTGCCGCTCAGCCTTTGCATTTGATGCATTGCCTGAGACATAGAGAAGAGACCCTGCACCCTCCCACCCTCCCACCCTCCCACCCTCCCAGAGTCACCCAGGCAGGGCAGAGCTGGGGTTTGAAGCACAGTGAATCCAACCCTGACTAGGGAGCAGTGTGCTGGTAATGAGGGCCATTGTCTTTGACACTTTCATGCTGTGTTACTGTGTGAGTTCTTCAGAGCTGGGGACAAAGTATTTCTCTTCAAGGGATGGAACCAAAAGGTGAGTGAGAGCCTGAGTCCTTAGAACATTCACAGGTTCAAAGGAGAGCAGGTTGAGATCACACATCAACAGAGAGTCAGAGCTAAAAGGCCAAAAATGGAGGCCAAACTGAATTCCAGGTACCAAAGGAAGGGAATGGCTGTCTGCTCCTCACAGCCAGCAAGGCTTTGGCCTTCTCTGCTGTCAGACAGGGTTGGCCATGAGCAAACAAGTCCAGTTTGGTGGCCAGAGGAGTAAACTCAGTGCCTTTCTCAACTGGTGGCTGTCATCAGAAGGTGGCAAGCAGTAGGCTCATTGTCCTAAAATCTCTTACAAGCTCTCTGAAGTACACAAGGTTCTTAATCTAAGCTAGAACCTGAGCTCAGGCTCATGAATGCCTGAGTCTGAAGCTTGTGTGCTTGATAATGTTTCCAATCAAAGGGCAAGAAAACCAACTTAACCAGTGATAGCAAATAACTCTAAAAAGAAAATTGAAGTGTTATAGCTTAATCGTGTTTGCCTCACATGTTCCTAAGTCCTGAGTTTGATTCCCAGCACCACAAAAGGTTAAAAAAATATGATGAAGGCAGATAAAAGACAAAACCAAAAAACAAAAAACCAGAAAAAGAAATTACCTTCCCAAGTTTACGTAATAGAGTTAGACTGAGTGTCCTTTGGCTCATGTTAGTTTCTGGAAGACTCTTTTGTCCATCTCTGTATACAATTGGGACAACTGTGCCTAAAGACTTCAGAGAAAATGCTGTGCTTTGCCCTCAGATGATTAAAGGGCTGGGGAATTAGGAAGAGGAATGAAGAGCCTGGCATCGTTTTCCCTGAATGGAAGGTTGCAGAGTTGCCACATGTCTTCAGATCTGTGCAGAGCCCTTGAGCCAAGTATAGTGTGCAGCTGTTTGCTGGTTTTTTACTGTGTGTTTAAGTAACTGTGGCCCTTGGGTTAGTGAGATTTCAGAGACCAACCCGACAGCAACAGTGATTGTCGGTGAGCTTCTCTGGGAGTTGTGGGACCTCCTCTCTGAGGTCGTTATGTGATCACTACAGTGTAGGGTGACGTGAGGGAGAGAGGCGCGTTAGAGGGCTCTCAAGGTCCCTTCTAGCCCTGAGGTCCTATTACTATTGCATATTTATAGAGAGCCAAAATTGGCTCTGTTCTTTTCAGAGACCAGAATTGCATTCACTCCCTGTCCAGTACTATCACAGTCAAAATTAGACACATCAGCAATCCCTTCATTGCCAAGTCGAGTGCACCTTCACTGGGCATTTGTCTAAATGCCTGGAAGTGTGCGTTCTGCTGAGATCGCGGGGGCGGGGGCAGGGGCGGGGGCAGGGGCGGGGGCAGGGGCGGGGTGTGTGGCCTGGGAGCTCCGCACAGGAGTTTAGGCCCATGTTACAGCTTTCCTCCAGGAACTTCTATTACATAAGTACATAGATTATGTGTTCTGTGCTAGGCAATCTGACTTAGAATTCTGCCTTCAAAACTTGTAACCTGAAATAAAATGGAGAAAAAGATTGTGTTTCATTGCCAGACTATTTCATATGGTATGTAATATTTCTTTTTATTTCACAATGACAACTTTCAATGTCTCCATCATGGTTTTGGAATCTATACTAATAAGTAAACTAATGGAACACAGTCATGGTGCTGATTTACAATGGTGTGAACAAATCCCCAAACGAGGAAGAAAGAAAACATGTAGTCAAAACCACAGATTAAACTGCCTGGATTTAAAAAGGAAGATTGTTTTATATTTTTGTTTAACACTCGTACTTTTACCTAATTGAGGATTTATTAACAATTAGCTAACCTGCGCCCACTTTCAGCAATAATGTTATCACATTTTCTTGAGTATCAAAAACTATATTTACCACTAATCTTAAGCATTCAAAAAGGTTTGAAGAATGGTGCGAGGGACATAGGTATGTACTTTATCAGTAGTTATGTATTTTAAAATAGGGGTGTGTATAAGTCCACTGAGTTAAGTTGTATGTGTTGTAAATCTTTGGTTCTTTTTTCTAGCAGGTGTCAGAGTTGTTCCTGTGACTTTCTGGTTTTGGCTCTGTAGCTTGGGCTGACCTGGACTTGATTCCCTTGCCTCACTCCCCAGTACTGGGATTACAGGGTGCATCACCATGCCCAACTTCTTATTGTATTTTAAAAGTAATTTTCTAATTCTTCAAAGTAAAAGTAACTTTTGTTCTGTGGCTCAGTTATTTTTTAAGTAATTATTTTATTTTGTCTCTGGGTGTCTGGCCTGCACGTATGACTGACTGTGCACCATAGTCATGCCTGGCACCTATGCACACCAGAAGAGGGGGTCAGGTTCCATGAAACTGGAAGGGCAGATGGGTGTGAGCTGCCATGTGGGTGCTGGGAATTGAACCCAGATCCTCTGGAAGAGCAGCTGGTGCTCCTAACTATTGAGCCGTCTGTCCAGCCCCCATAGCTCAGTTTTTTACAAAACATGCAGGCACCTTGAGGTTCTGTATTACCTGGTCTTTCCATTGTCATCTTAACTGCCCTGAGGGAGGTCCTTTTCATATATTTCATTTCATGGACTTAATTATTCTCTTGTTTGTTCTTAAAGTTTTACATCTTGAAATAACCTGTTGGGGCAACATAAGGCCTATTGCAGGATTTTCAAAGTTTCAAAGTGTTACTTTTTATAGAAGAAAACCCATTTTCAGAATGTAAATGAACTTTCTTTAGGATTTCTGTCTAATAAAATTATATGGACTCAGAATAAGTTTTTGTGCTGGAAACTCCGCTTCAAGTGAGTGTTGATCACAGGGCTGAATTCTCATATTTTCTGACATCTTTCACAGTATTTCTTTCTTCAGTTCCAAAGCTAAGTCTTACTGAAGGAGCAGCTGCATTAGATCCAGAATGGAGGGAACAGATGCATTAGATCCAGAAAGGAGGGGACAGATGCATTAGATCCAGAATGGATGGGACAGCTGCATTAGATCCAGAATGGAGGAAACAGCTGCATTAGATCCAGAATGGAGGAAACAGTTGCATTAGATCCAGAATGGAGGAAACAGCTGCATTAGATCCAGGAGGATACAGATGCATTAGGTCCAGAATGGAGGGGACAGCTGCATTAGATCCAGGAGGATACAGATGCATTAGGTCCAGAATGGAGGGGACAGCTGCATTAGATCCAGGAGGATACAGATGCATTAGGTCCAGAATGGAGGGGACAGCTGCATTAGATCCAGGAGGATACAGATGCATTAGGTCCAGAATGGAGGGGACAGCTGCATTAGATCCAGGAGGATACAGATGCATTAGGTTCAGAATGGAGGGGACAGCTGCATTAGATCCAGGAGGATACAGATGCATTAGGTCCAGAATGGAGGGGCAGCTGCGTGAAACCCACAGAGAAGGAGAAGAGTACATTGGATTCTGAATGAAGGAGCAGCTACTTAACTTGTAGAATGAAGATGTGGTGTAAGGGGCAGCATAGAGCGAGATGTTAAACTGCTCAGGTCAATGTTCTTTTGTTCCTAAAGCTTTATTGCTGTATGTAATCGACTTACTAACCATTTTAATATTTAGGATTAACACCAGCGTTGACTAAATCACCCCTGCACATTCTTCCAAATCATCTGAGACGATGTATCTGGGGAGGTCTGTTCACTAAAGCTTTGTTTCTATGGACACTGAAAAGACAGAGCTAGAATCAGTTAAGGCTCAAAAACGATGATCTGATTATTCCATAGAAGATGTCCCACCTCTCTGTAAGGACCACAGGCCAAGAACAAGCTTAGAGTACAGAGCATGCCACCTTCGGTAGCCGCTACTGCTACCTGTGAAACTACCAGAGAGCCATGCCCTCCTCTGATGGCATTTAATTCCTGCTTGTTGTTTTATTATTCTTAAACATGTTGCATGCTTGCTTGATGTTCACTACTGCCAGGAAAAAAAATAAAAAAATAAATAAAAAATAAAAAACAGACAGTACTAGTTCTAAGAATATTTTTCTTTCTGAAGCACCTACAGTCAGGATATGTGATCTATCATAATTCTTATTCATTTGAAATACAGCAATTTGTTCTTGTCAGTAGAGGATGGGTTTGTTGTTTTAAATTGCTGGGTTTTGTTTTTGTTGGCATATTCCCCAATACAAATTGAATGGCTGACAAACATCTATTTGTCTGACAGTTCAATCTAGATAAGTGCCCTCTGTTGCCTAACGGTACAATCTGGGGTCTCAGAGATAAAAGCAACCTGAATGCCAGGCTTGGAGCAGAGCTTCCTCATGCAGATAACAGAGGTGGTCCGTATTGCTGGGGTCTACAATCACAGACAGGAATATGCACACATGCTGCTCCTTCACAATCAAAACAGGGCTGGCTACCTCATGAGAGCAGTAACAGCTGATATGAGATGTTCCTAGACTTGAAATGAAAGAGGAATGTGGTATTGGCTTCCAAAGTGGGAGGGAGTATAGTTGCTTAGCATTTTCTCACAGCACATTGCCTTTTGCCGAAAGAATCTGCTTTCTGTTTAACATGGTCACTTTGAAACAAGTTAGGTCTTTAGGCTGTAATTCTTCTTCAGCTCTGGTATTCTGCTAGAGATGGGTTTGAAAGGGTCTTCCTTTCTCCCCAAGATGAAGAAGTGAAACTTTGTCCCTATTGGCTTACCCCCATCTAAAGTCATGTGAGTCTTTCTGTAGAATTATCTGCCAATGCAATTGATACCTTTTTTTTTAAACAAAGGATGGAATATGTGGTAGCCACAATTATGAAGAAGGAGTTGATTGAATGCAAAAGGTAACAGACATCCTTGAAATATGCTTAAGAGCCCTAGGTGGAGATACTCCTAAAGAGTAAAGATTTAATTGCTCCAGCCGGCTGATTGACAGGAGAGTATGAGAAATACAGGAGAGTATGAGATCATTTTTGTGTGTTTATCTTAGAATATCATGTGAAGGATAGCACCACCTATTGTGTAAAGGAAAGCAGGAGGAATGTATATGGAAGGAAGAGAATGCCCCAGGGCTGTGTTGGGCTAGAGATGCCTTTAGGGCACCAGTTCTCAGCCTATGGGTTGCGACCCCTTTTCGGTCACATGTCAGATATCATTTGTATGTATGTATGTATGTATGTATGTATGTATGTATGTATGTATTGTGATTCATAACTAGCAAAATTACAGTTATGAAGTAGCATCAAAATAATTTTGTGTTTGGGGTCACCACAACATGAGATATTGTATTAAAGAGTTTGATCATTTGGAAGGTTGAGAAACACTACATTGGGTTAAGATGCCCAATGGGAATTGTAGGTAGATGTGGGTATAGAGAAGACTATGTAAATGCGTGAAGGCCTAAGGAGGAAGAGAGCATTTCATGCTTAGATTGTGAGTGAAGTGATGATGAAGGGGACCAGGCAGAGACTTGGGCAGTGCCCGGGATTCTTACAGAGGTTGCTGCTGAGGCTGCCAAGGAGCAAGCTGTCAAAGTGCAGGATGATAGCAACACCGCATCAAGAAGGCAAACCAAGGAGACTGAAGCCAAAGCGCATTCAAATTCACAAACCAAATAGGCAATAACCCACAGAACAAAACAATGCAAGTTCATACCAACAGGTGATTGAGTAGTGGCTAAGGAGGCAGGCGACTCTTGTACACGGAAGGATACCAAACATTGTATACAGATACACTGTCCTGAGGGACATGGAGTTCAGTGTCCTTGTGTTGTGATTGCAGCGTGTGCAGGGGTAACTGGTAGCTAACTCCACAGTAGAGAAACTGGCCAGCACTGCTCTCGCCAGGAAGTCTAGGTTCTCATCAACAGTGCATCTTGTTGATGGTAAAAGACTCTGATTCGATGTGGCAGATAGCACTTCCCCTGGTGTCCATCTCTTAGACGCATAGAACTGCAGGTTATTCATGAAGACAAAATCTGACAAATCCCAGGTGAGGGAACCGCGCAAAACCTGAGAGTCCTCAAAACCAAGACCAAGAAACTGTCAGAAATCGAAGAAGCCAAGGAGACATGCAATCTCACTTGAGGTCTTAGATGGGATCTGGAAACAGAAAGAAACTGCGTCAAAAGTTAAAGGAATATGAGAGGAAATGGACATTTGTGTCCTTAATTGAGACAACCAGGTGTGGGTTGAATGAATGTCTCTTTTCATTGTAGTTTTTATATAAATCTAAAACTACCAAAATCAAAAGGTTGTGTAAATAAACAGAGTCAATAACTTTGACAGAGTAAACCTGTGGGCATCCTGGGGACACCCGAGGGGTGGTAGGACAGCATTGTTTACAGCAAGTTGAGGAGTGAGTGGGACATCAGTAGCTGGTTACTGTTGGGCTCATAATGACACAGCTTGGATAGGAAGGAAAGGATAAAGGGAGGCTGGGCAGTACCTAGGAAGAGTAGTACAGAGTGATGTGGAAAGTTGGGGTACACTTAGAAGTGTATGTAAGCTTAAGGGAAGTTACATGTAGAGAATTAAATATTACAGATGAAAAAAAAAATAACCCTTAATTGCTAAAGCAAAGCCTTTGAGTAGACAGGATTTTAATTTATTTAAGATGGAAAAAGTTTTAGAAAGGATGTTTTGCTAACGAATCAGATGTGAATATTTATACTTTATTAGTTTTGTTTTGGACCACCCTAGTACAGAAGTAACTTTCGAAGTGTTTTCAAAGAAAATTTGGGCTACAGTGTATAGGCAAAGTTTTCTGTCTAGACCACCAACCAGGCCTGTCCCACCAGCTGCCCCCCAAACAACCGCACAGAGACTTATTAATTATAAATGCTTGGCTGATGGCTTAGGCTTGTTTTTAGCTGGCTCCTATGGCCTAACCCATTTCTATCCATCTATGTCCTGCTCTGAGCTCACTTACCCCCATGTGTGTACTTCCCATCCTGCTATCTCTGTGTCTCAGGCTGCTCTGTAAACTCCTTAGACCCCTGTGATTTCACCCTTCCTCCCAGTGACCTCTCAGACTGGCTATCCTACCAAATCTCTTCCTGCCCAGCTATAGGCCTGTCAGCTCTTTATTAGCTAATGAGAAGGTGCCTTGGCAAAGACACATCTTCGGAGTGTCTAAAAGGATTATTCCACAACATTTCTCCTTTTTGTCTAATTAGAAAGGAATGTTTTTAACTTTAACATAGTAAAACTATATATAACAAAAACAGTTATCAAGTAACAATTACAGTTACAACATCTAGTTCATTTCTACTTGGCAAATTTAGAAAATATTCTATTATCTACTTGATCTTTGCGAGTATAAAGTTTTATACATAATTTACCCTTTTCTCATAACTAAGGAAAACTTTGACTCCATCGAAGTCCCCAGCAGGGTGAAATGTTACCTAAGGACAGAGGCGTCTGGCTGCCTGGACAGTCACCTAAAATTCTGCTGTAACGTTGGGGGCATCCCTCTTGAGCCTGCAAACCTCGAGTGTCTGACAGACTTCTGTGAAGCAGGAATTTTTGAAGGACTGTCCTAGCTTGCCTCTGCAAAGTTTGGCAGTTGCTTTCCATTTCTTCCTGCTGTCCAGTTTGGGTAGTACACTGTCAGCACTTGAGGCAAGGGCAGTCTCTTTTCTCAAATGACTAGCTTTTCCGTGAGGAAAGCAAACACCATGCAGAGGGTCTCCAGTGCCCCTCATCTTCTCTGAAGTAAATTGGTGCTGCCAGGGGCAGACGTGTCTTACTGTCAAGAAAAGTCTTATGGTATTAAAACATCTTAAATGCCATATTTTGTAGGTTTTTGAAGTGTTTGAAGGCCATCTATCTATCTAAATATATCTATCTCTTTAACCTTGAAAATACACTGAATATGACAAGTTTGATTATTTTAGATTACTAACTACTAACCTGTATTTCTTAATTATATGTTGTATTTTAAAATAAGGTATATAAGCCCAATACCCCAGACAAGAGTGGAAACATACATATAGTATAAAAATAACTTTAAATTTATATCAATAAACCAAAATCCATAACACTATAAAATAATTTGAAATTAACAGTTTTTTTTTAATTAAAGTAGATTGAATAATCTAGCCTTTTTCCCTATCATTCTTACATCATATCCCCTTTTTTCCCTTTAGAAAGAGATCTTTGAATTTAACTTTTTTGTTTAGTCTATAAAAAAAAAAAAAACTAAAATCAAAAACAGTTTGTAACCAATCCCCTAAACAATGTCAAAATCCATAATATATTGAATACCAAAAACCCACCTACACCCCATCTTTTGGGAATGTGGGTGTCATTCTCTAGACTACTTCCTGTTATCTGTGGGCACTGTGAGGCTGAACCATCTCAACCAGCAGGCTTGAAGCTGTTTGGGATGCAGAATTTTGAGGGGACTGTAAAGGTGTTTTGAGAAGTGGGATTGCCTGGTCCGCCCATTTTCATTGGTGTCTGGTCTTCTTGTTCTGAAAATACATAAACTTTTAAAGGTAACATGCATTTCTATATTAATATGAGTAGAGACTATGAGTTTACACAGTTACCCAAAGATGATTTTCTTTTTAATTTTATGTTTGAGCAAGTAAAATGTACATTATGTGTTTTGTAGTTTTTCTCGGTTTATTTCTTTATGTCTGTAGTCAAGATTTTTCAGGGGGTCTTCCTTGATCAAACCTGATCCATCTCAACCTGGAATGAATTTACAGCCTTCCATTTTCTGTGGGAACAAAAGTGTAACTTCTTCCCCAAAGCAACATATCTTTTGGCTTCCATTTTGAAATGAATACATTTTAAAAATATGTAGGTTGGTTTAACCCAGCAACCTTATCATAACCCAAGGTGTCTTAACAGCTGCCATGTGTTCTGCTTCAACCAAAATATTCAGGGAAAATGCAACAACATAGAGAAGCCAAACTCCCTGTTTGCTTCCTGGTGTCTGTTCCATGGAGCTTGTTCTTGGGTGCATAAATGACCCAAGTCATGACTGTTTGCAGCTTTCTAAGGGATGCTGGGCATACTACACAGAGAACTTATAGTTGTGTGAATTAATTACATTAATTTAGATAGCCTGATTTAGTAGTTGAGTTTAATATGAACAAAACGTCTGCTTTGTGGCTATCATTTATCAGAGTGTCATTTCCAGTGTGGGTGGTATTTCAGATTATGTCTGTGAAACTATTTTACTTATTTATCAGAGTATCATTTCCAGTGTGGGTGGTATTTCAGGTTAAGTCTGTGGAATTATTTTACTTTGCACTCAGGAAGACTTTAAAGAATAAGGTATCTTTCACTGGGTACTCACACAATTCCAGATGCTGATACCTCCATAAGCCGATTTTCTGAATGAAGTAACTTAATTGTTGATTGACAGGCTAGCATGATTTAAGACCTGGCCACGCTGTGTTTAGTATCAGTGTCAAAAGTTATAAACTAGAGGTGTGTACAAGCAAATGGGGTTGTGATCCCAGCTGACTCGGGTTTGAAATACCGATACTAGATGGGAACCTCAGACCAAGTGTGGAAATGCTGGAAGAGGAAGTGAAGAGGGGGGTTAGTTCCTGCGCTGCTGGTCAGTAGGGATGCGGCAGCAATGCAGCAGCGCTCCAGGCCAGAACAAGTCTGTTGTAGCGCTTCACAGCACAAAGAACTCTTTCTCCATTCGGATCGCATATGGCTTTGTGTGCGCCTCTGTGTCTGCACATACATATAGAACCTCACAATATGCACAGACATATTCACCCAAGGGAAGCAATAAAGAAATGTTGATGTAATTTGTCTCACAATGCACAGCTAAAGTGTTAGAAATTCAAGTCTATTTTCCTCCTATTCCACCCGGAGGAACAGAGAATTCCTGATGCTCTCGTGCTAAATTTCCGTTCCCACTTGGTGATGCCTAGTGTCAGGGCACTATAGTCTTTCCTTTCTGGTGGTATGAGTGTGTTCTCTTAGTCTGGGATTTGTGCTGTATAGAAAGTATAAATTCCTGGATCACTAAGGTGACTCACCTTAGAATTCATATAATAGGAGGAGAAAGCTGACACCTGCAAACCTGCGAGTTGTTTTCTGATATCCATATATACAGCGTGGCATGCATGTGCAAACACACACACACACACACACACACACACAGAGTAAATAAATATGTAATAAAAGTGAGAATATATATAGTTTCTATTGTTGATGCTCATTCAGTACTGGCAGCATGTGGACCAAACACTTGATACTTAGCTCTAAAGTTTTATGACTGTTTAGAATCTAAACAGCTGAACCAGGATAGCAATGCTTAGTGTAATAATTCCTTAGAAGAAACAGATTGGAACTAATACCGAAGAATCAGTCAGGGTTTTTTTTATTTTTTGCAAACCACTTGAAATTGCAGCACCATTTGTATCAGAATTATCGAGTCAAAGTATGTGGGATTTTCCCAGCTCCTTTTGGTGTATTGGGAAAGCATATTTAGGAAGGGTGAACTAATTTGTATTCTTAGTCATGTGTGTGTGTCAGCTTCATTGCATCCTATGCCTTCCCTGGTATTCGTAGGAACATGCTTCCCGGGTTATGATAGAAAGTGTTAAGAAAGATTCACATTTGTTTAAAATATGTACATCCATGCAGTAACCACAAGAAGTCAGTGTTAAGATACCCATTTTAGAGATGAGGGATGTGAAACTCAGAGGACCTAATGCGACCAGGATCACTGGCTGAGGTGCTGTCTGGTTTGTGTTTTGTTTTGTTTTATTCAGCTCCCTGTGTCTTTTCACACTCTTGCCTGTGAGTTTACTCTGCCTTTACCTGAACTGTGTAGGGTGAGCTGTTGACATAGAAGCTACTCTGTGACTTGGTGGAAGAACCTAGCTGGGGACAAACAGAAGTGTGGTTAGAAATTGAAATGTCGGTGCCAAAAGTATACGTATTTTCAAACTTGCTAGCTGGACATTTTAGTGCTGTGACGTTATTTAATTAAAACCAGGTAAAAATTAGGTAAGAAGTGAGGGCCAACAATCATATGGCTTGCTAACAAATATGATTTCATGATGTTCTGTAGTTGTCCCCAAGTGTTAATTATAACAGCTAAGTTCTTTGGAGCAGTTAAATTCTTTGGCTCTGAAAGCATAGCGGGTTTTAATGGGTGTGTCACCTAGTAACTGTGGGTACTATTAAATATAAGGAGACTGGAAAACATGGTAGAAGCAATGGAAAAGTCTGGCCAGCACAAGTAGTTTGTTTTAGAACTATAGAAAAATCTAGTAACTATTGCTGCTATAGACCAGCGATGAAGAAGTAGGGCAAGCTGTCCTTTTCATTACTCCAAAACCACATTGCACTTGGCATCAATTATTTGGCTGTCTGCAGCATGTAGATTAGAATAAAGGGCTTTCTCAGTGTTTGCGAAAGTTGCGGATTGCTGATTAGTAATTAGAGTACCGAATGAAGGAAATTAGGCCAAGATTGAATGGGAATGAAAAAGTCTTAATTCAGTAATACAGATGTTAGAAACAGATTGTCTTGAACAGCTCATTCAGTATAGTGACACTGTACATTTCCATGCTGTTATTTGCTTCCCGTGTAAGGCTCAAGTCAAATACCTTGGAGATGGTTTCCTCTTCTATGCCTTGTGATGTAGCTGTATGGCCATTAATTTAGTGAAATATCCTGTTTGCCAGGTGTGGGAACTAGCTGATTTTATTGTAATACCAGATCATTACTTAATTCATATGCAACTGAGCACAGCACATGGAAAGCATTATAAATCTATTTACAATGTGGCTGGTCTGATGATAACATTGCATTAAATTCCCAGGTGAGGCAATTTAAGCAATTGCTTTGCCATGTGCACGACATGGAAATTAAATTCTCATATACGCTTTAGTAATAAACCAACCTCATTGTTATGTTTTGTGTGTGTGTGTGTGTGTGTGTGTGTGTGTGTGTGTGTGTGTGTGTGGTAGGCTGTAGAACCTCATTCTGGTTGCATATTCTTTGTGTCCCATATACAATAGGCAGTACCAAAGATGACAATTTGTAATTAATTTAGACTGATTTAATTTACGTTGTTCCCAGTTTTGCAGGAGGCCCATAGACACAGTGAGCTCAACTGGGGAATGCCAAAGTGTAGGTCAAGTAGGTAGATTATTTCAAGCCGAATTTCTAGACCAAACTGAACAGGTGTCTTTATTTGAATTTGGCTTTAAGAAAACCAGCCAGTCAGTATGCAAACATCCTGTTCATATTAACCAAAATCTCTTTACTTCTGAAATTCTTACTTTCCTAACTACAGACTCACTTTTGCCAACATTTTAGAGTGGTAAAAGAAACTTGGTACCTCTACTTTCTCAGGGGAAACAAATCTAGCCTTAATGTGTCATATAGAGTTTTTTTTTTTAATTTTATCTGGTTCATTTGGAGTATCAAGTATTAAATCATAGAAAAGTTAAGTATTACATAAGCACACAACTAAAGTGAGGACTACTCTTAAATGAGTGTATGTCTGTGTGTGAGTGTATGTGCACGCACACACATGTGTGTGTGTTTGAAATACTGTCATTTGAAACTTTTCCACCCTTATAATGTAGGCCAGAAATTGCAGTAGATCACTAACTGCACAGAGCTTCGGACTTCTCCTGAAGCCTCACACAAAGCATCAGTAGACAGTGGTAACTGACAACCAAGACTAAAAATGTTGACAATTTCTTGATTTGCCTGGTTAGCTTATGTATAGAAATCATTAACTATTTATAAAATGCATTATGAATTGGGTCCCTTCAAACTGTAGCCGAGTGTGTGACATTTCCAGCTCAAATTCTCATGCTTCCATTTGCTTAAAGTACAGATTTTATAGTCACAATAATAAAAGGGAATATTTTAGGTTTATCAAGATACAATAAGGATGTCAGTTCATTAACTCAGAACCTTCTAAACTAAGGTAGTTTGTAGGTACTTAGCAATCCAACATGGGGTTTTTAAAATTCCATAAAAGATAACATGATTTATTGATGTTTTAGGAACAATTATCATTAAAACAAGCCATTTGTCATTCAAAAGAATTTCATCTTTATTGATTTCTTTTTTTTTTTTTTTTTTTTTTGGTTGATGTTGTCAACCAATGCAGTGATGATTTCAAAGAATGGGTTATGGTTAATTATATGTAGTCAGCTTACTTAAAATTTCAAATGTTAAGAAATGAAGAAATGCCAATGTTGGGCTTCCAAATATAATTCTTAATGAAGAACAGCCTGGATTTGTTTTATTTTTGGAAAATGGAACTCCAGAGTTTTCACGTTGTTGTATTGTGCCCTTCTCAGGGGGAGTTATTCCTGATATTTGCAATGAGATGTCTTTTCAGTTCTTTAAGTCAGTCCTTCCAGGAACCACTGTGTTACGCTCAGCATATCATTTGCTTAATTACATCCAGAAAAGCCCTCCCAGACTAGCCTCTACTGTCCCAATGGTGAGGAACGACTCTCACAGAGACCACCCTTCAACTGTGGGTGCATCCTCCTCTGTGGCTGAGCCACGATCCTCTTAATTGCTGCTTGTCAAAGCAGTGCCTCCTAACAGAACAAGATTAGATATTCAGGGCTCTTCTTCGTTTGACGTGTGCTAAATCTAAATAAGAACATGATGGAACTGAACAGTCTGTGCCAGTTGGTTGGTGTTTTGGTGAAAAGTGGAAAACAAAAACAATGTCCATGTGATATTCTCGCACCCTGTGGAATGTCTTAGGCCCCCGTTGTGACTGAATGAATAATACAAAGGGCAGCTCTGATGCATCAGCCCATCTTAAACCATCATTTCCTTTAATGCTGTAACGTACTTCGGCCTTTCTGGCTCGAGACTGATTGGTGGTGGTGGTGGGAAAGTGTTCAAATGGGCAACGAGGTTTGGCGTGATTGAAGTGTTTTACCATGGACTGACCTTGTAACTTAACACTTTAAAATACTGTTCCGCGTGAAGTCAGTAGAAATGGGCAATCCATAGTAGCTTCAGCAAGAGAAACAGGTTAGGTATGTGCTCATTGTGGTGAGAAAATGTCTGCCGAGTTCACAATGAGTGGGCTGGGCCACTGGTGAACTCTTAAGAGCCCGCACGCGGCTGTCCTTACTGAGCACATGCCAAGGACTCCAGTTGACCTGTTCTCCCCGCACCGCCGCTGTGGTTTTATTTATCTACTCATAGAGACCTATTGCCGCTGCTAAATTTATAAAGACATGTTTGTGGCAGGCAGGAAAAGTACTGTTGAAGAGGGAGACAGACTCTGGGCAGGCAGGGGTGGGTGCCTTTGTCTCTTCCATGCTGAAGTATTCTAGCTGAGTCCATGTAGATCTGGTTTATAAGGAGAAGAAACTCTCAGCTGAACATCATGATCCTGAGAGTCTAGGCTCAGCTGAAGGAGAGCTATCTCTAAAATTCTATACCACTACATTGTTTTCCTCAAACAAATATCTGGGTGGCGTGCATGTTTATTTATATTCCAGTAAGCCTTTTAAAACTGGGTTCTGCTAGATCCAGCATATCATTTGCTTAATTACATCCAGAAGAGCAATAAACTGAATTATATGCAATAAGCCAAATTCTCTTTTATGTGCCACACTTGGGAGAATTGAGAAAATACTGAAAAAATTATTTCCTATGTTTTGTGCTTCAGATGAGGAACCCACTTGAGAAAGACTAGCTTTTTAAGTGATCTGAAACTCGGTGGTTGTTCTTGTCTGAGATTCCTTTAAATAATATGATTTTAAGGTGTAACAAGCCGATTGAGGAAAAGCAGCATTGCTTACTGAGTTCTGTAAAAACTGAATTGAGTCTTAACCATTGCCTTCTGCTTCTGGATTACAGGTTAGTCCTTTGCAACTGTCGTAACTTTTTCAGATCATAGATAAGCAAGTAAGAACCTGAGTCCTAGACCGCAGGAGCCCGGGAAAGACACGACAGCTTCCCTCCCTCCATTTTCTAATTGACCGTTTTCACTTGGTTAATTGGGAAGCAGAGTAGGCAGCAGAATGACCTTTAACCCTGAAGTAGGAACGGATAACCAGACTCAGGTTTCACAATGAATTTTCAGAGCGTTCCCAAGTGTGTGTATTTAGATAAAGCCTGAGTTGCTTAGAGCTGTGTCCCTCTGACTGCACACATGAGGGTAGGGTCCTCGCAAAACACAATTTCATTGAAAAGGGTGACTCTTAGCCCAGGATTGGGCTAAGATTGGGAACGTTGTTTGCTTTACCAGTGTCCGTCTGTCTGTCTGCTCCGCTTCCCTCACTAACATTCCTTTTCCTTAGGCCATTACTTATAAAGGAGTTGGAGATGTTTGAATTACTGCCAGCTAGGGAATGGCTCTACAACCCCTTCATTCCCTGGATAGTAACACCACAATGATGGAATATAGATGTGTGTGTCCAGGCATCCCTGGTGATATGAGTATTAGCCTGGAAATGGAGATTTTTAGCACTCAAATTGTACAGTGCATCCTACTGAGACTCCCATACACTCCTGTTTTAATTAGACTTTGAGTTTTAAAACTATATAGCTACAGTATTTCTATACTGTATTATACAGTATTTCCTCCAGTTTAATGGTTTTATTCATACAACGTGCAGAAGAATAAATTAATTCTAATCTACTTGTGGAAAATCGTAGAACATTAATGCAAAGCAGGAATGTCTTTCGTTATTGGCATTTCTTCTTAAAACAAACTTCCCATTTCCACTAAGCTCCCTGGTTCTGGAACTTTGAGTTAGGCTTGCACTTGTCTGCCAGAAGGTGTCCACCAGGGGGAGTTAGGCTTGCACATGTCTGCCGGTAGGTGTCCACTAGGGGGCTCCCGAGGGCTGGAGACAGCACGCCTCGCTGCCAATGATGCTTGGCCATGCTTACTTGCTAACGTTCATCTCACTCTCTCCCTTTTTGTTTTGTTTTATAGAAAAGGTCACGGATCGCCTACAGTGACGAAGTACGGAATGAGCTCCTAGGGGATGATGGGAACTCCTCAGAGAACCAGGTAGAATGCTAATGTGGAAGGCCCGGTGGGTGGCTGGAGGGTGAAGGAGGTCACAGGCACACTGGGCTCTCAAGCTGCTCCCTAACAGTATTAGCAGCAACTCATGTGGAAGCGATACTGTTTAATGCAAAGCTGGAGTCTTAATCAACTTCAAAATGTTTCTTGGAGATCTTACGTTTAACCCTTTACCTTGTGATCACTGTCTGCTGTCTTTTAAAAAAAAACTCTTTTCTTCTCTTTTCTTTATTATTTAGTACTTAAGGAATAGCTTGAAACACGCTGTTTGCAGACAAAGCCAAGGTCTTCACCTCAAACACATGTAAGAGGAATAAAAAACACACAATGCAGCTTTGATAGGAATGCTGCATAATTAAGTCAACACTCGCAGCAAAACAAATGAAAGTAAGCTTTCACAATTCAGCAGCCCAGCCCTGGCTCCTATTGTGTGCTTCTTAAAATTACATTCACCAAAATGCAAATGGATCGCACCAGTGTGGGACTCGTGTGCATACCCAGGCAGAGGCCCGCCCTGTTTCTGTGGAATGACAGTTGTGACAATAGCAGTAGGGTAAGCTCTGCTTGCCCCTTAGGATCTGTATACAGAGGGAAAGGGGGAACATATATATATATATGTATATATATATATATATATACATATATATATATGTTATTAGGATCTGTATACAGAAGGAAAGGGGGAACATATATATGTATAATATATATATATATATATATATATATATATATATGTTATAATTTCTTCCATAAAAGTTCTGACAGCTTTGCCTGCCTGCCATTCTTCATTGGATGGCACAGTACAGTCATGCCACAAGTGTAATTAGTGCCCTACTTCTTTCTTTGAATTAATGCTGCAGGTATCATAAGTTCACACAGGTATTATGGTACATACAACTCTTTAAAATGTGTTTCAAGACCCTTGGTATAGAACTGATTTTGAAAAGTCTCACACAACCCTGGGGGCTGATGGATAACGGAGCATCGTAGGTAAGCTCTAAATATGTTTACTAAAGAAAGGCAAGTCTCCCAGTGGCTGCTTCTCTACCTATGTGAAGTTCTCACTGGGTAAAACACAACTGTGATTCCATAGGAGGACGGAGCACATCTGACCGGTATGCTAAAATGTGCAGAATGCACTACCCACTTCAAATGTGCAGAACGCACTACCCACTTCAAGGAGTTTATGTTTACTGACCCTAAATTACACACCTCAGAGTGTGAGCATCGTAGCCTGGGAGGAGGCCGGTGAGACAAAAGCACCCACCCATCTACCCAAAAACGCGAGACTAGCTACTGAGCAGGCCATGCGCTTTGTTTACTTCCTTCACTATTTGAATGGTATCAGGCTGAGTTCAGACATCGCTCAGATTCCACTTGTGATTTCAACTTCCCTGACTGAAATGTGAGAACAGCCAAAGGGGGTGGGCCAAACCAAAAGTAAACGGTAAGGTTGTGAGGGTCTTCACTCATAATAGACTAAGTATGTGAGGATGAGGGGAAACTGTTTCCCGCCCTGTAAAAGTGGGGTTGAATGGTGCATGTCTCTTGGATGAATGAATCACAATTTTCTTCTCTAACTACTCTTTAAAGAAGAAAAAGAAAGAATTATCTTTTTTTGCAAAAGAAAAAAATTCCAAAAAACATAAAAACGTGTTTGTGTAGCTTCCAAATCAGCCGTAGACTTTCCGTCGTCTGCGACTGCTGTCTACTGGAGAAGGGACAGAAAGGAGGGGCTCCTGTCTACCCAGGCTTCCATACTGTAATTATGCTGTAGTTGACTGACAGCATTCTTTTAAAGCCTGCTCAGTTCTCTTAATGGACATTCGGTGCTCCTAAAATATGAGCCTTATGTACATATTAGTATGATTTTTATGCCTAAAGAAAAATATTCCACGAGAATAGATTTGAGCTCATATTTTCTGAATTTTTTTTCAGATTGTAATTCTGTCACTTTAAAGTGATTATACAGAGATTTCCCCTGGACTTGTATGAATCAAACTTAGAAATTCTGGAAGTGCTTGGGGAACCTGCAGTTAGTTGTAAGGAGCTGTCATTCCAATAAATACAGCATGGCGAATTACAGTCATGAGGATGTGTAAATGGTAGATTATGACTTATGTGAACTTTTCAGCCTAAAATTCGAATGAGGTGTGAAAGTTCAAAGAGATCATGCTAAGCTTTTTGGATAATTTGTTACCGTGCAGAGCAGGATTTCCATACCACGATGAAGTCATTACATCCTGTGTTGAGGCTCTTTGTCATAATGTAGGAATTTAAATGAGCACATCCTTAACCAGTGGCTTCAAATGTCACTTGGAAATAACTTTTATCCTCTATCAGTGTTATTCTGACTCAGCAGTCAAAGTAGAGGGTCTCTCTACAGAAGAGGTTTTAATGGGCTTTTCAATACATTTTTATAGAGCAGATGCTAAGAAGGTAGGTGTTGTGGATGTGCTCACTACCCACAGTCTGTGTGAGGAACTCTTCTATCCAGACAAGTCTATGCTCACACTGATGGTGGATGTGTTCACTTTCAGGCCTTCTTGTCATATATTTATGATATACATTTAATACACACATAAATCCCGGGTACAAACAATTAGTCACAGGCCCTAAAATTAGCATTTGCCTGTCAACTAAATATAAAGAGTGGTCGTCAGGGGGAAAACCAAATAAATCATCAGTGGCTGGGACTGCAAACGCCGGCACTGCCTTATGCATCTTCTCCATACAGTGGCTTCCGTGTGCCCATTTGGACAAGCATGAATACAGGAACAGTTAGGTCTATCTCTGTGGCATTTATGGCCAGATCTGTTAGACATCTACAACTGACTGTTGGTGCCATAGATACGGTCTTCTGGCTGGCTGTCAATGACAGTAATATACTTGGGGGTGTATTTATATTTCTGCAGTGATTGGGAATGCCCCTGTTTGTACAGTTAAGGATTATTGAAGATATCTTTAATGTCTTCAGTACAACATACATCTAATTACATTTCAAATCACTTCCTCTGCACACTTTCTGACTCACATCTCTTTCATTCAGTTAAATACACCTGTCTCTGGGTTTACCAGAGCAGGGAGAAAGTACTGACTGAGGGCTTGGGCGCTCTGCCCCGCCCCAGAATGAGTGTCCCAACCAAGTGTTCTTCATCTGGCCTCCAGTGCGCAGTTTCTGTCCTTCCAGAGTGGAGGAGAGCTATTGGATGCAGAGTTGCAGCATTTACCCAGAGTGGAAAGCTTAATAGTTCTCCACTTGATTTCCTTTCATGAGAACCATTCTCAAAATAAACAAAAAGCAGATTATAGAATAAAACCATAGACTTTCAGAGTAGAGTGTAGCAATGGTGACAAATAAAAATACTCGGAAGATCTCATTTTGGACACTAATAGACTCTCTGTTTCCATATGCAAAATTATATTGATCCAAAGACTCTGAGAAAATCCTACAAAGAAGATTTTAAAAACATATAAAGGGTGGAATAGTTCCCAACATGATGAAGTTTTTGTGGTAAAGCAATATTTAACAGATAATGATTGCTTAATTTTTTAATACAAGGTTCTCTTAAGTTCCGATTTGGGCTTGCTGTGCGTAAAGTGTGTCAAACTTCAGCTACAGACCAGGGGGTGAAGTCGGTCAATTTAATTCCGCAAGATCTGAAGAAGGTCGGTATCATTTCATATAGCCCCGGCAGAGCAGATCATTACCGGGCACAAATCTGCTCGTTCGTGCTGGGGTTTCTAGCAAAATAAATAGACTGTCATCATAAGTTCAGAAAATTGTGTGTTCGACCCACGATAATGTGTAAAGGGCGTTTAATAGAGTTCAGCATTTATTCGTTATCTGTATGCGGACAGAGACGGCGGTGGCGTTATCAGCTTAAAAAAAAATTCGGGAGTTCTGGGAGTCACGTGATACGCCTCACACACATACACACGGAGGCGCGCGCGCACCCACCCACCCTCGCATGCTCCACAGTGCAGTTTTGATTTTAGTCACAGCAGAAGGCTTAACCACAAGAGATTCCACTGGTTCAAACCAGCGTAAACCAGATTTTTTTTTTTTTTCAGCCCACAAAGGAGCAGATTACCTCTTGTATCAAATTCTGCATTCCGGGTGGGGTTGTGGGAAGAAATCTTTGTTTCAAAAAAAAAAAAAAAAAAAAAAAGAAAGAAGATGTGAATTACCATAAACCAACATGATGGCTTTGCACACTTTCATGGCATCTGTGATGGAGCTAGTAACTCAGTAAATGTCCAAATCACTACTGTTAGTGGAGTCTAAGCACTGTTAATTTTCAAAAAGCAACTATCTTTGTTTACTTCGATGCTTAACTCTCAGCCTCACCAAAAAAAAAAGGAAAAAAGATGAAGATTAGAAACCTCCCTTTACCTAGCTTAGCTACAAATCCCATGTGGAGCTTGAATGCAGCCATGCAGCACAAACAAGATAGAACGTTTTTTGTTTGGAACCCATTGAAAAAGCAAACGGGTAGCATTTTTAAACACCCTTGCTTGTGGCAGGGTGGTATGCCCCAATGGACTCTTTTGCAGAAGAGTAGTTTTAAACTTTGGCCCTTTAAGTATCATAGTCCATGGAAGAATAGCACCCCAGAAAGAAAAGAGCTGTGAGATCAATTCCCACATCGCCTCTCTCCGAGATTTAGTGTTGGCGTGTCTCCACACCCCCCCCCCCGTGATGTTCAAATGGCAAAGAAAAAGATTCCAATATTCGATAGGCCAGGTATCTTAGTTTAAATTTTAACTTCTAGAGAACAGATTTGTCGCTTTCCATGTGAAAGATGAGACACTCTACAGTGGATGGTTGTGGGGATGGGAATGAGTATATTAAAAACAATAACTTTTTGTCTGGTCTGAACTATGGCATTTAAAGTTTGACATTTAAAATTTTGCTAAGTGCAGACTGAGATGCCATACGGTAAATTCTGAACCCTTTGTGTAAAGGGTCTATGACAGTTTGAATCTCCTCCTTCTAGGTTTGAAGTACTTCCCTGTAGCAAATGGAAGACAGAATGAGCTGAAATGCATCCTCGTCTTCCTTGAATTTGAGACTGAAATAGCATTAAATGTTGAGGGCTGTGATAAACACGATACTTTCAGAGAGAATTATAGCATGTTTCTCCAAAGAAATCATTTAATTTATTGGCCTGCATGTGTCAAGTGTTGTAACAGATGTTATAGACACTTGGATGTTTAAAAATTGTCAGTCGTAGTCCTGAATGGTTGAGGATGCAAATTTCAAACGTAGAATGTGTCTCATAGTCTTTTGTGGCATGGGCTCCTATTCTGTCCATTGTTGAAACTGTGGTAGTAATTTTAACAATGCAGCGGTGTTTGTGGTTTAGCATGATGTGAGACACACACCCAGAGAGGGCCAGATTTATGATTTCATAGTTACAAAAATAGGAAAAGGTAGGAGTTTAAAATGTTATCATAGGAGAACTTACTAACAAATAAGAGAGTGGGTTTTGATTTGACTTAGTGGAAACGTACAGCAGTACAAACACATTAAGAGAGTGCCTTGCTTTGAAATGCCCCAGTTTGGAAGGCAAAGATTACTAGAAAACAAAGGAACCAAAAGTCAAATAAAAACACACCCAGTGAGTGTTGTACTGTTTAAGAAAAAACACAGATCTTGACATCAACTCTTCTGATAAATGCTTTTGTTGATTCTCAGAGGAAATAGCATTAACCCAATGCAGCCTATCACTACATTGGGCGCAACTATGGCACTAAGCCAGGAAATAATAGGTTATTTTGTTGTTGTTTTAAATACTTACGGAGCCAAAGCATGAACTACTGATCATTTCATTTGTTGGTAAAATCTGAAATCAGTTGTCAAGTCTCTGAATAGAGAAACATCCTGGAATCTTGTATGTACAAAGCCTCTCCAATGGTGCATTCTTAGAAGAGAGGCGCGGTGAACTTGTTTTCCTTTTTTATAATATAGACTTCTATGAAGTCTCTCCCCTTTATTTCATGATGGTTCTTAGATGTACTTTAAAAGGGAATTTCACACTATTCTCTTTGTTTAATGTGACAGTGTGAGAAAGTGATCTTTATTTGTTCAAAACCCTCTGCATGTAGTCTATGCTCAGGTTCTTTTAATGTGTTTGTCTGTGATTTCTAAATGCTAAACATGTAAACAGATGAATTGTCAGTGTTAATTCTGTACCCTGTCACACAGCTGATCTTCTTCCCTGCCATGACTTCCCTTTTTATCTTTTTTTTTTTTTTTTTTTTTGTGCATTCATGTTGCAGTTGATAAAATTCCGTGAAGAGGTAAGTGTTTCCCAGCTTCCTTTTTTTTCCCCCTTAGTTCTACTGTTTCTTTTAAAATTTATTTCCTAACTCTGAAATGGATCTGGTATTCATTTTTCCAGGGAAATGTATACTTGACAAAACTACTGACTTTATGACTTCAGATATCACCATCTGCCTGCCCATCTTCCTGGGACAGCTGTGCTCCAGCTGTGTTTCTTGTGGGGCACGCTCTCCTTGGTTGACACCGAGAAGTTAATATTGAGTTCTGTCTTTAAACTATGCAGAGTCCCGTTGTCTATTAGTGCTTCAGATCTCTTTTATTTGTGCTAATTTCTCAGTGAACTTAGTATGACTTCCTTTTTTTTTTTTTTTTTTCCTGATCCTGATTTACTTGACTGCAAACACTGCCCCCCCCCCCCCCAGATTCCACTTAAGATGCCATGGGGAAATGTGCATTGTAAATGCCTTTGCTCTGATACAAGGACACCTTGGGGCAGTGGCAATCTTGCTTCAGTGGGAAGCACTTTCCTTTCTGAAGGGAAGCAGCCCCCAAGTGAGCTCTCCTTTTCCTGCATGCTCCAGCCTCTCCCAGGGCCTGAGAAACCTCTGCAGCAGCGCCTGCCACTGTGGCCCCTTGGCCCTGGGTGGTGTTGCCTCCATGAGGCCCAAACCCACCACCAGTGCTCGGAGTAATGACTTTCTCATCAGTAACGCTGAGCTCTGTTTCCCCACAAGGACTTAGCTGGTTTCTGGCTCACTGTGAGTCTCCTGCTCACGGCTCCACAGTAGTTTCTTGACTGAGCATCTTGGCTGCAGCCCTCGGGGTGGTTCCTGGGGTGGCCACTGTTCTTTGGGTATTGGGTATGTTGATTCCAAGGCTGGGAATAGTGCTTTGAACAACTCTCCTGTTTGAATGCAGGAGTGAGCTCCTGGCTTAGCCAAAGTGGTAATGACATGAGAACTAGGAGAAAGTGTGCCAATAGTCTCTCATATTTTGGTTTTAATTTTTTCCTTTCCAACATGGAAGGGTGTGTGTGTGTGTGTGTGTGTGTGTGTGTGTATACATATATATATATATATATATATATATATATAAAATCAATATAGTTACACTATTGATTGCTCTCTGAATGAATGATGACATAAGCATTATTTCTCTGGGAGGTAGACTGTCTCTTTTCTGAATTCAGAGATCATTACCCTTTGCTGAGGAATCTGAATGTCCAAATGTTGCTAAAGTGAACAATACATTGAATACACATATATACAGACACACAGGTCCACACATACACAAACCCACACATGCACATATACTGCATGCAAAGAAACTCCACAGAGCTCTTGTCCCTGATTTGACAGTGACCTGTCAGATAACATTCCTGTGCTTTACAACAAGAAGTATAATTTTGGCCAGATTGTTGTTTTGCTATGGTGCGGGATGAGAGGGGTTCTGATTCTAAAGGTGGAAAATCGTGTCCCTGTCTCTTTGGTAGTATATCCCTGCTTGGTAATTTCTCCTGTTTGCTGTCAATATTTGTATGTGTTTTTCAGTGTCATGTTGATGGTCCTGAAACTGCTGTGTGATAGAATTATTATCAGGGAATTACCCCATTCGGGTGACAGAATGGCAGTCTCAGGAGTAGTATTGTCTGGGTCTTTGATTTGGGCACAACACCAATTCTTGGGATTAGGTGACGCCGCTGAGCTGGAATGGAGACTGCTCAGAAGGGCTTCTCTCCCAGCCAGGATTTATTCATGCTCATACAGTGAATGTTACCCCAATTTTTCACTTGCACCTCTTCTAAGAAGGCAAGCACCTGTCTGTTCCAGAGTACGGCTTTTTGCTGTGTTTGGAAGCACAGTGTGCCCGTCCTTGCTGGTGATGGATGCTCTTTTCAGGATGTGCCTGCCCTAGTGCTGAGGGAGCTGGGCTGGCTGTGGCCGTGCGGAGCTGTTGGAATCCTGCATCCCAGTCTTTCCACTTTGCACAGCTCCTCACACAAGCTGAGCTCCGTCTGAAGCTCCTGCTCGGCTTCGCTCACCTGCTTTGAAAGGGGCCAAGAAGAGGGCGAGAGGACGAGTTTGGGATGGAGTGTGGGGGTGCGTTGAAAGCCTCAGCGCCACTGTACCGCGTCTCCTTTCTTTTAAACGACCAGGGCAGCGCACAGCTGAGGGAACAATGTAAATAGCACAGCTGTTACAAGAACTTGATTTTAGTTTGACTTGAGTGAAGAAGTTTCCAAATAGGAAGGGAAGCCCTGCTGGGAAGCTGCCCATAAGCTGACCGTCCTGTTGGGTGCACATTTTCTCTGAGAAGAATGAGGCTCAGGAAGAAGTGGCTTCCGTTACTTAGTTGAGCATGCACGGTTTTTAATGTGCATTTGGACATTCTGCTTCCCGCGTAGCTGCAGTCTCTCCCAGATCGTCCCACGTTTAAACACTTTATTCCGCACATGGGTAGCTTTTGTTCCTCCATCATATATAAGCACGGAGGAAGCGCCAACTCCAGTATAGTTTTCATCTCGATTAAGCTAAATGTCTTCTTTGAATTTAGGATTTCATACAACGTGGAAATAAGCCCCAAATTGTCTTCATCTGGACTAAAAGGGACAGTTTCTCTTGTTTTCTTGGGTCTGATTGATATATATATATATTTTTTTTTAAGAGGATCACCAGTTTGAAATCCTTTGTTTGGGTAGGAAACAATATTCAGAGGAGGGAAAAAAACAGTTTTTACTCCCAGAGCCTGTATATAAGGAGAATCTGAATTAAAGACACAATTTTTGGCAAGCTTTAATACTATCAAGTTTTATTTAGAAATAGTCGTGCCAAACACAGGGAGCACTATTGGTCTTTTCTCAGTTACAGCCTTAAATAATTTTGCTTTCTGTGACATAAGAAGCCCTTGCTCCTTCCCTCCATTTTATTTACTTCATTCATTTTCTGGAAGGAGGGTCAGTATTTCTCTGTATTTCTGCACTGTATATTAGACCCCTCTATTAATTATTATGGACTGCTGCTGACCTTCACATCAGGTCCTGTCTCTCTGTT
This sequence comes from Phodopus roborovskii, assembly GCF_943737965.1. NCBI lineage: Eukaryota > Metazoa > Chordata > Mammalia > Rodentia > Cricetidae > Phodopus > Phodopus roborovskii. The sequence goes on along the minus strand of NW_026126541.1, from coordinate 5,616,515 downwards.
CTAAAAGCATTGTTTTAATGATCCCCCACCCTTCCCCCCAAATTTTTTTTCAAGGAAAGCTTTGATGTGGCTTTAGCTGCCTCTAACGTCTGGCCGCATCTCAGATGTGTCACCTGTGCCGGGAGGGAATAAGGAAATCACGTTTTGAATGGTAATGATAACATACTAATCACTTCCTTTCTTTGAAGATGGAAGCGAGCTATTCTGTCAGCATCCCTAGCTGCTGGAGCTTGGAGGCACTGGTCTAGGTGTATTAGCTTAAGTGTGCACGTCAATACAGCTTGCATCTCCAAGATCCATGGGGGCTCATTAGAGCAAGGTAGATCATTTCACTCGACAGCCACTCAGATAATGCATGTGGCACCTCCTTTTTATTATTATTGGAAAGCATTGCTTCAGTTTCAAGTGACATCTGTCAACAACGCAAAGTTGTATAGTTATGGTTGCATGTTTTTCTTCCTCTTTGACCAGACACCAAAACTGATTTGAGGGCAAGAGATACTCATTTATTCAAGTACATATATACATAATCTGCCCACAACCTAATATACAGGTACACATATTCATAGACTTCTAGGGACCTAACTATAGGTACATGTATACCACGTGCATGTACCATTCAGTCATGCACATGGCAGGCCTATGAATCTATTTTGATAGCATGCATGCATGTGCTGGGGGATCAGACACATTTATAAGGTCTCAATGTAGAGAGTTCTCTAATTTGCACATAAGATGTAATATGAAAGAGTTGTTTGTATATGCATTTTTCCCAAGAGTTGATTGTGCTTTTGGTCCACAGTCCAGAGCACTTTATGTTAGCAGGTCACTGTAACCTAGTGTCACATATTTGGGGACAAACCGCCAGTTACAAATCCTGTGTTTCCTGCTCCTTGGTGACTGTCCTGTGTTGTCTTTGAGCTAGAAGTGCTGGCCACCACTTTTGTTTCAGTAACATCGTTGTAGTGTGTGCCATCTTGCTACACATTCAAGCAAGCATTCTCTGAAAAATAAGAGTTCTTATTTAAAAATGATGACTTGCAGAAATCAAAGGACCGTGAGTGTTGGGAGTGACTGTCTTTTATAAATAAACACGAGCAGGAACCACAACCATGTCGCCTCTGTGCTAGAATGGGAGTTTCTCACATTTCTCAGTGCTGTGCAGTAAGATCTGTTGTGTCCACTCACAACGAGGGATCCTTGTCTACAAAACAAAACAAACAAACAAACAAAAAACAGAAAAACTAGTAAGTGGATGGTCCATGCATGTTTGGTTGGAAATCTATCCATTTCTGTGGTTCCTCTGATGAACTAACTGTCTGTGAAAATTCAACTGTAATGGATTGTGGATACCCTCCCTCCAAACCCCATGTTAGGACATACAAAGGCATTATTTTTTAAAAAGGCAAAAAAAAAAAAAAAAAAAAAAAAAAAGAACCTTGTGTCCATTTGTCTGACTCCCCCTTCGTTTCAGAGGGCACATCTGCTGGATAACACGGAGAGGCTGGAAAGGTCATCGCGGAGACTAGAGGCTGGGTACCAGATAGCAGTGGAAACCGGTAAGGACTCTGAAAGTGAGCAAATTGTCTTGCTTATGCACAGCAGTCTTCACAACACATGACATTTCAGCAAAACTTCAAAGGAGCAGCAGAGACAGCAGCCCGAGATGTGGTTTACATATTGGGGAGACAATTGGGAGCTTATTTGCGCTTATCTTTTTTCAAGTTAAAAGGCATGACATCTACTGAAAACCTTCCTGAGGTTTGAAAGTCTCCATCTGAAAGCAGATGGGATACTTTGTCTAAATTCTGCATTTGTCTTAATGTGCAGTTACACATTGTCAGTTTACCCACCCGCAAAGATGCAGAGTGCAGCATGCAGCCTCGCTTGTGTGTGACTCGGGTTTTAGTCACACATGTAAAAATTAACATTTTAATCAGTCTAAATGATAGGCACTGGGAACAAAGACACAACAATACCTAGTTTGCTGGTTTAACTCTGTGTTGGAAACGGCTCCTTTAATGACTATTTTATAAGAGCCACAAACAACCTCTAACAAGGCATGAAAATATCCTTAGAACAACAGAGCTAATAGTCAGGATTATCTTATTACCATTGGTTTATAATATGTAGACTTTTGGTTTGAATTGGCAGTATTCGTATTTCAAAGAAGACCATCTTAATTTTTCTAAGACTAGTCTATTCAAAATAGGTAGGTGTGTGTGTGTGTGTGTGTGTGAATATTTCATGCAATGAGTGTTTATAAACAGCAAGCATCATCAATACCTTGGTAACTGCTAGTTTCTTATTATGTTTTTTTATTTTTAAACTATAAATTATAAATAATGTATTTTTATAGTTTGAACCATTCTTGCACACCATACAAACAACACAAATATATGGTTAACAGAATTTTCCTGAAAAAAATTAATTTGCTGTTACCGAAACATCAAGTTTCTTTTGGAAAGTGGGTATAACGAAAGTGTCCCTAGGTGCCCTCTCTGGCCAGTGTGCTTGCCCTGGCTTTGTGGCTGTCCTGGATTGGTTGCTTTACTGCTTCATCCTAGTGAACCAAGTGAGGAGAGTGTACATGTGTCAGTGATGAGGAAGACTATCCATCCACCTCCCAATCGTAACAGTGTGGTCTGTGGCTTCCCCAGTTACTGTCATACTGACTCTCTACCCAGATGGGGCCCTTTGGTCTGAGGCTCACCCTCAGAGCAAACTCTTGTGGGGAGTATGAAAAGTGGGAGGAGCCACATCCCAGGCCTCATCTGAATGAATTATCTCACTTCCCTAAGCCTGCTCATTCTTCAGTAAAATTCTTAACATAAGAACATACATTACATTGAAGTATTTTATGTGCTATGAAATTCATATATAAAAGTATACATTATTATTATTATTATTGTGTAGCCATTTGCTGATTCATAATTATGGAAATTATTTCTCGTTGAGTGTGAAAATTTGTATATTTTAACGGAATAGAAAAAGGTGTACTATTTGGTCAATTCTTGGGAACTATCTCATTGTCTCTATTGAACTCTCCATTTATTAAAGTAGGGCCTTCCTTGCCAAGCCTCCGTGGATGGCCTCCGTGGGCTTGGCTTAGGCTTGAGCCTGTCTTGCTGTGTCAGTGATGTCAGGGTCTTGAGTGACTGGGCCCTGGGTAGGTATCTCAGCCTCTCATTTCACTATCCGTGTGGTGCTCTCCCAAAACTGAAATGTCACCGAAGAAGATGGCCCATGAAAGACCATTCATCGATCATGATCATAAGGGGCATGGGAGTTGATAGCACAGTGTTGAGGGTACAATGGCGGGCTGTAGAGTCACGTGTGTGTATCGCACATAAAGCCGGGGGGCTTGGGCAGACTGCAGAATTAGGTCTCAGAGGGGGGTGCGATTGAGAGTGGGGACAGATGCACCAGCCTGCGCGTGGACAAGGGTCAACTTCTCCTTCATCTACTTGGATAAGTCTGAAAGTGCAGTGGGAAAAGAGAGGCAGCGTCTGGGTTTTACAGTGCATTGTGGTAGGTACCCTGTCTGTACTCATCATTTCATTACAGGTAGAGGAAGAGCAACACTTGAAAAGGAGTAAAGCAGTTCTTCAGAGAGGGCCTCATATAGCCCAGGGCTGGCCTAAAAGTCACTGTGTACTAAGAATAGTCTTGATCTTGTGATCCTTCCTTCCTGCGTCCACTTCTCTAGGGCAGGGCTTATGGTGTGTCCCACCATACCTGGGATATCGGGACTTGAGACGGGACTCAGAGCTTACAGACTCAGGTCATCCCTTGTCCTCTGCCGCAGATTTTAAAAGTAAGTTTGAAGATAACATCCAGGCTGTCATGCATGGCAGGCAAATTCTCTACCACTGAGAGACATCCTTCTCTCAGAGAGGAAGAACTTGACACTAGGTTTCAAAATGGTGAGCTGGGACAAGGGGAAGACAGGGACGCACGCGCCAAGGCCGAGTGGCTGTTACAGCAGCACCGGCCCGGGGCGGCCAGCTTTCCGAGAGCTGCCTTAGCCTGCAGTTAGCTCCGTACTCGGAGGGTTTTATAAAATGACAGCAGAGGTAGAATAGAACAGCTTCCCATAAAGCATGTTTGTCAATTTAAGAGTGATACTTTGTCTAAAATTATAGTTTGGTATTACGAGGCTGAGCAAACAAGCACAGTTTAATGATGTGGTAAGAGTAATAGGTAGAAGTTTGATACATTTCTTGAAAAAATAGTAAATGTGGTTTCCCTCTCTTCATTGTTTTTATTTTATGCGTTTGACCTTTTCCCTGCGTGTATGTCTGTACACTGAGTGCATGCTGGTGCCTCTGGAAGCCAGGAGAGGGCACTGAATTACTTGGAACCAGAGTTACAGATGGTTGTGAGCTGCCATGCAGGTGCTACGAAATGAATCTTGTCCTCTGGAAGAGCAGCCAGTGTTCATAACTGTGGAGCCATTGCCCTGGCCTTCTCTGGAATACTGTGGAAACTTTACTTGAGCACAATAATCTAGGAACTATTGCCCAGTGTACTGAGGGAACCAGGAGACGGTCACCTCCATTGATCAGCTGTGTATCCCTGAGTACCAGATACCGGCTCTGTGTGTGTTCTCTTCACTTGCCAGATGGACACTTGACACTAGACTCTGCTTTATTGCATAGGGTATTAGGAAGTGCATAGAAACAAGAGCGTTCTGTAAAATTTTATCATTTTAATAAATGACCATTAAAAAAAAGTCAGCTTTCAATATAATTGGCAAAAGTTTTGACAGAAATATGTAACTTTTCTTTTCATTAACTTGGTGATAATTGACAAGATCCTAAAAAGAATAATATCCGGGCTAGGATGTGCTAGATTTGTGTGTATGTTACCTTAATCATTAGTTGCTTCCTAACAGATTACAAAATTCACCTTTGGAAATTCTTGCATCACCGTTGACAATCTTATGTTATCTCATGAAATGGGTACTTAGTGCGTCTTCCAGAGCAGGCATTAAGCAGAGAGCATACATCGTCGGGTGTGATTATTTTAAGTGTCATTTACACCCTGATGTGCATTGACTTTATCAAAGCATTTCCCTGGGTCCTTACCTGGGTAAAGCGTTTCCCTGGGTCCCTTACCTGGGTAAAGCGTTTCCCTGGGTCCTTACCTGGGTAAAGTGTTTCCCTGGGTCCTTACCTGGGTAAAGCGTTTCCCTGGGTCCCTTACCTGGGTAAAGCGTTTCCCTGGGTCCTTACCTGGGTAAAGTGTTTCCCTGGGTCCTTACCTGGGTAAAGCGTTTCCCTGGGTCCCTTACCTGGGTAAAGTGTTTCCCTGGGTCCTTACCTGGGTAAAGCGTTTCCCTGGGTCCCTTACCTGGGTAAAGCGTTTCCCTGGGTCCTTACCTGGGTAAAGTGTTTCCCTGGGTCCTTACCTGGGTAAAGGGTTTCCCTGGGTCCCTTACCTGGGTAAAGCGTTTCCCTGGGTCCCTTACCTGGGTAAAGCGTTTCCCTGGGTCCCTTACCTGGGTAAAGTGTTTCCCTGGGTCCCATACCTGGGTAAAGTGTTTGCCTGGGTCCCTTACCTGGGTAAAGTGCTTGCCTTGCAAGCAAAGGTGTTAGGGTAAGCAGATCACTCCATAAAGAGCACCACTCACATACAATCTAGAAGGGTGTTGCGGTGACCCTGAGAGAAGTTTGCAGGCTCCTTTTAAGAACCCCTAGGGGAATTCCAGGGACTGTTAGGTCATCTGCAGCAAACACGTTTGGCTAAGAAGCAAAGATTACACAGTTTGATTGGCTGTGGCACCTTTGAACGTATCAGGGCAAGCCAGACATGTATCAAAAGGTGGGGGAGGGGGTTGCAGGATCTGCCCTTTTCTGATTGGTGGCTGCCACAGTCCAGCATCACAAGAGAATGAACTGGAGCTTGGGGCCCATTCCAAAGGCTAGGGCCCAGGCAAGCAGGAGCTGCCTGCAGGGGTCGGGCTCTCAGGCCTGCGCTCACACTTGCCTAGGGTGCCCTGCTCCAATGCAGCTTGGTGCTGGTGCTGGCTTCACACTGCCTCCCCACTGTGCCTGCTGGGCTAGCAAGCAGGTGACCTCAGGTGTCCCTAGCAACCATGCTCTGCACCGATGCCGCTTAAGGATCTAAGGTCAAAACCCTTAATCTGTGTTTAAAAAAAAACCTGGTGAAGTGTTGTAGATATGTGGATCCATGGGGCTTGCTAGTCTGACATCAAGGAAGACAATTGGCAGATGCATTCATAAATTTTGGAAGTAGTCATCATGGACTGGATATGGTTCTGCTTGCATGAAGCATTGGGCTGACCCAGTTTGGTGTGGCTTCTGAGTCCCCATCCAGAATCTTCCAAGAGAAAATAACTGTCCCTTTCTCTAGTTACTAACAGATATCATTTCTAGCTGTGGTGCTATCCATTTTGTTGATGGTCAGGACTTAAACGATGGGTCATCTGCTCTCTACTCTCAAGTTGTAATCCCCACCCCAAATACATATTTCATGATCACAGTCAACACAAAACTGTCAGAAGCAGTGTGATCAGTTAAGAGGCCGAGAGAAAGCTGTGTGAGGACAGGAATGCGGACCTCATATGTGAACGGGTCTCTTATGAACCAAGGGCTGTTCGGTCCTGAGTTCTGCACGGGCACAGGCCGCCTTCAGAGCATCCTGAAGCTGCTTTGGGCGTTCAGTAGCTTACATCTTAGATCGTGACCTTGCTTTAACCCCTCTTGAGTCCCTATGCCCAGTGCGCTGACTCTCCTCTCTGTAGTCCCCAAGGCTGCCTGGCTTGGCCTCTCATTTGCTCACTCATCTCTTCACGTGACTGTAGCCAAGAGGCTGAGAAGTGATAGCTACTGATCTCTCGACAAGGAGCTGTACTTCTGCCAGCCTTTGCCTGAAAACCAAGTGCTCTGTAACCTTCACCCAGGGCCTCTGTGCGCCAGGGACAAAGCATATGAGAAGTGACACAGTGCCTGATAAACATTTGGCATGGACCTTGTTACCTATATCCTTTGGCTTTTTTATCCCCACTCACTTATTTTTGTAGAGGAGAAAGGAAGTGATATCATTTTTTCCACATGTATAAAGCTGGGCCCCGTAAGCAGCATCATTTTGCTCTACAGTCAGGTATGAATGGTTTCATATACCTAGATTTTTTTCCAAGTGACTTGTGGTCAAAATATGTCATGTTCTCAATGTGTTTATTTCCTGTTTATTTTAATACTATCCATTGAAACTGTGTGCCACTTATTAAAGATACAATAGTGAAAAAGAGAGGCCAAGTACTTACTCTTAGACAGTTATAAATAAAGGGGAAAGGTCAAGCAAGACACGCCGTTTTAAAAACTAATAAAAAGTGGAAGAGACGAACTCACTTAGCCAAGTGAGCTAAGCTATCAAGACTAACCGAGGAAGGCTAAGTGACGTAAGCAAGAGTGAAGACTCACTACCCTCCAAAAGAGATAGCCAGGTATGTGTGCTGAGGGTAAGGTATATAAGATGCCGTCAGTCAGGGGCAGACGGCTGCTGGAGGAAGGGCCAGCATGACGAGGACTCTTAACTGTGCTGTTTGGGAGTGAACAGAGACAGCCTACGGCCCCGTAGAGTCTGGATGGAAGGTGTGTGGATTTTACTCTCGGGACAGGGTGCCATCTGGAGGGCTATCAGCAGCCTAGTGGCCTCTTCTGCGTAGTGAAGAACAAGGATTGTAGGAGTGGATTGACAGGCAGAGAGAGGGCTAAGAATTTTGTCTTTTTGCTAATTAAAATCACTGATGATGAAATTTGGTGACAAAGACACCAGAGAAATTACAGGCCATTCTAAAAGACTTTCAGAAAAAAAAAAAAAAGAGCCTGAAATTTGTTGATTGAGAAACTACTTTTTATCAGTTTATTACATTTATATAATGGGTTTTACTTACCTGGCATGGATTCCCAGTGATTCATCCATATGGATTTCCCCAAAGAAATGCGGGCTCCGTAATCTTTACCCAAACAGTTGCCAGTCCACTAAGCTGGAAGGCGATGGATTTCTGTGATAGATCTAGGCTGGAGATGAGATCAATGATAAGGTGTTGATGATGGATTGGGGACGATGCCTGCAAGAGGCATCGTATGGTGATGTGTATAGAGAGGAGAGTTATGGAAATCACAGACAAAACAGCGCTTTCCCTCCCCCAATCTCTGAGGTATCGAAAGCTGTAAGTATGAATGTACGCTGGTGTACATTTATACCAGTATTAAAAAAGTATGAGCGCCTGCTCCTCGGGCCGGCATTTCAGTGTTTCAGCCATGATTCATGCCTACCTACAGTAAAGTCCAATGAGATGACTGCTTTACATTGGTGGCACTCAGTATTTGTTGGAACTCGATAAAGCTCCATGGACTCTCGTGTACATGTGTCTTTATATTTATCAAAGTGTATTTGCAAAACTCTTGGCAGGTGGCAGGCTAGAGGGATAGATGCTCAGTGCTTATGGACACAGGCTACTTCTACAGAGGACCTGAGTTTGGTGCCCAGCACCCCTGTGGTGGCTCACAGCCATCTGTAACTCGTTTCAGGGGATCTGACACCCTCTTCTGACCTCCGTGGGCACCAGGCACACACATGATGCATCCATGCATGCAAATCATTCATACCCATAAAATAAATGAATGAAAAATCGGGACAGAAAGCAATGTGTAGTTAACACATACATTCTGTATGAAATGATAAATGTCCCTGTGCATGTTGACCTAACTTTGGTAGCATCGGATGGGTGGATGCTCTTGTTTAGAAGTTGAGTATTTTATGACATCTGTAGGGAAATTGCTCCATAATTCATCCAGTAACCCAAGTCATCCTTCTACCCCACTGCCTCAGTCAGACATGTTTCCTTGTACTCAACACAGCTTTACTTAATTTCCATAAGAGCACACATCAGAATTTCCGATATCCTAATTCATTCGGAAAGTGAAAGAATAAAACCATTCAGTGCCACACATTGGCAATTTAGTTACACAAAAGGATTGTAGAGAGTTACCTATGATAGTCAAAACTTAGAGTTAAGTTAGGTTTTCTAGATATACAGAGATGTATTTGAGATGGATAGACATTCTTCAAAACTTTCAAAGACCTACAGAATATGGCATTTAAAATGGTTTAGGGTTTTTCTTTTGACAGTGAGACACAACTGCTCCTGGCAACACAATCTGCATCAGAAATGAAGATGGATATCGATCAAACTCATTATGGAGTTTACTTCCAATATGGCAAGACTAGCCATTTGGGAAAGATACTGCTCTTGTCTAGAGTGTTTAACTTTATGCTGTGCAAACTAGATAAGCAGGTCCCACAGAAAAGTGACTGCTGATTCAAGATGGACATTGCTATAGAGTTCCTGCTTCATGGAAGAGTCTGCCAGACAGTCTGCAGGACACAGAGAAAAATGACTGACAAACTGCCAATACAAATGGACAGGTTAAAGTTTCCTGCTTTGCTGAAGAGTCTGCCAGACACACTATGGCCTATAGGCTAAAGATGGAAGATTACAGAAGAACTTCGGGTAACTGACCAGGTAGTGAGATGTCTGTGTAATTTCTAGAGTTTATATATTATTCTTCTGTGGTTTTTGATGGAGTTGAAGACAGATAGTTATAGTTTTCCTTAGTTAGGATTAAAGATAAGTTACATATAGGACTTTAGACTCACAAAGATAGGATAGGTGATGGAATATTTTCTTTAAATCTTGCTAAATGTTAATGGACTAAACATTATTAACTGTAATTCTTATATGTTAAAGTTAAAACCCTTCTTTTTATTTAGACAGAAAAGAGGAGACGATGGGAGATGTCATTCTGCAAATATGGTTCTCTTATTGGTTAATGAATAAAGCCCTGTTGGCCAATAGGAAAGCAAGATAGGTGGGACTAGGAGACAAGCGGGAAAGGGAGGAGGAGATTCAACATATAGGGACTTGAGAGAGCAGAACTCCGGACCCTCTCTCCGGTAAGATGAGACCACGTGGAAATACTTAGATTAATAGAAATGGGTTAATATTTAAGTCAGAGCTAGCCGATAAGAGACACTAGTAACAGGCCAACAGCTTTATATCCAATACAGTGTCTTTGTGTGTTATTTGGGGCTGACGCGGCTGTGGGACCAGGCTGGAGGGAAAACAACTCGTAACACCACATTCAGGGAATCTGGTTGGGTTTTTTTTTGTTATTGTTGTTGTTGTTTGGTTGCTTGTTTGGTTGGTTGGTTTTTTGACAGGGTTTCTCTGTGGCTTTAGAGGCTGTCCTGGAACTAGCTCTTGTAGACCAAGCTGGTCTCGAACTCACAGAGATCCACCGGCCTCTGCCTCCTGAGTGCTGGGATTAAAGGCGTGTGCCACCCCCGCCCAGCTACTCTTTTTTTTTTTTTTTTTTTTTTTAAATATAGGTAAGTTTCTTGCTTGTCTCACTTTAAAGAGACTTCACAGGAGAAGCAGTGAATGGTGGTGTCTACATACATTTTTTAATTCAAACAAAACATGTTTTGTGTTCAAAACATGTCTAAGGAATTTGAACAAATTCATTTACAGTTTGAAATTTTACTTATACCTTAGCCTTTTTTATTGTATTTAATTTTTGATATCTTGGCTCTAACATGTCCCTGAAATGCCACACATACAGCCCTGGTATCCAGGCTGTAGTTACTGGAGGGACTGTAACATTTAGGGCAGTGGTTTTCAACCTGTGGGTCTCAACCCCTTTGTAGTTCAAATGAGCCTTTCCTGGGTGTCACCTAAGACCATTGAAACCACAGATATTTGCCCAACAGCAGCGAAATACAGTCATGACGTGGCAATGAAAATAATTTCATGAAGAACGGTAGTAAAGGGTTGCAGCCTTAGTGGTTGAGAAACACCGCTCTACAAAGGTGTAGAACCGAGTTAAAGGGCGTGGGGTCCCTGGGGGTGTGTCTTGTGGGGTGGTTTTGAGACGGGAATCCCTACCTCTCCTGCCTCACACCGTGGGGTGAACAGTTCTTTTCCCACACTGGCCATGACACCCTTCCTGGCCACAGACAGCTTCGGACGAAGCCAGGTTGACCTTGTCTCCTTACAAGGTGATTATGGTGGGCATTTTGAGCTGTGAAGCCAAACCAACAACATTTCCTTTGTGTCGCCATCTGAAGGTCGTAGCCAAGGAGCTGATGCCTCCTTGGGTTGAACTTGCTTCATTGTGACTGTTGTGATCCATCCACCGCAAGCCCAATCTTAGACAGTTAGCGAAGCATTCGTTGAGATAAAATGTTTGCCACTTTCTTTGTCATTTAAATATCTCCTTTCATATTTACTGAGATTTTTCTCCTACCTCTTCCATACATTCTCATTCTCCCCTTTAAAAAACATTTTTTGAGTTGTTTACCGGTATGTATATTTACAGGGTAATACTTTCACTCAAAAATATAGGTCTTCACTTGTAGGCCAATGAGCTGTTTCAGTGGATAAGGGCGTGTCTCCCCACAGTAGGGTCTGACTTACATCCCAGAACCCACATGGTAGAGGGAAAGAACTAAGGCCCACAAATGACCTGCTGTCCCCAATATGCTTGCTGTGACATGTACGCCCCCAAATAGGTAAATGTAAAAAAAAAAAAAAAAAGTTTAGTAAATCATCAAATATATTCATTTATAATCCACAGGAAAGATTAATTGGCAAAATAAACCATAATGATAGAAAACAATTCATGAAACCATTTTAGTAGACCATTTTAAGTTAGGTACTAGCAAAGCCAACACCTCCTGCAGGAAGTTTAGAGTGTGGCTCCTGCCCTCATATGCTGGTCAGGCACCTGATGGCACCTTGGGATTTAGAGCCAGAGGTATGCTGTCTGCAGTCTTGTCTTCAGGCTGTCATTTGGTTAAGGGGAGATCTCTGATTCTCCACTGTTAGTAAGCATGTAAATGATACGAAAAGGCAAATGCTGTATTTCTCTTTTGTCAAACTTTTATCAAGACTTACAGGGACATAAGACATGTCCGTCAGTGTGGTCCCGACTTGTCCGTGAAGGGGGCACTGTGTCCATAAATACTGGTTCCAATTATTTGCCCAGGTCACTTGATTTGAGGGCAGGTTGTAATTCAGAAAGCCATCTGTCATGTCCAAATTAGTGCAGAAATAACACACTAATATTTAATGCTGTTCTTGTAAGGTGAGAACAGAGGATGGGATTCTACAACTAGTAATTATTAGCCATTTGTTCTATCCAACTAGGCACATTTTAGAGAAAATTGTTTTCCATAGAAAGGAAAATAAGCCTTTAATGCAGCAAGTCCTGTAGAGAAATCTCCTCTATTCATTACTGTGAGTGGTGGAGTGTTTTCAGAACCCTAAGAACATTTCTGCTGAAATAGTTTTTTTCTTCCTTAGTGCTGAAAAGCACACCACTTGTTGCTGTCTTGTAAGTTTTTAAAAGTCTCCCCAATTGTAAAAACAAGCAACCAGAAAGAGTCACTTTTAAATTTGTGTTAATCAAGGACTTTGCAATTGCCAACCGTTGACATCTTCAGAGTGTATGAGCCGGGGCCAGCGCAGGGAAGGGCAGGGGAGCTTGTCATTTGAAGTGACACTCTGAAACAGTATTGCTATTCTGTATCTTACAGTACTGTCGGGGCAGCGGAGAGCTCCATAATGGTAGGACACGGATGCCATTTGAGCCCTGTTTGGCGAAACTTCTCCTTAGGTGGCCCCAGAACATCCCTAGCATTCATCCGTAAGCCATTCAAAAGCACTATACTCATTTTTAAAGGTGCTCCATCCCATACTGCCTGCCACTTTTCCAGTTGGTTTGTAAGATACACATGAAGCCATCTTCATCCCATGCATCCCTATGAGCCGAGGAAAACCAAAGCAGATGGTGACAATTTGCGTTCAGATGGATGGCAAAGGGTTGTGAAGCTTGTGACCTTGTTGTGAGGCTCTTATATAAGTTTCTTTAGGGTTTCTTTTTTAATCAGGTTTATTTTCTCCCTGAGTCTGACTTCTGGTACCTAGAAGTTTTCTTCTCAGCTGGGTTTATGTTTTTAACAGAATTCTGTGAGGAGGATGCTTCCGAGTTTTCACAGCGTGAGTCGGCGATGCTCTAAGACTTTGTGTATGACTTAGATGGAGAGGGAAATGCAAAGGGCCTGAGCTTTCCAAACGGCTTTTTGTGTGTGTCCCACATTTGAAGCTCGTCTGTATTTCCTGTTGGGCTTCAGCGTTTTCCAGCGTTGCCACAAGAGAACAAAGTTAACATTAAAACAATTTTTTTTATTGAAGAATACATCTTTCCAAATAAAACCCCTATCAAAGAGGCTGCCGTGGCGGGCCCACATTCATGAACAGTACTGTGTTCGCCCTTTTGCCTCTTAAGACAAATTCTGAGTCATAGTTAAATAAATACTATTTATTTAAAGAAAGGAAGAAACTACCCTAAAGCCAGACAAGGAGAAAGCCTCTAGAAACTGCCCGTTGTTGCTGAGTAGCCCTGCCCTCTCCCTCCACACTCCTAGCTCTTTGCGTTCAGCCTCCAGTGCCCTGGCATGTGCTGGAAGCTTCTGTGTCTGCATTCAGAAAACACCTTCACAGTGCAGCTCATCTCCTTATTTCCATTTTCAGGGTTACTTATCGGCAACACACACATAGCACTTACACTTAACAAATAGACCACAGTAGGACCTAACACTTATATAGCAGTTTGGGGCCCCTAAGAAACTTTGATGGAGTTTGCTAGACACCCTCTGGGTTGTGGTTCATCTCTAGTGTACCAAGAAGAATGCTAGCTAAGTTAACTCTATTAGCTGCACTTGCACTTAGAAGGGAAATAGAGGAGAAACTCTCCCACTGTAAAGGGAAAGTCGATTTGTCTTCCCGGAAGAATAGGCCCTGGCTCTGTTGTGGGGACTGAGGACACACAGCCCGTTAGTAAACTCATGAACTACCTATTGGGATACAAATAGTCACAGCCTCCACTCAGCAGCCATGCACACCGGTTATTTCATGATATCAGCCAACGGATAAACTTATCTGAAGTGGAAGTTACTGGATCAGGTTGAGTAGGCCAGTTCCTAACTACTTCCCCACCAGCGATCCCCTTTGCCAACTCGGAGGGATGTTGAATTCTAACTGGGCTTCCTGAGGAAATGACATCTTGTTCCTCTGTCCCACCAGCCTGTCTGTGAATGATCTGTAATGTCCAGTGTATTCTGTGATGATCTGTTGATGCTAAACACTTGTGATTAAAACCAAGACGCACCCCCCAAAAAAACCCAACTAAACAAACAATCCATCCTTCCTAAGAGGCCTGCAGTATACAGAACACACGTGTAAGCACCCGTCCTTCCTGAGAGGCCTGCAGAATAGAGAACACACGTGTAAGCACCCGTCCTTCCTGAGAGGCCTGCAGAATAGAGAACACACGTGTAAGCACCCATCCTTCCTGAGAGGCCTGCAGTGTGGAGGACACACGTGTAAGCACCCATCCTTCCTGAGAGGCCTACAGTGTGGAGGACACACCAATTTTTCTGACTGGTGGTTTCTCACCAGAAGATTCTTACAAAGTCATTCAAATTTTTCATGTGGGCAAGCTAAAGAAACTGACTGGGGCGAGTTTGTTGATATGAAAAGGAGACCTTTTAAAAAGCCACCACACGGTCTCTAAAGGCCAGGTGTGAAGATGACCAAATGCCTGCCAGCTGTGACTCTTCCCCGCTACAATGAGTCCCTCGTTTTTATTGCAGTGTGCACGGCACACTTTTCATTTTTCTCCCTGCCTGGACGTCCTGTAGAATGCACACCCCGTATAGTTCTTTAAATTCTTACTGTTGCGAGAACAAGTACGTCTTTCTGTTCTCCCCTTTGTTAACTGCAAACCTTGTGGAGCAGCAGCTCTTTCGTGCCCTCCGCAAGTTGCCAGACTCAGCTCAAATTAAACACCATAAGATTATCAGCAGGTTACAAAGGTGCAGTGTATCTCTCTCTTCCAAAGTCTTGTATAGCCTTGTCTTGATCTGAAAGATGCTAACAAAATCAAACAAGCTAATCGCCTCATGCCTGCCTCGTGTAAACTGGGAGTCCCATGTCTTCCACAGAAGAACTGGGGCAAACAGCGTGGACTGTCTCGATTGTCCTTTGTGGGTGGGACTCCCTGCCGTGTGCCAGGCCCTGTCCCCTGCCTCTCACCCCCAGGAAGACAGGGTGGAATATGCACTGTGGCTTCGCAGCTACAGACACGGGTCCAGGCCATAGCCTTCCCACGTAATAGCTGAGATACGACGATGTCCTCAGCCCTTTCTGCTTCCTTCCCAGGGTGTGAAACAGCTTTAAGGTCCCTGTGTGGAGGCTGTCGTTAGAGGTGGAGAGGGTAAACTGTGAGCCTCTAGCACCGGCACTCAGGAAACGTTTTTCAACTGTTTCTGCCTTCATAGCAGCACTGGTGGCCGTGGCAAATAGAATGTAGGTCTTCCAGCAACTTGATACAGTGGCATCTGTCGCTCTCTCTTAGAGAAGTTCAGTACAGTTGTTCCAAGTGAGCCAACAGCCTCCCGTGTAGTGCTTCAGAAGCCCAGGTTTTCCTCCTGTGGCTCTGCCCCGCCCCGCCCCGCCCCGCCCCGCCATAGCAAACCAACAGCAAAGCCAAGAGAATGAAGAAAGCGCATGCACCTTTAAGTTCCACATAGGTTCTGTCTGTAGCCCCTGGCAATGGCTGCATGGGGTAATGGTGTCCAAAGAAGCAAGGGGAGTAGGGAAAGCCATGTTCTTACATATTATTTATTATTATTATTATTACATAGTAAGAGGGGGAAATTAGATGGAGTTGACTCCTCCCCCAATCATGCTATTTATTTCTTGCTTACTTCACTGCCTTATGAGCAGTTTCTAAAACCCTAGCTATTAGTGGTGCATGGGGAGGGGATGGAGTGAATAGATGACAGGCTATATTTGTGGTTGGAGTTTTTCTCGCATTTGTGACAAACACGACTTTAATACCTGCTGTCTCTATTGCACTAATAAATGCATTAAGACTTCCAATCTTGTTTGCTTTCTCTTCTACCAGGCCCTTCTACGTATTCACGTCTCAAAGTTGTTTATATTCCTTAGATCTGTAACAAAAGATAATTCCGCATGTATTTTTTCTGTTGACAATAAACTCTGCAAATTTACATATTCCATTTCTAAAGCATGTGTGAAGTACATTGCAAACTGTCACAGAAGGAACTTCAGACATGGAATGGGACCCTGAGACAGGAGAAGGACATTAGTTAAAAACTAAGGAGATGCGTATATCATATCCATTTTAGTTGATAAAAATATACCAGTGGTAAAGTGCTTATTGAACAAGGAGAAAGAATCCAATATACAGAGCTCTCATCAAAAGCCAGGTGTGATGGTTTGTCTTTGGGGTCCTAGGGCTAGAGACTTAGAGACACACAGACCCCTGCAGCTGTCTGGCCTGCCAGCCTAGCCTACTCTGAAAGTTTCTGGTCAGTAAGAAACCTGTCCTTAAAAATAAATAAATAAACAAATAAATAAGTAAAGTGATTACATTCCTACATTCTTGGGAATATTTCCTGAGGATGTCTCTGGCTGTCACATGATATACCCATACACACAGATGCATGCACACATGCATGGATGCACGCGTGCGCGCACGCACACATACACACACACACACACACACACACACACACACACACAGGCTTCTTAGTTGGGGTAAATGTAGCATAGCAAGTCAACATGATGATGATAACAGAGGTGAGTGTGGAGTTGTCTGCAGTTTTTCATCTCGTAACTGTGATTTTTCTAAGTCTAAAACTGTCCTGAAGTAAGAAGTTATTTTAAAACTAGATTGTCATCACAATCGCCTGTACTGTCAGATCTCCGTTGCTCCTGACCTGGCCTCTCCTTCTGACGCAATGTTGTTGATGTTGCCTCTGTAGATAATTTGTTCCTTCCCAGTAACCGAGTGGAACATGTCTACGAAATGGTCTTGCCTGCAGTCTGGCATTAGTAGGCCCTATGCAGGTAGCGTCTTCCCTCTTCCCTCCCGACCCTTTCCCAAGGGCTTCTGTTCATTCCATAAAGAACAAACACTGTGAACTTTTATTTGGCTATTAGAAAGATCAAGCTAATAAATTTCTCAATTTCATGACTCTCGGACCAACTCTCAGTTCTAAGGGACACGGTCCTAATGTTTGTATGAGTCTTCCCTGCCTGGGATAAACAGACCACTTGACTCATTAGATAGATAAAACTCAACATTTTTTTTTTCATATTGAAAACACAATACACTATATGATAGCTATAAAATAATTACACAATAATAATAGGATTACAGATTTTACCTTCATAATTTCCTGAAATGTTAGTTTAATTTTTTAATTACCAAAAATAACTTCAGTGGCTGTGGGGATAGCTCAGTGGTAGAGCATTTGCCTAGCATGTGTAAGGTCCTGCTTGGATAGTTTCCAGCAGCACAAATTGTGCCTTCTGTATAGCCTTCTCTCAAACCCAAGTAATACACAGAAGCCAGGAAGAATGTGAAAGCCAGGGGACAGAACACTATCTGGAGAATATGACATGGCTGCTAAAATCATTGCACACGCTCAAGTACATGCACTACGTGGAAGTAGGGAAGAACTCGTTGGAAAGAGAAAAATGTAGAAGGGATGAGTAGGCTCACAATGTATTGGTACCAGTGTGACACACACACACACACACACACACACGCACACACACACACGCACACACGCACACACGCACGCGCGCCAACTAGAATAATGCCAAAAGCCTACTGTGGGAGAATTATTGCACATCCTAGTCCTTCAGATACACACCCTGCATAGATTCCCTTTGTCAGGATGAGTTATTCTTTGTTTCCCTCTGTCGATGCCCAGCTCACAGTTCTGAGCTCTTTACCTGATGGTCAGTGTCTCTAACTGCAGGACCAGTTTCTTACAAACCTCCTCTACATTGGTAACTTCTTTACCCTGTTTCTTTTGAGCATTCTATCATTACGATGATGATTTATTGGTTGCTCTAAGCACAGTGTGCTCATCCCCACAGTATTTCTGTGGAGAAGCACAGAAGCCCCCGTAGGAGAGTTGTTGACAGTTGAGATCTTGTATTGACCTTGCTAGGTTGTAATCAATAAAGAGCTGTTATTGGCCTCAAACAAAAGCCAATGCCTGCCCATCAATTGGGGGCTTGTAAAGTGTCCCTCATTTCTTCTTCATTATCGTCCTACTTATTTCAACATCTGTTTCTGCTGGAGCTCACCCTGTCTAGGTCAACATTGTGGTTTGATGTTTAAGGAGACGCTTGTTGTGCAAGGACTTCATTCATTTTAGTGTCTTATAAATCAACTGGCCAAGAATCATGCTACTCATGAAAGTGAATTTACACTTTGTTACTTTTTATTTAACCTAGTAATTAACATTCTGGAAACCATTTAAAGGTGTTCCAAGTATATGAGAGAAATTAAGTTTAAATTTTAAATGTGGATCTAAAGAGGGATTGATGACACTTTGTTCTTCCCTATATAAGTGCAGCGGCAGCATAGAGACCTGTTTAACACACACTTTCCATGTGAATAAACACTTAGACAAAAAGTCCTTATGGTAGTATCTCAGAGGCTTATGCATCAGGTGTTTTATTAAGAGTCTAAGTTGTGTGTGTTGGTTGAGAAGTGCTTCTCAGGTAATCATTGCTTTGTGTATTAATACACAAATGTCACATTTCACATAACTTGAAATGCCTTACAATTGCCTATTGCAAAAATTCAAATGTCAGAACAAAAGCTCTGCTGATACCTGACCCTATTTCAACTCTGAAAGCCTTGCAACCGATTCATTATCAGTTCGGCCTTATTGTGATACAACTTTGAAAGAAGGATCTAAATCTGGCTCAGACAGGTATGGTCTCACTCAGTTCAGTATAATATCACAATTCATTAAGCAGCTTGTGTGTATGTGTGTGTGTATGTGTGTGTGTTTATTAAATTATGTAATGATTTTGGTAAAGAACTTGAATTTTCACAGAAATCCTTCAGGTATTTGCAACATTACAAAAACAGCACAGTTTCAGGCTTGAGCAACAGAATTGTTTTGTTTGTTACTCTGTGAAATTCGTTCATTGTCTTGGAGACTGTGCTTTCTTTAAAAAGTTCCCTTTACGAGATGGATGGCTTTGTGAAACATAAGAACCTATAGATGGATGGCTTTGTGAAACATAAGAACCTATAGAAGCCAGATGGCCTATTGAGATAAACCTATTATTAATTAGTTCTTCCAAAATTTGCATCATCTATACACTTAAATTGTAAATTTGAGATCAACAGTGAGCCTAGTGGATTGCAAACCTAGCAGAAAGTTTATACAAGTTTGTTTTTTGATTTTTGGTTTTTGTGTTTATTTGTTTTTGTTTTTTGGTTTTTTTTTTTTTTTTTTTTCTTTTTTTTTTTTTTTTTTTTTTTTTTTTTTTTTTTTTTTTCTGAGATAGGGTTTCTCTGAGTAACAGCTCTGGCTGTCCTGAAACTCACTGTGGAGCAGGCTAGCCTCAAAGTCACAAGAGATCCAGCTGCCTCTGCCTCCTAAGTGCTGAGATTCAAGGAGTGTGCAGCCGCCACCACCTGGCAGGAACCTGAGTCTTGATACTTAATCCCATTTGTCATTACTGGCTTTCATTTTTATTGAAAATCTCAAATGTTTTTGACCATACTAAGATAATAATAATTTGAATAAAATACCTTTGTTGGTCACAAGTTTTTATATTATATATATATTATAGTATTTTGTTTCATTGCTTATGGAAGAAAAGCTTCCCCAAAGGGCTCTGGCCACTTGAGGAATCTTATTTTTACACATATTCTTAACAGCCTACTTTACTTTGTCTCCTAAGATGTAAAGTGTTGATAAATAAAATATTTCATCCTTTCAATATGGTAAGTATGGTATGGGGTCTTACTATCCAAGAAGTAAGCATCACCATTCAGGCTGTAACACGGAGTGTGTAACTTCGCCAGCCTCATTTCCCTCTGCTGGGAGATTAGCAGAGAATAAGCTCTGTAAATTAAATTTTATTGCAAAATTATCTCCCGATGTTCAGCAGTAGAGATAATACAGAGTGATAAGGCTAGAGTGGATTTTGTGTGAAGCAATTACAGCATGAAGAGTACGGTCAGGGTGGGAAGTGCCTCTCAAGGGTTTCTATCATCTGTAGGGACTTCATTTGGGAATGTGTCCAGAACTGCTGCATCTTGTGCAGGTGATTGTAACATGCCAGATATATCGCAGTTTGAGAATAACATTTCTGAATGGCACAAGGACCGTTTTTATATGACAGTCTGTGCATATGATATATTTACCCATACGTCTCTAGATGTGTGGCCGTATTTAGACAATTGTTATCATTTCAAAGTGCTTCCCCAACACTGGACTGCAGAGTCCAGCTCTTTCTTCAGACACCTGTGTGTAGTTAAATAATTGTGAAAACGTCCACCTTGCCTGAGACTCTCGCCCTGTACATCTGAAGTGAATCATCATCTGTTTTAGGGTTTTGTCACATACTGATACCTTCCCTGCAATTACAAACCAATAATAAAAATCACATTGTCCTTGGATTAGGAGGGAAGCGCTTGGTTTGAAAGGGCCACCTACAAGTCACCTCAAAGAAGAAAATGTGTGTATCTGTACAAGCCTTCCCTCTCTCCCCCAGCCTGTGTGTATCCCTCAGCTTTATGGCCTCTATTCCCATCAGGCAATTGCAACATCTAGTAAATGTCTAGTGTGAGGAGGTCTGTGTCACAACGGTATCAGAGCAGTGGAGATGGGGGCAGCTGAGGAGCTCCATCCCAAGGAACCGACAAGCCAACACTGTTGCACAACTGAAATAAATTATTAAACAGATCTGTTTGTTTCCTAATGTGCAGAGAATCTTCTCATCCTTTAATTGAAAAAAAAAATCCCATTAATAAAGTCACTTAAAAGAAAAACGGTATTTCAGAAGAAGTTACTTTCTTCATACGGAGAGCTTGGAAAAGATAGCTTATTGATTCCGTGTACACAAATACTTATCATACACTGATTGTGTAGCCATCACTTTAGGCAATTCATCCAGCCAAATTGCCTCCACAGCCATCGTGAATGAAGACTATAGAGATTTACCAAGATGAAAATACCCCATTAAGAATTGATTTCAACCAGCTTAGAGAAGCAGAGGCTGAGGTCTGACCCACGAGGGTCTGGTTCCTGAAAGTTCACTTGGTGCTGGGCATAGACCTGCACCACAGGCCCCGACTTTATTAGTGTCGAGATAAGCTGATTAGGTCTTGTCACTCAAAGGTGCCCATATCTCGATGGAGAGACACACACTCTCTCGATTCTTCTGTAAGCATTGAAGCAGGCAACAAAGGAAGAGATGTGGCATGCATCCCCACGGTTGTCGCCACGCGGGGCGCAAGGGTCCTGTGATGCTGTGATGACTGTATTAAAGACTACATCAATTTGTTTTAAAGTGTTTTGATTTTTTATGGTGGCATTAAGAGAGAGAACATTGTGGTTGCAGCTTTACTAGAAAGCAAAGAGTTCTAGAAGGAGGGGAAAAAGTGTTTCTTTGAAGCCTACCAGGGCTTTGAATCTTGCTGTGCCAATGGGCTCCTAAGTACTCCTGTAACTGGCAACCTCAGATCCATCCTCAGCTGAGGAACTACGGTTCTCCAAATTATTCATTTAGGCGGATATGGGCCGGGGGGAGGAGAGAAAATTAGCCTAAGCCATATTAATGATTACTGAGCGCTACTTTTAAATTTTGTTTAGTGACTTGATGTTTTGGTTATTGGTTATATTGGTGTGTAAATCTGAGTGTAAAGAACACGGGCACTTCTAAATGTCCAAGTGCAGGCTGCTCACGTTGTTCCAATTAATTGTCTTACGCACAGTAAGGAGCACCTAACCCTGCACACCTGGAAGACAGCCTACTAATACCCATAGGCTGCCGAGGGTAATTCCGCAGGGCTTCAGCCTGAGACCTCACCATCCCATCAGCTGAGGGGAAGGTGGAGCCATGGTGGCAGGGAAAACCTGGCCTTTGTTCTTCACACTGATGTCTGTTCACCGCAGGCCTCCGAGAGGGGTTTCCTCTTCCTCCCTCACCCTCTGTGCGCCCCCGGAGCTGCAGCCCTGCTCAGCCTCCTCTCCACAGTGGACGATCTCCATCAGCTGTTCCCCCTCCACTCCATCCACCCGCCACCAGCCAATCAGGGGCCCTTCTGACTTCAGCGAATGCTCATCCTGTACACACAGATGCACATGGCCATTCTGGGTGATGCCCGTGACAGACAGAACAGAAAGCCTCTGTCGGGACACGTACCTCTATTTGTACATGTTCCCCAAAGACAATACCTTCTCATAGGTATTCTATGAGAAAACAATTTGAAGGCAGTAACATTTTCTGAACTGGAAAGGGTACATCTATCTGGTACTGATCAGACATAACACACCCACACGTGTGTGTGTGTGTGTGTGTGTGTGTGTGTGTGTGTGTGTGTGTGTACTCATGAGGAACTACAGGCAGACACGTGTCCTGCTGTTAGGCCATGTGAGATGTGCAAAGCTAGTTGGTCAGATGTATTTCTTATTGGCTCTCACAGGGTCATTCCCCTTATGACTGTAGCCCATTGGACACCTTGCTGTTCCCGTCTTAAGTCAGTGTTGCATAGTAATTGGTGGTCTTTAATATCGCGAGATTTTTCTATTCAGAGTTCTTCTTTGGGGACATTTTACTATTAGATTTATCTGCATAGTAATAAAGTCTCTGTACAGTCTTTCTATTTTTTAATAATTAAAAGTCAGGGGTGGCCACCCTGCCCAGGGCTGGCTCCACCCTCCCAAGCCCCTTCTTTGAGAAATGCCAGTAGCGTGCTCACTTTGCTTGTCTGCTCCAGAAGAACATAAGCTTCCCGAGGGGCATTTTGATTGGGTGATTGAAAGAAGTAGACAGCTACACTCCTTTGCTACGGCTAGAGGTGCTTATTGCACCTGGCTCCCACAGCCACCAGCATCAAACCCACCAGAGCCCTTTTGCACGCCGCCTTGAAGAAGGCCTGTTGTGGGTTTTTGTTTTGTTTTATTTTGTTTTTCTTTTTTTTTTTTTTGCATTTTTGGATTTTTATCTGCCTCTCATTGTAATGAAAATCTTAATGCATTTCAAAGGTTCTCTAAAAAGTAATACTATTGTCATACACTTAAGAGGAGCTCTTAAGTGGACCCCCCCAATCGTTTGTGTGCATTATTAATAAGCATTCGATGGTAAATATTTTAAGCCAATAATGAGCCTGGGTTCCCCCTTCAATCTGCTGCTTCTGGCTCTTAAGCTGTATTTCTGGCTCACTATTTCCCAGGTGTGATTTCCTACGGTTACTTTGGTAATTCTTAGGAGAAAGTTGGGGTACCATCGGGAATTTGAGTATAACGTTTGTCTCACAGAAACCCGGGCATGAAGAGTATGGATAGAAAAGTTTGGGCCAGGGACATTGGCTAACTGTCACGTCTTGTTTATTGCTTAGGAAAGTAACAACAAACATTAAAATTAGCCAACGTTAAGGTGTAAGCCACTCTGATGGTGATTGGTTCTGGAAAAACCTCATACCTTTTTCTTGTCACTTAGCTCAAATGACGTGAGAAGTTTTAACATGGCTCTGTTCACTGACCCCTGCCATGGTCCCCTGGGATAGTGTGTGGAATTGCATACCACAGTGGATCATACTAGAATCAGCACTGGAGGAAACTGTAGGGAGAAGTCTTTAAAGAAAACATTGAGAAGCCCTGGAAACACATGGAGACTGTTACAAACTGGAGGCTGTGGTCCTCAAAGCAGTGTCCCTCAACAAAGAAATGTTTTTCTGAATTGTTTTCATCATTAATATTCACTCCCCCCCCCCCAATTTAGAAGTCTGTCATGAAACTCTCTTTAACGTTTCAAATTCACCAGCACCCTGGGGTTCCCAGCCATGTGAGGCTGGGTGTCCTTTTGTCATGGTAGAATGGTTCCTCAGACATTGATGAACTTGGCATCAGCAGACAAACATCTCTCTCACATTTTCTGTCCCTTGGGTGACTTTCAAGTAATTGTCGGACAGCGATTCAGAGGTAGATCACGTTTCCCAGGAGTAATGAGTCTCTTCTGCCCCTGAGGACTGAAGCATCACCTCCCAGGGTCTGCCTCCCCCCTTCCTCCCCTCCTTAGAATATTAGAATGCAAGCAAGAATCAAGCAGCCACAATCCTCTGCTTCTTTTGTTTGTTATACGTAGCCATGCTTGGCAAATATTTCTTTCTGAGGATGTTGGTTGAGTATATTTAGGATAACTAAGCCAAGATTACCTCAGTTTGATTTTTTTTTTTTTTTAGGGTGTTACATTTTCATAAGTAACAAATATCAGGTAACTTCCAGAAAATAGAGGAAAGGTTTAAAAAGCATCCTTATCTTTTAGAGAAGGAGAGAGGAGAGGATTTGTAACTATATAAAATAGATTTTCTTTTATAACAGCATCTAAGCGCCTCTTGATTCGGGTAGTTTTATCCTAACAATCACATGTTGTTGGGACTTCTCTTGTGCCATTAATAATAACTAAGATGGAATCGTTCTTCTAAAGGGAAAAAGTGAGAAGAGGGTAAGGTGGGATTTGAAGAGAGGGAAATGTGTCCCTGTTCCCTCCCTGAGGCTGAGCCATTTATCACTCTGTCCTCATTCGATAAAAGTGAATTTTATGATAAAATTTCCCCTAATCAGCCACTGTCAGTGGAGGTGTCTTATCGCTGACAGGAAAATGACACCGATTGTATCGGAAAGCAGAACCGATGTCACCGTGTTCCCCATCACAGCTCTTCAGCCTCCGTATCTACCTTCCCCACAAACACCAAGCCGTGCTTTCTGCATAGGAACATCAAAAACACAGTAAAGTCATTAAAATTGCACCCGCGTAGACGTGCAGGGACCAGCCGCACTGGCGCAAAATGGGATGTGGGAGCAGGCGCTCTGAATGTGCTAATTCTGTTGTCACGTGCTGACGGCTTAATTTTAATCAGTTTAAAAAAAAGCCACACATTGCAATAAATTGGCATTATCTTCTGTGACACCAGAAGACACAGTTGGCTCAAGGATTTAGAGGGTCACTAGCAACAATATATAGTATTACAGACAAAGTATCTTTACGCTTGAACTACGGTAGCTAAGGCACAATCCCTAGTCAAGACCACAAAGAGAGACCATAACCCATGTAGCACAAAGTTCAGCCTGCAGACCGCCTTCCTTCTTTATGGGCTGTGTATGCAAAACAAAGAATTTTGAGATTTTTTTTTAAAAGAGTAATTCACTTGTCATATATTTAAAAAAAAAAAAAAAAATCTCCAGCCTTTCAGGGCTGTAGCCTCATTGCATACTTGGCAATAGACCAAATAGTCTTTCCATAGGTCCACTCATTGGGCTGGTTTTCCAGCCCTAACGTTTCATTGACTGTGTTTACATTGGCCATTCACTTGTGAGCCTAAACAAAGATACATTAACACGCCTGAAGAAATGCAAACAGAAAATAGTGTCATTGACAATTGTTGAAGACCAACAATGAAAGACTGTCTCTAATGGTCTTAATTTATTAATGTCAAATTAGCACCCATATGTTTTTACACAGTTGAGAAATTACTGACGGCAGACTTACTGGTAAATTTAATTTTAATTTGTTCCAAGCGCTTGTTCTTAGCATATCCATATCTCTGGTTTAAAGCAGTGTGATTGTCAGCCATTCTACCCGAGAGTGAGCAAGATTTGTTTCTCTGGCACACTGTAAGGTATCAGCTAAATTTCGACATTTATCATGTAGCTTTGTGAGTTTTAGAGCCTTCCATAATATAATTTTAAAGAATAAGAGATCATCAAGTTTATTTTGAAGTACTACGGTGGTTAAAATGCCATCTGAAATGTCAAGAAAAATAAAACAACTGTGGTTCATGAAATAACAGAGTGGAATAAATCCCAATTTCATATTAAGAGTAGTTTACAAACCATTCTTAATAACAAATCTGACCTCAGGAGAAAGAGAGAGAAAGTAAATAAACAAGTGTAACCCCAACTCTACAGAATGAAAAGAGCTTCTGCAATTAAATCATAAATACGTAACCAAGCATTTCAGTAGCTTTTGTTTTCGTTTGTTCACAATCATTGGTTTCCAACAAAAGAACAGAAAGAAACAATTAAGAGTAGTGAGCGGCAGAGCACTTTATACCTGTCCCCACCGAGAGTTTGTTTCCTGGAGTCAGTGTCACGTTGATGAGACCTGTACTGTGCGGTTGGGGTGCAGTTTTAAAAAACCTTTATGTTGGGAGGTTGAAACCGTTAAGCTGTAGCGGCACAGAGACAGCTTCCCTGATTGCCCTAACTCCCCATACATAGCCCGTCTGAGTGGTTGCGTGGCTTCTGTTTAAACAGCTTGAATAAATTTACAGGGTCACCCCGTTTTATAATGGGGAAGAGGGATGAGCTCAAATTTTGATGCCACAGCTCTTTTCAGGGTCAGAATTAACAATCAGCTCTGCACAGTGAGAACAAAGTTGGGGCTCTGTGGTGAGGGCTTCCCTAAGTGATGGCGTCTGGTTCTTTAAAAGTGGTAAAGGTAAATAAACAGTAAGAAAGGAATTGTATCCACTGCAATGCTGCCTTTCAGTACACACCCAAAGAGCTTGTTTCGGTTAGCTGTTCTTTCTTCCTGACTGTAATACTAGTAGTGAGTGTTTGTAAATATGTTTCAAACATATATATTTATATATTTAATAAGGTTGTGGGAGGTGAAAGACTAGACTGAAACAACCCAACATATTTAATTAGAGAGCCATGCTGTATGGAGATGAAAAGAATTTAGGAAAGCTAATGTATTTATCAAGTTCATGCCCGAGATGGCAGAACAGATTTTATTTAGCCCTCCTATCACCTGTACTAAAGCAGCGGGCGCTGCCTGTTTAATCAGCCAAGTGAGTTGTTAAATTGGGATGAATTTATGACTAGAATTTATAAGCATTGTGTGTGGTATCTTTTGAGGAAACTACTACCTGAAAGAAATCACAGGCACTAATGTTGTGTGTTAGCCTAACATACTTAAACTATTAAAAAGTACCGGACAGAAAACATTATGCTTTTTTAATTCGGGTGGGGGGGGGTTGGTTTGTTTTATTTGTATGTATGAGTGTGTGAGTGTGTGTGAGTGTGTTTGTGTGAGAGTGTGTGTGAATGTGTGTGTGTGAGTGTGTATGAGTGTGTGTGTGTGTGCGTGCCTTAGTGGAAGGAAAAGAATGTCCGTTTTATTCAGAGACCATTCAAAATGAAAGAAATAATATTTTATTTCTACTTTGTATTAATCTTCACCTTCACTTATTTTAAATAGTTGTAGAAGTAGCAGGGAAGTCTCGGAGCAGTACAAGGTGCACAGGCCTGTGATGTTTTCCAAAGCTGCACTCTGCTTTCAAGCCCTCAGAGAGCGTGGGGCTGTAGGCCGCTCTGTTTGTGCTGTTACACATCTCCACAGGTAGGCTGCGCCATTGAGCCACCAGTCAGCAAAGTGGTCCTTATGTGCCCTTCCTACAGGCAGTGCAGATGAATGTCACTGTTAATGTGTATTGCTCTACTTACCATAGCAAGAGGGAGTATTTTGATATAACTCCTCTGCAAATTTTGAGGTACTTTCTATGAATTTTAAATTAATCCTTTCAAGAACACATTACATTTTCATTGTTATTTTTTAAGGATACCAGTTAATGCATTAAAAAAACAATTTAGCTCTTGAAAACTATTTGTAAATTAAATGTCTGAAGTTATTTTTTTGAAGATTATTTAACTCTAAAATATAATAGTAAATTACTGTAAAGTATCAAGTATAATCAATATAAATATATACTTAGATGCTTTACATTAAAATCTATTTAACATAGCTGCATAAAAATTTTCTGAAGTCAAATACTTTTTCTTTCCTAATGCAAAAGTTGAAACAAGCATAAGGAAGGCCTAGCGTGCTATCTCTGTGACATATTGTATTTCCTTCTTTTACTTCCATAAATGCAGCTAGCAGGAACATCTGCAGTAATGTATGCATTGCATTCATCGATTCAAGCATAAGTTAAAAGAATGGATTTAAAGTAACATTTCAAGTATATTTCACTTATAATGTTTCTTAGTCTTTATCTTTTGGAAAGCAAATTTTAAGAGTAATCAAAAATTTTGTTAAACGTACAAGAAAATTCAAGTGTATGTGTAGATTTAAATGTCATTCTCTGATCTGTGTGTCTTGTAAATTGGCAGATTCAGAACACAGTGCTCTGGAGTCCTGTCTTTGTATAGATAGACTTTGTAAATATTTATGTCATTCACTGTGAAATGTGAGCTGCATCTGTGTGGTGATAGTGGACATTGTCTGGAAAATATGAACAGGAGATTGACAGTTATCTGATGGCAAAAATTCCACAAGTCTTATTGGCACATGTGGCTGTGCCTGGATTTCCTTCCTGTGTGCCAGCCTTCACTTGACTCAATCCAAAAATCCGCCCCATGAACACCTGTCATTACCCACGCCACTCCTCAGAGGACCATTTGTAGAAAATGTCCATCACTTAATTATGTGTCATGAATGGTTTCCCCAATCTTTAGACGGAGACTGATTTGCCCTTGTTGGGGTAGAATATAATTTTTTTATGAATTCGTGTAAATAATGGCAGACCTTCTTTTACTACAGAAATAATACATGGAAATGTATTGTTGATGATGTTTGTGTCTATGATTTCAAACAACCATATTAGAGCAGGGCAGTTTGCAATGTAGAGCATAGGCTAGCAATTCTTCTTAGTATATTTTATATATATAATCAAATCTTTTCCTGATAGTAAGTAATTGATAGCAGAGCATCAGTAGTGTTACTTTAGGGGCAGACTATGTGATTTTTTTTTTCTTATGCCCAAAACTATTGTCTGAGACTCTACCAAGTTGGAAAGTAGACACTGTCAGTGCTTGATTTATTGAATCTGTGGAGTCCGATTGTTCACATATATGATGTGGGAGATGGTGTCAGTGTTGATGACTTAGCCAAACCCAGTAATCGTCACTGATGTATGGCACAGGTCATCCTTTCCCAAGTACCGGTGAGGTGTCTCAGCCGATTGTGGAAAGAAACACTGTTTTCATTAGAGGAACATAAAGAAAGAATGAGCGTTTGCATGGGCAGTAATCTGTAACAGGCAGTGCCAGCTGGTGTTTATTGTATGTTACTGAATCTCAAAACAAATAGAAGAATTTTCAATATTTGTAAGTGATGTTTTTAATCATTTTTCTTAAAATGTACTCAGAATTCATTTCAAAGCCCAAGGTATTATTATTATTCATAGCTGCTAAAACTACATTTGGAGAAATATGCTGTTTATCTGTAGTGTGTGTACAGAAGGAAAAAGTGTGTGGTCTCTAGTGAGAGCACCACGTTACAAGTCCCCCGAGGAATCACGTAGGCTGGAGATGTGATGCAGTCATGTCTGCTTTTCCTGTGAGTAGGACTGCATCCTGTGTGTGCGTGAAAGGGGTGTTCACTAAAGGGTGGCAAGTGATTCTCCTCTCAAAGTGCAGAGCTTCGAGCACAGTTATCAATTCTGTCCTGAGCAGACCCCAGCAGTTAAAATGCTCTGCTCTGGTTTAATGCTCTTGCTCTGAAAATCACCTAAGTGATCACACTCTCTCTACTTGTGCTGTTTATTCAGTTTGGGGGTTTGAGGGCTTCATGTTTTGCCCCCTACATTCTGTCTTTCCTTTGTCCATCTTTGTGTCTCTTCCGTGGAAGGGACCCACTCAGGACGTGCCACCCAATGATTACCTACGTATTTTCACAAAACCCAAATAGATTATTTACGAAAGGGAACAGCCATTTGTTGGCTTCTGTGATAGAGTCACACACCTCATTTGGCCCTCATAATTATCTTGGAGGGTCGCTGCTGCTGTCCCCATTTGACAAATGAGAACACTGAGGTCTGGAGGTCAAGTTCTCAGTCTCAAAGACCGGCCGTCTGAAGTCAGACCTCTCCCATTTTCATTATCGCTGCCAGAGTGTTTAATTATCCCCAGTTGACATCTTCTTGCAAGCAGAGTTGCAAGTTAAGCTGTGCCTTCCTTTAAAAGACTGGGGTGCTTTCCCTCCCCAGAGTGAGCCCCAGACAGCGCCATCTGTGCCTCGGTGGCCAGAGCTCTCCGCATTCTTGGGGATGAGGCTCCTGGACAGACTGGGTGTCTAGGGGACAACTGGGGAGATAGATAGCAATGTGATGCTGCTTGTCAGCGTGGCTCTGAGAGAAGATGAAAATGTCCCAACACGAGGGGACTGGGTGGCTTTCTCTGGCTGTGCAGCCTGGGTCTTGTCCTCTCTAAGCGGTGACTTGGGGGAAAGGCGGATCTTGCTTTTACACGGGTAGCAGGGGGACCTGGGCGAAGCCCCGTGTGAAGCGCACCAGGCCTGTCTGCAAAGCCCGCTTATTTGTAGGGAAACGTCTTCACCGTGTAGGGTCTGGTTGGCACTACTGTCTGCTGTGTCATTCAGACGCTCAACATAAGGGGGTCACTTCTGCAGACGCCCACAGTGTGGCCTCCCGCACAGGTAGGTGGCTTGAGCTGAAATGTTGCCCTGAAGAGCCTCGCATTCCAGTATATAATTTCCTTTTGTAAGGAGTGACAGCACGACACACACCTGGGAACTTTACAAAGCAGATATGCTGACTCAGTACAGGAAAGAAATTCGTTCAAACTCCCAGAGCTGCCTGAAGGCTGCATGTCTAAGGTAACCTTCAGTTTTCACTTTCCCCCACTGCAAAAACAAAAACCAAAAGCAAGGCTTCCCACTGAAAAATTAAGGTAGGAAACTTCCTGTTGGCACCCAGTTGGGAAAGGAATGCTAAACACTGAGCCTGGGACCTGCCCTGCCCTGCCTGGAGATTCTGATTTCCAGTTGGGTGGATTCCTATAACATGTCATCTACTGAAGCTCAATGGATATTGGCCCATATTTTGACACAGGGCAATTTTTAAAGTTTCTTCAATGAAGGAAAACCGGGCATTTAAAGAAAATGCTTCAGCGTCAAAGAAGAAACTGCTGCTCATGGACCGGTTCGTGTCCCTGAAGACACTAAGATGTCAGCTGCATAGTATGCTGCTAGCTGGGTCATGTGTTGAGTGCTGAGGTTAGGATCGAGTGGCACTGATCACACCAGGCAGGCTCTTCAACACTGAGGTACACTGCCGGGGACTTTTTCATACTCACTTTCTAGACCGAGAACGGAATCATTTATTGTTCAGCATTCTCTCACATTCTGTTTTTGCACATTCACCCTAAAAGAACTCTGATAAGATTAAAAATAGAACAACTATAGTAGTCATAGCTACATATACTGAGTGGTTCCTGTGTATCAGGGAATTGTAAGAACTTACTTACACAGGTTGGAGCTGGGGAGATAGCTCAGCAGATAAGAGCGTTTGCTATGCAGACATGAGAAGCTGATTTCAAGTCCCCAGCATCCTTACAAAAGCCAGGCATGGCCAGGGGTGAGTGGGCAGAGACAGGAGGCTCTCTGGGGCTTGCTGGCCACCAGCCTGGTTCCAGTCTCAGCGGAAGACCCTGTCTCAAAGGAGTGAGACAGAGGGATGGTGCAGAACACCCTGGCACTGAACACACAGCTGTTTGCACCGCCCACTCACATACACGCATGCACACACGTGCACATATACTGCACTATAAACACACACAACAGATAAGTTTTGATATTAAGACACTTCAGAAGAATTCACACGTTATTTTCTGCTTGAAACAGCCCTGTGAGTAGTTACCCTCACCTTCACAGGTGGCACCGCCCAGAACAGATCCAGCTGGTATTTCCTGGGCTGGTATTTCTCTGTGCTGATAAGCCACTGTTCCCAGTGTCGGTCTTTACTTCCCAGGCATTCTATTTGAGTGATCTGGATGTTTATCTGAAATCCCGTAGTGGGTGGATGGGGAAGACTTGGCTTCTCAGGTCCCTGTTCTGTTTTGTTCATCCCCAGCTCCGTATAACTGTCTTATTATCCCGTCCTGCTTATTCCCTCCAACTTTAAACTTTAAAGGAAAAACTAGGCGCATTCCGTGTAGTCAGTAGCTACGGTAAGGCAGCTCATTTCTCTATGACAGACAGCCCCAGTTCTGGACAAATACCTTAGGGTACCTGAAAAGAGGTTGAAAGAAAAACCTGCAGTGGAAGATAGCTGCAAGCTGTTTGGGATTCAGTCTGTCTGTCATTACTGCCTGTGTGACTTCCGGAAGCTTCTCTGTCCCTCCACGCCATTGTTAATAAAAGGCAGACAGTGCCAGCGTTGTGAACCTGATAAGCTCACACTGAGTGAAGGGTGTAGGTGGTATCGGGTGTTGTTGATAGTATCTCCACATTTAAATCCTTGAAAGGGTTTTGTTTTTGCAGCCCTGTACTTGTTTGCTTATTTTATCTCCTAATCTTGGGCAGAAGAGCTAAGGGAGACTGGACATCACAACAAACCTCATTTAAGGAAGAGCTGTGATACTAACTGTAAACAGCCCAGTGATGTCTATTTGTAAAAGTAACTTTAAGTCAATTTTAAAAAATGGAAATCGTAAATATTATTTAAGGGGGGCAATGGATGTATTTTAGTGGCACATTAATAAATGAATGATTTTGAAATTAAAATACTCTGTTTCACCTTGACAAGAGACCAGTGCGTTACTTCTGATCTGCTCAGGGTTGACAGATCCACAGGTGGTGAATTGACCCTGTCCCTGAGGGACCTCGTCCCTAGCCAAAAGCACTGGTATTTAAACAACTGGGCTCTGACTGGAGCCCATATCTAGCACAAAACTCATGGCCCCACGAGTGAATGATGCCCGTGGTGCTAACTTCATGCTCTGTATCTGTGTGTTTGTTCTTGTGTGCAGTCTGCCCTGTAACACACAATAGACCCGGCGCCTTGGATCTCCGCTGTGTCCCTTTGCCTACTTAGTTCCCTCCGCTCAGTGGCCTTGCAATTCTGGATGCAACACGGGGTATGTTATTGGGAGAATACCAAACAATGGTCTCTGACTAGATTCACTGTTAGAAATCAGAGAAGGATGACATTTGCCCCGGGGGTGGGGGGTGAAGATTTTTGTTCTCCGCTCTCCCACCCCCAAGGAATTGTAAAGGATTGTAAAGGAGATTTATGTCGCTGTGGAGCTTCCTAACTTGGGGGGGGGGGACGGGACAGGCAGATCCAGGATGCATTTCTCACTATGCTATCTACATGGCTCTTTCCAGTTTTCCTGAAGGTTCCCCATATTTTCTAGCAAGTTCAGTAATAAATAAAAATTGGATGTTACTGAGACATATCCAAAATCTAGTTGCTAAAAGGCTCTTTAGACCAACTGACCAGTCATATGACATATTATTAACCAATTTAAAAAAAAATGGGAAGAAAGGAGAGGAATGGAGGGATAGGAAATGCCATTCGCTGCCCCTGGCTTCTGTGAGGACTGTTTTCCATGTTTACGGTCAGCCCTGGGACCTTTGGAGTAGGATAAAATCCATGCTTGACTGTTCAGCCTCTTCTCCTGTGTGTACCCATTCATGCTTATGAATCTCTCTCTGCAAGTTCCTGGAAAATACTGTAGTTTTAACTATGCTTTTCTAAGTTACTTAAAGTTGTAGTACTCATTGGATACTTTAAATCATTTGAATTTCAAAAACAGGTTAAAAACAACTCACATCAGATAAATCTAAGGAATGTCGCCTGCTGGGTGCCCCAGTAAGAAAGCAGGGGGACTGGGCATCTCCTAAGTCTTGCGGTTTGCTTGTTAGCTGTTTGTTTTTGAGACGGGTGGGGGGGGGGTGGAGGAGGGGCGTGTCTTGCTCAGTAGCCCTGGCTAGCCTGCAGCTCAGTATGGCTGCAACCAGGCTGGGCTCCAGCTCACAGAGCTCTGCCTGACTCTGCCTTCCAAGTTCCGGGATTAAAGGAGTACATAATTCTTGCCATTTATGAAGGAAAGAATATTTCAATAGTACCAAATGAGCAGCATTCATATCCCAGAACAAATGATTAGCTTAATAAAAATACACTGGGGTGTGTGTGTGTGTGTGTGAGCGCACGCGCACGTGCATTCACCCATGTGTGTTGATATACACTATCTCGTGTGTCCCAGGCTGCCCTCAAACACTATGTAGTGTGACCGGAAGCTTCTGACCTTCCTGCTTCTGCCTCAGACTCGTATCCCACCATGCCTGGTTTATGTGGTTCTGGGGATTGTGGATGGTGACAAGCAGTCAGGTGATCCACACCCCAGCATGGTCGCTGTGTTCTTATTTTTAGCTGGCATCCCAACATCAGTCTATACTCCATAGTGTGAGAGCCATCCTAGAGCCCTAGCAACCTTGGTCATTCTTTCCTAGTTCAGCAAGTAGGTGTCAGATACCTCATGACAGCTATGGGTTAGAGTCAAACAGAGCTTGGTTTATCTCTCCACTTTTTGCCATCAAGAGCTACGTACCTTTGGGGGAGTCATTTAACCAGTCTAAACTTTTCCTTTTTCCTCATCAATGACCTTTGTCTGTGTGGTTATTGTTTGACACATGTATTGAATACTAACTGATGGTTGAAATATGTAAAATGGCAAGTACTATACTTATTATTGGGCAGAACATGGAACCCAACGAACAAGTCAGAATTAAATTGGTATCGTATTAAGAATTATACTGGGGGAGGTGGCTGGAAAGATGGCTCGGTGGTTAAGATCAATGGCTGTACCTCTAGAGGACCCAGGTTCAATTCCCAGCACTCCCATGGCCACTCACAACTGTCTCTAACTCTTGTCCCAGGGGATCCATCTCACCAGGCATGCATGTGGTGCACATATCTGTACAGTGCAGGCAAAATACCCATAAACAAAATAAAGAAACAAGAATTGTGTTGGGTTAGATGAAGCTTCAGTGTCTTGACCTAATCATATAAATTCTCCAATATATAGAGGGAAATGCTAGGTGAGTCCTGCTTAGCTAGTAGAAGACTGTAGCTGCATTGCTCGAGTCACCTGGACCTTGGTGTCTGCATTTTCTCTTTGAAATGGTTTCCTTCAGCAGTGCCTTTCTCACAGGTGATACAGTAGAGGCTTGAGTACCCTGTGACTTGCCCGTGTTCACACAGCCAGTCAGTAGCGGTGAGAATGGAGACCCTAAGTCTTGCTTTACCGGTGGGATGGTGTGTGCTTTGCCCACCACTGGATTGCTCCTTGGTGCTAATCACAGGCACTACATAAATGTCCGTTAAAGGAATGATTGGATGCTGTCTTGGGATTTCGCTGCCCGAGAATCCTTACTTCCTCTCCCCTGATGCCCTTCCTGGGACTGAAAGACAATGGAGGTGGGTTGTCTTCCTGATCTCCTTTTGTGTCCCTGACTACAAATAGATGGAGCTAATTTGTTGGTCTCTTTGTCATAATCTTGGTGGGTGTCTTCATAAACATACAAATCAGGGTTTCCTTCATACGTGTGTTTAAATGACATAGCATCTGTCCTCTTTGGTAGAGTGGGCTTTGATAATGGCCAGAGGCATCGTCATTTCTGCGTCCTGCGTGACTGTTCATATCCATCTTCCGCCTTCAAAAAGACGTCCTTGCTCTCAGTCCCGAATAGGTGTGCCATGTGGGGAAACATGCTGCTTTGTCCTGTGGTGCAGTTGAATCAATATCACCTTTGTTTAAATTAGTATTGATTAATTAATACAGAAATTAATTACCTTCTATTTATGACATTAATGTTTGACATAAAACTTGGGGACGACACGGCTATATTTTTGGCTGTACTAGAGGCCTTGCATGTGCTGGACAAGCTCTCTGCGGTGGAGCTGCCGGCCACTGGGCCCCCCTTCTGTAGTTTACGAGGGAACACTCATTGTCTTGCTGCCTCTCTTGTAAGCCCCACACCCCTCCACTGCCTGTCTGCTGCCCCTCCCTTTGCTGTTTGAGGCAGGGTCGTAATTAGCCCGGGCTGGTCTCAAACACCCACTCTTCCCATCTCCGTTTCTGCGGGGCGACAGGTGGCCCGCCAGCCTGAATACTCAGCATCAGGCTGGAGTATTCAGTAAGGGCAGTGCATGGTGGTGGCACGCAACCCAGTTTTAATCACCGGAATCGGAAGTAAATCTTTAACATGCCAGAATGGATGTTGAAATTACGATCAGATTTACAGCTGATATCT
Organism: Phodopus roborovskii; assembly: GCF_943737965.1. Lineage (NCBI taxonomy): Eukaryota > Metazoa > Chordata > Mammalia > Rodentia > Cricetidae > Phodopus > Phodopus roborovskii. The sequence continues at coordinate 5,580,220 of NW_026126541.1, read as the reverse complement.
TTTTGGAACAACTGTTAAAGTGTCAAGCTCCGTGTTGGAGGACCGAGTGGTAGAACATTGATTACAAGGTACTACCCCATACCAGTTGTTATTTTTGTAACCAGAAAGTTAAAAATTAAGACATTTTCAGGTACCTGGATGAGGTTTTCTCTCATCTGTACACAGGAAGTCCTGTGTCAAAGCTTAAATAATGACATATAGTATATATATTTCATATCAC